>NW_027526407.1:60499049-61099049 GCF_048455015.1 Haemaphysalis longicornis | reverse complement strand
CCTACTTTGCAACGTAGAAAAGGAATCACGCAATACCACGAGTGTAGGGTTATGAAAGCTATGGCGTAACAACCATATTCTTCCTATATGTCTGTAACGCTCGCACCATGATGACCCTGCCCGTAACGTTGTCGATGCAATTGTGTTGGTGCAAACACCGCGGAAGCAGGCCGCTACAGCCAGTGATCAGAAGTTGAAGAGCAAGACCGGCTGCGATGCCACTACGGAAAAAAATATCGTGAAGGTGAGAGATAAGGATTGCGCGGGTTCTAACAGTAGGCAGACGTTCGGTGGTGTCACGGGCCTCCCCCGAGCTTTATAAAGGCACCTCTCTCACTAAATTTATTCAATCACATATAAGCCTCCTTTATCTTTACCAACCACCTGAAGTGGCGAGCTCAGAATTCGGCAGGGCTTACCTCAGTTCATTTAAGGATATTGCCTTTTTCCGCATTTGGCTAACCACTGTTAGAGGTTATTGCTGCAGCAAGTAAACCGGTTAAACTATTGCAATGAATTATTTAGGGCTGACAGAAAAGATTAAATTCGCATTCTTTAACGTGAATTTCTAAGCGCCTTACCTAAACTACCATAACTCTTGGATAGACAGTCCATTTTCAAGCCAATGCACAATTTATTTAACGTATGATTAAAGCACACGTATAAACCGTAACATGATAATCTCAAGATACATGAAACACAGAAATACAATATTAATACAAAATTATTACCTGAAATAAATGCGACCGTACAAAACAATATAAATCGTTTGTCGCTAAACGCAGGTCCCGCGTCAAGACCAAACGACGAGTCACTGCTTGCGAATGGCGTGCACAAGCTGTGACCACGCACGTGCTCAAACACAAGGTGCAATCAAACACTCATGCTCCACATGTCGAAACCATGCCCTGTCATTTCAGCATGGCAAATCACTCACTAGACACGTACAAGCACCAGACACTCTCGACGTCACATTCTTCGAACCCGAAAAACCCTTAGTGCAGTGTCCGGTAGACGATCGAGTGGGCGCGGTGCGTGATGAAGCATCGGGGTTGGCCCGATGTCTCGACGCTTACCGGCGCTCGCCGCGCAGCTTACGTGCGTTCCGTTCTGCTGGGATGATCCGCGGCCGCTGCTGATGCGACAGGCCGCAATGTAGAAGCGAGCCCAGATCCCAGGGGCTGCGGGCGGGAAGCAGGCGTAGGCGACCGTTGGGGCCGCCGCCGTCTCCGCGTCCCCGGGTGATGGCCTCGGTGTCTTTCGGATGGCGTCCTCACCGACATCTTCGCAAGGGACGTTTGGCCGTCGGAGGGATCCGCAGTGCGATGGAAACACAGCCGCGGGATGTGGCTCCGGTGAGATGGCCCGCAGAGGGGCCAGCACCTCGGAATCCGTCGCGGCAGGTAGGGCGTTGCGAAGCTGTCTCCCGCAGACGACGTCACTGAGTCGGACGACTGCTGCGCGGCGACGCGTCGTCCGCCGTAGCTGGTGACGACGCCTTCGCAGCGGGCGTGTTCCCCCCGGGGTGGCCGGGGGCTTAGCCTTCAATGCAGGGAGTCCGCGATCCACTTGGTGGAAAACGGGTTCCGGAATCGCCAGCGGCCTTCGACTACCAGGTGCCGATGCTCGACCTTAGCCGTACTTCGGAGACGCTGGGCGCTGGGGACGCGGCGACTAAAAGCCGAAAAAATCGGCGAGGACCAGGCGCAGCTGGGGAGGCCAAGGCTGCGTTGAGGACTCGCCGGCGTTCCATTCCAGAATGATCCGTGCTAGCGGTGGTGAAGGCGGCAGCGCGTGCGCATTAAGTGGACGTGGCCCAATAAGACTCTGCCAGCCCGTGCGCGCGTGCTCTCCTGCTGGGCGCTGCAGCTACGTCGTCTTCTTCTGGCAGAAACTTGCGGCAAATACACATGGGGGAATTGATCGATAGTCTGGTGTCCGAGGCCTTCGGCAAGCATCTTTTTACGATGAAAGGCGTGGGCGGACAGCACACGGGTTGACTGCAGCGCCCACTCAGTAAAGTGGCCCTTTTTGCTAATGAAACGTTACTCTACAAACCAAATGGTTGTTTTGATACCTTCTCGTGGCATTAATTTTTTGCGCCCTTTTTGGAGTCCAAATAAACTTACAAATTTTTAAACCATGACCAGTAGTGCTATCTCTGACTGTCTGCTCACCGCACAGTGCAGACGACCACAGCTAAAAGCGGCGTGCAAGCAGACGGCACTAACTTTTCCCTCCTAATTACTACAAAAAACAATTCAGGCACAAAGAGGTAAGCAAAAAATAGTTTTTTATAAACATTTATTAGAACAGCCCGTAATCCTTGAAAATGCATCATTGGTATTCGTGGTGAGCTCGCTGCAAGCTGCACTGCGAGGGCGCCACAGTCAACCGGTGTATGGTTTTCGCGGGCTTTCATGGCTGCAGTGACACGCCGTTGCAACGAAAAACTGGCCCGGACTGCAGACTAGCGAAATTTCTAGAGGCTATAACGGTGATCTTGATGGTGTTCATTTTATTAGCGACAAGATTTCGAATGCTGTAAAAATTTCGTAGTATATTTTACACCTCATGTCTGAAGGGACATTTTTCTGGTTTTATTTAGGTCTTTGTCACCAATAGAAAAAAAAAATCGGTGACGATTACCCTGAACACAATGCTAAATTTGTGCACACTGCGGATAGCAGTATTCTGGGTGACGGGCATACCTGCAGCATCTTGCGAAGTGATCGCCGGATCACGGAACGTACGAAGGCGCGCGGATATCTTCCGGCGTTGTGTCGTAGCGCGTCGCCGCGGGGATCTATGTCCCGGGACTTCCGCCATAGATTCATCCTCCGCTTCCCTGCTCGCTCTATCTTCGTTGGCGTCTTCGTTATTTCGTTTATCTCGTAGTGCGTAGCCATCGGAGTACATAATTTTAGCATAACGGCTAGAGTACGCTAACGCTACAGTGGCGGCTTCCGGGATGAGACAGGTCAGTGCCCATTCGTTCCGATGAGGGAAGACCTCCTCTTCGTCCCCTCGCGCGCATGCGCAATGGTGTCCCGGTAACCCGCTGCGGTCGCGTTAGCGCACACTCGGTAAGCCGTCTCGGCATACCGTGCTCCCCATTAACGCTTTCGCCATACTTTCCACCGCTATCTTGATCGTTCTGTCTCAAGCAAAAATGGAGAGACGAGCTAGTTGGTGAACATCTAGTTGGTGAAACTAAATAAGTGCCATTTCCCTGTTTCGTCCTTGTGTCAGTTTGCACTTAAGTTTCACTCATGGCGTTCTACCTTGTTTGTCTTCGGCGTCCCCTTCGTTTGCTCGGTTACAAAGGACGACGGCGCTGTGACACCACAAGAGCAGGCGCTCAAGTGCTGCGCAGTAAAAGAGCATTTTCAGCGCTCGTGGTGCAGTGACCTCACTTACGCTGACCGTAAATGGCGCGATACACGTGGCCAGCGTGTTGGTTCTTGGCTATCTTCCACGTGGGTATGTCAGCGAATAACAGTTCAGTTCAGTAAAACTTTATTGAGGTTGGGGAAGGGATTAAAGGGAGAAACGTGGGTGGAGTCCTCTTTCCAGGGCCCCAGAAGCTTGTGCCCAGGCCCAGGCCCTGTCGGTCAGCTGGACCTGGTCTTCCAAGGCCTCGATGGCCAGAGTCGCCTCCCACGTTTCTAGTGAATAAGGTGTATTGTTCTTGGTTTGCCATATAACTGGACAGTTACGTATGGTGTGGAAAAGGGTGGCTTTTTCATTAGATTGAAAATAGTCCTCAGTAAATCTGTCTGGGAACATAAGCGGCAGCTTTGATTTGTGTGGGAATGTATTAGTTTATATTCTTCTCAGTGTTTGTGCATCGTGGGTGTTTAGTGCCATGTGAGGAGCGGGTAACGGAGAACGTCTTAAAAGAAAAAAACTTTGAAGGAGCGAATAACGGCACAACAGGCACTCAGACCGCGCATCACTTTTCAATGGTGATGATAATTACGACAATGATGGTTGATTGATTGATTGTGGGGTTTAACGCACCGACGCAACGCAGGCGATGAGGCGCGCCGTAGTGGAGGGCTCCGGATTAACTTTGACCGCCTGGGAATCTTTATCGTGCGCCGAAATCTCGTACAAACGGGCGTTTTGCTTTTCGCCTCCATCAGAAAAGCGGCCGCCGCGGCCGGGAATCGAACCCGCGACCTCGTGCTCAGCAGCGCAACGCCTTAGCCACTGAGCCACCGCGGTGGGTGACAATGATGGTGATGATGAACGGAACTTACAGAAGGAAGGTCAGCTATATGACGTGCCTATTTTGCAGTTGGAAAAAGATATCAGGAAATACCACCAGCAGAGGATTATGCAAACGATTGCGCCATAATAACCCCAATGCTCTTCCTTTCTATGGGTCAGTAACGGTCACGACCGTGGCCGTAACGTGTCCATGTTTGTAGAAACACCTCGGAAGCACGGCACAAGCAATCAGTGATCAGAAGTTGAAGAGCTAGGCTGGCTGCGATGCCGCGACGGAAAAAATAGCAGTGGCTTAGCTTGGCTATGCCAGGATATACGTAGCGCAAGGTAAGTTTCAGCTGCTTATTTTTGGGTTTCCTGGTTTTCTAGGATTAGCTGATTATCATGCTTACTGCTGAAAAACGATTTCCAATCTAGTCTAATCCAATCCAGTCCAGTCCAGTTCAGTCCAGTTCAGTCCAGCCACTGGTCGTCGCGCATGCGCAGCACGGCTCTCCAGAAGCCACGCGAAACGGCTATCAAGCGGCTCCTGCGCAGCTTCAGACTTGGCTACTTCGCAACCGAGGCGCACAGCTTGGCACGCTCCGGCGCCAGTGCTTCTGCCGCGGCTATGACGTCGCCCCTCTGGAATGCGCAGACCGGCGAATGTGCAGACCCAATTCCCTACACACCTGTACTCCAATTCGATTGAATTTCCAATCGAATCCAATCCAATCCAATTTAATCTAATCCAATCCAAATCCAAATCTAATCCAATCCAATGCTCCCCGCGCTTGCGCAGCACGGCCGGTCAAGGTCCATGCGAAATTGCTCAACCTCGGCCAGTGTAGCTTACGCTACAAAATCGCGACGGCAAGAGAGCACGGCCGCTCGATTGCGCGCACGAGGCTGCGATTGTGCGAAATGGAGTAGTCGTGGAAAGGAACACGGATTGCGTGTGTTGGAACGGGCAGCAGACGTTCGCCGGCGCCACAGACATCCTTCGAGCTTTATAAAGGCATCCGAATTACAGACCAGTCTCGGACCCCTCTCTCCCTATTTTTTTTTCTTTCCAATTTAGGCAGCCATTTACCTTTACCAACCACCCGAACTAGCGAGCTCAGAATTGGGCAGTGCTCGCCTCAGTTTCATTTAAGGATGTTCTCTTTCCGCATGTGGCTAACTGCACCAGTTAGCCACATGCCAGGTTACTGCTGCAGCAAGTAAACCAGTTAATGTATTGGAATGAATAATTTAAGGCTGATATAAATTTTATTCGCATTCTTTAAAGGATATAGAGACAGTTCATTTTCAAAGCAATGCACAATTTATTTAACTCATAATTAAAGCACACGTATCCGTATCATGTTAAACTTAGAATGCATGAAATAAATACGGAAATACGACATTAACACAAAAATATTACCTGCAATAAATGTGACCGTACAAAACAATATAAATTGTTTGTCGCTAAACCCAGGTCCGCGTCAAGAACAAACGACTAGTCACAGCTTGCGAATGGCGTGCACAAGCTGTGACTACGCATGTGCCCAAACACAAGGTGCCGTGAAACACACTCATGCTGCACATCTAGAAATCAAGTCTTGTAATTCCAGCACGGCAAAGCACTCCTTACGCCCGTAGGCGCACCAGGCTGCCTCGAGGTCCAATTCTTCGAAGCCACAAAACACTTAATAAAGTGTCTGGTCGGCGAGTCGAGTGGACGCGGTGCGTGATGAAGCATCGGGGTTGGCCCGATGTCTCGACGCTGACCGGCGCTCGCCGCGCAGCTTGCGTGCGTTCCGTTCTGCTGGGATGATCCGCGGCCGCTGCTGATGCGACAGGCCGCGATGTAGAAGCGAGCCCAGATCCCAGGGGCTGCGGGCACGAAGCAGGCGTAGGCGACCGTTGGGGCAACCGCCGTCTCCGCGTCCCCGGGTGATGGCCTCGGTCTCTTTCGGATGGCGTCCTCATCGACATCTTCGCAAGGGACGTTTGGCCGTCGGAGGTGCTCCGCAGTGCGATGGAAACACAGCCGCGGGATGTGGCTCCGGTGAGATGGCCCGCAGAGGGGCCAGCACCTCGGAATCCGTCGCGGCAGGTAGGGCGTTGTGAAGCTGTCTCCCGCAGACGACGTCACTGAGTCGGACGACTGCTGCGCGGCGACGCGTCGTCCGCCGTAGCTGGTGATGACGCCTTCACACAGGGCGTGTTCCCCCGGGGTGGCCGGGGGCTTAGCCTTCAATGCAGGGAGACCGCGATCCACTTGGTGGAAAACGGGTTCCGGAATCGCCAGCGGCCTTCGACTAACAAGCGCCGATGCTCGACGTTAGCCGTACTTCGGAGACGCTGGGCACTGGGGACGCTATGACTAACAGCCGCAAAAATCGGCGAGGACCAGACGCGGCTGGGGAGGCCAAGGCTGCGTTGAGGACTCGCCGGCGTTCCATTCCAGAATGATCCGTGCTAGCGGTGGTGAAGAAGACGCCAGCGCATGCGCATTAAGTGGACGTGGCCCAATAAGACTCTCCCAGCCCGTGCGCGCGTGCTCTCGTGCTGGGCGCTGCAGCTACGTCGTCTTCTTCTGGCAGAAACTTGCGGCAAATACACATGGGGGAATTGATCGATAGTCTGGTGTCTGAGGCCTTCGGCAGGCAACTTTTTACTATGAAAGCCGCGGGCGGACAGCACACGGGTCGACTGCAGCGCCCACTCAGTAAACTGTCCCTTTTTGCTACTGAAACGTTATTCTAGAAACCAAATGGTCGTTTTGATACCTTGTCCTGGCTTTAATTTTTTGCGCCCTTTTTGGAGTGCAAATAAACTTGCAAATTTTTAAACCATTACCAGTAATGCAATCTCTGACCGTCTGCTTACCGCACAGTGTAGACGACCACAGCTAAAAAGAGCGTGCAAGCAGACGACACTAATTTTTCCCTCCTAATTACTACAAAAAACAGTTCAGGCACAAAGAGTTAAGCAAGAAATAGTTTTTTACAAACATTTATTAGAACAGCCCTTCCATTCATCAAAATGCGTCAATGGCCGTGGCCTCCGCGATCGGCTACCGGCGGCGCGCCGTTGCTACGGCGCGCCGCCGGCAGCAAATCGCGGAGGCCACGCAATGGCAAGAGTGGTGAGCTCATTGCAAGGTGCACTGAGGGGGGGCCATAGTCGAGTGGTGTGCTGTTTCGCGCGCTTTCATCGCTGCAGCGACACGCCGCTGTAATGAAAAAAAATCCCCCCACCTCCCCGAAGGGGATCGTGCGGAAATGCGAATGCATTGGGTGCACCGATGAGTGCGGTGCGAGTAATTATTATTAATGGCGTACTTAATGAAGAGAGACGAGAGTGTGAGTTCTCCATCCGATGATGACGTTGAAGCAACTGCAGTGACGTCACCGCCAGCGGGAGGTGTAATGCTCAGGTTGCATTGTGTTACACTTCGTGCTTGCGGTATCGTTGCCGCGAGGGATTCGACTTCACCGACTTCCATCGCTATCAATGCGCCAGGCGTGCGCTCCACTGCATTATATAGATTCCGACCGCAGTGAGCGGAGAGAGGTTACGCGGAGAGGAGAGAGAGCCCGCCGAGCTCCGCGATGCGAGCGCCCTCACATGCCCGAGCGCGCTCCTCCTCTCCACTCACTCTCCGCTACTCCGCCCGAGCTCCGCGATGCGAGCGCCGCGGGTCCGCCGCGCCGCGCCGAGACGACGACGACGACGACGAAGGCAGAACTACGAGGCGCGCGCTCACGTGCACTCGCGCTGGAGGAATGCAGGCGCACGCCGACGGAGCACGACAACCCCCGACTAAGAAATGCATTCGCATTTAAAATGACTCGGACGGTAGGCTAGCAATATTCCTAGAGACTATAATGGTAATCTTGATGGTGTTTATTTTTGAAAAGATTTCCAATTCTGTAAAAATTTCATAGTAGCTGTTGGTGGTTGTAGTTTGCGACAGGAAAAAAAAAGGAAAGGCACTGGGGATATTATGAGCTCGGCAGGCAGGGAGCTCACCTGCATACAACCCAGTGCAGGGGAAGGGAAGTAGAGGAGGAGTGATAGGATAAAGTAGAGAGAGAAAGAGAGAGAGGTATAAAGAGAGCTGTCAGTCTTAGAAAGCTGTCAGTCCGGGCACTCAGTCAATCACTGCACTCCGGGCTACAGGCGCTAAAATTTCGTAGTATATTTTACACCTAAGGTCTAAAGGAACATTTTTTTATTTTCTTAGTATTTTTCACCCATATGAAAAAAACATCGCTGACGATTACGCCGAACACAATGCGAAATTTGTGCACAGGGCGGATTGTAGTATTCTAGGTGACGGGCATACCTGCAGCATCTCGCGGAGTGATCGCTGGATCACGGATCGTACGAAGGCGCGCGATATACTCTGGCGTTGTGTCGTAGCGCGTCGCCGCGGGGATCCATGTCTCGCGCCTGCAGCCATAGATTCATTCTCCGCTTCCCTGCTCGCTCTATCTTCGCTGGCCTCTTCGTTTTCTCGGTTATCTCGTAGTGTGTCGCCACCGGAGTAGAGAGTTTTAGCATAGCGGCTAGCGTACGCTGACGCTACGGTGGCGGCTTCCGGGATCAGACAAGGTCAGTTCTGATTCGTTCGGATGAAGGAAGACCTCCTCTTCGTCTCCTCGCGCGCATGCGCAATGGAGTCCCGGTAACCTGCCGCCTTTGCTTTAGCGTACACTAGCCGCTGCCAAGCAATCTCGGCATACCGTGCTCACCCTTAACGCTTTCGCCATACTTTCCTTCGCTATCTTGATCGTTCTACCTCAAGCAAAAATGGAGAGACGAGCTATTTGGGGAACATCGTGTTGCTGAACATAAATAAGTGTTGTTTCTCTTTAGCGTCCCTGTGCCAGTTTGCGCTTAAGTTTCACTCATGGACGTTCTATCTCGTTTGCCTTCGGCGTCCCCTTCGTTTGCTCGGTTACGAGGGACGACGGCGCTGTGACACCACAAGAGCAGGTGCTTAAGTGTTGCGCAGTAAAAGAGCATTTTCAGCGTTCGTGGCGCAGTTGCGTCACTAACGCCAGAGTCCGTCACCGTAAATGGCGCGAGACACGTGGCCAGCGTGTTGGTTCTTGGCAATCCTCCACGTGGGTATGTGAGCGAACAACTACACAACAGGCACTCCGCCGCCGGAGAGAATAAAGAGGGTTTTAGCATAGCGGCTAGTGTACGCTGACGCTACGGTGCGGGGTGCCGGGACCCGGCTGGGCAGATGCGTATTTGTTGGGGTGAGTGGCGATCTCCTCGCCGTCTGCAGCGAGTATGCGTAGTAGGGTCCCGGTAACACGCCGCCGTAGCATTAGCGTAGGCTAGCCGCTATACTAAAACTCTCCAAAAGGTTCGTTCAGTTAGACAGCCAGTATTATCCGGATACGGACTCCAGAAACCAGAGTTTTGTGTTTCTACCTCCGGGAGCTGGTTAGTGTGCCGTCCCACTGTCAAGGGTGGCGGCAGGTTTTGAAGGGCCGAATGGGGTGTATGTGCATTCCCATGTTACGTGCCTGTGCATTCGCAGGTTGTGTGTTACAAGGTGGCTAAAGTGGGGCACTGAGCGGATGTGTTTGTATACGAGGCGTCAAATTGTTTCTACTTCCTTGGTGAGATGGGGTGTGGGAATTGGGGGGCTGCACACGGTGTGAGAGAGAGCCATGGGCCCGTTGCCGTGCTGGGGAGGCGCGCTCGCCTCGCATTCCTACTCAAACCAAAGTTCCCCCCATATATGCAAAGCAATAAATATGCATTATGTGAAACTCTGCCGTCGGCGCGACCGAGGATAGCTAAGTCCAGAAATATAGTCGGCGGAAAGAAAATGAAGGGGATTCGAACTCGGTACCTAGAAAATACCGCACCCGTACCTATACGCTACACCACGTCCGATTCGTAACTCAAGTACGAAACAACGCCTACGCTAATACTGTACATGTACGGCTGGAAAGAAAGAGTAGCCAAGCCCATTTACTCGAATAGCGTATGTATACGCCCAACAAGGGTAATTGGCTCCCACCTTTACTGCGGTGGACTCAAGGCAACGGCGTGATAGAAAAACGCAGTGGAAAAAGGACCATGACGGTGGTCAAGAGAACAAAATTGCACCACTGGACGTCTTTCTTCTGTCTCACTGTGATGGACTGTGGCGCGAGGGGCAAGCAAGCACAAATGCCGTACGTTGAGCAAAAGGGCACGCGCTCAGCGCGGCAAGAACCACCATATCCGACACCAACGGCGTCGGATATGGTTCACCATATCCGACACCATCATGTCCATATCCGACATATCCGACATATTCGAACCATATCCGATGCCAACGGCGTCGGAATATCCACCATTTACGGCGTGGAGATTACACACCAACAATCTTCCAGAGCCGGCGCACACCGGCTCTGGAAGATTGGCGTTTGCGCTCTGTTGCTGGTTACACACGTAACAATATATCACTATGAGCCTGTACGGCCAGCAGAGAACAAGATAGCTCAAAAGAGCAGTACAAACCAGCGAAGTCAATAGTGTCTATGACAACGGATGCAGGTACCGCGCAGGAGGCAGTGTTCAATAATTGATAGGCGAAAACATCATGCAAAATCAGCATACCAACATTGTTAAAAATTATGGGAGCGAATCTACAACGCAGGTAAAAATACATACATCAAATAGAAAAAGAAAAGGCGTACAGTTGTCTACGCGAATGTTGCATCTGACAGCATAGCTTATGGTGGTTGACGGTCCGTGATAGCAACGTGTGTCCTGTGGAAAAGGAGTCAATTCACCCTTCAAACAGGCATTGCGACCGATGCTTGATAAACAGCAGCGGGGCACTGTCGTGACGTCACATCTCGCAGTCTCCGCGAGTGAATTGGGGAGTGCCGTGGCAGTGAAAGGCCTCGGAGAACTCAGGCATGTTCTGTAGCGGCACCGTACAGAGCTGCTTGGCCGCCAGGGGCCCCTTCTTGCGGTCTCCGCCGCACCACAGCAGGCAGGACCGAAGCAAGAACGTGCGCTGCGCCGTCTGCCAGTAGCGGTCGAACACGTCCTGCGAACAGATGTGTCGTTCTTAGAGTGCTTGATCTCTTCGAGTACACTCCAACGATAACCTTTGCCGCTGCTGAAATGTTCGGTACAACGGAATTGTGGGAACACGGAGTACTCCCCTAGCATAGCACAAAACCGCCACAGAAGAAGAAATATTTTCTGAGAAGAACGTGAAAATAAATTATACACACCTGTCGGAACCTTGACACCTTTTTTATGTCTGTAAGATTACTAGAACCGCCAAATCGCAGTCCGTGTGAATGTCGTATTTACGTAGTTTACGGAAAACATACTGAGCGTGATGTAGCGTACTATTGAATATAAAAACACGAAAACTGTGCCAAATGTTTTTAATCTGCGATCCCATATGATTCCGCTGTTTCTGGAACAAATACCTAGTGTAGTTACACTCGGGGGCGTTGTACACCATATAAACTCCGTATTCCCGTAATTCCTTATATACGGAACGTTTTAGTAAGTTTTCTGTAGCCCAAACAGCAGCACGACGATGTCTGCAGTAAACCCTCACGATAACGTAGTCGCCTTATTCTAATTATCGCTTTTGTTCGAGGTTTACTACGTTTTAAGTTGCAGTTCAGGGGGAGTTGACGAAGTCCCCCTTGCAACGAAGTGAGTTTTCTGCGAAGTTGATTTTGCTTTAGCGAGGGTTTGCTGTACATCGAGTGTCCGTAGACACGTGCCACACAAGCTATCGCATTTCGATATAAAAGTTGCCAGGTTTAAATCAAACACTGCCATCTGGTTTCGACGACGGCCACTCGGGTTCTCCTCGCACGCATACCGGAGACGCGGCGTACTGGCTGAAGCGCGCGTGCAGTGCCTGGTAGGCGATCCGCACGCCTTGCGCTAAGGCGAACAGGTCGTAAGCCCCGACGTGGTCGCGGCCGTTGACGGTGTCGGGTAGACCCATGCGCCGGCGCAGGTCATCCAGGCACTGGAGGTACTTGTCTCGCCTGCGGCGACTATCCGCTGTCCACCAGGGTGGCAGTGCAGAGGAAGAGGTGCCCGCGTTGCCTCCACCTTCGGCCACCAGCTGTAACGGGCGAGACGACAGAGACTGGTGCGTCAGCAGAGCAGCGAATACGCACGGCGCTTTTAGCGGAAAAAGAAGCCGTATTCCAGCAGCTCGACATTTTAGGTCACTCACAGGTCTTCTAATTGCCCAACTGGTTCCATTTTGTAGCGTAAGCTAGACTGGCCGAGGTTGAGCAGTTTCGCGGGGGCCGTGAAGGGCCGTTCTGCGCAAGCGCGAGGAGCATTGGATTGGTTTGGATCGGATCCGATCGGATTGGCTTGGCTTGGATTATATTGGCTTGGCTTGGGTTGGAATAAATTGGATTGTGTTGGATTGAAATCCAATCCAATTGGAGTACGGGGGTGTAGAGAATTGGTCTGCACATTCGCCGGTCAGCGCATTCCACAAGAGTGACGTCATATCCGCGACAGACGCACTGGAGCCGGCGCGTGCCTAGCTGCGCGTTTCGGTTGCGCAGTAGCCAAGTCTGACGCTGCGCCGGAGCCGCTTGATAGCCGTTTCGCGTGGCTCCTGGACAGCCGTGATGCGCACGCGCGAGGAGTAGTGACTGGACTGGACTGGATTGGATTGGACTGGATTGGAAATCGTTTTAGCAGCAGCAAGCATGATTATCAGCTAATCCTAGACAACCAGGAAACCTAAGAATAACCACCTGAACCTCAGCTGACGCTACGTATATCCTAGCATAGCCGAGCTAAGCTAATTTTTTCGCCTGCTTCTCGAGGGCACCTCGGAATTCAAAGCTTGAATATAGGGCTTCTTGCGTCTTTTGTCCAACAACGAGCTAGACCAAAATCCTGCGTTCGGTTAGTTCTTGATTTCTCTAGTTTTATCGGGGTGTTTCATACCTATCCGGGCAATTCCAGAACCTACTCGTCAGCAACCCCACGACTAGCACCCCATCAAAAGTCCACAACGTGGCCGTGTGGCAAGTTTGCGAGAGTGGTGCAAGCATAATCCCACCTGGACTATGGCAGCGCCCAAGAGGACACCCACGGTGCCGTAGTTGAAGTATATGGGCACCCCCCGCGAGTACAGGTAAGGCTCGGCCAGGTACAAGCTGGGGACTAGCACTTCCCCCAGACTCCGCACGTACGAGACGGTGCCCAGGGGCTCCAGGCGTCCGAGGGTCAGGTCCTGTAGACGCGGCGGGGATCTCAGACTCTGCTCGTGGTTCTCCTTGACCACGTCCAGGTAGTCGTGCACGAACGCGGAGGCATTGTCCGGCTGAATGTCTACCTGGCTGCTCTCCAGAAACGCGTGCCTGCGTTCCACAATGTAGTAAGTGTATTCTAGGGGTAATGTAGTACCTGTGTTCGCCCCAAGTAGTGGGTGTAGTGAAGGGTATTGTAGCACCTGCGTTCCGCAAAGTAAGGGTCGCAATCAAGGAATAGTATAGTACCTGTGTTCCCCAAGGATGCCGTCAAGGGTTCGACAGGAGTTCGTTTGGCCAGGCATTATATGAAGAAATAGCAATGCAGTCACTGAGCATATCCTAAGGAAATTACGGGCCATCTTCACTAACGTGAAACCTGGGGAGGAGCAAATCATGCAGTGTATAACTGTATTCAAGGCTTGTAAGCCCCTCTCTTGCCACATGGCGCGCGCTGATTGGGGCGCCGGAGAAGCACCGGAGGGACGAGCAACCGCGCGACCTTCCTCAGGCGGCGGCGCCCTCCGTTGCGTAGAACCGGATTTAAGCGATCAAATGAGACAGACTGGCCGTAAGTTCTCTTCGTGTCACACGCCGGAGCGTGCTAAGTAATCTAGGAAGTATCAACAGGCGTTGAAAAACGAGTGTCCCGGTGTGTTCTTTTAGTACGCGTTTTTTCCATGGAGATGAAACTTTCAGGCGTGAAGCGTTGCAAATAGAGTGACTCGGGGTTTACCGTGACTACATGCGACGACCGGAGACGCCGTCAGCCCGAGCCCCTAAAGTGTTTCGGCCCTAAAAATGTTAAAAGACGTTTCGGAAACCGCACGGATTTCTTGTTCACATTGAAAAAAGACGTAACCCGTATGGGCTGTGGAACGTCATTTAAATTGTTTTTTTCTCGGTCAGTGACTGCATTACTTTTTCTTCCCAAGGCTGTGTCCGTCCGTACACGAGTGCCAACAAGAAATCGCCGGACTACCGCCAAGTCATCCGAAAGCAGTTAGTTGTATATGTAGTAGAATTATTCATCCCGATGTGAAGTGAACCGCACTTTTTGTTTTCGTTTGATGACAATACGCGCCTGCACAATATATATGTAGAGATTATGCGCATACTTTCTATTTTTTATGCGTATGCGTTTTTAGTTTTCCTACGAAATCTACGTGCGCATCGGTTCGTTAGACGTGACAGGGTACATACAGGGGTATTCATGGGATCATGTGGGCTATATGAGGAATCTACGTTGAGTACTGGCTCAACTGGCAAGAAGAGAGCGGAGTGGGTCAGGGAACAAACGCGTGTTAAGGACATATTAGTAGAAATTAAGAAGAAGAACGTGGACGTGGGCAGGGAATGTAGTGCGAAGGCAAGATAACCGTTGGTAATTAAGGGTAACAGAGTGGATCCCTAGAGAAGGCACGCGTTGCAGGGGGCGGCAGAAAGTTAGATGGACAGATGAGATCAAGAGATTTGCGGGGATAAATTTGTCGCTGTTGGCGCAGGACCGTGGTGGTTGGAGATTATTGGGAGAGGCCTTTGCCCTGCAGTGGGCGTAGATAGGCCGGTGAGGATGATGATGATGATGACTGACTCACGATTATGACCGTGATAACCCACATGAGCATAAATTACGATTTATTTTAGATGCGAAGCTTCTCATTCTCGGGGCTGTGTCCCCCCCCTCCCTCGTTGTCGTTGTCCACCGTTCGCACTCTACTGCGCATGCGCGTCTTTTCAGCCCGTATCCGTTTGTGCTCACCTCAGCGCAATCCACTATAAAAAGAAATAGTTAGGCGGCGCCCGGTTTCAATCCCACAACTCTCTGTACGCAACGGGAGGTACGTGGCGCTCTTCCCACTGCGCTACAAACCAAGACGGGAGCATGTGGTACGAACGCGCCTTATGTCCTTCACTCATTCAAACTACGTCAAGAAGCTACTGATACAACGAAGGCACGCGAAGCTGAACGTCAACGGAAACGACGAACTGAAAACTAATGAGAACTTCAGTCTACCCCATGGCTGCTTCGCATACTACTCAGGGTTCGCCTAGGGAAGATGGTGTAAATTTTTTATTACCTCTGATTGTGCTCTGCTGTGAAGAGTGATTGGGAATATGTCATGATGATGTCATGTCATGATGATGACAAGTCATGATGATGTGCATAATGATTGAGTGTCATGATGACTTCTCGAGTTTACTGAATTGCGGAGTAGCGCAGACAGGTTATGTGCGGAAAACAGCGGCTAAATAGAAGTTTCCGCACGATCTGATGATTCATACTTGCAGGTTTTTGTAAATATTTAGAGCGGAAGCTCTGCTACGGTATATCTTTTCACCGCAGTGCTAAAGCTGCGCCGTTCTGATCGCTTCGCTCGCTTGGAGCTTCGGGGCTGCGGCCCCACGTTACCAAGTGAGAGTGAAACGGCTATTTTGCCTGCGCTTGATCGCTCGGCGCCGGCCGGGCCACCTGTGCTTGCTTTTTAGCGGAAGCGAAAGGATGTATCCAATCGTCCAGCTGATATAGCTAAACGGCAGGCTGCGAAATCTTAACCAAAGACAAACTTTCACGGCACACGGTGTGCATAGTCTTTGCTTTCACTCGCGATAACTTGATTTAAAAGTCTTAAACCTCAGTCACTTCTGTTCCTGGGCTCAAGAAAACGTGGCAGGGCTGCACCTGGAGGCTTTCTGGCGAACCAGGGCGACGTGGGTGTGGTGTACCCGAAGAAGCAGTTGCTCCCGGCTCTGTTTCGGCAGCCAGGACAGTATGGCATCCGACTTTATCGTCTCCACAATGACCTTGAACATATCGTGGATCACGTACTCCGCTTGCTCGGCGTCTTGAGGCAGGTAGCCGCGTATGACAAGCCTCCAGGAAAGGGGCATGTTGCGCTGGCAGAGGTCCAGGCAGAAACGGGCCTTTTCGCTGGTTCTAGCCGACCTAAGGCAAAAGGATAGATAAGGAATAAGAAGCTATTTAGATCACAGGCCCAGCACAAGGAAACCACACTAGTCAAAGCACACATACATCTATGGCGCCAAACACACGCACGTGCAGAAAGCTACCACATGCAATAGTACTTAGATAGCTTACGGCAGTCCAAAGTACAGTCAATGAAGGCACTAACACTTGCAATGATAACGTCCAACGTGATGACTACGTTCTTGAAAATGTGGCCAACATCGGCAGTTCTGAAGACTCACGACAACTGTTACGCACTGTCCTTTGTTACCGACGTGCTGTGCGTCCAATTCTGAAGGATTTGAACAGGGACAAAGCAGCAACCGTCATACTAGTCATACTGGTACTGACGTGCTTGACCATAGAGCGACCAAAAGCTATGTCGCGAGCCGTTATTTTACGGTGACGTGGTCTCCACTTTTCGAGCGGATGACTTTTCAGTGTTTAGCAACCTTGAATTAACTTATCATGGCGATGCTTCTGAAACAGTTGTTGTGATACTTTCTTGTGTATACAATCTCCACCAAAGAACTCACGCGAGCCTCGCCCTGGACGTCTCGAGAAAGGCGACTTCGGCGTCGAGACTAGCCGCCAGGTACATCTTAGTCCTCTCCAGGCCCGACGAGGACAGGTTTTGAAGGGCATGGATGAAGTCGGCCGCTCTAGTGGCCGAAATGTTGGCCCTCACTGTCACGTTGACCGCGTGGGTAATGTTGGGATGCAAGGCGCGGAGCAATGCCTCGCTCCAGTCGGTTGGGTACACACCGGGCACCAGAGCGTACACGAAGTGTTTTAGGGTGTTGATCGCTTTGTCGTCTGGCAGCGAGAATATGGTCGCCCTCGTTGTCTCGGGTTCGAGATAAGGCCGGATTGTGGCATCGCTTTCGACGACTGCACTGATGATTTCTCTGCGATGGAGTTGTGAACAAAAAGTGAAAACTCGGGTCACTTGCATTATGCAGCGGAATCTTATGCAGCGTCAGAGGGCCTTGCTATAAGCACCCAGACACACACTGGATGATTTGTTTCGTCACCTCACAGTTCAATTGCAAGTGGTTATTACCAGAAATTCAGCATACGGGGCGAAGTACTCCAGCAAGCGAAATGCTCTTCAGCACAAGAGGCGAAATACTCGAACAAGTGCAGCACGAATATAACTACCTTGTACAGGTTTATTTATTTTTATTTATTTTATTTATTGAGATACCCTAAGGGCCGAAAAGGCATTACATAGGGGGGGATTGCACATCGACCAAAAAATTGCATACAAGTCACATGCATCAAATGATTGCAGGGTGAAAAGCCAGTACAAAACATAAATGCCGTACAAGAGAAAAGTACAAGAGAATATGGATACAGAACTAGAGCGGATGTTCATTTTTTAAAAATGCTAACAGAGCACTCTGGAACGAGGACAGCTCGGTTAGGTTTGCCTCACTGGCAGGCAACAGATTCCACTCGGCAATACTAAGCGGTAATGGTGAATTTTGGTATTTGTTAGTTTTCGCGAATATGGGCCTGACTTTATGCGCATGATCGATGCGTGCTGATACGTAAGTTGCTGGATGAACATGACTGCTTGAAGGCAATAAACTGTTGTGATAAAGAGCATGAAAAAATGATAAGCGACAGTATTTTCTTCGAATTGCGAGAGGTGGAAGTTTGAGGGACGCTTTTATTGCCGAAACACTGGTATAGCGGGGATATGACGAAAGAACAAACCGAGCAGCCTTGTTCTGTGCTGACTCGAGTAAGGCTGTTAGATATTCCTGGTGCGGGTGCCATATAATAGAAGCGTCACTATTATCCAAACGGCGAGGAAGAAATCCGGCGCAGAATAAAAATGGCTTGGGGAGTACTCGGCAAGCACACACAAATCGAAAAGTAAGCTACCGCTATCCCTAAAAATTGGCCGCGTATTTGCTCCTTTCGTTGCAAATGTCGCCACAAGACGAGTGGTGCTCCTGGCAAGTAAATGCCTCCCTTCACTTTCCAGCTCACCTCTCATGCTGTTCCTCTAACGTCGCGCTTCTCCCAAAGTAAAGACACTAGGGGTTTGCTCAAGTCAATTTAAATTTACCGCGTTCTACTGCTCCCAGTCGGGTGCCTCGATGCCAGCGCTGCCATACGGCGGAGACGCGCGTGAAAATGAAGCACCCTACTAAACATTTATGGAACCACATTGCCACACTCCACGGGCGTTCCAAGCGGAAAGCGGAACTTTTCTAGGGTAACCTTGCGTTGCTGTTGCCGTTTAATTTTTTAAGATTCCGCCAGGTAGCGCGGGCAACAGCAGGCGACCGTTTCTGCAGTTGATGTATATTTTATTTGCTATCGCAAAAAGCAAGCATCCGTAAATATTTTAATAAAGGAACACTGCCAAAATTACTCATGTATTGATTTTCGGGCTTATATTTGCGTACTGTCTTGTTCTTGTTCTACAATGTTGACAAGTATGAACATTGACACCGGACGTAGACGTTTAGATTGGGTTGTGAGTACATAAAACTAGTGCGCAGAAAATACTTCGCTTTGGCCGGCTGGCTCATTCGATTTTGACAATGAACAACCTGCCAGGCTGTGGGGAAAAATAGTTACTGTGTGGTCAGGCAGACGTGTGGATTCACCAGATTTTCCCTGGTTACGGCTGACTTCAGGTAGGCTGCCAGAGGACGCTAAAAACATCCAGTGGCAAAAAACGTGGCGAATTCTTCCCACAACAGACAGATTATTTCGCTTGGGATTAATACAGAACTCTTCTTGTCCCAACTGCGGTCAACTGGGGATTAATACAGAACCTTCTTGTCCCAACTGCGGTCAACCAGAATACACGGGACACACTTCCTCAACCTGCACTGTTGCGCGTTGCTTTTGGCGCTAATACACCGTGCAGCTCCAAGTTTGGGGCTTGCACGGTATTAACTGAAAGAACAGTGCCCTGGCAGTCCCCTAGGCAAACTATTCGTAGTAACTATTGAATATGTACTACGGCGTAATGGCTGCAGGGGCGTTGCACAGAATCGCAGGCTACGTATGTAGCGGCCCTTGTTTTCCTTTTTCAGAGAACACCTCGCGACCTTTCTGGAAGGCGAGTTGGCCCTGTTGAGTGAGGAAAAGTTTCTGCGACATTGGTCTACCCGGTTTATTGAGGTTTCGAAAAAAACGGTTATTATTCATGCCAGTTTTCCAGACCTGTGCACTTAGGGATTTTCGTTGTAACTATTGATTTTGGTTTCAGAATTGTGTGTTCGTGCGCTACAGTACTCGCTGGTACATTAACACCAACCTTGTTCTGTATATTGCGGCATTCATGAAGCGAAAGTTTTTGTATCCTTGTTTCACTCGCATGGTAATCTTTTGGTTGTAAGCAACTCTAAATTGTTTGTATGTTAACCTTTTGTCGACAATCAACCTGAAGCTTTTTGTGTGTTTCTGCGTCTAACTGGAACCCCTCGCGCTCTACTAGTTTTGTAGCGACAGGCACTGTACTTGTTAATTATTTCTGGTTGTTACGTTGTATCACCGATACCACAATTTTTTGATAATGAATTTATCCTTTCCAGACAGACAAACGGCCAGACCAAAATTTTCCCGTTTAAATAGACCAAGAAAGACTGTCGTCTTTAAAAGAACAATATTTCAATAATGCGTTCTACCGGTCATGAAATGTGGAGCAGAAACTTGGCGCTCTACTAAACAACTGGAAAGAAAATATAATCCAAGTGGACTTGGGTTGGCCATGTAGTGAGACTAACTGACAACAACTGTACCTCGAGGGTAACAATAGGGGCATTTTTTTTACCTGAACTGGTGCAGATTAGTGCAGTGTCGTGCAGACCAGTGCAGAGTGCTACTGGGGATATCAATAAGTAAAAAAAATGAACATATGCTGCACTGCTTGCACCAGTGCAGCCAGTTCAGGTAAAAAAAATGCCTCTAATGGATACCAAGAGGAGGGACTAGAATGCTATTAATTCGATGGAGAGACGAAATAAGAAAATTCGGAGGCCAAAAATGCACTCGGGCAGTGCAGGACAGGAGCGGATGGAGGTCAATGGGAGAGGCCTTCGTCCTGCAGTAGACCTAAATGGGCTGTTGTCACTGTTGTTGTTGTTGTTGATGATGATGATGATGATGATGTTGTTGTTGTTGATGAGGATTGTTGATGACTTCTCTGGACAAGGAGGTAGGCAAACGTTTTGGAAAGGGTTAACCACAAATAACTCCTTTCTGGATGCAGGTCTTTTTTCCTTTGTTTGCAATACCTTCGACATTTCCTGGAAACCACCACCTACCGGAACGTTTGTTCGATTGGTTCCAATGCAGAAAGGAGGGGGGTCCACTTAAAAATAATTGTTGTTGCCTCAAAGCACAGCACTCAGTGCGTCTCATCCATCAAAACTCCGACAACACTCTGAAATGTGTACTGGATGCATTTGACAGCGCGAAAGTGAGCAAACCAGTTTGGACAGCTGAATCTTTCTCGCTGGAAATACACTGCATTCATGTGCACCCCATTGAACGCAGAATAATAAAACAAACAGCTGGAAGCACTTTCGATGCTAGAGCGCAGTTCTCGTCCGTAGTTGTCGGCCACAGAGTGCGCACACATTGCACCTACTCGGTGTAGACCCCGGGAAGCCATGCGAACGCCGTTCGGAGAACGCTGCGCAGTTCCTCGGGGTGGTCGCGCAGACCCATCTTGGTCAGGACGGACCTTCCGGGGGATAGGTGCAGCATCGGCCGGTCGTCTCCGGCTGTGACCACGCGTATCTCCAGCACGGCGTGCAGACCCAGTTGTAGCGATACCCGAGCCAGCACCCCGAACACGGCGTCGAAGCTCTTCGCTCTGCGTGCGTGACGTGGAACGGACGAACGCTGACAACCACCGTGGTGGACGAACAGCAAGCTTGATCACTGCCCCCACTTGCATTTTGATACGGTTGGAAGCAAAGTTGCTTCTGGAAATCAACTGTTCATAGTTGTGGGGGGATGAAAACTGCAATATTACTGGGTATAGAAACAGCAGACAACGCCCCGCCTTAAGCACCTGGTTAAGGCAAAGTACAAAGTGACACGTACAAAACAATCCCAAAAAGCACTTACGACTTGAAATGATCGACTTCTATAACGGCGCTAAAATAATTACATGGGCACAACATGCACAATTGTGGTTAATACGCTCTACAGTAATGCTGCGGATAAGAACCCAATGCTCATAAGGGACTCCTTTGAGGGAAACAGGACGCGATGATAATACCTCGGTCCACTGCCGGTCGTCCTTCCCCTTGTGACGTCACTTAGAGTGACGTCATCTCGACTGCCCAGTGGATCACCTTGAATGGCGGCTTTCAGCACCATTGACGTAACTAAAACGTGCACTCCGTATCCATGCCTTTGCCTGGCTATAAACGGCTGTTCCCCATCCTAACAGCGGAGTTGTTTAAGCTTGAGCTTGGTCTTGTAGCATCAGCAAAAAAACACCAAGAAGAAAGACGCACGCGGCGCCTCCTGGCGAGGAGGGAGATCGCGAAAGCAGCGCCCGCCAGCAAGAGCGGAGGGCACACGCCAGCCTCCCTGCCTAGCCTCCCAGCAGGGCTCAACTCTAGTCAGGCCCAGCTTCCAGCAGCGTCGAGAGCTAGCCTCGCAGACGGGCTCAACTCTAATCGGGGAAGCGGCGGCATTAAAAAAGGTCGACTGGCGCCAGTAGAGAGCTAGGAATGCTGACCTTGAGGGAGGCCGTGCGCTCACAAAAATTGCCTCAGCTTGCACTAACGGTGCTAGGTTGGAGAAACGGCGGAGCTGCTGGTCGACCTAGCTGTTTCCTTTCTTGGTCTTGGGACTGCGGAGCTAGGTCGAACGCCAGCTCCGCTGCTTCTCCAGCCTTGCATCATTTATTTATTTCAGGTACCCTCATGGCCCAGAGGGCATTAATGAGGGGAGTGGTACATCTGGGTGGTCGAATTGTACAGACATTGTAAACAAATGAAACAATATACACAAACACTAAACCAATAAGTATGCAGCAGTGCGCAGGTATATACAAAGTCTTTAAACAAATCTACTCAGGCATTGCCTCTAGCATAGAAAACTAACAAAACTAACATTGAATATTGCATGCCAACAAAAATACCAAATTGAAAGAAAAATAAACTGTGGCAAAAAGGGCCACAAACTAGACAGAAGTGAAGTAATCAGACACTTTTTTTTCTAAACTGGTCAATGTTGTTAGTAAGCATTAGGGCTGGTGGCAAGCGACTCCACTCCGCGATTCCATTCCATTAGTGGAATGGAAGCTGCTCCATTCCATTAGTGGAAGCTGCTCCAATTTGTAACACTGAATATAGTTAGCGATTCGTTTGTTCCGGCTTCCGGCGTTTCAGAAAACTCAGTATAACAGTCTGCAGAAATCACCGCTACCGGTAGAATTCAAACCTCTGCCTGGTAGATCAACGGAGTTAGGGTCAGTCGTCTTATCCACTCAGCTAGGACCTTTTTTATTGACTCAGCTACGACCGCGAGTTAGTACCCTAGAGTCGAACGGCTTCTCACTCGGCTGTGACTCTCGGGAAATGGATGACGCCACCTGCTGGACACAGAACACGTGATTGGGTACACATTGCACTTGGGGGCGCCTAGTTTAAGTGCGCGGTTTCCGTTCATTCATTCTGCTTCTTTTATTTGCTTCTTAATCGCCGTTATAGCCAGAAAGATGGAGTAAAGGTCGTTGCGGCAGCGAAGAAGCAGCAAATCAGCTGCAGTGGTGGACTTAAATTGTCGCGACGGTCGCAGGTTGCGTACAGCTTCGCTACCTTCAAGTTTTTTTTTCATTCGTTTATTTTTTTGATGGAGAAAGAGGAGCGACATATAAGAAATCACATTTAAAAAAGCCCGCGCGTGCCTTCTCATGTGGGCCGACATGACCGCCACGTCGTGGCCGCCAGGGGTCTCAGACACGTCGGCACCCGAGACGTAGTTCATACAGGCCCGGTAGAGAAGCGAGGTTGACCGGTGGTCCAAGCGCGTTTCTGCGGTCAGCCTGTCGTGCAGCCGCAGGATGAGGGCGTCCTCTTGGTCGCTCGCGAAGCTCGACACCTCCTCTCGCTGCTGCCAATGCTCGCACACGTGCCCGTAGAAGTCGGAGCACTTGTCCGCCGTGTCGTTCAGCAGGTCTTCCAGGTACTTGCGCGCCGCATAGCACTCGGGAGTGCGGCAAGTGATCTGCGAATGCGCAGAGATTCGCTCACTGACGCGCAAGCATGCAGTTCATTCGCTCAGCCGCTGCTGCTGATTTTCCCTCCTGTTAATTAGCAGTAGGAACCGGAAATTAAACGGCATCAAGAGAAACAGATAAAGGTAATCAATCTATTAACCCGCTCCCTTTCTCTCATAAATATAGGAACAGCACGCCGTACCGCACTGCCTTAACGCATGCGCAAATTATATCATGTTCTGGTGCACTAGAGCTTAGACCAAGTGCTTTTTTTGGTCTTACATCGACACGTGTTTACAGCCAGTACTTTCCTAAATAGTCGCGGTAAACGACGCTAGGCCTAACAGCATGGCTTATGCCTAACGCCCTATGTCGAGGCCCCGGAGCAAGTCTTGTTTTTAAGTGCGAATGCACTTCTTAAGCGAGCCTGAAGCGTCCGCCGCCGTCCGCATTCCGCCGCCGTCCGCATAGCAACAGCTGCGGGTGCGCGCGTTCCTCGTCTTCCTTGGCAACGGGGGGAGATGGGCGCGCGCTGCCTGGCCGCTGACATGGCACATACACACGTGGGGGATTGGCCAGGAATCTCCTCGTCTTCTTTGGCAACGGGGGGAGATGGGCGCGCGCTGCCTGGCCGCTGACATGGCACATACCCACGTGGGGGATTGGCCAGGAATCGGGCGTGCGAAGGGCTAATGCACCCGCTTAAAGGAGTACTGACACGAAATTTCAAAGCTGAGATCCGCTCTAGCAACGAAGTACAACAACACAAATAGGTGTCTGTGCATGGCACATACCCACGTGGGGGATTGGCCAGGAATCGGGCGTGAGAAGGGCTAATGCACCCGCTTAAAGGAGTACTGACACGAAATTTCAAAGCTGAGATACGCTCTAGCAATCAAGTACAACGACAACACAAATAGGTGTCTGTGAATAAATGCATCTTTCTTTCTTTGTAGTTGTGTGTGTGTGTGTGATCTCTCTTTCGCGAACATTACCGAACCGCGCAAATTCAACTCCTGCATTCGCACTTTCACATTCTTCCCCTCGGGTAAATGCGGGGAATTTTTTGCTCCGGGGTCTAGGCTTAACGTTAGGTAACCATCAAATTAAGCCATACGACGTGCCCCGTAACGTTGTATCATTTGTACGTCAAGCTGGGGGTACCCGTTGACAATGTTACGCCTCAGAACGTGACGTTAGGCATAACGCAGACATCCCCTCGCATTACCGAAACAGCAATCGCCGATATCTACGCCCCCCTGCAAAGGGCCTGGGGATGGCGCTGGAGTGACTTCTACAACTTTTCACTAATACGTTAGTGTGTCCGGCAGCGCTTACACACTTCGACACCTCTTTCACTGGCCTCAGCTCGCACTGTGGGGAGGTCGCAGGTACCAACTACACAATGTGGCCTTCTTAGGCCAACCCATCCTTCATCCCCTACCCAACCCCACTGGAGGGGTCTAGGATCCGGCCCTGCACGGATGCCAATACCGTAAACATCGACAAGCTCTGGTCAAGCCCGCCAAACTAGCGGCCTAGAACAATCAATTTCCGCAATAGGGATACACCTGGTATTGCGAAGGTGGAGGGGGTCACCTCAGACACATCTTTGTAGGGTGTCTCGGTGTCCTCCTTCGCTACGCTGGCATCGAGGGACGCTACCTTTCCGTAACCTCTTCCACAATAAATTTTTTCACCTTTACCCGTGAGCCTTCCCAGCGGCGCGCTTCATAGCACCGGTGTAGCGCCGGCGCATTAAACATCAAAATTAAATGAATCGTCATTTGGAACGTCTAAAGAACAGATGCGTCGAGGCATACCAGAACTACTTACGACACATATACCAGTATACCAGATACCAAACTGGAAAAGACCAGTTTGGTATCTGGTCTTTTCCTGGGGCTGTATTGCGGGCTAGTTGGTGAACGGCTGCTTCAATTCCCGCCATGGTAAAAGGTGCGTCCATGTCTATGTTGGGTTTGGCCGAGTATGATGAAAGTTGCAGATTAGTAGCCGAAAGAGGTGTTTCGAGCGGTTGCTGAAGCTCCGCAATAAATGTGATTCTGTACCCTGGTAGTTATGTATGAGGCGCCGGTGTTGCGTGGAGGACTTTGATTCGTTGATGCCTAGTAAGGATCGGAGTAAGTGCTAGGTGCGGCGGGTGCCGAGCGTGCCTTGGAGTTTGTTACAGAACTCAGCTCATTTTGTTGGCTGAGTGGCTTAACGTACGCATCTGCCTCTGCCGCGATTGGAGCAATGCGGATTCGAAGTTTATCTGTTTTTTCCTTTTCCACCTTCGAAGCAGGCCTTTTCGTGCATCCCAGATGGAGTAGGTATGCGTCAGTGGGTGGGTTTTTGGGGGTTTTTGGGTTTTAGTGCAATTTATTTCGTGTGCTTCTTGGCCGTGTCAAGTAACATTTGGGCCCAGTCAACTGGGCTAGTGAGGGAGTCCGCAGAGGTGTCATTTCGAATGTCGTTCAGTTAGTGAGCCTGGCGGTGCTGATGCGTTGAGTAACGTGTCTTTAGTAGGAAATTTTTAGTAGTATAGTAGGTTGATCGCTGCCGAGGGTCTCGTCAAGTCACGTGCACGTGACACTCTAAATATTATATGTGAAGGCGAGGTCAGGGGTGGTGTCTCAGGAGCTGTTGATAAATCTTACCGAAGATCCGGAAGGTCCCAAAATGCAGAAGGTCTTAAGTGTTGCGTCGTATAGTGTTTTGCCGCTCTTGGTGTCTTTTAGGTATTTCCACACCGTATGCTCGGCATTGAAGCCTTCAAGGACGCTTAATTTGTGTCCGTGCGTGCGCTGGAGGACGGTTTTAAGGAGGTTGTCGATGCCGGTAAGGGGTTTGTTTGGGGGGCTGTAGACAAGTAAAAATAGTCCGTCTTGATTTTTCTTCCGTGGTATGATTTCTACAAATGCCTAGTCGATCTCAATTGGCAAAGTGCGGGATCGGGCCGCCTGGGTTGGTTGTTACAACGCAGCTACAACGCACGTCATCAGCCATGGCTGATGACGTGCGTTGTAGCTGCGCAGGGTAACAGTGTCCGAGTGTTTTTTGCAACGCGATGACGGGTTTGTGCTGCTGCGTGTAGTGGGTAAGTGGGGGTTGCTTGGTGCGGTACGATTGAAATTTCCATTGCCACAGGGAGAGCGTGGACGGGGGCTTGCGTTTTCTGTTTGAAGTCATAACACAATTGAAGGGTCGATGATGTTTTGTCTATTTCGGGTGGTAATTCAATGCTGCCTCATGGGCTCCCAGCGGGCTTTTTCGGCTTTCTTGGTTTCCTCCAGCAAATATAGCCTTTCATCCAAGTTATTAAGGCGGTCGTCGAGGCGTTCTCAGATTATTCCGCGTACGAGGCGCTCTAAGTGGCTGAGGTCGACTGACGCGGGTGCTGCAACGTGTGCGATGGCGGGCAAGGGTTTTCAGTTTCTTCAGCTACTGAGGCAACTGAAGTTAAGGATCCTGTTTCGGGGTTTCTGTCAGCTGTTGGGGTTAGGGTGCTCAGTGATTGCTGGCAAGTTATTTGTTATATTTGAACCAGGAGCTGCTTGGTGCGATTTTCTAGTGTTGCGGTGCGTTGTTCTCCCTGTTGTAGCAGTTCTATCAGCAGTGCATTTTAGGCTTGAAGCATCTGGGTAAGGGGGTCGGTGGTGGTGGGGTGGTCGTCATGGCAGGTGCGGTGGGTGTGGAGAGGAAGGAGGAGATGCACGAGCATCGAATGGGGGTGCAACAATGGCTGGCCAGCTTACTTGGTGGGTGGTGTTAGTTTGGTTGGGAGTCTGTCTTTGTTGCTGGCTGGCGTAATTAAGTGCAGGTCGATGGCCGCTCTAGTTGAAGAGTTCGTGCCGTAGTTGGGTGGCGGCTGCCGTAGTTTCTTCTTGCACTCCCTGCTTGCCGTGAGGTGATCTAGCCCCCAGAGGTGACACGTGGGTCTGCACTCCGGTTCTGGTTGGGGGTCAGGCACGCGGCGTCGCTGGCAAATGGCGATGTCGCGGTTGGGGCAGACATCTCGTCGCTGTCAAAGTTCACCGCAGAGTTTACAACACTGTCTGGTTTATTCGTAAGGGCGACAACTGATTAATAGGTAATACGGCTTGATGTAGAAGGGGACGTGAACACCCTCAAATGTGACTAGAGCTGTTGTCAATATGCGGAACATTCGGGCGTGCAGTATACGTTGACCATTAGCTGAGAGGACGTAGGGAAGCTGCTCGTTGGTGGGGTTGGGGTCGAGTCCCGTTATTACCCCTCGAGACGTACCGGGCAGTGGCTCCAGGTAGGCAGTACTTCTTGTGTTGTCCCACGTTGTGTAGAGGTAATCTCGTTCAGTGCAAGGGTGCAGGCTTCGTAGGGGGCGCTCGTAATGATTAGGTTTGGGGCGGCGTGGGTTTGGATGGTAACATGAGCGTAGAATGCAGGTTCGGGTATGTTGCTTGCCTTCTGGATGCTCTGAGACACTTGGCGATCGCTCCTCGAAGCTACGCGGAACCCGGCTTGCGGTGGGTAGATTATCTTGTAGTCGGAATCCGGGAGCTGTGGTATTGAGTCGCTACCCGAGGGTGTCTGATGCGTGGCTGTCGGCGTTGTTGGCTGTTCCTTGCGGGCAGATTCACACCCACATTGGCATTTGTTCACGCTGAAACCAGACTACTGCTAACCATTTCATTAAAAAGCAGTCAAACAGCAGCTCATCAATACCAAACTTTGGTGAAGAAAATGGCTAATTTGAGGCAAGAAAAGAGCTCTTGCACGGTATTCCGAAATTTCCACAGCCAAAGCGTCCGCGAGTTTTTTTTACTAACAACTGACTAAAAAAAGCGCAGTAATTGTTTTTATGTCCCCTTTGTATTTACAATCGCGGAGGTATAATTTCTTTTAGAAAATACCCAATGCATTTGCACTACTATTTCTTCCTACCCGTTTCGAGCAAGCTACGCATAACTTGGTTTAGTTTCTCAACCGATTATTATGATGATGATGATGATTGAGTCTTTATGGCGCAAGACTGACTAAGGGCAAATAGCGCGTTAACCCCTGTCGAATTGATCAAGGGCCGCCAGATGCAGTAATCAGCATAGAAAAATACTTGCCTGCCCAGCATCAGCTCGCCGGCCCCTGATGTACATGCTGATACCGACGAGAGCACCCAATATGAGAGCGACCAAGATGGCTACCGACAGCGCCAGGAAGGGATCGCGCATGTAGTGCAGATTGCTCTGGGCGCTCTCCTCTGCAAGAAAGCGTGCATATTCTCTTTGTAACCTGCAGCAATACCACGGCTTCGCCGTGTTTCTCGTACCGACAGCTGAAGAATTTACTACCGTGCATAATATCAGCGAGAATGCTTATGCGTTTGAGGACGAAATTCTGGACACTCCAACCACCGGCCAGATTGGGATTCTTCGGCTAGGTAAAAGTTAAAACTTTCGTCTGCCTTCCCGCATGTGAATCAGTCAAGCGATTCACCCTAAAAAAGATAAATTTAACAACCAAAAAGATATCTCAACAGGAGGACACATCTCTGGTGGAGTAAAAGGAAATGTAAAAGGAAAAGTACAGCAGATAATGATCAGGTGATGAAAAAAATGACGTGTGGTGGCATTGAACGTTAGCTTGCATAGACGCCAGTCACGCGCCGGATGTAGTGTCGCGAATGGTTAACACTTTGATCCCCAAAACTTTATTATTTTGCTTATGATTGTGAAAACATTTCGTTATCTAAAAAGACTTCAGACATCACAAATATAAAGTCAGATAAAAAATAGCAGCATCTCCACTCCGTGGATCACAAGTATATAGACGAGAAAGCGTGGGTGATACTTAACGAGCTCAACATACCCACTCGGACGGACACAAGCACATGCCGTAATACAACGCCATACGTTTCCCTTAGCAACAAGCAGGTGACGTGCGTATGGCGAAACAAGTAAGAGGCACTGGACGGTGATGATTCTAATTTTGAAAATGTCATTTTAGGCCTTAAGCTGGTCCGCACACTGGGACGTGCCTCCTTAACAGACTGGGTTGGTTTTAGGAAAATGAGGTCATCACGGCATACAGAGGACATCCCAGATCCAAAGGAGGAAGACTAGTATTCCGCGTGGATAACCCAACTTATTCAGGGCCAGGCCGCTTGTACTACTGAGTTACATACAAGTACGGACAATCCCTGCGTAGACGCACACCTTCTACACATATGGGAAGCTAGACGCAGCCTTCAAAAGCGCTGAAAAAAGCAACAGCACAATAGAAAACTCCTCAAGCGCATTGCGCAGCTCACTGAAAAGGCGGCAAAATACGCATGTGAACTTTGCCGTGACAGTTGGCTCTCCCTTTGAGACGCCACGGGTAAACATGTGAGCACGTCAAAAACCCGGAAAATTCTTCACTACTTCCTGTACCCCTCTACCTGGAAGACAACGTCACTGAACCAACTACGGGCCCTCCTGCACAAGCACTCAACAGACACACTTCTGACGAACCTTGAGGAAAAATTCTTCGCACCTGGTCATCAACAGCGCCACATACACTACTATGGCGAGCCAAACCCCACACAGGATCAAGACATCCTCACCTCGGAGGTACGAGCGGCACCGGCTCGCTTACGGAAAAACACAGCACGGGGTCCTATGGAGTTTCCAATATTCTAACCTCGATGACGACTCCCTCGTGTCCCTCACCGCATGCCTCAATAGAGTGTGGCGAGAGGGCAACATTCCTGCCGAATGGAAGCTCGCCAACGTTCACCTGATTGCAAGAACTAACAAGCCCCCCTCCATTCACAACCTCCGACCTATCTCGTTAACATCCTGTGTAGGAAAACTCATGGAGCATATATCGTCCTCACTCGTCTCCAGCGTCACTAGACGATCGGCATCTCATGCCGGCCTCTGTGTTTGGCTTCAGACCTCAGGAACATCCTACCCCAGATCAAAGAACAGGTCATGACCCCCGCCACCCGGCGCTCCCCCACAGCGATGCTGGCATTGGACTTCAAGGGGGCATTTGACAGTGTGTCTCAGTCATTTTGGCCCACCTGCGAGAGCTTCATTGCGGGGAACGCACGTATGCGTACGTGCGAAACGTCCTCACAAGCAGGCAAGCGGTGATCCAGGTCGGTGAAGCAAAGTCCCACGCCATCAACCTGGTGAGCAGAGGCACTCCACAAGGAGCAGTTCTCTCACCAATGCTCTTTAATATTGCCCTAATCAAACTGCCACAACGCCTTGCGGCTCTTCCAAAATTAAGCATGGAATCTATGCCGACGATGTGACAGTCTGGACAGGCACAGGCTCATGGGGGGACATGTAAGCTCGCTTTCAAGAAGCGTCCAATGTGGTCCCTGAGTACGCCAAATACTGCGGACTCTCTTGCTCCCCGCAAAAGTCGGACATCCTAGTGGTCCAACCGGGCAGACCCAACCGGGACCCACCCCCACCGGTCGAAATACACCTAGAGGGCCACACTATTCGCCCCACACCTGAAATCAAGATCCTTGGAATGATCTTCCCGACAAACGAAACTCCACTCTCGTAACTCCCCTAAAACACACTACGGACCAGGTGTCTCATATGCTGCGCAGCATCATCACGAAGAGGCGCGGCTTTGGGGAGCACTATTTATTATTCATTATTTCCCGCCTTCATTATTTCCCGCATCACTTACGCAGTCCCATATGCTCTGCTCAACAAGCACGAAGAAGAATGCGTGAATACAATAATCCGAAGATCATACAAGCGCGCACTGTGCCTTCCCCCGAACACATCCACCTCGCTCCTCCTTCAACTCGGCATCCATAATACGTCGTCGGAACAAGTTGAAGAACATCTGCTACAGCAATACCAACGGCTTTCTCTCACCGAGGCTGGCCGCTGTGTCCTGTCAGAATTGGGAATAAATACCCCAGGCTACAACGGCCCACTTCCAGAGCCCCTACTCCGACATACTCAAGAACGCATTCAAGTCCGACCGTTGCCGCGTAACATGCACCCGGAACACCACAGTGGACGACGCAAGGCTCGCGTGGAGGCCATCTCGCGGCAGTACAGTCAAGATGCTGATGCCGTCTTCTCAGACGAGGCGGCATACCTCTCCTACCCAGCGTTCGCCCTGGCAGTAAGCCCCGCCCAAGGAGGACCGACTATCACTTCCTCTATAAAAACACGCTCAGCAGCTGAAGCTGAACAGGCGGCAATCGCGCTTGCCATCTCCTCAACCAAGGCTACTACTGTAGTGACGGACAGCCAACACGACTGCCGGCACTTCCTGGCCGGAACGGCGCACGCTGCGGCCAGCGCAATACTACTACGCCACCCTACGCAGTGACAGATCCAGATCGTATGGACTCCAGCCCATCTGGGAGTGAGAGGGAACGAGACGGCCCACGACCTTGCGCGAGAAATGACGCGCCGCACGAGGATTAAAGACGCCGCCTTGGAGAGATTTACTCTCCTGCTGGCATACAGAGAAATGACCCAACATCTACGCCTGGCCCGACGCAGCCTTCCCCCACCCCACCGACACCTATCTATAGAGCAAGCACACCACTACCGCGCCTTGCAAACAAACACCTTTTCCCACCCAAAAAGAGTCTGCCACTACTCCGAACAAATTACGTCCCCTAGCTGCCCCTTCGGACTGTACTCTTTTCCACATGGTTGGTGGATGCCCGTCCCACCCTCTCCCCAAACCGAATCCGTACAACCCTCCCGAGCTCTGGAGGCGCGCCCTGTCCAGCTCATGCCTGTACGACCAGCTTCGACTGGTGGAGCGGGCTGTAACGGCTGGCAAAACATATGGGGTCTTGGACTGAGGACTCCACCTCCTGAAGACACCATACAAATTTACTACACAATAAAGATGCTTATCCCCCTCTTCCTCCTCTTACTCCTCCTCCTCCACTCCGTGGATGAATGTGAGGGTGCGGAGTGCGGGGACTGGAAATGACATCCAAGTTGCGCCCCGAGTGACATCTGATTTGCGCCCCGACCGTCATTCGATTTCAGCCGTGAGTTACACATTGAATATTCTTTAAATGAAACTGAAACTCACGGCTCAAATGGCATTTCGTTTGATTTTCGCTTGATGGTGGTGTGCGCGCGGATGGACACGGACGGACATTGGGAGGTCCTAAGCTACTCCGCACCGTTACAGGCGAGGGAGTAAGCCGTTTGACTCTCGGTACTAACGCACGCTCGTAACAGCAGCGTTCGCATCGAGACACCCGGTTTGGAGCAGTATAACGCGGGAAATTTAAAATGATTTAAGCAAACCTTTGGCGTCTTTACCTTGGGAGGAGCGCGACGCAAGAGGAACAACATGAGAGGTGAGCGGCAAAGCGAAGGGAGGCATTTACTTCGCAATAGCCGATAAAGACTAACGTAATTTGACGACATTTGCAACGAAAGGAGCAGGTACGCGGCCAATTTTTTATCTTTTGTAACAACAAAATTGCACAATATGGCTTTCCCGTCACTAGCCCCTCGAGCCCCCGGACTCGACGCCAGTAGGCACGCGTAAAGAACTCTGGTTTGTTAGCGCGAAGAACTACGTGCTGACTTCTCTTTTACTATTTTTGAAGGTCCGGGTGCCTTCGCCTGTCAATAGATGGCGCTAAATGTCCCAGGAACCACAAAGCGCGGTTGTTTGGGCTATTTCTCCTGAACAACGCTGGACATCAAAGGGGTAAATTCTAAGACGCAGTGGTGACCAAAAAAGGTATCACACACAAGTGCTCACATTTGAAAACTTTGTCATTTGCTGCGCCAATTTACTGCGCCAATCAGCGAGGCGACCATTGCAGCGCTCACCAATACAACAGGTTGCGACTAATTTGTAAATGGCCTATTCTGTGACAGTCCAACGGACAATTAAGTTACGCCACCTGGCGGAACCGCGGCCGTCTCTTGGTTACCCAATTTTTATTCAGAGAACTAGCTTTATACCCCATGGCTGTAATTGTATACTAGTAACGATATATTATGAAAATTTGTAGTTAGTTAACATGCATTTGCACAATATTTACCATTCAATATGATCTTGTCCGTGTAAGCGGCATGAAAATCATTTTCTAGGTAGAATGGTCCATCAACGATAAAAATCTTGTGACCCATTGTCCAACTTGGCAATATCCTTCAAAGAGCGCCGCCTTGAAAGTGGCACGGCTTCTCCATTTACCATTTATGCAGGTGAAATTACAACACGTACAGAGGCAGCTGACATTTTGTACTTGTATGTTATGAATTATCTAACTGTAAGAGGCCGCATCTGATACCACTGACGTTAGCCTGGCCCGTCACAGAGACGCACGCTGCAGGGACTTAATTACGGCATCAACAAGAATCCCATGAAAACAATAAAGGTACTACACAGTGTCATCCCCCGTAAAAATGGAAAGAGCATTTCTAGCAAGAAACCACAATTTGCAGCTTACTTTCTGACCTGATTTATAGACTCTAGCTGGAATCGACAGTTTGTAACTAGAAAAATTCTTAGTCTAGCTGGAGAGGTTTATTTCTAGCTTGCAGGTTTGTTTTTCGTCCAGTTGAACTGACAAATGCTAGCTGGAAGTAACAACTGCCAGCCGGAAAGAAATCTCAATTCAGCTAAAAATGAGCTAGAAACTGAAGTTTTAGCTAGACATTCTGCCTATTTTTCACTAGAAATATTTCTAGCTAGGAGAAATTTCCGGTTCAACAATTCAGCTACAAAAAATATTATTTTCACCTGATTCGGCGTGACGTCAGTGGGTTGCCTCGACACAGCTCCATCCATAGTGGAGGGAAATGGGTCCCCGTCCACGATAATTGAGAAGGCCACACAAATCGTCATTCAAGCAGCCGCTAACACACCAAGGGCTTTCCCTCACAGCAACGGATGAACGCAAACGTTCCCACTACATGCACATTTCCAGTGCTTGTAGCAATCTAGCAACTATTCGATTTTTACACATCATCGCACGCCACTCGCACCCTATTCGATAAAGCAAACTTCAGTAACGCAGACGACGGATTCTGAAGACACAAGGGCGGCAGCAGAACGACGCAACCGCCGTATGTACTGAAGCCGGAGTGACCCCTCAATACATTTACCTTGCATGGGCGATCCCCGAACTCGTCGCTCTGTCGGGTAACCGCAACACTTGGCCATAACGAGCTTGGAAACATAACGCCATGCAGAACACCAGAACCTTAGCCTCTGAGTCCTCCTGGACCACTACGAGGACCTACAGACACGTCATTGCTAAATCATCCGAATGTACGAAAATTCTCTAGCACGCGCAAATCCCTTGTCTGGCCCGCACCAGTGTCACTCGATACGCGGCCACGAGTCGAACTTGATTGGTACCAAGGCGGCTCATGTGGCAGCACACGACTGTGCTTTTACTGTAACAAGGACATCGTGGAAATTTCTGCGCATCTAGCATATGGCTTCTCTAGCCCCCTACTTCAACAGGCGCACCGCCGCAGCGGCGTTGGTCGCGTTTGCTGGTCGTTACGCAATGCTTGCACTGGTGTCGTGTCTTGCGGGTCGTGTCACTATAGTGACACGACATCAGTGCAAGCATTGCGTAACACCGCTCAATCCCAACTCTGACCAACACTGTCCGACTGGATCACAAAACGAAACGCTAGCAAGGTGTTATGCGCAGAAATTGTTTTGTCTCCGAGGTGCCTCCGTACCTTCCTCGGCGGCCCTCGCTATCTTCGTCGACACCGACACCGCTGCCGTCGCCACGAGGTTTACCCCCGGCATCGAAGTGATGGCCTTGGTAAAGAGGATAGCGCGCGAACCACGAGTCTGGCGCTCGCCTGGCTTGATTTCGGTCTCGGTGACCTCGGTCTTTGCTCGTGCCCGCTCCGCGATCACCATAGCTATCGCTTCGTCAACTGTTACGGCCCTGCCTGCAGTGATTACGGATGCATTCCACTTGTCTGCGCCCTCGGTCATGTTTGGTGCCCTGGTTTTCCTCCAACCACTGGAATGGCCGGTAGGCGACGACGTGTGGCTGATTCGACGGTTGACTGCATTGATGGGACTCCGTTCAACGGTGCCAGGTGGTATGGCGCCGGGCTCTGGTCCATCCTCCTCCATCCTGCATCATGTAGCAAAGATATTTCCAAGGGACGAAAATAACTTCACATTGACTGCTGGACTGTCAGAGAATGGTGGGTCAAAGCCCTCCGTGTCCGTGCGTGGATAGCAGATTTCGAGAAACTGCCGCGGCATATTTGCCTAAGCAAGGGAATCTCATACAGTCGCAATTCGGTTTTCCCTGTTGTATGTAGACGCATTTCAGGGTGTGACGTCCTGCGCACTAGTAAGGTGTCCAGACAGAACGGAAAACCGGCCTTTGCGAAGCTATGGCTTACGGCCCAACTGTCTTTCCTTTCGATGCTAGGGGGGCCCAAAGTGTTCTGACTTCAAAGACTTGGTCATTCTGTAGGTAAACCACCTCACCTGTATATATTTTATCATTACGACATATTCCATAACCCATTTGTATATATGTTCCAGCCAATAAACTTCTTTGTACCTCTGAATCTGGAGCGCAACATCGGAAGAAAGCACTTACTGTGGCCTGGGGGGCGTGCCAACTTGAAATTTCACCTGCTGTGGTGGTGGTGTAGAGACCAGGTCGTTTCCCTCGCTCCTTACGCCGGAGTCGACCTTTGGGGACGCGCTTGAAAGACGGCGAAGCTGGGTCGTGGCAGTAATAGTAATGCGCTCCGGGATGGCCTGCGCCTGCACCGGAGGAAGTGAGCCAAATTGGACGTGGAGGGAATACCACTCATTGCGTTTTCAACGCGATAGCATTTGTAGGTGGTGTCCGCACGTCACCCGCCCGTAACTATTACACTTTCTATGAACCATTCTGTTATAGTTTGTATTCACTGGCGTGGCGCGCATGCGGGAAACCCTGCGTGTGCACCGCGAAGTATGTGCCGCAGCGTCTCGTTACGTCGTTCTCCAAGAGATGGCGGTACTTGGCCGCGCTGGCGCGCCCAGCATGTGACAAGAAGAGGAGATGTTTGATGTTCCGAACTGTGCCCCACCGAACGGAAAGTAATATATCGATGCAAAATACTGTTCCTTGCAGCAGCCTGCGATCTACCTATCATCAGACATGGTTGAAATGATCGTGCGACAAAGTAGAGCAGAAAAACGCCGGAGCCTTACAACTGCGTCGTGATGGACCAAGTCGCGCGCGTATACGGTACTGAAAGTCCGTGGCTTCTTTAATTAAGTTGCATCACCTGTTCAAGGACAACAACAGAAATATTATTGCCGTCAATTGTGTGGTGGAAGGCAAACCCTAGTGAGTTGTCCGAAGGGAGCTTGCGATTCTCAGGCGCTTATGCCGACTGGGGAATGGAAGCGGTGCGAGCCCGGAACGGCTCGGGAGGCGGCCTCATATGCACTGGCTGCTACTCCACCATCGTATTTAAATCGGCGTACGCGGGTGCGGGGAAGGCTGTTGGCGGGCGCGGCTTCGCCTTGAGCATCACGTCACATTTTTACGACTGAAGTCATGCTGCGCGGGCGTGTTCGACACGACCGGTTTGGATGCGCGCACGCGCACGCGTACAGACCGGTCGTTGTGCGACGGAAACAGTGACGTCAAGTGCGGCCTCCAGTCACGGCGGCCGCGTCGGGGTTTGTTTAATGAAACTGAAACTGATACGAATAAACGAGGCTGTAAACAGTTATTTACGCTTCCATCGACAATCTAATGTGCCATTCTATGACTCTTGGGTTTTGGAAGGAATGCTTGCCCTGTGCCACGCGCATGAGGTCAGAAGAATGGCGCGAGGTGCGTGTTAAGAGCGCTTTATTCTTTCCTTTTCCCGGTACTGCGCACGTGCTGGTGCAGCAGACTGTCACACAGTGGGTTGGTAGGCACCCATAACGCGAAAAAAGGGTAAAACGGAAATTTCGTGTCAGTACTCATTTAAGGAAGTTAGACCTAAAGGCGCGGCGTTAGGCCTCTCGCCTTCCGTTCAACGTGAAGGCTCAACGGAAATGTAACCGTCTCGTGGAGTCATACGACATGGCAGGGAACGCCACACTTATGGTACGGAGGGCAGCTGGTACCGATGGATGACGTGAGACTCCAAGTCCTGAAGTTAGGTCTAACCTCCAGCCATCGCGTACTAACGTCTCCCTTTACCTCTGCGGCGCAACAATCTTTCCGCAGGCGAGCTAGAAACTGGAAATTACGGGAGGCTTCACCGAGTAAACGATTGTCTGCAATCCACCACGGTACTCTATTGAGTATCACGGTGCTACTATCATCGGTCAAATGCATTGTCCTTGGCAGGAACGTAGGCATGGGACTGTTTCAGTGTCAGAACACCTCCCGAAGTTTTTTTAACGGTATATTCCTTCTGTTTTTTTGCTCATGCATGCTATTTAGACACCACATCTATATAATGAAATGTAAAAACAAAAAAATGAAAAAAATGAAAGAAAAATAAGATATTGTTTTGGCGTTTGTTTATGGCTACGCCACTGCATGAATCTTAGCATCAGTAGGGTTAAGCTGTAGGAAAATTCGCCAAGCTGAAACCTTGGAGACACAACAAAGCGTCATCGCAAAGAGCACAGAGCGTGCGTCCTGCTTGTCTTCAGTTTCGTGCGCTGTTTTTTGCTGCGCTGTAGTTGTCGTGATGTATTACCAACTCGTCCAATCCTGCCCTGCGAAACATGAGAATTAGCTTAATCCCCAACACGTCTTCTCTGTGCTTTAAAATCCGTAACACTTAGCCACATTCGGCCCGTAAGCTGAAAGCGTCAGTTTAGTTACCGGTATTAAAGCCATTATATGGGTGTTAAAAACATCGGCTGGCCACTCACCTCGGCTTCCGTGGCGTCGGGCCTGACGGATCCACTGGCAGCATCGGCAGTCATTCCCAAAGGTTCGACGCGACACCCGTCGGGCTCTTCCTCGTGAACGGACTTGCCGCAGCCGGTCACGTGATCTTCAAGGCCTCCCTGTGAGCTTTTGTCCGACGTCGGTCCCCGGGTCAGGTTGGGTAGTATCTGAGGTTGATCGTCGGAGCCTGGGATAGAAATAGATGTCTGCGACTTCTTGCGACGCCCACGAGGATTACGCTCCGTAGGGGGAAAGGTATGCTGCGTCTCTGGGTGATGGCTGCCGTGGTGTTTATGGGAATCCTTCTTCGTAGGGGCCTTGTGATGCCTGGCAGCGGTGGGCTCGGCCTTTGGAGCGACTAACGGGCCTCCTCCTTCGTCAACAATAGAACACCGCGTCATGGTGGGCTGAGAAGGTTTACGTCCCCTTTTGCGCCGACTGGGAGCTCTCACGCGGTCGTCTGGACCGCTCATGTCGCCGTCTTCAAGTACGGAGCAGGCTCGAATGACGGCTGAAGAGGGCTCGGAAAAAAAAGAAATAAACGATTTGATCGCCTGGCCATCAGAGAACGCGCGGCATGCGCACGAGTCTCGCGGCTTGTAGATTCCTCTATGACGATCGGGCTGCAGAATTGCGCTGGATTACATCATCCCTGTTAGCCACGGCACGAAAAAGTGCCAGGGGCGATGCATAACGAAGAAAGACTAAAGTGGAAGTGATTCGAGCCACACGGAGAGCGGAATAAAATAAAGTAAAAGTAAAAAAAAACAAGACCAGGGAATTAAAGCACCACAGCCGTCCCACTCTCATCCTTCTCCAAAGAAAAGCCCACGTTAGCAATCTGCACCTACTGCCCGGCTTCCGCTGCGGAAGCGACATCGGATCAGCGCCGGGGACAAGCGCAGAACTCAAACCAGCCTGATCCCGACGTGTGGCAGCCGTCTACCCGGCATTAGCCAGTGGCCGCATGGTCCTCTTTACAAGCAGCTGTTGTACTTTCTTGTTGAGACTCGCCTATACAGTATTCTGTAGTGCATCAAGCCGCATGCATCCCATCCCTTTTTTCTCTATTCAATTTCTCTGTCTTTAAAGCAACATGACAACTTGAGCGTGTACCTTCAAATTCCTAAATTGTTGTCCTGTGGCAAAATGGCGCAATGAAAAACGTGGGAAGCGAAGGCTTCGAGGGTGCATGAGGTGACCACGTGCACATCCACCCGCCACGTGAACACAGCGTACCCGCAGAAATGACGCATACGTTGACCGAAGGAGCCAGCTGATACAAAACGAGACGCTCCTCACTGTGTAGCAGTCTGGGTCACTGTAGTCGACCTCCGCCAGGTTCCGGCGCCAGTACTTCTGGTAAATCATAACAGGGCCGGTCTAGGCGCGATCGCGCGCTTGACTGCGTCCAGACCGGTCGTGGTCATAATCAATGCGCCGAATTCAGTGAACGCTGGTTTCTTTGGCCCTAGATATGATAAGGCCAGAGGTCGGTGGACTCACTCATGAGTCCACAGACTCATTTGGACTGAGACTCATCATAGGTCATAGACTGAGTTAAAATTCAAAATGATGCCACGAGGGCGTCTGGGGAATGGTATTCAAGGTCTGGATGAGAGGAATCACGTGGGACAAAAATGCGTTATGGTTATGTTATGACCCAGTCATGGCTAGTCATACATTGGGGTAAAATTCCAATTTATAGTGCTAGGGCGTGTAGCGTATAAAATTTAAGGTCTCGATGAGGGGAATCACGTGGGACAAATGCAGAAATGCTTCCTGATTATTATCAATGACATAGTTATAATGGGTCATAAATTGGGTTAATTTTCAAAATGATTCCACTAGGGTGTGCGGGACATCAAATTGAAGGTTGCGATGAGGGAAATCACATGGGACAAAAATGCGGTAGGACTACAGTAGAATCTCGATAAACGGAAATCGCTTAAACGGAATTGCCGCTTAAACGGAACAGTAGCCGGTAAGTTGGTTGGTTTTGTATTCAGATAACGTAAAAAAAAACTTCCGGTAATCGGAACTAAAATTTCTGCATCACCGTGTAAACGGAACTAGAATCGGAACTTCTTGTGATACCCCTCGGCATGAGAATCAGCTTTTTACGGTTCCGGCTGTTTCGTTTTTGTTTTTTCTTCCTCCGTGTTTTTTTTTTACCCTCATTGGTTCGTAAGTGGTTAGCCGTGTTAGCGCAACGAATGCAACATCGCAGTTCTTGTTCCAGTCATTCGGTCTCGATTCAAGACGTCGAGGTTACAGGGCTCAGCTCCTGCCGCCTCGTTCGTACATCGCGGTGCTATTCGCGCTTCGTTACGACGTTGCCGTCTTCTAAATTCAGTGGCTCGTAAGCACTCTCGAAGTTCCGGCCTCTAGCATCCGTGAAAACGCATTGCAAGGACTCAAACAAAAATAATTGACGCATTTTGTAGTGCACAGCGACTCATTGTTGACAAATCAACTTTGTGAATTAATGCTCCGCCTAAGCCTCTTGTGGTTTTCTTGCTTTCTGAAAAACTACCCGCTACATTCACCTTCTAGTGCTTAGAGTTCCATTAAATGCCCTTACGAGTGTGCACGCACATAAATTTGCATCTTTGCACATCTATCTCAGTAAACGGAACTCCTGTTAAACGGAACTAATTTTTTCGGTTTTTGAAGTTCCGTTTATCGAAAGTCTAGTGCATATCATGAGGTTAGGTTAGTCATTGTTTGGGTTGACATTCAACTTGATGCCTCTACGATGTGTTGAGTATCAAATTAATGGTCTCGATGAGGGGATCACGTAGGACAAATACAAAAATGATTCCTGGTTAGTGTCATGAGATATTCATGGCAAGTCTTATATTGGATTAAAATTCGAAGTGACCCCGCTCGGGCGTGTAGGGTATCAAATTTCCGATCTTGATGAGGGGAATCAGGTGGGACAAATAAAAAAAAAGAATTCGTGGTTCTAATCATGAGATAGTCACGGTGAGTCACAGATTTGGTTAAAATTCAAGGTGAGGCCGCTAAAGCTAATGGGGCATAATTCAAGGTTTCAATTATGGGAATCACGTGGTGCATATAAATCATGCGTCCGGCTTACAGCCATGAGAGTCGTGGCTAGTCATATTTGATTAAGTTCCAAATGATACTGCTAGGGTGTGTGGGATATCAAAATAAATGTCTCGTTGAGGGGAATGACGTGGCGGAAATATAAAAATGCTTTTTGGTTATAGCTATGAGATTGTCGCGGTTAGTCATAGATTGAGTAAATATTTAAAGTGACGCCAATAGGGCTTGTTGGGTATCAAGTTGAAGGATCGCGTGGAATGAATAAAGAAACGCGACCTCCTTATCGTCATGATATAGTCATGGCTAATCACTGATTGGGGTCAAATTCAAAGTGATGCCGATAGGGCGTGTAGGGTATCAAAATATTTGTCTCGACGAAGGAAGGAGGATCGGATGTAACCATCGGAAATCATGGCACTGAAGTATGACCAGTTAAGTAAAAAGAAGTCTTATTCAGTGGCCCATAGACATAATTGTACTCGTTAATTGTTGGCACGTTATCTTGAAAGCGAGGTTGGTTCGACACATTGCAGCACTCAACACCCGTCAACAAACCTGCGTTATGATGCAACAGATTAGGAACTATTGGGCTGATATGCCTCCTACGTATACGCTAAGAAGTAAGTGGGCTGGCGCAATCAGATAATGCCTCCGATCGCGCGTGCGATAGTGCAAATTTCCAAGCATGGCTTGCTGCTGTCGGTGCACGAAGTGTTTACATTTAATACGCGCTCCCATACCTTATTCTGAGTTGGTTGTTAAAAAAGTCCATAAAATATTCCTTTAACTGTGCGGGTCGTAGACGTACATGCTGATAAAAGTAAAATATTTGCCGCCTCATAACACTATTTACTGCTGCCAAACAGCGGAAACCTATTTCATATACCAAGATTTCACTGCCGTTTGCCTGCTTAAAAGAACTTTAGCATTACAGCGGCGGGTGGGAACCGCGAACAGCTATTTCTTGACACGACCGGGCGTTCTCCGCAACCGCTACGCTTTTGTTTGGCTTTCGGCTCAACTTTTTCCCATACCCGAGCTGCAGCTTGGGTGTCCGGATGATTTGTGTCGGCTTCCCGTCGATGAGATGAACAGAACATACCTCGAGAGAGCAAAAATGTGCGATAGAGATTGAACATGAGGGTCAATAAACAGTGCTTCCAGAAGCAGCGTACGCGTATACGACAGCACGTATTCGGGCAAATTCGCTTAGTTCGAAGTCTTTCCGATTCAGCACGACGACCAATTCGCGGCGGGACTCAAGGGGCGCAGGAAATTTGCGCAGCGAATAGATTCCGCACATTCACACACTTCTTTTGTCGTGGTGCACTTCACACGTTTGTTGCACTAGCCCTTTGCCCTAACGCTGATTGTTGGTGCAGCAAACAACGGTGCAATCACGCCCGACGAGTAGCTCCAGCACATTGCCAAGTAAAGGCGATGACGGCAACATGCCCACAATTAAGAAAATAAACATGAATTGGGGATGAAAAGTCGGGCGTCCTGCTTGCACGGTTAAACATAGCCTCACAGGCAACCCCCCTCAGGACAAAGCGCTTGTGGGGTGGCCCGCCGCATTAGTGGGTTGGGGACGAAATTTATGGGCAAATCTGACAGTTATCGGGCGCTTTGAACGTTCTCTTTAATAAAGCCCTGTTTTACTTGTCGCTGCTGATATACCGGATGAATGATTCTCGATGCCGGCTGGACGTATGATATACACTTGCGGCACGCAGCAACAGCGTGGAACTGCGACGTCGTCTGCTCGCCCCGCAGTCCCCAAGAAATACCCGCCAAGTGGTGCCTCGATCGTTAGAAAATGGCCTACCCGGCGAAATACTGGTCTGTACAAGTTATAGAAGCGCGGTACTGTGAGCAGTGGGTGGCTGCTGATGTTGACCCTTCCCGACATTAAAAAAGTTTCCCCGATTTCTATTTCCATCTTGCTCCTGTGGATCTTCACCAGCGTTGTTTTGGTGGCTACGCGGACTTTTTTTCTGACTTCTCTAGCCGCAGGGTGTCGAACAAGCAACGTTTTAAAGATGGCCCGGCTCATGCCGCAAGCGTGATTGATCCCTCTTAAGCACTAGATGAGGGTTTTTGAACATTGTAAGGGCCTTGGGTACTTGGGGAAATAGGACGTCTCTTCTACGACACAGCCATCTCCGAACACCGGTCCAGGAACCAACGATGATGATAATCAGTAGAGAAGAAGAAGTGTTCCTCGAAGTGTTTGATGATGGGGATAATGTGGAAGTGGAATAAACGAAATTTCACGCTTCCGAGCTTCGCGCTTACAATATTGCCGTCCTTCAATGCTGAACTTGCCATTACTAAGTAGCATGTGTTCGCTTTAGCTGCACGCGAATCTCGACACAGAAAGCAGTAATTGTGCATCCCCGATGAGCTTGCGACACAACTCAAAATTTTTACTTATGAAGTGAGGGAACATAATAATCTTAGGATGCGGTCATTGCCTGGTTTAAATTTTCTCCCTCAAACCCTTCCCTTTTACACCACAATTCATTTTGTGCTGACGTTCTAGCATCTGCGCTGAATTAGCGCAGTTTACTACTAACTAGTACCGATCGGCGGGATGCCCTTTTTATCTGCCCCGCATGATTTCATTAATCGAAACCTTGAATTTGATACCCCACACACTCTGCTGGAATGTCTTTGAATTTTAACCTAATTTGTGACTTACCATGACTATCGCATGAAGATAACGAGAAAGCATCTCTTATTTGCCCAAGTGATATTTCCTCTCATGAAGGCTTTCAATCTGATACCCCATACCTCGCGGCGGCATCACTTAGATTTTTAACCCAATCGATGACTCACAATGATTATGTCATGATTATGAACAGGAGGAATTTTTCTCTCTTACGGGATTTCCCTCAATGACACCTTCAATTCGACACCCCACACACCCTAGCGCACATGACTTTGAATGTTAACCATATCTATGACTCACCTTGAGTGTGTCACGATTACAACCAGGAGGAGGAATAAACATTTAATAGCGCAGTCAATGTTGTTGGGTTGACCGCCAGGTGGGGGACCTCCTTAGTCCAGGAAGCCCTGGGTCTTGGCAGCCTGTCTAGCCCGGTCCACCAGATGTTGTTGGTGATCAGGGTTGGAGCTGGTCAACCAACCCTCCCACTGCTCAAATGGGGGATTGGGATTTGGGGCAAGGGATGGTGTGTGGTGGCACTCCCATACCATGTTGTAGAGAGGGCATGGCTCTAAGCAGAATTTACAAGTGTATGTGTGCAATGTCGGATGCATTGAGTGTAGTAATGTACCATGTGGACATGTGTTAGCTTCGCGAGACCTGTTGGGATGTGGAGGCGGAAAGGTTCTTCGTCCCAAGCGGAACCAGGAAGCATTTTTTTGTCCCATGCGAATCTCCTCACCGAGATCTTCAATTCTACTCCCCACACGCTAGCGACATTGCAATCGATTTTAAACCCTTGTATAACTCACCGTGACTATCTCATTATGACTACTAGAATGTATTTCTTATTTGTCCAACGTTATTTTCCTAATCAAAACATTTATTTTGAGACCTTATACGTCTACGGGTCATCATTACGAAGTCCAATCTTTATTATGACTCACCATAACTAAGTGATTATTATGACCACTAAGCATTTTTTGTTTGTCCCACGCGATTTCCCTCCTCGAGACTTTCAATTTGATACCCCACATGCCCTAGCGGTACAACACTTTGAATTTTAACCCAATCTGTTACTATCCATGACTCCCGTGTTACACAGTTCACAATTTTCGATATGTTTTGTTTTTTTGCTTTTTTAAGATTTTTAAAAAATCGTTTGATCAATGATCCACATTCACGCTTTTATAGGGATTACAGGTTGAACTTTCATGATATCTGCATTTTTGGGGAAATGCAGGGCGTTACACGATCCTGGCAGGGGGAGGGGGGTACTCGGCAAAGGATGCTACGCATTAAAAAAAATGCATATCTAGGAACGCCTCGCGCTGCAGAGATTCGCGGGGACAGTTCGCTTTGACACAAGGCGTTTTTTTCAGGATTCAGAGCAAGATGCATGGGACCGCAACCCTAAGCAGCTTCGACGTAAATTCATTTGAGCAGTGTGCACACGTCCCTTCGACCAATGTTTTTTGTTTCGCCCTAGGACCCCGGCACACCATCGATTCTAGACCACCTCTGTCATGAACACGAACACAGAGCCTACATCGAGAGTTTGGTATCCAATATATACGTACAATTGCTTCCAAACCGCCCTAATCATCATGACCAGCTGGTATAGCTGTATTAAATCTGCAACAAAAATTGTTTCCGATCTCACAGGAGTTACGGTGTCATGTCGTACCCAATGCAAGAGTTTGTGCTCACGAATTTGCACCCATAATAATTTTACCACGACTAAATTTTAAAACTCTTAATGCTAATGAAATCAGAGTCCATCTGAGCCCGAGTAAATTCCTAGCACGAGAGAGTTGTGAGACCTTTGAGTTCGGAATTCATGTTGAGTTTTCAGTCCATTTTGAGTTCTGAGTTCATTTTGAGTTTTGAGTACATTTTGAGTTTTGAGTCTATTTTGAGTTTGAGTATATTTTGAGTACTGAGTACATTTTGAGTTTTAGTAGATTTTGAGTTTCGAGTACAATTTGAGTTTGGGTACATTTTGAGTTTTTGAGTACATTTTGAGTACTGGGTACATTGTGTTGTAAAGTAGATTTTGAGTACTGAGCACATTTTGAGTATTGAGTACATTTTGAGTTTGGGTATATTTTGAGCTTGAGTACATTTTGAGTACTGAGTATATTTTGAGTTTGAGTAAACTATTAGTTTTGAGTACATTTTGAATTCCGAGTACATTTTGAGTTTGAGTACATTTTGGGTTTGGAGTACATTTTGAGTTTGAGTACACTTTGAGTTTGAGAACATTTTTAGGTTCGAGCACATTTTTAGGTTCGAGCACATTTTGAGTTTCGAGTACATTTTGAGTTTGGGTACATTTCTAGTTCTGAGTACATATTGAGTTTTGAGTCCGAGTGAGTTCTGAGTTTTGCGCTCACTGTGAGTTTGAGTTTGAGCGCGCCCAGATGTGCTGCTGTGAGTGAGTGGTGATTCGACAAAAATTCCCCCGCATTTCCCCGAGGGGGAGAATGTGAAAGTGCGAATGCACGGTTGTCGGCCCGCTTGCGGCGCTTGCGCTCGGCCCCCGCAGCCCACCGCCTCGCCGCCTTCTCTTCCATCTCTTCCATCGGGTTTGTAGTATCACGTGTACACCACGCAGTTATCAAGCCGCTATAACGCCGCTGAGTCGCCAACGCACGCCGCTGACGACGTAGTTTGAATGCGTTAAAGATATAAGGCGCGTCTAACACTGATATCACCGTCGCGTCCGTGGCTTGGTCGGTAGAGCGTCGCGCTGCGGCCGCAAAGTCCTCGGATCGAAACCTGGCGCCGGATGCTGTTTCTTTTTCAAATATAGAGGAGCACTGCGGACGCCAACGCCGCCGGCGGTGGATGGTTTGGGGTCGCTTATAAAGTGCATTCGCACTTAAAAAACATTTGTGAGTGAGTCTGACTGAGCCGCGCCAACTTTGCCGAGGTATGATGACGACGGCGCCGCACACGCCAGAGCGTCGACGAGGAAGGTGCACCGCTTTTCTCGTATACAACGGTCCGCTTGGCAGCCGCTCACATTATGGCGCCCTATAGCAGCGGGCAGGGAGGAAACGTGCACTGCCGGTCGTCGACGGGCAGCAGGTGGCGGGTCGTCCCAGGTGTGGAGCAAGGCAACGTTGCGCACCTCCACGAGTCATGAGTCGCACCTCGGCTCCAGGATGCCAAGGCGCCAGGTAGACCCCTCTCGAGCTCGGGTCTCGAAAACACGAAGAGCGTCAAGTCTTCCACCTGGGCATCGCACTCCTCGAACGTTCGCCGTCCACTCCTTTCGGCGTTCTCCTCTGTTCTCGCCTGGCCTCCCTAGCTCCTCGGTTCTGGCCGCCTCTCATTGGTTGGTTGGTTGGTTGGTTCCTTATGATATGGCGCGTACCCACGCGGGGGATTGGCCAAGAAGCTGCCAGTAATAATTAGGCTGTGACCCGGTTTATTTTAGAGAAAAAAAAGGAGTACGAGAAAAAACATTGAGAGTAGAAAAAAAAAATCTTTGGATTGAACAGGATTGTCAGGAAAAAAAAATCTTGCGAATGAAGGCATAGCTATCTAGCAGGGCATCCGGCCTGTCGCCGCAACAAAGGAATGAAAGGCGATCACGACATCTCTGTGGCAATATCCTACGACGGAAGCACCCAGGGAAAGAATAACGGTTAAAGATAAAGGGAGATTCAGCCGATTAAACGTGTATTCAAGGTGCGTGCGTCGCATCGAGGAAAAGCTGCGGCAATTTAAAAGAAAGTGTTCTATTGTTTCAGGGGCATTGCAGAAAGGGCATTGAGGAGATAACGCCTGACCAGCTTTGTATAGATAAAAATTTAAAGGGGGGATTCTGCAACGAAATTTTGTGATTGCGACCTCACATTTACGAGATTCGCAGAATTTAGGCTTCCATAAGTGAGAGAGGTGAATATAGTCGGAGCATGAACGAAGGGCATCTTGCCGATTACTTTGTAAAACTTGAAGGCGCCTGAACCTCGCCCCCAAAAGAAAACTGTCAATTGGGCAATTCACGACGGCAGGACCCCCAAGAGCCAAATTGGCTAATTGGTCTGCCATTTCATTGAAGATTATCCCTGCGTGACCAGGGACCCACACTAACCGGATCTCGCGAAGCTGGTAAGGAATGAATGAACGGAATGACCTGAGAATAGAAGAATCTTTATCATTTGTTAGAGCAGTGCACACGGCGAGAGAATCCGAAAGGATAACCACCCCCGCAAATCTGTGCTGTAGTTTATTAAGGGCTAAGATTATCGCCAATTATTCTGCCTGAAAGATCGGGGTATAGTCTGGCAGCCTGATTGAGAAGGACCAATCTAGAGACTGAGAATATATCCCTACCCCAGCCTTCTCATCACTTTCCGAGGCATCTGTGGCAATGACGACATCAATATGAAGAGTGGCCAAGTGATCTTCAAGTAAATGATTGAGTAATCGGGCCGGCAATAATTTCGCATGCGAAGGAAAAATGTTGTCCAAGCTTATGTCGACAGGCGACAAATTATCAGAATAGGGCTGGAGTAGAAAAAGATCTGCACGAAGAGGCTGCAGCCATGCCTGAACGCAATCCAATTGAGGACGCTGAAATCGGGGCCACGTAAATCCTCGAAAAAGGTCAGGCCTCAAGAGGAAGATGGGTTGAGCTTCGTATAATGGAGATTCAAACAGTTTTAGAAATGTTACAACAGTTAACAATTTAAATCGATCCAGAAGTGAAGGCAACCGTGCCTCAAGGTACAATACAGAGTTAGCTACATACTTTGGCAACCCTAAACATAAACGCAACGCCAATCTCTCAATAAGAAATAGGGGATGGAGTTTGTACGTCGCGCAGCCAGAAAATAACACGCAACCAAATTCCAATACTGGGCGAACATAGCAACGATAAATCATTAGCAGGGCGTCTCTACGCTTACCGAATTTATGATTGCATAGCCTACGCAGCACTCCCGCAGCTTTTTCACCTTTGGCAGCAATGTGCGAAATATGAGGACGCCATGTGAGGTGGTCGTCATAAATTATGCCCAAATATTTAATTTCCGTGACCGTCCCCGCCCTCCCCTCGTGTGACTTGTGACTTCTTTTTCCACGGCAAGGCCACATGAGGGCAATCCCTTTATGGTCATGTTCCCGCGTTGAAACGACTCGTCGAAACTAGCGCGTCACTTCACACAGTGAAAGAAATGGCACATGGCCATTTGCGTTGACTGTAGACATTTTAATGCTCTCACAAAGAAGGACGTGTATCTCCTCCGCAGAATACACCACGCCCTTGAGTGAGTTCACAAGGCGAAGCATTTTTCATCCATTGATCTTCGGTATGGATATTGGCAAATCACCATGGGTTTGAAATGGACAGAGAAAAAACAGGTTTCATAACACCCGATGGTCTGCACCAGTTTAAGGAGATGCCGTTCAGCCTTTGTAACGCTCCAGGTACATTTGAGCGCATGATGGACCGGCTGATACAGGGCTTCAAGTGGTCCACGTGCCTCTGTTACCTGGTTGACGTTATCGTTTTTCTTCTTCGTTTGCCACCCATCTCGAGCACCTTTTGAAAATTATGACCCTTTTCCGACGGCGGGGCTCCGGCTGAATTTCTCCAAATGCCATTTCGGACGTCAGCCAATCACGATCCTCGGACATCTTGCCGACGCGAAGGGTGTTAGACTCGAACGTGATAAAGTTCGCGCACTCCAGAACCTTCCAGCACCGTGGTCCACGAAAGACGTTCGAAGCTTCTTAGGATTCTTTTCACTATCGCTGCTTTACCAACAATTTTTACGGTGTTGCTACACCCTTTACAACCTTCTGAAAAAGAAAGTTCCGTTTTCGTGGGTCTCCGAAAAAGCAGCCGCTTTTACCGTCCTTATCTCTGTACCAACCCACACCCCACTTCTGGCACGCTTCGACCCCTATGCCTTCACAGAAGTACGCACAGATGCCTGTGGGTGCGTAATTGGGGCTGCCTTGGTGCAGAGACAGGCTGGTCTTGAGCGTGTTATCGCCTATGCGAGCCGTCTTCTTTACGCCCCAGAGCACCACTACTCGATAACGGAAGGAGATTGCCTACCTCCTTTCTGCATTTCTGGGTGCATTTTTCGTGGATGCCTACCTCCTTCACTGTTCCCCCGCTTCCCTCACCAGCGACCATCGATCCTCCTCTTTAAACTAAAAGAATCAATCAATCAATCAATCAATCAATCAATCAATCAATCAATCAATCAATCAATCAATCAATCAATCAATCAATCAATCAATCAATCAATCAATCAATCATCTGCTGCTAGGGCGTATTCATCATAGCGGGGCTTGTAATCTGCACGCCCTAACGAGTGTGGTGGTGTAGCGTGGTAATTAATGCTTTTAGTGCGGCGAGCAACGGCCAGTTTACCATCTGTAAGACATTTTTCTCGCCCCTTGCACATTCCTTTGAGGTGTTATTTCGTCACCGACCACATTTCATAGCGGCTGCTCAGGTAGGCTCCTTCGAGTTCATTGCTGGAGAGACAGCGCAGACATGGAGAAGCGGGTCCAGTGGTGTGATTCTGTTCACTCATTGCCATCGTCGTGATTAATTTCCCATCATGTTGTTACTGTTCTCGTTCCTGCTGCATGACTGAGAAGCTTGGACAATCGTCCTTGTTAGTCTTACATATATGCTATTAGCGTAAATTCACTCTGATCCATTTATAATCTGAAAACGACTTGGTTCTGCGAGCCTCCAGTGATTTGATTGCGTCCTGTGAATACTATCGTCGCAATGCTTTCCCCTTTGTATCATTTTCTTTCGTCTTTCTGTTACTATTGGTCACTCGCTTGGCCAATGTTCTTTTCTATTCCTGCGTATACGCTATGACGTAAACATCCTTTTCCCTCTTATGTAAATACATTTACAAATTACGACACATTGCTACCTCGAATGTCACAACACATTTACCAGGTCCTTCTTTAGTTAGCTATTACCAAGGATCGGCAGTGGTGTTTAGAGTGACAGCGCCACCTGTTTTAGATGCAAGGCATCTCTTACACCCGGCCTGTTCCTCCATCCATCCGGTGTCCGTCCGCCACCCTCCTCCTCTCCCTTCGCCCGCCAGCTGCGTTAGCACGTTCTCCTCGCTATGCCAGCTGTGCGTTAGTGCGCATGCGTGTCTCTCTCTCAGTCCGTCCGCAACCCTTCTCCTTTCCCGTCGCCCGCCATCTGCGTTAGCACGTTCTCCTCGCCATGCCAGCTGTGCGTTAGTGCGCATGTGTGTCTTTCTCTCATCACTCTCTCTCGCAGAGCGGCTATATAACCGCGGTATCTGCAGCGCGCTCCTCAGTCACTCCGTCAGTCGCTCTTGCTGCTACTGCTCCGACTGCTGCTCAGATAAGTTGAAATGGACACTAACATGCCTGCTACTGCGTAATAGTAAATGTACGTGTGATTGAGCATCATTTAAGGTTCACTACACTTCAACCGCATTTGGGTAACCAACATAACGGCAACGCGAATTGAACACCGTGAGATGCCTTCCATCACCCCAGGGTTCCCCTCGCGGAAGATGGTGGCAATTTTTTCTTTAACCTAGGGTTCCAATCACAAACTTAAATTCACCCATTTTTTGGTCAAAATGAAACCTTTTGGTTTCGTTCCTTTTGGCCGGAAGCTAGTTCTGAAAACGTTGATCGGGCATGCCGACGCCTAATTTTTATGTAAATTGGTGTTCACTAATTCTTTACCAGAACAATTTTTACTATTGGGTTAGTACTACCATTTCTACCGCGCTGAGGAGTCACATCTTGCCTGAACGGATTCAAAACTATTTAACCGCTGTTTAAGCTTGCGCAGCAGCACCTTAAATAAACGTTTTTTTTAAAAAAAACAACGACTGTAAAGAAGAACAATATCTGATGCTGTCTTATCACCTTATCAATATCTTGTCACCTTTCCAGGCGATCCCTGTTTCCTAAAAAATGTTCCTATTTAATGCCAAGGCAATTTTTGGAGATGATATGGGTAGCTCTTCTTGTGCCAGTAGGAGTTTTTCGAGCTTAGAATGACGCGTTTTATCTGAGAACAATCGGTCTCGTAATTGCGTTCTGTTCGTATCTTCTGAAAATTTCATTCTGTGTGGTAGCGAAGCTTGCTATATTTTCAAAAGCATCCATCATGTCAAGCCTTCATTACACAATAATGAGTGGATCTGTCATTCGGAACGACTCAATCGTGCTCTTAAAACTAGATTGCTTTCTTATTAAGAACACATGTTGGCAGGGCATAGTGTGTGGGTATGCGTGCTTTTGGGTGGAGAAGCCTTGGATAACATGAATGCTGCCAAAATGATCGCTGTAAAATCTCTATTATCTTTCCACCTTTACCCCTGCTGACGCAAAGTCACATGTTTTTATTTGGCCGGCCGAGAGCCGGAGTATAGGATGAAAAAAGTTAGCGCGGGCTGTTAACGCAGTTCGAATAAACCAGCACCTTAGATAAAACGACACCGTGCAAGCAAGATTGGACTGTTTTTTGGAATAAGAACTATTGGTAGAAGGACAACTTACCTTCCAGCCTTTGCAGCCGAAGTGTCGATGTACTGTTGAAATTTAGAGCGGCCTTTATTTATTACAGTAGTTATACCGCAGCAAACTTAGCTGGGAGATTCGAGGCATGTCCATACAAAGACGGGACAGACAAAACAAGTTACGTACAGAAGCTTGTACAACAGCGTTAGAACGGTGGTCTGGGCTAGTTGGTGTATACTTATTTGAATTCAGAAGAGCGCAAAAAAGTCGGAACAAGAAACGACGACTCACGGCGCTGACTAGCATCTGGTTGGTTTATTTCCCGGCTTGCGAAATATCCATCTCCATGTAGTCACCGACTCTCAAGAGGCCTGGAGGCGTTTTCTCAAAGGTCGCTCGTCCCGTGTTTCATATCCAGTTCTCACTGGCCTCCACCATGAACTTCTTCCTACCTTATCAATCGTTTGGGCGCAGGCAAGCTACTCAACGCGAACAGAGGTACCCCGGCACCGTCCCGAGCTTTCAGCGCCTGCCTCCACACAATGATTGAAAATAATTTCATACGTGTACGTATGATATTCGTATGTACGCATGTATGTATGTATGTATGTATGTATGTATGTATGTATGTATGTATGTATGTATGTATGTATGTATGTATGTATGTATGTATGTATGTATGTATGTATGTATGTATGTATGTATGTATGTATGTATGTATCCATGCATGCAAGCATGTATGTATATATGTATGTGCGTATGCGCGTATGTATTTACGTATGTATGTATGTATGTATGTATGTATGTATGTATGTATGTATGTATGTATGTATGTATGTATGTATGTATGTATGTATGTATGTATGTATGTATGTATGTATGTATGTATGTACGTACGTATGTATGTATGTATGCATGCGTGTATACTGGCAAAGAAAACTCTGGAAGGGGGAGTTATGTGATCCTACGTATGTAAAACGAGCCTGACGTCTAATTTGCGGCCGCGCCTCGCTCTGCTAAAGCGCGCGAGTTATTTGAGCGAGGCATCAATAGGGCGCGGCATCACCGCACTCCCCTTGTGATGGACATAGTGGAAAGCTTAACAGCATTTTCTTCTTAGCCTACTCTCACGTTTTTGAAACACCACACATCACAAATGAACATTAGTTACCTCTTACAGCCTGCGATTCACACATAAAGGTATGCAAAGGTAAACCGAGAAGTATGCGTTGGTTCCCCACAGCTACCTCTGGCCGAGTCCTCGGAAGAAGAGTCCACACTTCGAACAAGACATCGCTCTCTTTTATTCCGTTCCTAACAAACTGGAAGAGATCAACAGGCGAGTATGCGGCGAGAATTACACTTTGGCATCGTCGCAGCGACGCATTGTCATCATTCCACCATCAATGAGTCTCGAAACTACAGATACGTGAGCACTGGCGGCCTTACTCAACCAGGTATCTCTTGGCGAAAGCCCGCTCTGTCGCCGACATCGGCAAGAGGGCGCTTCCAGTTCAGTCCACATTTTGGCACGTTCGCACATTTTTGCAGTCGAGTTCCTTTCTGCGCACCAAGTGTACGCCCGAAAGGCACGCGCAAACACAAAGAGGGATTGACAGGAAGAGTTTCAAAAAAGATTATGGAGAAACACTAAGCATACGGATAGATTAGTGACACACTTACATGAGGACTGCACGCTTCGTGATGAACGAGATCCTTGCTCTCTCGGCGCAATGTTTTGTGCTGTTAAGGGAACAAAATTTTGTCACGCTGCCGTTAACAGGTTGGTGCGAAAAAGCAGAAAGCAAAGAAACCTGTATATGCAGCACCTAATGAAGGAACGTAATGACGTTTAAGCCCTTCATTGTAGGAAGAGTGAGAGGGTTTTAATAGTTTGGTAATTGATTAGCTGAAGGCGTATAGTGCAGAGCGCATAGTCTTGTGAGAAGAAAATGAAGGTAAAGGTTTTCTTGACGGAAGGGTGGTCCGTCTCATGCGTATACACTTCCTGCAACAATCATGTTTTACCTGACGGCTTTGGAAGCGGCGGTACAGGCTGCCGTAAAATGTTTCCCTCACAGAGAAAAATCGTAATGAACAAGAAGGAAAGATCTTATTCCCGTATTCCTAGGAAATGTAGTATCCACAAAGGATAGGCTTAGAGGCTACAATTTTAAATATTGTCCAAAGAGGGGCATCGTAGTTTCCGTTTGTCTACATGAGGAATAATTTTGCTGAAATAACATGGCACACCGCCTTGAAGTCTCGCCATAGCCTTGTCCAGAATGTTATCTTTTCCGTTTAGTTTACTTATTTTTATACGTAACACGGTGCAAGCTTCTGCGTCAAATATAATATTTCTGAAAAAAACAGTACCCTTTAGATATGAAAGTGTTAAACACACTAACATTTTTGTATCTCCATGAAGTGATTCGTCAACTACAATCCCCTGAAATGTGGATCAATTCAGCCGTGCGCACACTCCACATATCTTTTTACCGCGTCTGTTGCACAGCACGTAGTGAATTCTCTTTTCTAAAGCCAGTGGCTTGATCACAAAATACTCAGCATCTTGCTGTTCCACAATACAAACGCATCAGTATGACTGTCCACAAAACAAAGTATTTTAATTATTTGCATAAAGAGTGCTTCATAAAAACCTCAACAAATTCTTCGTCTTGTGAGCTGACCTTCTATCATTAGGTTTTGCTAGCATCTATCAATTGGCGCACTCGACAGGACAACCTAATTGCGCATGCGCAGCACAGTCGAGATGCTATCAGTGCTCAAACATTGAAATTTTCTTCACGGTCCACAAAATTCGCAGCAGGTGTTCGCTCACGCACGAGGCGGGCAATCCTTGCAACAACTAGCGGACGCTTAAGGTACGGGAGTCTAAGAGGGTTGTGCTAACAGTCAGAACTACACTACTTGCGTCCGGACGCAGGCCATGTATAATGCATGGCTTCTGCAGGGACGTTTTGATCGGTTCATTGCTCGAGTCTCCGCCCACCACCGCCTTCTCAACGGCGACTGGCCCGCCTCAGAGAAAGCGGTAAAGAAAATCGCTTCTTCGTTGCAGTCCTCGCGGCTATGGCCGCTGCCTAGCAACTACGTAGCAAAATACAGCGTTACAAGCGAGACAAACGCGGCAACTACGCACAACACTCCTATAAAACTATAAACAGTCTGTGCACGTGTAAATGCTCTCGTATGCAAAGGTACGCGGACTACACAGCACGCGTACAGAAAGCGGTACAAGGCGTTGTCACTCTCGGCTTGTGCGAGTGGCAACGCGCCGCCGAAGCGATAAGGACCCTCTACGTAGCCTAGCTACAAAGCACTTGAAGCTTCACCACAGCGCGAGTCACAGAACAGGCCGAGATCCCGATGCTCGGTATGTCGGAGGTCAAAGGTCACCAAGGCAAGAAAGCCGATGTGTACAGAAGAGCTAACATTTCTGGGCTCAAAATCTGACTTATTGCATGAAGGACGTTTAAGCTTACTAAGTTCAGCACTGCACTGCAGGTTGTAATTATAAAGGGTTGGAAAGTACAAAAAACTCGTAAAGTGCGTGTGCTCAACAGCGAAGGTGATTACAAAAAAAAAAAAAAATAAGAGCCATACGAAAAACAATATTTTAAGCTGGACCACGTGGTACACACCAAAGTTATGTTGCACCATGACATGTTCAGTGACGAGAAAATTTCTGTGCAAACACAAATATTCGCAGCTTTTTACATAGCTCTATTTCACATCGCCAGGAGGCATTGCTACCTTCGTATTTTTTCGTCTTACAGCAAACGCAAAATAATACCTCCAGAAATATTTAATAGGCTGTTCCCCAGAAACTGTTGCACTTGTAAAAAAATACAGCGAAGAATGCAACACCGTCTGCCGTATCAGTGTTAAAATTTCTCTCACGTATCACACAAACTGTCATACACCTGCACAAAATGCATAATACGGTAAAAAAGGGGCAATGGAAATTTTCAGTCTCTGCCAGTCTCGACCTGTTCTGTGATGTCGAGCGAGAAGTAGCAGTAGTAGTAGCAGCAGCAGCAAAGGAGCAGCAGCAATCAACTGTGAATGACGTGACGGCATGATTGACTGACGTATATTGAAGCCCCACACGTTAGCGTAAGCTCATGTCTTCGTAGGAGCTTGTTCTGAACAAGCAAGGTCGCGTTATTAGATGATGGCATTTTAATGGCAATGTCGACACAGTGGCCAGATCGCGAACACGGCAACAAATTGGGACGTGTAAAAAAGAAAAATGGGCGTAGATGTTTGTTGAGCCGAAGAAACTCTAGGCAGCAACGTTAGGTTTAAAATACTTAAAGCTTCTTGGTATCATCAGTTTCAGAAACGGTCGTCTATAGTCGGTACTTCAAACAAAGTAATGATTATGCAAGCTTGGTATTAATTTGAAAAGGCAATTCTACTCCAAAGGGCAAATGACATATGAATTTGTGCTCCCTGCCATACGTCTTTTGAAACAGAAATATTATTTTTTGCTTAAGTGACTATTACTTAGAATTGAGCTTTCCAAGAACCCTTGTGTTTTCTAAGCACCCGTGCATTTGATACCAACGTACTGCCTCGAAATGGGCTTGACTGCTGAAGTCCATAGCAGAGTGACATTCAGAACCGTCTAATGTGAAATTCAGAACGCGATTATGTAGCTGATTCAAAGTAGGATGGCTACGCCAGAGGATTAGTTATAGAGGCAGAAAATAGAAACCTTAGGACTTTACGTATCAAACAGAAGTGGCTCCTCTATACCTGTGAGCTGAGGCCCCTTGGAACCGACATTAAAATCGTGGTTCACAAGAAGTGATTTGCGATGTACTTATCTAGCACGAACAGTATAGTTTTCAGTCAACAAAACAGTCTACCTTCTGCACTGGCGTCACCAAAGTAAAGCGTTGCCTTTCTCCAACATTCAGGCAATTACACTTTTTTGAAGGGATTCATTAACGCTGTAAAAAGTATTTGTGGAACACTGCGCTTCAACAACGGTCCAGATGACGTTTTATGTGTAGGGCGCCGCGTGGGGTTTTTTTGAATGACGATAGCTGGCCCTGCTGTATGTGTACTGAATCCCTACATATTTTATGTCGTTGCTGCGCACTGCAATGGTATTTATTGTTTTCGTATCACCAGCGATAGCTCTCGGTCGGTCACGTACTACTTTCTCAGAGCGCCTATACCTGGGCGCTCTTAGAAAGTAGTTCTTGTTGAAACGTACGCGACTTTTTCTTGATCTACAGCCTTCTTCTGAATTCAAACAGTTTCCAGTTTAGAAATGACCATTCCTACAAAACGACCAGTAGGCATAAATAGCCGCTGCTGCATTCAATGCCTATTTCCGCTCAACAGGCTACAAGGGATAGTGGACCAGTCTCAAAGTTCAGTTTTGAGCTAGCATTTAGGCATCCAATAAACAAAACTGAAATTTCGAACGCCGCCTGAATAAAAGGAGTGATGAAACCACAATAGCTTTCTAGAACTCCTGGATTTTACACTTATTGTTTTCCCCAGTAGATCATTTTGAGAACATGCCCAACGGAGTGATAAATGTTTTCAGTGGGTGATGTTTCTGGGCGGATGGGCGTTGAAATGTACACGCAGGAATGCAATTGCCACGAAAGCGTTCGCACCGGTTCATGCTTTTTTTGTTTTTGTTTTAGTCATGGGCCACCATTGTCAGCTTCCCCGGATGTAGGCGTTCCCGGATGTAATTGTATGTATTTCTTGCGATGAATTGATATTTCACCTATCAACAGAACGTAAGCATGAAACCATCTCGGGTTATGAGCTTCTGAATAGATGCGTTTCAATGTAGCAGATGCACTAACGCACCTTTCCCGCATGAACAGGAAATAAATGTCCTGCATGTTCATAAACTATTTTTAATTGAGGCATTCCCAATCTAAAAACACAGCAAACTTTTTTCTGATGCACCACAGAAGTTTCTTTTGCCCAACAGGAATATCTGTCGTAGAACAGGGAGCTGTGTTGGGACTGCAGGATGGTCTGTTGTGTGACGGGAATCTCTGTCGTAGAACTTTGTCGTAATCTTTGTCGTCGACGACAAACATTTCTGTTGTGAAAACGACAAAATGTCCCGTTCCCTTACAGGATCATGTTGCCGAATTTTCTGTTGTGTTTTTCGACTGGGTTGTTTCCATCCTGCACAGGAAAATGCTACCTGAAATGGTTTTAGAAATTTTAAATTTTAGAACTAATTTATTCTGTGTGCCAAAGTGTTGCCGCGTTCATGAAAATGACCTTGCACAATCTCGCGATCAACAAACAGCCGCATCTCATGTTGGCTGAAGTTATACATGTTTGGGGTTACACAGGAAAGACGGAGGTTCCCATTCACTGACATGGGGGTTGAGCTTTTTTCTTCAACCATTATTAGGAGCCGTTTGCTCATGGTCCTAATTACACGGTGGGTGATTTACCTTTGCGAAACGTTACAATATGAAGTACGCGAAAGCCCTACATTGTTGAAATTGTGGAGATCTGTACCTAGGCTGGTAAAATTGTGGCAATAAGATGTATTCAGCAAAACTACGCATAACTTCCCATTTGCAGAGATATTTCGTCGCCTTGAGGAAAATGCAGAAGCGGGAGGACACTTTACAACCAGATTGAAATCTGTTAAAAGCTAAAACTGACATTTCATTTTTTAGGTGAAACCCATAAACACAAAATCAGTTACGCATAATCTTTAGTGTGTTATACAGTAACAATAACTGATCATTGTACTCGCTTGCCCAAGCTTCGAGGTCAGGCGTTTTAATTCCTGGCCATAGAGTTACATTCGATGCCAACTTCTAGAATTATCTAGCCTAGCTGCTAATACAAGGTTTCTTATCAATACGTGATAACTGGCCTAAAGATATTTTCAATCGCGGAATCATGTGCATGGGTAAACGGCTCCTTATACTGGATTGCCATTCAGGGGGATGGTGTTTAAAAGTGTAGACGTCGTCGTGTTTTTTGGCAAGCTAGAAGCATGCGGCGGAAACAATGTGTGAGCATTGGTCCGTGTTTTAGCGGTTTCTTTAACGACAAACACAAACTTCTAAACACCGGCATCGGGCAATACACTTTAATCTCCTGCATGTCTCGTATCTTATTATCGAGAGGCCTGCAGCTGTGCAAATAAGTTCTATATTTCTGCCAAATGCACTACCAACGATGTTTTGTGAACAAATTTATCAAATATTCCGCATTTTATTTTTATATTTGTGTTTTTTTTTTATTTTGCCAAAATATAGTTTAATAAGCTCAATAATCCTAGTTCGTTTTATGGAACACATTGTGTGGCTAGTTATTTTGATGCTACTGTAGGTGAGTGTTCGGAACCACTTTTCCTGAATACTTTTACTGTTTAAGTTTTATACCTGGCTTGGAATGTGTCAATTTATCCCTCCTTGAACAAATATAGTCGTCGTGTTGCCGGTGCCCAAAGCTTTGCCGTGTAAAAACTTATCGGCATGGGCAAAAACAAGTGCGAGGCTACGAACGCAACGTTTAGTATTCACCATTTGATTCCTAGATATACAGTTGCAAAACGATAGTAACTCTAGGTAACAGTGGAAGTACATCAACACTAAAAAACGAATTGAGGGACAGACGAAAACATATACTTGATGCCACAAGTGTGCACGCCGAGCGCGTGCCGATCTACTTCGTTGCGAAACGTAGAATAGTAGTTTTGTTAACCAGGTGTATGCAGTGTACCGCGTTAGTCTGGCAAGTACATATCTACGCATCTACAAGCGAAGAGAAGCCCACACAGAGCATGAGTAATGTACAAGGTATTATGCTATGTGTCAATATAGATTAGCCTCATAGGTACTACGCCTCGAAGAAAACACTTTGTCAAGTCATTTTCCCACGTAGAGAATCACGTGATGAGTGTTGACACATGAGAATAGACACACTTGAGCCGTCTAAAAGGGAGACCTCAGGCCAAGAAGGCAAGCGAGCGACCACTATAGTAGAAACCATGAGATCCTTTCTTGGCTCTTCGCGACAATAGCGCGCCCGTAAACTGGTAGGCAGCGTATATCGGAAGAGAAAAAGACTGACGTAAAGCCCTGCTGTTTGCACCAACGTGCACTCTTAGCCACTTGACATATCCATGACGTCGACGGCGCCTAAAAACTACCTTTCAACCGATGTTGAGCCTTCGTCTTAGCGATATGCGAAGCAATCGCCCTCTAGGGAAGCCGAAAGTCGAGCTAATACGCGGCTCTAACAGCAGTGTCTAGATAACAGACCTAGGTTGTCCTACATGCCGGTAAAGTGGCACGATTGTAGCGCGTTCACTATTTCAACGAGTGTGCATACTTCCTGTCTCTAGGGGTGGATTGTTGGCATCTGCTCTTGTTTGCAATGGTAGGTCAATTTGGCACACGCAAAAAGAAGCCGTGTGCGAGAAGTGACACTGACTTTCTCAATTCATGTCCTACTTGAGAATAACTTTCAATGCCTTTACAAATGTGGGCTTCCGCACAGTCAAAAGAACGGGTGCACGTACCCACAAAACCACAAAAATAAGCTGACCTTCATGCTGGAACTTCGCGAAAACATAAAAAATAGATCAGAAACTTGACGCTGATTTTGGACCAGTGTTTTTTGTGTTTCGATTTGAGTCTGTTTTGTGTTCTTGTCGGAAAGCACCAGTAGCACAGAGATCGGATATATTAACAATACCATAACGGCAAAGGCATTCTCCGTCATAACTTACAGTTGATCAACGTATGTGGGATCGCATTTCCAGGCAACATTTCTTACTATTTGTGGCGCGAAACAGTTCAACAGTGTTTGCAGTATGATAAACCGCAGTGATAGTGTGCCTTGACGGTTAGGACGAGCAGCCCCGCGAACAATTTTCACACTTCTTCTACAAACACAGTCATTTTTTGGTCACTTCTGAGTGAAACAACAAGTAAGCCTCCGCAGATATTAATTAAAGTCGCAATGGCAATTCGCAACAGCTGTGAATGTATGAGCTTTTTGTATGCTTGTTTTTTGTCGAGAGGACGCTTGCCCAATTTTTTCGCCTTTGGAAACCAATGGTTTTCGTTTACGTCCTTGCTGTGTTGCGTAAAAAGGTTAGAAAAAAAATACAATTTTGATATGAATTTCTCTACAGACTGCTTTTTTACTCTAAAGTTCGAACGATCTTAGTACATTGCAATTACATGAAAAGTGTCGCTATGAATATATTTTACAATTTCCGTATGTAAGAACCTCATGTAAATCACGTTGGTTTATGTCGCGTTCAGTTGAATTCAAGTTTATACACCTGCTGTTTTATTTCCGTCTCTTCTGCGGGGAAGTTATTACCAAAGCTGCAAAGTCAAGAGCAGTCTTGCTGTCAAAGCAGTTGTATGTAATGGTAGCAGGAGTGACCTTAAATTTCTTTCGAGATTCGTAGTATTTATGCTAGAACCTAACCTAATTTACCGGTAAAGTGAGTATAAGTATGTCCTGTTGAACAAACTAATTCAAATTAGCAGGGTCGTCTGTGATATTCTCATCAAATTGTGCACGTTCGTCTTGAAATATTTCGGTAATACATCAGCTGAGCCAACAGCACACATATGCAGTTGGTGATTTAACCAAATAACCAGCAGAAAGTTCGCTAATTGCTAGCAGAGATTTGCAAAAACTTCCACTTCATATTTAGCACCTCACTTTTACTTCAGCCCTGCTTAACCTAAATGAAGATCAAGCAACTTCAGCTGAGCTCCTGTAGACTTCAGTTCAAATCGATACCACTTTGCGTCGTTTACGCTCGTACTCCCAATCAGCAAGGACAGCGGCGCCCGCTGTTTATACTCCTCCTATCCCGTCAAATTGAAACGCAAGCAACGTCAGCTGAACTTCAGTCGAGTTCTGCTTCAACCACTTCGACCTCGTTTCGCTTCTTTTTGGAAGCAAATTACCTAAGCTAACGACACTCGCTGGCTAGACTGTGATGTCGTACGATTCGGAGTCGCCTCGAAGCAGGTATCGTACGTGTCCCGCCGTGCGCATGCGCAGAGCCGCAGGCGAGGAGGCTGGAGGCGGAGGAGGCGGCGGCGGCAGGAAGAAAGCCGATTGAGGCGCCACCGCAGATGACGCGGCGGCGGCGTGGAGTCGACTGGCGGCGGAGCTCGCTGGCGACTCGAGCATTCCCAGCAGGCCCCGCTCGGTGGTAAAGGGCTCCCGGCCGTTCGCCTTCACGCGCCGACTCTGGAGGGGCATGGTGGACCGAAGCGTCCGCCGCTTCTGCGCAGAAAACGCAGGGCGCAGGGCACCACCAACAGTGCAGCGGTCAAGCCGACGCAGACTGGCAACGCTGGTAAAACTTCGGGTGCCTCGATGCCAGCGCCGCCGTACATGGTGGAGACACCCTTTGAACGGTCCCGTGCCGCCGCTATTGGGTCAATGTGCTCAACGCACTGTTCTTTTCCTTTCCCACAAGACCAAGCACCGCGAAACAGATAACGTTATTCAAACTTCGGCAGTAAACCGTGTTGTGGCGATAATTACAGCGCGGTTGCGATACAATGACTCGCTGTGGCGGCGAGCTAATGACCCAAAATGGTGGCGTCAACGCATACGTGCCTCCACCCTGTACGGCGGACACGTGAATCGGGGCTCCCTAGTACAAATTTCACTGCAGCACCGTCAGCACCGCCCTCGGCTACGGTGAGCCACGCGTAAGGGACACCATAGCTAACAATGCCTGTTAAAACCCAAGGTACGTATTTAATAGCGCGTTAGACTACACTTGATGTGCCTCTAAACGAGACGAAAAGGCAAGGAATATAGGGATACATGGCGCTAGCTCTTAAAATACACACACTGTAGTGCTGACATACTGCTTCGTTGTTGTACTTATCCCTAGCTACTGGTATGCAAACTGGAAGTTGCCCTTATACCAACACCCGGCACAGCAGACCTGGTGTAGAAAAGGTGTAGAAGTCCCACGGGCTTTAAATTCTAGACCCACGGGCTTAGAAATCGTCATGTACCAATAAGAAATGTTTTACCAATCCACAGAAATCTTTTTAACGCCATAGTTTGCTTTTTTTAGAAACATACCACTTCTTTATTGAGATAAATAATACACGTGAAACACACTTTGGTTTGTCTAGTTATAAGAAGATGGCGCTAGCTTTCTAGCAAGCGACAGTTTTATTTGTTTATTTCAATACAGAACTGACATATTTCTAAAATAGGTAAACTATGCCGTTAAAAACATCTCTATGTATTTCTGAGGGTTTTCGTGTTGGTACACGAGGGTGGTTAAGGCAGTGATGATGTAGTAACCGTGTAAGGTCATGATCTAGTAAGCCCCATAGAAATTATAACTGGTGAGTCCCCCTTAACACTAACTGAAAATGATGGTCTTTCCTTACAGATACACCCACTTCGAATACACGCAAATTTTTAAGGGCGCAAATTAAAATGCGTAATTGGGCGCTCAGCAATGTCAGATATGATTTTGTCGCAAAGGAGACGTTTGGTACCAAACCACTACGAAGAACAACCTGGTTAGCCAGAACCCATTGTCAATGGCAGAATGGGCGCGCTGAACAAACAGCATAGCAGCGCTCTAGTATGGCACCAGCGCTGCCTTTGGAAATCTCCGAAGGGTTAAAGTTGAGAAAAAAACTCGAATCTCACCTTTCACAAGCTCTTGATAAGGGCCGTGTTACGGTTCTTTGGGAAGGCGTGCTATATTGATGCCACGTGGTAATACTCACCGGTATGCCCTGTGCACAGCAGTCTTGAAAGATGATTCGTTCAGCTTGCAACCGACCGCATTAAAACATCCGCGACATTAGTTGACTGCCGTATTGCGATGCTCTAAGAATCAGGCAAATGACCCAGCTATCATTTCTTTGATGGTTTAAGTTTGATATCGCTTTTCGGCATCTCAAATTGTCACCTGTGTGTTTGGCCAATGGTTGTGAGATTTATTCTGATAGGATGGTGAATGGCTGATATAGGCTGATATATAAAATTATTTCCTTGTCGCAAACGGCTATTAACCGTGAGCGACAATACGGGCTCGGTAACTTACGTAGAATAGCGAGGGTATATATACCGTTTGCCTTTTATCATGCGTATACCTGTCACAGGATTAATTCATGGGGTTTGAAGAAGCCTTGAACTATGTTGCACTAGATGCTTTATACTTTTGGGAGTATACTCAGGGAAGTGAATGCCTCGTAAACGTTGCGAATGACAGTTTTTGAAAACTGCTTGGCACCATTGTTGGAAAATTTTGTTACTTCGAATCAGTTCAACATTACTGACTTAGAAAAGCTTAAGCAATTCCTAGTCTACCAACAAAAACGTAGAAGCATTTTGTGGAAAACAAATGTACTCCGCTGACAACCGCACAATTTACATACCTACGCGATCTTCGAAAAAGCAAATGAACGTTAATGCCCGCTCTCAAAATGAAACTGAGAAATGAATCGAGATGCTATACGCATTCCGCAGCCAGGAATAAAATGAAAGTGTGGGAGAGAAATACGAGCAGAGGGGGTGACAGGCAGCCGTAAATCATAGCAAAGTGGGGGTCAAAAAATATGATGAACTTCCAATAGATCGGGCTATGGGCAGATGCGTACTCCCCTAGGAGCCTATAGGCTACGCGTCTAGCTCTACGCCAAGAATGCGGGGAAGCTTACCAGAAAACGCGTTAGGAGATAGAGAAGCAATGATTGAGCAGTGAAAAGCGGTCCGCCCATCACACCCTCTGCCGTATGTGGCGTGTGGCCGCCCGGGTCGTGCCGAATCGCTGCCTCATCTAGTGACGAGAAGGCGTGTAGGAATGAGTCAACAGATGAGCGTTCTTTTCTTTTGGCCAGACACCATCAGCCATGTTCTAGCACAAATTATTCTAGGAGTAATTCACTCTCGTTACTTATTCAAATTTCTTGTTGTGAAAAGTAGAACGCTAAAAGAACAGAAAGGTTCGTGAAGCCGTGAGTGTACACAAACTACGAGAAAATACGAGGAAACATTTCGTGGCAGAATTTTTTATGCTCTCTGAAACAATTTATATGGTATAAAAACTAAAAACACGAAAGAAATGTTTAAGAAAATTTGAAAATATTGTCTCAGGTAACATATATTCTTGAAGAATTGTATATATTTGTGCTGTCTACAAGTACGTTGTTGCTCTTTATGTTGTGGTCCCATGCATAACTCTGCTATGTGATTTTCAAGCAAGGAGTATTTGTCATGTTAACATTTGTGAGTGTGCTTATTATCTTTTGTGCATGTTTACACCAATTGCCTGGAGAGCCACAAGAATTCAGTTCTTAAGCGGACCAGAGAAAAAACAATGTAAAACAAAAGTGAATCAATCTGAATGAATGAATGAATTAATTAATTGCATAGTAAATCATGTAGTGTGATTTTCTCTTCCACCTACAGTTGTCAGCTTGTGCACTCTAAGAGGTCCCCGTAGGTCATCTTCAGCACAGCGATCCAGAATGACCCCTTGAAGTCTGCGAATTCAGCGAATTACGAAGCCCAACTTATGATTTGACCAAAGAAAGTGCATGTGCGCAGGGACGACACGCTAAGCGTGAATGGCGTTTTGCATTGCGCAATATCTCTGCGCAGGTGCCCCATTTTAAAAATTGAACGCTGTGAAACATCATTCGCCGAATTTCCACACTGGGCCACCTCGATTGGTAATTATTAGAATTGGGGTGAAGGCGTCCTTCAGAGGCTTCTTAGAGTGTAGTATGCCTTGAAAGAAAATTTCTCCTGGGACGAATTCCTTTGGAATTTTGGCGAGGGCGACCACGTGGTCTATAATTCTTAGTTTGGACCTCTCTGATCCAAGAATGAGGTGCGGCAGTGGGTGTAAAACGTCTACACTTTGTATAATTCATAATGTAGTAAGAAAAAAACGTTGGTAAGCTGGTTGCGATGCCTTTTCCGTCGATGTTTCCAATAAGCGTTTTACGCAATATGAGACAAGCGCAGTATGTTTTCTTACACTATGAAATCGCGTAGATAGGAAAACAAGGAAGTTGTAGACTAGATATCTCTTCAAAAATTTATACAAATGACAGTTCGTTCAATTTTTAAGATACATTTTTAGTTTGGGTAACAGTTAATTAAATATGTGTATACGCTCAAAGACAAATGTGCCAAAGAAAGTACTTGAAGTCAGCGACTAAGCTAATTGCTTTCACACTGAAGTCACCTTTGCTTACAAAATTTTCAAAGTAAATCTTCCGCTGAAACTATCTGACTCGTCGAGAGGCACAGTCGCTGGCATTTTACACATAACACGGATATTAGTGCTTGAAAAAACACAACAAAAGATCAGCTTGATCAAAGTAAAGCACGGGTGATGGGAATCAATAACATGATAGAGTGCACATCCTTTTTGCAAAGGGTCACACAAGGACAAAGGACATTGATGTATCGCTAGACCTGAAACTTTTTTCTCGTCTTCTTGCAGTACTTGCGCATGGTACCCATTAGTATTTCGTGTGTTCTATGCTGATGTGCGCCCATTACGGGTGGAGTCGAAACAACGGAAAAGAACAAAGGAGAACCCAAATAATGCAATCATACGATTATAAAAATAACGGCCTAATCTTTTAGCAACACTGCCTCGGTATCCGGATCTCCGCATTTGCAAGCTGGCCGCATTTTTCATTCGCGTATTCCTTCCATGTTCCCATAATTTCCAATTCGAATGATATTGCTGTTATCATTGTCAGTGTGTTCTTCGGAAAGAGGAACCATCCAAATTATCTACTGAGATGTGTAGACGTTCAAAAAAGCCAACGCAATCATTTTGTAAAAGGAACCCGGGCGAGGTGAAGCGAATTTATTAGAAACATGAAGAAACCGAACACTGTTGGAAAAACACAAATAATATGACATGTAAACAACAAAGTAAGGCATCAAATTAAAAATAAGACAAGCAAAGCAAAACTGTCACAAATAGGCTGAAGACAAGGAATGGACGCTCACTTCATTTCATAGCTGCAATGAACAATAATTCCTTCAACAGGCAATCTTTCCCAATTAGGAATAAGCTAATGTCACATAATGAGAGATCTGTCACAAAGCTTTGAGTGAAATGTCAACAAAAAAGTAAAAAGGGTGCCATTTTGTGCGTGCTAAAAAGCAGTAACAAAGACCAGAACGAATTTAACAGAAAAGAAATTCAGAACATTTCACTCGAGCGCATCACGTCAGATATTAGGTAATAATACCATCACTTAGCAGGCAATTGTGACAGATCTATCGCTCAATTATATGAGCGGTGTGATTATGTAACCCATACCATTCACTTCATTGCTATATATCCGGCAACAATGCTTTGCACTTAACTCGTTGCATTGCCCTGTACCCTGTGCCATTAATTATTTCTGGGCTGTCTTTATAATTATCGTGATATAGTCGAACATATTCCTTTGCAGCGAACTCCTGCAGTGAGTGTACATAAGGTTGCTTATTTACGTGTTAAAAAGAATACCGAATCCAATATTTAAATAGGCGCGGTCTTCGAAAAGGACCTTTTTCCGTGGAATACAGTCAGGCACAATAAAAATATCTCCTAAAAACTCTAAAGTATTCTTTGGCATTCAAGCAAGTACCTCAAGCTGCCTGGATTCGTTATCGTTTTGGAACATAACATATGGGTAGTTTCGAACGCAGTTTGTAAGATTGTTTGCCACGAAGGAGTTGCTAGTTTTCGCATTCTCCCCGCCGGACATCAGGGGACATTAAACATGGGGAAGCGGCTGGAAGGCTGCTTTTGACAGCACCATTGTCGCAGCTGCGGCCAGAGTCTGTGTCCCGACTAGAGTCTCGACTTGAGTCTCTGCTAGAACCTCGATCAGCGGCCTGCCGCCTCCTGCGTCTTCGCCGCCTCACTTTGGCCCTCGGAATGTCCAGAAACAAGGATGATTCCGTGTTGGTCCCCACGGTCCTAGTTCGAGCCGCTGCGAGCACGTCCAAGTTCTTCCACTTTTGAGACAATGGCGCCTGGTGCGTCTCGACGAGCTTTTTAGTGTCGGCACTGCTGTTGCGGTTAGGCCTTGGACTCAGATCGTAATATGCCTGGGGGCCCCAGTCGTCCCAGCTCTTTGGTGTAGCCGTCGGATCGCAAGGTGCGTGCAATTCAGACAGTGCAGGAAACACAAAAAAGAGAACCAAACAATGTACAGAACAGAACAAACAAAAGCAAAAACAAACAAACGTGGGAAAACATTTTCCTTCTGTGTTCGAGATCCTTAAGCAACATCTTTCCAAGCTGCAGGTAGGGAGATGTGTGAGACCGAGGCGTGATTGAGAACTTTATACACACACCCCTAAATTATATTGTTCAGCAGAATGTACTACTCCTTTTACACTTGTAAGCATAATTATAGCAGCAGCGTTAGCGTATGGAACGTTGTCACTTTGCCCAAATTATCTTACACAACCGGGGCAGCAACAATAAAAAGCCTGATTTACGCATCCTTTTCGCCAAATAATGCTTATTTTGTACGATAGCATTCGCAGCCCCAGTATGTCACGGCTCTAACGGGAAGCTTCCTAGATTAAGAATTAATAAAGGCAGTACTTATGCATTGCGCTGGGAGCATTTTGCAAAAGTTTATCGCCTTTAAACTCCAGCACTTTCTGCAGCAACCCACTGGGGCCGGTATTTGCATTTGTCTGCATGACGTATGCTTCTGTAAAATATAGCGTAAGTGTTTATTTTTGATCACACTACGCCTTGGTACTATTGTTTTCTACTTTCAGGGCAAGTATTTTACGCCGGAATCGCTACGGCCTACGGAATTTGTTTAAGCACATCACGCGCGTGAGGTGCCATTTCCAGCAGCAATGATCTGACTGCGAGCATGCCGGTAGTAGCATCGGTAGCACAGCTGCCGCACATGCACGCATATGAACGATCGAATAGTAAGTAGCGAGCCTTTATTGTGTACGAAAAAGTGGGCTGACCCGGTCCTAAAAAAACGCGAAAGCAACAACTCTCACCTGTCGAACTCCTCTTCGTGCACACCTGATCTGATTCATCCCAAATTTATGTGTGTATGCTTCCGTGAGCAACAGGAGTTAAAAATTCTTTATTTTGTGAAGTACGTAACTGTTTCGAGATATGTTGGGAAGCACTGCCATCGTCTAGCAGTGGTACAACTGCGCATATCTTACATATCGTGGCTCTTTTGTTAAAAGCAACTTCACGCTGAAACTGACAAAACATATCCGTGAACGTTTGCAGATTCGTTAACCGCCAGTGAAGTCTGAGACAACGGTCGGTACGATTGCTACTTATGTGCAAAACATGAAGTTACCAGAGTTACCTTAGACGTGTATGAAGTTACCTTACAACGTGTATTGCAGATAACTTCATCATGTGCGCACGAGTAGGATAGTGTAAGAAAGGATGCACCAGAGCTCCAGGGAAACAACATGACGCGAAGGCCTCTCAATGTTCCCGCAAACCAAAACCACAGCCGCAAACACTCAGCATTCTAGAAAAAAAAGTATCCAACAGCCAGGCTTGCTGTAATATTCAAATAAGCAGAAGATAGAGTTCTCACCAAATAGTGTCGCCTCACGACTTGCTCTAAATCGCTTTACACGAGGCTTTATCACTAAATATAAACCGAAGTTCTGTTTAGGTAAGAAGTCACGAACACTAAGCATGCACTGTTAAGGTCCACGAGCTGTAACGCGCGCTTTTCGTTTCGCTGGATTAGAGGGAATCGTTTTGTCTCATTGAAAGATCTTCTGGTTGACAAAAGTTCACGTCTGGTTCAGCGCCGTGTTTATGGGGGTATTTTTGTTTTTAATAATCAGCCACCAATTTCAATGCGTCAGGTTTAGGTTTACTACATGCACGTACAGCTGTATGTAGCATTATGCGAGTAACTTTAAAGACGGAGTTGTAAAGATGGGCGTCTGGTCGAGGCAGACAACCTGAATATACAACCGCGACCAATTACGCCCAGCATTTTCGCGCTTTGATGCTTCTCTAAAACGCCTGGTAAAACCGTTCTATAAGGTCAGTGTTTTGCGATAAGCCGGCGTTTGCTGTGAATACTAACTTATCCAATAAACTTTACCGAAGTATTCACAAATTTTGTTCGGGTAACCGTCCTTCAACAGCGCTTGCCCAGAAAATTATGTTTAACGGCTTCGTTTTTTAGAGAGCCTAGTAGAACAATTTTCCGCACGTTTTGAACAGAGCTGGGTTTTCAGTTCAATGCCGACTGTCTAACAAGACATTGCGAAATAATCAAGAACTTTTCCGCAATTATTCACCACAGTAATGGCGGTGTATCGCAATGTCAGGAAAAATAGGAAAAGCCAGTCGAGCACGCCTTCGTCATCACGAAAAAGGCAACATAAAGTGCAGGGGATGCTCACCTCAACAGCTCCGCGCCACTTGTCGGCGGCGTGCCTGGCGAGCTCGAGCCTCCGTTGCTTGCGTGTCTGGTGCTTCTTGTACACGATCTCTATCACAATGAGCCCTATACCACCCACGATGCCGGCGCCCACCAGGATGAACACGCCTGCACGCCGCAGCAAGAAGAAAATGAGGCGACCGCGAAAAAAGTGTCTGATGGACAGTACAACGCATATCCCTTGAACAGATGTTAAGCACGTACACAGCAAGTCTGCTCGAGAGCCAAAGTCGGCACATTGTGAATTATTGCAGTCCTGGTATGGCAAAACATGGTTGGTTGAAGCAAAAAGATACCAAATTTGTGAACAACGAAAATACACGTGTAGGTGTTCTTATCAGAATATAAAACAGAAAAAAAGTAGTGCAAACTCACCCGCCATGTTGGTAAGTCCCAGCGTTGCCGGAGTGCGTTCGTTCTTGGTTTCGCATTTTTCGCCGTCGCGGATAATCCACTTGCTGTCTAGTTGTTCCATGTAGCCACCTGGTTGCAGAAAATCGCCAAATTTAGAGATGACAAATTGCTAGAAATAATATATTCCTTTTTACACTGAGCCGTCGATAGACTGTTACTCAATTTATAGTCACCATTTCGACGCGTTTCTTCAGACAGGGGCCTCGTAATCAAAGGAACATTTGGAAGGTTGTGCACACGTGACCAAGTGCTTCGTCATAAAAACTCAAGAAGCCTTTACAGGAGGGCTTGCTAAATATTCACACTGCCTTATCTATAATAAATTGGAACCGATGCAACATACGCCAACCTTGACCGTATTATTCATTATTACTATAAGTACTATTGTTCACCTTAAAATTAACTTTTATTACAGCTACTATCCTGGGCCCTCCTCCCACACCAACCGAAACAGAGCTCGTGTTAACCCATTCCTACTAAATTTTACATCGACATCACCCAGCCTCTTATTGCTATCGTATTCGTCATAATAATGCTTGTTCGAGAAATTGTGGGGGCTAAACTGCTGAACCTCAGCCTTCACACTGGCTATTCATGCCTAATGCATGCTGAAACTGCTAACGGCGAGAGCACGCTCAACTGTTTTGTTGGTGCACACCTAACCTCACCAGGGATGTGCCATGGATACTCACTCTCATGCATCTCGAGGAGGGTGAGCGTGACCTTGTCGACCCAGAAGGAGTTTCTCTGCAGGCCAATTCCGTATCCCGAGCGGCCGAACTGTTCGCCGGCCGTGACCAGCTCGCAGTGTTGGGCCGCCTCGAATTCCAACCGGGAAGAGTCCCAGATGAATGCATCCAATTGGCTGCACCACCATGAAGATAGCGCACAAAATGCAGAGAGAAAACAGGGCACGTTAAGAATGAACTTGCACGGAGCACTCACGAGAAGAAACCAACGTGGCGTAAAAATTCTGGCGGGATAAAAATTCTTGCCTTCAAGGTATGCGGATTTGCCTACGGTTGGTAGAGCCTGAAATGGCGGCTTGTACGTATCAATGCTCTCCCAATAAATGGCTGGATAGGAAGCAGTACAAAAATTAAAATAAGCTGAAGCACTGCTGCTAGAGGGAAGATAATGATGAGACTGATGTTTCAAAACTGCTGGTAGTAAGAAAACAACAGCACTATAGCAGGAAATGCAGATGACAGTACGGTAATGATACAAAAACGAAGACGTTTGCTCAATAATATCTGTATGATAACCGCCCCTGCTCCCTTGCATTAAGCCCTCTCGTCCAAGCATGAACAAAACTCCCCCAATGAGCCGCTTAACGGAACCAATGTACCAGCAAAAGGCATCAATACACGGCGTGTTGATGCTTAGAGGAGTTGTTCTGCGCGTGCGAGTACTACAATAACTCACTTGTTCTTCAGGGCCTCAATGCCTTCTTCTACGGTTTCGTAGTTCTTCCCTTCCATTATCCTGTACATGTTGGACAGCTCGACTTGCCTCCGGAAGTACATGTCCACTGCGCTTCCTTTCACCGTCGCGTAGGTGAAGTTTTCCGACGGGTTTCGTAACTGCAGTAGGAAAAAATGCGCGTGAGGGAATCTGGGTGAACCCCAGCAGAAGTCGCTGAGGCTGTAAGAAATTAAATATTATAAAAAACAGTAGAAAGGGCAATGAGTCCACAAAATGGAATGCACGCATGAAGCATACAAAGTCTTGTGCATCATTCAGACTAAAATTCCTTTAGAACACCGTGTTTTTATTCATGTGGATGCTATCAAGATAGCCTCATACACCAGTGTGTCCTCCACCTATAAGTAGATGACACTGGTACGTCCTCGTCTTTTGCTGGCTGGTACCGTTTGGTCTGAGATAGTTAAATAGAGTGCAGCCCGTATCACAGTGGCACCAGGTTGCAATAAAACTTCATCTGGAGGATGAAGGCACATCTTCACGGTTCACGGCACCTTTATCTATGCCAGACCCGTTTCATTCCTTGCCCGAGAACGCTCTCCTCTCGTCTTTCAACTCAAGTTTGTCTCGCACGACTCGACGTGCAATCGCCTGCTTCAATATCCATTCTGCTACACATGTGGCCTTTGACAAAGGGCAAATGCACCACAAAGTGAAAACTTCGAATTTGAACATATCGTGCTTCGTGTTCCAAAGAGTTCAGTAAAGCTTGAATTGGACAAATTTTCACACACGGGCGCCAAACGTGATATACTTGTGACAGTGCTGCGAAGTCAGTGCGTGTACGCTAGTATAACAGTAGTCGTCAGCTGGAAAACCACGATTTTGTTGTTCTCACTTTACCCAGAAGGTACTAGCAGAACAGCTAATTCAGTACAACTGAAGCAAAAATATGGTGCCGTTTCTTGTCTTTTGTTTCCCGCAGGGCCGGTGGATTACCGCTTTAAAAGTATCTCGCATCAGTTCGCGGTGGGAAACTGCAAATGGCCTGAATTAGTAAAGGGCCCCCAGCAGGAGGCGCTTCGTAGTTCCTAAGCAACTCAAGTGTGTTAAGCTCTAATGCGGCTCGACCTAATGATTGGTGGAAATCAATTCATGTAGGCTGACAACTCAAATAAAACAGACCACCGTAGACCATTGGCCAATTGCAAATATCCAGCCGGGGTGAAGACAGAGTAATAAAGCTGTAGTGCTAACGTGGACTGGTGGGCACGCACAAAACATTTTCGCAAAAGGGCAACGTCTAAATTTTAACCCCAGACAAACGCCGAGGTGACAAAGCTTTCGCAACACAAGACGAGAAATGCCAACTTGAGCCAAAAAAAGGCATGTGTAACAGCAGCTTTGAATCAGACGGCCGGTGGGCCTATCAAGCGTTACAGTTTGGGCGATAATTATGGTGCACTTGAGGTGACAAAAATGAAGGTGAACCGAGATATGCAGAGCTACAAGAAGGGTGCTTAGAACAATCATTTCAGTGAGCATCACTTCTGGCAGCGTTAAGTCAGGCAAAGTATGATGAGCGCGCTAAAAAACACAGCCGCCAAATTTGGCAGGCTTCTGGGCGATTGGTACGCACCAACAACTCAAGTAATAATTTATGGAAGAAAAATGGGGACCCACAACTGTACTTTGGTAGGTACTGCTGAATTTCTGAAAACGTCACAAGCTTTGTAAGCAGAGACATCTGCTGCTGACTGCAGTAGCTTCATGCGTGATCGTAATATGGCTGCCAGTTGAATCTAATTGACAACACAATAAGGGTATGTATAATGGCCCCTGGACCAACAGATTATTATCAGCTTGTTCGACAAGAAGACCAGCTGGCAGTACTCTTTGAATCATTAAATTTAGGCGAAACAAAGAAACGTTTTGTGAAAAGAAAATATCAGAGGGGGTTCGAACCACCAAACCCCCTCCGGTTGCGTCCCTTGGTCCAGTATAAATAAACAGGCCATCTCCACTAACGTGAGACCTGGGGAGGGACGAAGCATGCAGTGTACAAGTGCGTTTTTGACGCCTTGGTGTTTTTGCCCACGGAGATAAAACTGTTGGGGGGGGGTAGAGGTATACAGCTCTGCTGTAGAAGTCTCGTGTCTTTGAAGCACGAAGTGTTCCAACGCGAGGCGTTGGAAAACGAGTGTCCCGGGGTGTTCTTCATGTGCGCGTTTTTGCCCACGCAGATAAAACGTTATAGCTCGAGGCATTGGAAAACGAGTGTCCCGGTGTGTTCTAGTACGTGTAATGTTCTAGCGCGAGGCATTAGAAAACGAGTGCCCAGGTGTTCTTATGTGAAATTCCCGGATGTAAAAATGCCTCGTTTTAACATTATTTTGTTTTTAATGACTGGGTGCTACTTATGCATGCATATGCCACCAAAGTTTGGGAAAATAGATGTGCTAAATTAGAGTACTGAACGTTCAGATGCTGACCCTTGGATCGTTGATTCCAGAGAGAGACGACTCTGGTTTCTCTAGAACGAGGAAAGCTGCCAGGTTGGCAGTGTAAGAGGCTACCACAATCATGGCGAATCCAGCCCACACCATGCCTAGGACGCGGCCGCTGAAGCTTCTTGGCGTTCCTGCAACAAAAATGATCAACGTATGCTTAATGTGAGTCTTAAATAACCTCAATGAAAATGCAAATAGCCTGAACTCAATGCTTCGCCAAAAATGACTGCTAGTTCGGAGCTGCGGTTTGCAGCACGCTGCACACACGCCTTAGTAGCTCTTTATATTTTTATGTCCACTCATGAAGTACACTGCATTTCCAGCAATTGTTTACTTTTAACTGTCTGCTGTCTGCCGTGCAGAAAGAAGCCTAAAATTAAGGAGCTTTCTGTCGGTTGCGAAGTCTTGCGCACTGGTATCAGTGCTGTCATATGTAGAGATGCCCGTCAAAGTGACAAAAGGTTGCACACGACCCCTATTCCTTTTTTCACTGGGTGAGAATGCGAAAGCGTTTGTTTTGGCTAAGTTTGCCGGAGAGATATCTTCGAATATCAATACTAAGCCTAAAGCCTGGATTGCAACACTGCTTTCACAGAAGCTGAAAGCCAACTAAGACTTCTCGTGATAGCGTGCTCCTTCTGTAGATAAAACGTCAGTGTCCGCGTGTTGAGTTTGATTTTTGATGCTGGCGCTATGGAACGTACTACAGACGATGGGAATTGCTTGCGCCTCGAGTGTTGCTGCAGCACTTGTTGACGCGGCCACCAGCTCTGTTGGGACTGGTCACGTGCTTTCCGGTTACGCCTGTTGTCGGCGGCTTTCCGGATAGCAGCTGGGTGCTGGCTTTTACCTACCTATCCAAGAAACGCTTTCGGCTGAAAAACCATGTTCCCACCGACATTCGCTCACGTTCTCGGCGCAAGTTTCATTATAAGGTAATAGAAGAAGCATACAAGGGCAATAAACATATCCGTTGCTAACAGTTCATGTCGTCCCTCCGATTAAAAAGATGCTAGCAAGCAACTAAAAAGTTCCCTGTTAAAGCAGAGTAATTTTACCAACCAGAGTATAGAAGGCCTATTTTGTAGCCTAGTATAGTATGGTATGCCTGTTTTTATTCTACACCTTCTGGTCATCTTTTACCACTGAAGTGTCAAAGGTAGGTATCAGCGCTGTGCTATCAGATTTTTAATTAACTTGTAATTTCAAGAAAACTATGCCGAATGCTTCGCAAATAGAGAGATCAGGTGCAGCTGTTTGTTTTTGTTGTGCCCCCGGGTTTGATTTGTCCGCCGTGCTAAGAATGAAGGTCACCTTCAGCGATGCCGCTGTTGAGGAGAACTCCCCAGGCGAACCAGATGGCGCTCGAGAGGTTGAGCGCGTCTTCCTCGGTGGCATCGCTGTTGGGCAGCTTGTAGCGACCGAATGGGCTGAACCGATCGAGCAGGTAGAGCGCCAGCGCCACCACGTGGACGGACACCATCACCAGGATCCATAAGGTCTTCTGGAAGGGCTGTAGGAACGACGCCAGCGTCGAACTCTTGTCTTGCTGCCAGGAGGAAAGAAAGGGAAAGTAAACATTTACAGAGACTGCAAATTTGACCTTGAACGATAAACAGGAACGCTGAAAAGGGAACACAGGCACATGCAAACGGTGGTAGTGTAGCTGTCACTCTGTTAAATTAGTTGCACTCAGTAGAGTTACGCTTTGACAGGCGCAGAAAAAGGGTCAAAGTGAAGGTAAGCTCGCGCAACAAGACGCAGGCTCTTTGGGTCACATCACCGCAACCTTTCACGCTTTCCCCCTGAGAACTAGTTGTTTCAGCGCATTCAGCCCCACTCGACTCTACGTTTTTGCTAAAGAAAAAAAATCGAAATAGAAAATTACGTGTTTAAAGGATTGAAAAAGTAGAAATCTGTACATTCCAGTCACGTCTCGTGCAAGATAACTGACAATCACGCAAGGAGATGCAACGTGTGGAACCAGTTGCTAACGCAAGACTTCATGCGGCATTCTTGCATGTACAACAGGATGCTGATAATATTTTGCGATGATTTATACATTTTCCGGCGCAGGCATTGCACTCGATGACACGGGTGATGCATGCTTGGATCAAAGACATGAATGTGGACTCAGCAAAAATAACGCCATCATAGATAATTTTCTGACGAGTCTACAGAATCTGTCTGTTACTTGGGAAAGATAACGCGTTCGACCAAGATGACGTCGAACTCTGAATTTTTAGGGACATATAGTGTAATCGAACGCACCTTCTTTGCCAGAATGGTGATTCCTTGGTACTTAAATGGCTTGGTGAAGTCAATTTCCATGGACCTCTCAGGGGTGATGGTGAGGGGCGCAATAATCATATCAGAGACACCACGCACCAGGTCTCCAACCATTCCGGACCAACGCTTGTATGTTGATCCGTTTACCTTGGGGATAAAAATTACATTGTGACGTTTGCTCACGTTACAGCAGTACGATAGCTTCAAACATGCAAACTAGAAATCTGCTTTAGCGTAAGTCTACGGTAGGCAAACGTAGAGCCAATAAGAGGGACAGCAGCCGCATTGAATAAGGCATTTAATAAGTAAAGAGTTAATGGCATGCACTAGGCACCAAGGAAGTCTCACAATTGGGCACTCCAAAAAAAGCAAGATCCATCGCCTATGCAAAAAATATAGACCTTAACGCGGCACATGGTAAATACATTACAACCATAAAATTTGCATTTGCACAACTCCGCACCAAATTTGAATGCGGGGGAGGTCTCAAACTCGTGATGCTCTTCTAGGTTGAGGACTGTGGTGCACTATAGGCTGTAGTCACAGAAAAGTAGGTGTAATACAACAGAACACGGTACAGTGGAATAGGATCATTATACGTCGAACAAGTGCGTGATGACAAGACAAAACCCTTGAAATTGGTTTCACTATGCCTGAAGCTGAAAATCTCGTGTGGAAATTATTAAGAAAACGCGATAAACAATTCTGTCTGGGTGATTTGCACTAAGTGTGGTAATCGCAATTACTGCACCCTGCTGCGCTAATCCGGATCCACGAAGGTAGCAAAAATAAACGAATAGTTTTATCCCCTGTTAAGACGTCTTATACATCACTCAGATAAATGAACCCCCCAAAAAGGCTAACAAGCCACATACTCAATGAACAGGATTTGTGAAACAATTTCTTTCCGTATCCTCTGTAAAAATTGAACCATGTTTTTAAAGACAGGACCCAGCAGCATTAGCAATGTTCTGTATTAATACGCTTAAGTTAGGCCATGGCTCGTATTCCAGGTGTGCTTAGTTTCTGAAAATTTACTGCAACCCAGTATCGATTCTCAAACACTTTTTTGTTTAAGTTTTCGAAAGCTCCCTGACATTCTGCAGCTCATTTTCCATGGTTACAGGACAGCAAGACTGGTGGTAAGCTCGTCGGAGAACATTGTACTTTCAATTGAAACAGCTTCTACCAGAGGTCACATATTTAGGTAGTTACTGACGTTGCGTTTGTAAGCGTTTCGGGAATCATTTCTTCGTGGCACGATCATTCTGGGGGAAAATTGATCAAGTAGACACGCTGGCCGATTTAGTCGGCTTAAACAAACAACAAAGCGCCATAAGCCCTAAACGTATCGACGACTTCATGAATTATTTGGATGAATTCATGATCAACCTATATTTTCGCATGCAGGTACTTACAAAGTCAAACGTTCCGTACTGGCCATCCTGGACTTGATATAACGTATAGGTGAAGTTGAGCTTTTGGGAAAGGCTTTTCAACAGGTCCATGCAGTAACCCTCGCAACAGTAAGGATATGCCACTCCTGAAAGTGTACGGGAAGGGTTGCGTAAGTTTACCTGTGTCGCACAAACGAGTTGTAAGAAGTAAGAAGGTAGTAGGAAAACACAACCCACTTAACTTCTGCAAGATTACAAATGCTGAAGTATCGGAAAAGATGTTTCTCTTGAAGCTTCAGATGATTTTCATCACAGGAGCTTGATAATTTACGCCTACAAGGGTTGTTCCGTCAAAGCTCCTTCGACGGAAATTAAGCTTATAGTCCCGTCATACGGCAGATACAAATGTTATTTCATTTAACTAACTGAACATAACAGACATTGGCAAGGGAAAAAATTCCCCGCATTTCCCCGAGGGGAAGAATGTGAAAGTGCGAATGCACGAGTTGAATTTGCGCGGTTCGGTAATGTTCGCGAAAGAGAGATCACACACACACACAACTATAAAGAAAGAAAGATGCATTTATTCACAGACACCTATTTGTGTTGTCGTTGTACTTGATTGCTAGAGCGGATCTCAGCTTTGAAATTTCGTGTCAGTACTCCTTTAAGCGGGTGCATTAGCCCTTCTCACGCCCGATTCCTGGCCAATCCCCCACGTGGGTATGTGCCATGTCAGCGGCCAGGCAGCGCGCGCCCATCTCCCCCCGTTGCCAAGGAAGACGAGGAGATTCCTGGCCAATCCCCCACGTGGGTATGCTATGCGGACATCGCCGGTGGACGCAGGTTCAAGGTCGCTTAAGAAGTGCATTCGCACTTAAGAAACAATACACTTGGCACGGCGGTCATGGCATGCGCCAGTTCCTCAGCTTTCGTTCTTCAGCAGGTAATTTGTGTATTCAATTTGGATTAATAACAAATCTTCTCCAAGAAAAACTTTAATCTGTGATTGCGGGGAAGGTGTACGTCTATTGTTACTAAGTTGGAGTGAAAGAAGTCCAGGCAGAGAGAAAGTTTGCTCACCGTCCGTGATGTTGGTCCACGGGCAAAGTATCTCGGAGGGCAGGCACTGTGACTCGTCTGCGACAGGCCTCACCCACACGAAGGGCCTCTCGGCGATGGTGGCCACGCGCAGGTGCTTGGGGATCACGTAGCCCAGGGGCGTCTCCGTCTGCCGGCCGGGCCACACCACCTTCTCAAGCTCCAGTTCCAGCTCCATGCTCATGGACCACTGAAGTGAACAGCGGGAAGAGCATCCAAAAGGAACGAAACAGTTAAAAAACAGGTGAAAAGCAACACTCAGGCAATTGCGCGAAAGTAAGGGACACATGCTCGCGTATGCAAGAAAAATGCTCAAAATGGCACCCCTAAAATTGAAGAGTACAATACATACGGCCAAACCAACAGTTGAACGATGTTTGTCGCCATCGCTGTGAGTATGGCTGCACTGTCATGAAGTGCGGACATTAAACCGCTATGTCTCTGTAACTTTGTGGAGCCAGGCATGCTGAACAGCTACAAATTGAAATGTTGTTTTCGCCAGGGTGCTTTGAAATTGCAGGGCTAGAATATAATAACAACCTACCTATTAATCTTCACAGGGCGAAGAATTCAGTCATTGGGGCTACATTCAATCAGCACACTAAGGGATGCACATGAGTGCGCAAAACGTCAAGGATCACATCAACATTCCCTGTCTTGGCCATTTTTCCATAGCGTGTATAGACGTAAGACGGATGGGCGGGGAGGTCTGTGCTTGCCAATATGAGGCTCAAACACTTTGTCAGATACCGACGAAAACAAGCTTACCATATCCCTCGTCCTTAGGCCATGACCGTTGCATTATGTGTTTTGATCCGCCTCAGTGCTAACTTTGGTCTGTCCTCGTGGGCTTAACTAGGAGTAACGGGTCCCGATACCTATAACACTTAGTAAAGGGTACTTCTGAATTCTAAATTTGTGAAACCGAAATATTTATATCGTAGCAGCAACATGTAGGAACATTTGGGGGCAGTATTCCGAAGAAAGAAATGCCATAAATGTAGTTATTTTTGCTGCTTGAAGAAGAAGGGTAAAAATATAACCCGCTCTGTGGGTAGGCATAACGGCTGATTACTATCGGTAAACTTGGGTGACAAAAATAGCTATAAAGAAGTGAGATTCTACTAAATCTTTCCGCGAAATTTATCGGCAATTGGAGACAATTTAAATGCGGCAAACATGCGTTTCCGCGGGCACAATAAAGTGCACGCGCACAGCCCTTTTAAGCATAAGTATTTTAGTGTGGTTGGAATTTTACTCTAACACATATGTTGGTCCTACTTTAAAAAGATTGAGCTAGTTAAGTAGTTTTCTTTTTCATGCCCTGCTGCTTATTATGTAAGACGTTACTTTCGAATTGTGAAACAATAATTGCCTCAACAAAGCAGTTCAATGCGTATTGGGTCAGGGAAACAGTCACAGTGCAACGGGGTCACCTGAGTGCGCCAGTGAGAACGTTTCCACCGGGATGAGAACCCGGTGCTGCCGCAAGGGCAGGGCGAAACGTGTGCACTCAACCTCACCAAAGCATATGCAAGTTGACATTCCAAGAGACAAAACTTGCTTCCCAAAACGTACCTGCGATATGCTGGCGTTCAATGTTCAGAGGGGTGATCAGTGAAAAAAAAAACTAAACAGCATCAAAACGCGTCAGTTTTCATTGAGCCAGCTAAATTTTTGCTTACACTAAATAATAGCTCAAGTGATGGGAAAGAGCGCCTACTTCCATTGACTTTATCTCTGGTATGTGTGCAGCATTCTGAAATAAAAATTATCATCGATTGTTTAAAAAAGTTTAGAGAAGCCTGAAAGCTTCCTGACGTAAAAACTGCGCCAAAAGTGCGTCAGAACCTTCGCTAAAAGTGCGTCCAACCTTTGCTTAAAGTGCGTCCAATGAACCGACAAACCGTCAAAGATCCAAACAGCGAACGAAGAACGAACCCATGCGACGATTTTTCGAACGTTAAGTAGACGCATCTACGAACGATCTAAATGTATACCGATACGTGGTTTACGCGATAAAGGTAAGATACTGGGCATCCTCCATTTTCCAGTCCTGGACGCTCCACGGGCAGCCCGAGGACTGCCTTCGGACAGGAAGCCCGTGGTAATAAATGGGAAAATCGAGCACCGGGTTCGCGTGTCTCGGGCAGTTCGCGAACGATCCGGGACTGATAATCGAGGAGGTCCACTATTGCAGTCCTTCTTCATGATCGATGTGTGGACTGTGTTAGCTAGAACCGGTCCTTATTCGCGATTTTCAAATAACTATTTTAACGCAATGGAGGCCCGGTTTCACGCACGCGCCGGGTGTATAGAGATCTTATCAGAGCTTATCGGTTGACCAACCTTCCTATGAAAAAATGCATTAGTTTTTGACAGTACGCCATTGGTCCCACTAAGAAAGCTTTCGATTTGAGATGATATAAAAGCAACCGACGAAATATTTTTATTAATGCAGTTGATGCAGATGCCACGGCACCCGGCACAGTGATGTGCGGCCGTAGTGCTGTCATCCCTGGGCTGGGATTGTCTATAACCTTCGCTCCCTTTGAAGAGGTCGTTGACAAAAAAAAGTCAGTGATAAATACGCATTTTACCCAATATGACAACTGCCAAGCTTCGGTGTGCCGAAAGTTATCACAAGCAAGACAACGCAGCAGTACCCAATCAAATGCTCTAAAGCGGAAATCAGACTCGCTGATCTAATCATGCGAGAGGGCCAAAAGGGTTAGTAACTAGAGTGCCCGCTATGCGGGTAGCTTTTAGAGCTAGCGATTGAGAATCTCCAACAGCGAGTGTACGAGTGGTTGCCCTGGCACGAACGCAAAGCAGGCGTGAAGCTCAGCTGTAGGCTCCTTTCACTGTTCAGAAGCCGCTATGAGCGTGCTATTTTTTATGCAAAACCTGCCTGCAGCGTACGCTAGGGCTTTTATAAGCAAGCGACAATGTCTAAAACAGTTATTACCCAGTGCCTGGCGCACCGTGCCGACGTTTTGCACGGGTCGCAAAAGTTTCGTTTAGTAGAACCAGCCGAAATGGAAAATGACTGCAAAGTTGCGTGGGTGTCTTCGTTTTCTTGTTTACTAACCCCTTCAGCCGACTGAAAAATCCGCCTCTACCGTGTTGTGAAGTTCATTATTTTTTTTTTAAATTGTCGTGTCACTGTTTCTGTTATTACGCCATTACCCTGGCAATTATTTTTGCAGGCGTCGGTGGTATGGGGCGCGATCAAAGTGCCGTAAGCAGAGAAATAGCGATTGCGTGTATTGAATTTTATGCACAGGGGTGGTGACGAGAAAGACATCTTTTTTACAAAAATTACGCCCTGCGCCAACTTAAGGGGTTGGAACAACACGACGATACCCCTCGGGTGGCAAGCACCAGTGCAGCGTTCCAATAGCGTGCCGCCAGGAAGCTTGATTCCCTGCTATAAAGCAATATCCCAGTAAAAAAAGACAAAAAAATATTTCTGTAGTTTTTCTTATTTACGCGTATCGTACTGTCGTCTTGTCGTATTCTTGTCGCGTCGTGATTCTGATGTTCTGTCGTGTGTCGTATTCCTGTCCTATTTTTGATGTTCCGGCGTTCCAAGTTCTTGTCTTGCCGTGATCTGATGTTCCATCTGTAGTTGCACATAGTTTGATGTTGTTGCCCAGTGTGAAGAGTAGCGTAAGTGGCAGTTTTTTGTGACTACAGGAATGTTTGTCATTGAGAAAATTGACTTTGTTGTCACAGATGGCTTCGTCGTAACAACAAGACTTCTGTTGTCACAACAATGTTTTCTGTCACATGACAGGAATTCTTTTTGGTTTTTGCGGTATTCCAGTTGTGATTTTAAACTGGAATGGTGCTATGAATATGGCGTTCACACTAATGGCCTGGACGCAGGAGCGTACCTTGGAGAAGACGTACTGTCCCACTGGGACGTGGCTTCCACGCACCACGTTGAGGATGTCGTAGTCGCTGTCGAGTCGGTCACCCTTGTCGTCGAAGCGGACACGCCCCGTCTCGCCACGCAGCAGCTTCTGTTTCTTGAGCAGGCTGCAAGTGGGCGTAATTAGAGCAGCAGTGAAAATGTAAATGTACTCGGCAGGAAGATTCCTTCATAAGTTATTTATTACATCTATTTAAATGAAAAACCCGGGGTGTTTTGCTAGTACATCAGATGCCCCTAGAGGTCAGGAACAGTTATCGGTCGCGGTACGTAAGGGTGGGAAATAACAAGGAAACAATTGGTTCGTATATAAAGTGGAGGAGAGTGGCGCCGACTGCCTTTGCTAATTTAAGGCTTAGGGGGATGGGGGAAATAATTTCAAGAATTTTGTCGTTAGCGGGAATGATGTCAAGGTGAGTGCTTTCGTTTTGAGACCGAGGGCATGCCCAAAGTATTGTCTTGAATTCTACATGTGATAGTTAGGGCTTGATTAGTTAAAGAATAAAAAAAGTGTCGTGTAGCAGGGAAATGGTTTCTAAGCATCATTAGTTTTCGTAGACGGACTTGTCAGGCGTGAGAATAAACCGTACTCGTCGTGCGTTTAAAGGTCCGCGGAACGAGGATGAATGCGTATGAATACAAGCACTTCTTTGGGGTGTCGGAAACCTACCCACATTTCAAAAAATACGAATGCAGGACGTGAAGCTATTTATTCTGCCTCGAAGCGTCTATAAGCACACAAGCTTGGAACAGATACCGCTCCACACCTCCACACCTCCCCCCCCCCCCCCCCAAGGCTCACAGAAGGCTCGATGCTTTGGGAACCCAGTATATATGGGCACACAATACCTTGCTTTTCTATCTAAGACAGAGCTGAGGAGATGTTAAAATTTCAAAGCAGTCAATCCGCTATGAAGACATTGGTTCTAACGCACCAGGTCCGCCACCCAATCGAATTCATGGTCCCAAAGTGATTCTGCTGACGATAGTTAGCAAAAATGGTCTTGCCTTTGATCGCGTCAAGTGAGCTTCCCGTCTCATTGAAAAGCAGCACGCCCCTATATATTAACCACTACGCATTGGCCTAAAAATGAATATATCACAGGCAGCAATGGGTGGGAAGGAGCTTCAGGTAACAATGTATCGAGTCTCAGGTCTAACTTAGTTCTAACCCGTTGCACTAAACCCTCATCCTTTGCTATTGTCCTCTTTATTATAGCATTGAACAATTCCTCACGCAACTGTATATTCAAGTGATTTTTTCCCATTGGTACTAACTGGACCAGCTATTCCCCTATAGCTGTAAGTCAAGTGGTGTGAACGCCAATAACCGACGTTGTGTGTGGTAAACCCTCCCCCTTTGAGCATATGTGTTCGTTGCTTTCTTCTCGCAGTGCGAACCCGTTTCGTATATTTTGCACGCACACACGCACGCGCACGCACAGTGCCCACCCTCGCAACGTTCATAATTCGGGTAACAGGCTTCTAGCACGTCCAGTTGTGCATTGCGGCAGACAGGCCAGGGACACACGTTCGATGTTGTAACCTTGCCCCGTTTGGTACGTGAGTGGTGCAAACCTGACAAGCTTGAGCCCGGACTCCCAGGAGTTCCCGAGCATGCTGCAGCTGATGTTCGGCTGAGTCATGTTGGGATCCTTCTGCAGCTCTTTCAGGGCCAGGGCAATCACCTGCACGCTGTCTCGTATGTGGGCTCTCTCGTCTGACGCGTTCACGAGCTCCAGTCCTAGCACACCTAAAAGTACGAGGAGAGAGGAAGTGTGAACGGGTGATTTTGCGCATAGATCACCGAGTAAAGCGATTATGAGAGCTACAGAAAATGCTAAACAAACGGCTTCAAGAGCACTGCTGTCTGGTAGAAGCAATATAGTTGAACTCCTTTGATTACTAAAACTTTTTGTGGGGCTTCATTTACAGCTGCGGGAATTGAAAAAGAAGGAAGTGTGAAAATAGGTTTACCTATATTCTAACATGAAAAAACAAGGTGGAATATGACGCTCCATCACGGACGAAGACGTTTGTCGAAGGTAGGCTGTCCTGATTGTGCAAATGGAGGTGTGTTCCAGGCAATGAAGATTAAGGAAGCGATTCAGACAGCGACTTAAAGGTTCACTGATTACGGTTTCTAACGCGCCGAAGCTATATCTCGGCTATGAGGCGCGCCGTAGTGAAGGACGCCGGATAGCGTTTGACTACCTGGGCATCTCGAGCCATGCCAGGTGGTATCCCAAGGTATCTCGAAACATCTCGAGGTATCTCGAGGCATCCGAAATATCAACACACGGGCGTGCGACTCAAATTTCGTTTGCATACATGACAATATCAGTACCAAAACCTTGAAAATTGCAGGACCTGTGGGCACAATTAAGAAGAAAAAAAGGAAGATGGCTGAATGCCTCAATAAAAGAAAATAGACGACAAAAAGTCTGCATTTTTAAACCCTTCAGGCTCTCGAACAAAAAGCAAAGCACCATCTCTTTTTACGGTGAAACACGTCTTTCATAGACTTTTCGTTCCATTTTCTTGTCCCCTATCGAGATATCCTGTCGCAACTTGTTGCGTTTTCAAATAAGCGAGGAGCCTTACCATCGGGCACATTTGGCGCTCTGAGGGCTTGTTCAGACACAATCCAGACGTAACCTGGACCGGTCATGTTCAAAAAGGCCACTTCGGAATATATTCCCGTCGCATCGTCAGCACTGGAGAAAAAACAGCCACAGGAACGATGTGTAGTATATCTGTAATTATAGACTCTTCACAGGCTACGGCGGCTGATCAGCCACAAGTACAGTGAACCAATCGGCTGAGTTCATCTCATCAGGATTAAGTAAATTACCGAATCTACTAACTTTTATTTCGTTCATTTCATTTATTTCATAGTGCACACTTTCACAGGTCCAGGCACGTATAGTCCGGCAGGTATAAGCGGTAGATATAAAAACTGCTTTCTTGGTTACACAACTGCGCAAAATCTTGTTAACACACTTCTACTAAAGCCCGAGTACGGAACTACCAAGAGATCCCAGTGTGCGCAGTCAAAATATGAAGCCCTTGGAAGGGGTACTTCATTTGTAGATTACCTTTGGAAATATCGTATGTTCGCTGTTCGGTGCAATTGTGCAGAAACCATTTACCAAGTGGTTATAGTAGTCAGGGTGTCAACGCAATCGTGACTATAAAGGTCATATGAGGAAATGCAGAAGCAGCCCTGTAACTCCATCATCGCCGCAAGTACATTTTTATGGAATTGTAAGTCTCAGAACCACAAGGTCAGCTTAAAGTACACCAGGGGTTCTAGTACGAGCTACGCTGTTAACCGGTGGTGGAGCAAACTTACGTTGCGTAGAGCACAAACACGCGGCAGTGAAGCTCCTTCGTTTCTTCCAACTCTTGCGTGATGTCAGTGATACCCGGTTCGTATTCGATGACTCGTTCAAGCTAGAGCAAGGAAACGGGGATAGGCACACAATAACATTGATTATTGCGATTGACAATGGGGCAATTAACTTTCGAATTTACTCGGTGGCTCGAGAACGTTTATTCGCTCTGGGGTTCTTTACAGGGTGGGAGGAGAGGAGTGAAGAGGGTTTTTTATGCAAACGAAAGGAATTTCTAAAGGTAAACAAAGGATAATTCTTTCCACTTTGGACTCCCGTCCCCAACTGACATAATTTTTTTTTCTTTCTGGTGATCTTTTTGTGATTGTTTAAAGGCGGGAAATATTATTTTGAGTTTCGCGGTATGCCTCCCCGAAAGCGCCGTGTTTTGAGCCATCTGTTGCTGTCACTGGCTAGCGAAATTCTGGGCACAGACACTACAGACAGAGTTAATTGATATTAATGACGCAGTAGAAAATTACACCATCATTTTTTAAGCAACGGCCGATAACGCCTCAGACAAAAGGGTCAAGTATATAAGCAAAGGTCTTCGCAACTCCAAATTCCTGGCGCAGTCTGGCAACGATGTGGGAGACAAGCAACATGGCCGCCGCATGGAAGTTCGCGGGGAACGTGCCCTAGCTCTCGGGTCGAAGTTTTGTCCTGGCAGCTGCCTATCGCGATCGCTTTAGAGACAGCATTCATTATCGTTGGGGATATTGCACTCTGCCTCGATTAAGCAATTAATCATTCGAAGCGGCGGCTCCATACGCCACACCAGCGATAGCGCCAAAACCGCCGTTTTGTGGGCAGGCGACGTCAAGACCACATGCTGTACGCTTGACAGGTTGATCAGCGCCTTCAAATGCTTGTTTGCACGTTGTGCGAATATCAGAAGATTCAAGCCGGTTGAGCGGGAGCTCCTACTTTTTCGCTGTAGGAACCGGACCATGAAACTTCACCAAACAATGACCTTTCGATTTGAGAACCAGCACTGGGTTATCGTTTTATCTCGGGGCGCACATGCGAAGCGAGCCGTAATGGACCCTGTATTTCTTGCTGAACCCAGCGCAATAAAAATATCGCATAAATCTACCGTCGAGTCGAGGAGAGGCTTTGACTTTCCGAGCTCAAACATGCACACAGGGCGTGCTGCCATCGCCTGCTCGAAGACGCCAGCACGCGAGCGCCAGGCAAAATACAACAAAAACGTACCATTCCTTCGTAAAAAAAGCCGAGAGACGGGCGAAAGATGGCTAAGATCAAAACTGCACCGAAAGTGCGTCAAAATCTCCGCTAAAAGTGCAACCAGCCTTCGCTGAAGGTGCATGCAACCGATCGGCAAACATACAAACACCCGTATCGCAAACTCAGAACGAACCGATGCGAAGATTTTTTGCGAACTGAGTGAACGCATCTACGAACGATCCAAATGTATACCGATACATGACTTATGAGATAAAGCTATGCTAGTGTACTGCTTCTTCACGATCGATGAGTGTATTGTCTTTCCTAGAACCGCTCCTTTCTCCCGATTCTCAAGTAACGGTTTTGGCACAATGGAAGCCCGGTTTCTCGTACACGCAGTGTCTCCAGAGATGTTATCAGAGTTTTCGGTCTACCAACTGGTCTATGGAGAAATGCGTCAGTTTTTTGACAGGACCCCATTGGTTCCACTAAGAAAGTTCTCGCTGCAAAAACTGCGGGCATTCACTCCTTACAGAAGCTTAATCAGCGAAGTTCTAACCCGAGCCCTGCGTTTACACGTTTGTTACTCCTTAAATGGCTCACTGAAGTGTTTTTTGATATACGTTGCATGGTTGTGGTATCTTCTTTCGTTGCCGTTCCCCCGGCCGCCCCTTCCCGCCGTTATCGTTTGATCGGTGCTTCACGAAGTGGCTCACTGCATGTCCGCTCTCCTACAAGCGAGATAAAGCCAGCCACGCTATCTACCCTTACTTCTAACTCCTCTCCAACGTGTTTTTTTTTTTTTCATGCATACTTATCGGTTAGTAAAAGGAGAGTTTTCAGCGCACAGGGCTGCTTTCGCTTAACCACAGGAAGCTTCGCTTTAAAAAGTTGCAAATCCGTCTTGCAAAAGTTGCAAAAAGTTCATATCCGTCGTGCAAAAGGCGGATCTAAATATTCAGCACAACGTGCGGGAAGTCAATGGCACTTAGCCCGCCTCGAGATCGGGGCGGAGTGTAGCCAGGTCTTCTTTTGTGATCTTATCTACCCGTTCGCACGCGGCCGCTCAGAAAGCCGCATTTCTTCCTAAAATACTCTCGCTCACAGCTTCCGCCACACGGTAATCCAAGTTAATTAAAACGTTCTAACCAGGTTACCTTGTGGTAGGTGCGATAGCGTAACTTGAAAAGTTTTCGCCGCACCTTGATGCCCTGTGGTTCGGCCTTGTTCTGGAATCGGCCCAGCGTGGCCCTGCCGTCGTTGTCGGAACTGTGGATGAAGACGACGCAGCGGTACTTGAGGAACTGCAGAAGCTCCACCCACACGTCGGCCTGCTGAGAGTACGGCGGTACCGTGCGCAAAAACGTCCGGTGCAGGTTCTGCGAAGAGCCGGAAGAGCGAACTTGGCGTGTGTCCTCTTGGTGCGCAGTCAACTAAGTGACGGGGTGGACCCTCGATAGAACGAAGTTACTTTATTTCATATATCGCTTTTTGTGGCTTTTAGATGTGCAGTGCCTAGCCTCTTTGAGTAAAGAGATGTTTATTGCTTTGTTACTGCTTGTACTAACTTGTGCAGTGTCTAGCCCCCTTAAAGGTGTACTGACACGAAAACTTTGTTCCTTTTTTTATTGATTTCATCAATGTTTAACACCCTGGCGAAACCGAAACAGCACTTTAAATATTTGAGCGGCCGATAAATAATTATAATTTACGGCCTGAAAATCGTCTGTTTTGGTTTGTTTCGGAAGCGTTGTTTCGACCGCTCCGCCGCCGGAGCTGAGCGGATGAGCTGCCTGAAGGCGTTAGGCCTAGCTTTGCGGCGGAAATTTGATGACCGCTTTCAATAAAAGACCTGATGGCGGCTTCTGTTGCGATTGTGGGCTTTATTGTGGGCTCCTTTCCCGCGTGTGGAACTTTATTTTTGGCAAGAGTGCCTTTCTAGGCAGCGGTTATGCCAGTAGCTCTGGCTACCTGTATCACTTCGTCACGGCCCCTCGATCAAGCGCACGCATGCGTGCGCTTGATCGAGGGGCCGTGACTTCGTGAACGCGCCAGCGCCAAATCGCTGCTCCCCGGGCCACGCGCGTGAAGCGACGTCAGAATTTTCTGATTAGCGTTGGAAGCAGACGGCTACGTCACTTCTTGTCCCTGTCACGGAATGATGTCACGCTGATGTCCATTTGTTGCGCACCGCTCCGCGTGCTGTTCCGTCGGCGCGATAAATCAAATGAAATTGAAGTATGTTCCACGCGTCGCAGGCCGCTCATATTTCAGCCAGGGTATTCTGTTGAGTAAAGGAAGCGAACTGTGTAACAATATAAACTCCAAAATTGGTGTCAGTACCCATTTAAGTAAAAAGCTGTTTACTCTTGTGTTATTGTTTCCTTTAACAAGTGCACTGACTAGTCTCCTTGAGTAAAGAGCTGTTCATTATTGTAATATTGCTTGCTGTAACTTCTTGAAAAAAATTGGTAACCACCCACTCCACACCGTAATACCCTTCGGCCCTAAACGTATGTAAACAAATCACTAAATTTTTTCTACGTTAAACGTTTCAGAGGCGAAATAAGTCTGAACACGCACTTTGTCAGACAAGGAGCTGTGTCTGGAACTGATGCCAATGACAGGTACGTTGTAGAAGCCACAAGTGTAGGAGACGGCGGCAGGAGAAAGTTCGCCAGAGACTGGGTGACTGATCACGACAGCAAAGACCTGCAACAAGCGGGCGAGAGTGCACACAGGTGACGCTTTGAAGCAGTTGAAAAGATATTCAGGCGCTAACAGAATGACACGGAATAAAAATTTGGTTACAGACGTGTAGGAGGCAGAGAGACAATTAATGAGACGTCACAGCCGTGAAACATGTACGGCCGTGCGGCCAAAGGTTTTCTGTCTTGAGCAGGAGTATATCTGTAGGTAATAACTTAATAAGGGGCGATGTCTTGCCAAGCTTCATGCTGATTCGCTTGTTCCATTCCCGTCGTTATATTGCGGATCATTTTTGCAGACTTACAGATTTTCCAAACTACGCGAAGCTGAGAGTGCCTTCGAATGAGTTGTTTTGAACAAAGAAAATTCTTTTAGCCAGCTTTGGAAGCGGGAACTAACAACCATTCACAGTTTGCCGCAGCAGAAAGAACGCTTTAAGTTAAAACAGCCAAACGAAACAAACGCAAAAAGACGCAGCACTGTTTTAACGCGTACCAGTTGGTTGATAATGCTTAGAAGAAATGGCGCACAGATAACACGACAAAAGACATACAGTGCTGTGTGGTCTCTCGTCTTTATTCGATCAATTTGTGCGCTGATTTATATTTAAGTATTATGCACCAACAGGCGAAGAAAATGCGAGACTCCAAAAACTCGTCACCGAGGGCGACGCAAAACAATCTATGTATACTCAAAAAAGTGCCTAGGCTTCCCAAGGTATACTTCTGATATATTTATGACGAACCGCACATTCTTCAACGTGGTGTTTTGGAGTGTTTAAAAATTCTCCAAAGCGCAGTGACAGGGGATTAAGCAAGTATATGTGCGCATACACTCCGGACTCCATCTTGCATAAAACAATTCTTCGGGAACTTAAGCCTGCTTACGTGCCTTGAAGGAAAAAGCCTATGCGCGGGTACAAGTTATGAAAGACAACGGAAGCTGCCGCTGTGCGCGCCGCAGCCGGCTGTTTATCCGCGGGGCACAAGCAGACCGTCACTGCGAATATTTTGAACGTTACACGATTAATTCCCGTGATTTTCCGTACTTAACCTGCTTTCAAACTGCTGCAGCGACGACAAACAAACTAGGTGACAGAAAGCAGACGATGTGATGCATTAGGCGCAACGTCCTTTCAAAAAGCGCGCGTGCCCCTTGACATCCGGGTCCTTCGCTTTGGCGGAGCGACACACTGCGTGAGCTTTTGGCGTTCTTAACTTTCGCCCGAGTATAGCGATTATGAGACTTCGTTACAGCTGCATCGTGTTTGCGCGTCTTTATTGACTTTAGTTTCTTCGTCTTCCAACGTGATTTTCTCCGACACGCAGATATGCCGCAATTGAGCTTTTCCACCATCTTTATCTGCGCAGGCGCTTGCAGGCGCCGCAGTTACTTTTGGTGGCTCGCTGTTATCGCACCATACCGCTTTTAACGAAAGCCGTACCGTATGGATTCCAGGCTCAACTACAAAAAAAATACTGCTTGGCATTCGTGGGCCGCTGCAGAAGCGCGAAGTCATCGAATGGTCAATTATCGGCATAAAAATGGTGCCAAATTTCGCCAACACCGCACCCAAAGAGCGAACTCCGCGCATGAAGTTAGAAAAGCGGAGGGTGTGAGAATGCGAAGCAAGCCCTTTAGCTATCATTATGGGCGTTCCAAGTGATTAGCAATTTTCGACAACAGCGTCACCTGCAACCTGAAAGAGCCACCAATTGTGCTTTTTGTTTTCGCCGCTACGAGCACTTTTCATGTCCTGGAAAAGGTCCATTCAGCAGCAGCTGCCCTCCTCGTGCTCCTGTTTTACTCACGCGCCGTTACTTTCTGCTTTCACGTGACACGCATGAGGCTAATTTTTGTTCCGTTCTCGCAGGGTGCCACGCTAGGGCTGCGGTTAGCGTACTTGCCTCTTTCTTTTGCAACCCTGGTTCAAATCCTACACGAACCCAAACCTGCGTTCGTGAATTTTTCAGTTTACAGAATTATCGCACAAAATTATTACTTTCCGGAAACTCGTAACAGCCTACCCTTCCCTGACAGCACCATTTACTTTCCGTGCGACCTGCACGTATTGACGAAATTTAGTATCACACTTCTCAACTGCCAAGATCTGCACTTTTAATTGAATTACTTCATGAATCAAGATTTTAGTTCTGTGCACTCTGGTACGCATTTTCTTTGCGCGTATCATGAGGCAGTACAGTCTCTGGAACGAGAAAGTAGAGAGTTTTAGCTGACCGGTGGGCTGCTCAGCTGCGTGAGCAGCAGAAAGGCTTGTAGCTATCCAACAACCGTACCTCCCTCGGGTGAGAAGCATTCGAGCCGCTATAGGGGTCATAATTTACGTAAAAGTAGTTCTTCAGCCTTGGAAAATCCAAAACAAGGCTGAGTTCTTGGTAGCTGCATAAAAGTAGGCTCGCGCTTCGCGTTCCGTGTTTTTTTTTTTTTTTTTGCTTGCCTTCTAGACCACGTTAAGGTTTGTGATTGATTCGCCTATCGGAAAGCGCTTTTGCGAGTTATTCGCTGATGTTTCAATTGAGAAAAAACGAGTTTGCTGTAGCGCTCGCCTTGCAGGGAACTTCCATTTTGAAATCCCGAGGGAGAGCGCAAGCTGCCGTGAGGATCCGCTCAGCTAGCCTACCGAAGGGAGAGGGGCCCCACTCCGTTAAAGCCGCTTGTTCCGGAGCGCACCACGCATGCGCAATGACGCTCCTGCTTGCTACTTGAGCGGAGCAGACCGCGAGAAACGGGCAGCTAAGCCTCATATTATACGACCCCTGCCACACAGCGCAGCTGAATTGCATATCAGTAAATTATACATTCAGAAGATAATTTGCGGAGTTAATTGCGGCTCGTTGAATAGCTACTACGAGTGATTCTGAAAAAAAAAACAGTCTACGCGAGCTCGTTTAGGTCATCAAAAGGCAATGAAATTACGAGCTTCGCAACAAACGAACAAAAAGATTGTGTGAGAGAGCACCTGTGAGGAAATGAGGTTTTCGCAGACGCTCTGTGCTATCCTTATGGGGTTGGAGTTCATGTGGACCGTCTGCGCGTAAAGCATGATGCCATGCTCTGCGACGGCATCTTCGATGGCCTGCGCAAAGTAGCTCGTGCTGTCCGGCGGATTGACCACGGCGCCGATGTGGAAGATGGGCTGCTGCTGCGGCTGTTGCTGCTGCGGCGGGTGTAGCTGTTGCTGAGATTGCGGCCGCCGCCGAAAGAGGGCGCCCACAGCCGATGGAGAAACACCCGCCGAGGCCGGGCTGCGATTGGGGAAACCACGGAAGGTTGCTTTTATAGGGACCCTGCAACACTCTTTGAGCAGTGCAAGTAAACATGCACGACGCTTAGCTTACACTACCATAAATACCTGAGCCAAATATTACACGTGCACACGAAGCGGTGAGTGCGCAAATCGCTGTGAAAGATGCGGAAAAACCAACCACGCTCTCTTCAGTTATCCTCATTATGCACCTCTGGCATGGCCTAGACGACGTCATTGAGGCCCTGTCTGTCCAATCGGCTGTCACTGGTCAACTTCGCGGCTAATTTCTCGCACTTCCTGTGACGATCCGCCGTCGTCGGCGGTGTGTGCGAGCCTCGTCTATGCCTGAACGTGTAGGCATAGTCTTGCCGTTTCTTTTTTGAGTGCGCGCGGAGTTTGTGTGATGAGCTCCATACTTCCCTTTCAACCAGACCACTCGACAACAAACGTTTATTGCTTCAAAAACGCCCCACCAGCCCGAGCGCACGCTTGCGAGCAGGCACCCATGCCTGCTTTTTCGTGGCAACAGACCGGAAATAGGCCCCTCCACGTTGCACAGAAAAGGAGAAAACTCCCTGGCCTGTGATATATCGAAGGCCGCCGAAGAGGATGCCGCGAACCGCACCCGTCTCCGAGAGAGAGCGCGCAGCTTTCGTCGCGTTGTCCGCAGTCGATTTGAGAGGGAGCGATTATGCGCGATTTCTCATCGCGCGTAGTTCCGGTGATAGTGAACGGATTTTCATGATTCTTGCGGGAGGAGATTGCTGGGACCATAGACTTTGCCCCAAAATACATTCCTATTGTTCGATGGTAAGTGCTGCAGGGCCGCTTTAAAAACGGGACACATTTAGGACAAATATTGCTTCATTCAGTTGGGAGTCTAGGCCCACTCAACGGTTGAACGACAAGAAACGACAGAGACAGACACACAAACAAATACACAGACATACCTTTAGCCCAACTCAGAGGTAGAGAAATCTTTTGCTATGTTGAGTGACCCAAATCGTCCCAGACATACAGATATAGAGGGACGGAAAAAGGCCAAAATAAGAGTGAGTGAGTAGTGAAAACTTCATTGCAGAACAGCCAGTAACCATAGACGTTGGCCAAGAGCCCTTCGGCTCTAGCAGCGTTTTCGGCCAGCCAACAAAAAAAAAACGATCGAGCCAAAGACGGACAGTAGCATGGTTTTCGTATGGTGTGCCACAACGACTTCATTATTCCATTTACCAGCATTTGCTAAGATCAGTCTTCACTAGACAAACGTGTGTAAGATGCTAGCTTCTTGACACGGGTGCCAACCCACGCCCTCCTGGTGCTAGGCAGACAAGGCGTAATCGTGCGTTGAACTGCCTTTATTCGATATTCTCAAATGATCCTGCTGGGCGTGGGCGTTCGTACACACATTCAACATTGCCTTGATACGCATGCTGACGAGGCGCGACACGGATTCGCGCCCCCTACCTCTCAGAAAAAGCGGCCACTGTGAAATTTAGTTGGCGATCCCTTTCTCCATCTGTCATTTTTTTGCACTAAAAAGCCAGAGTGAACTATCTTTTTATGTAATGGGAACAGCACAATTGATGGACCTGAAGCTTTTGTCGTTTTTTACATGGGCGTAGCTGTCAAGTGGTTGCGCCAAGTTGCTGTAGAACAGATAGAATATCGGCTGATCTTATAGCTATTCCCATTTAGGTGGTGAGCGTTCCCCATTAGTCGTATTCTCATTGTTTCTTCGATCACTTCTCAGAAACCTCAGGCTGCTGAATTTTGATAAAGAGTGCTACAATATGTTGACTGTCAAGTTGGATGTGCAAACTTTAGTAGTAGTAAACAAATTCATGTAGCGAAGAAGGGGATGTGGCTCTTTATTTCAGAAACCGAAACGGCGACTCTGCTGTCTCTGCCCTGCCTACCAGTAATTGCTGGGCGTCCGGGTAAGCGATGACCGTCGTGTTTACCCACAGCTTGAGGAAAGGAAGACGAGAGAAACCGGTGAGAAGAATTGAGTCTGAGCACACTCGATGATGGTGTGGGTTAACGTGCCTGGTTGGAATCAAATTTGCAGACTTCAGAGTAGAGGGCTGGACATAACGTATTTTTGAGATTCTAAGCACCCTCAGATTCCAAGTACCCTCCCCTACTTTCAGAAGAAAACATTGAAAAAAAAACGTTTGCACGCGAATCTAAGACCCCCTTTTCTAAGCAACCATCGGTGGATTTTAGACTCGTGGAAGCGGGCCGTAGTTGACGATGTGGCCAAGTCATTTATGAAGTTTTCAGTTCCAAACCACTTCCAGAGAACAGGAGACGATCTGCTGGGGGATACTAAGAGCGGCGGCCCAAGTGGCACAACGGACTGGAATGGTAGTGAGGGTGACAGTTCTTAAAGGAGCCATGAAGACAAAATACAAGTTTGGTTTATAGAAAGACTGCTTAGTCCCGATAACAATGATACCGATATCATTGCAATTTTCGAACAAATAACGGAGATCTTAAAGAAGACGTGTGAAGCAGTAGCGACCCCCTAGCCAATTTCCCGCAACTTTTCTATGACGTCACGGAACGTTGTTTGCGCGATTGGCGGCCGCCTAACTGCCCTGTCGCGACGACACATGACTGGACGTCTGTAATGGGGCCTCTAGTTCCATTTGACCGCATCACTTGAATGCTAACGTGCAGTTAGCGCACTGAAAATTATGTTTTATTGTTGGCCCGTATGACGTCATTCTTGCTCATAGCACGTCACTGTGGCGCAAAATTTGAAAGTTTTTAAATGCTTCCTGCTTTTTTTCTTAAAAAAACATCTTTTGTGGCTGTAATAGAGGTGAGTGAGATACTGAATCCTAGTTCTTTCAAATTAAACGAAGTTGTATTTTCTCTTCATGGCTCCTTTAAGGGGTGGGTTCACTGTGTGTACCTATTGTTCTTTTGAATGTATTCCAGCCAGATTAACATCATCCATTTCGCCCGTCTCGTTGAGATACGGCCCCCCAAAAAGTTGCAGTGGGGGGGGGGGGGGGTAGCGGGGCGGGCGAAATTTAGGGTTTGCGAATCTAAGCACCCCCCCCCCTCACTGCAGGTATCGCAATCATGTAGAAAAGGTGGTGCTTAGAATGGAGTAAATACGGTAGGTGAAGAAGAACAGGGAGGTTGGGGTGAGGTCAAATGTTCATTTGTAGGAAGGCATTCAAAGGCAGGTAAAGTGCAGCTACTAAGCAATTAAACGGCGAGTTTTCTGGTGAAATTCCAAAATAAAAACAGCTGACGTTTCGAAAAGAGTCACTGGGGTTGTGTACAGAAATCCGGCGCGAAGGGTGGCTTAGCGAACAAGTGGCAATTTTCATTGACTCTGCTGCAAACCTACACATGGCCCAGATCTGTGCATCACCGTTTTAACGATAGAATATCTCGGACACTTTTCACTGTACGTTTCACCCTTACCGTCAAGCAGACAGCTGCCATTTGCGCACTTCCGACCATGCCTTGAGAAGCGAAAAGAATAAGAGATTACGATACAGGAGAAAGCATGGGCTAGAATATGCGGCCTCTCAGCTTAACCAATCATTGCAACTACGCGCTATTTCGCTCACAACAGATGTTTACACGGTTGCAGTGCTTTGCAATCTGCGTATGACTCGGGTAATACCGGCTGCTTTTCACGATTCTGACATCGCAGTAATGGCGACAAGATAGGTCAGCAATTTTGTCTTCCTTGCAATCAAAGCTTCACAGTCATTCATGCAAAGTGTGCATTTCATCTAACGTGAGGAGTGTCCACGTGAGGTATAGATACAGACCATAGCAACGTGATGTCGCTGGGCTTGTGAGCGACCTATATTTAATGCGGATGATAACTGGCTCGAACACGCTGTACGACAAACACAGTTCCACTAAATATCGGCTACCTGCCCACGCTATATACATTTACATAACAAACCCTTCATTTCCCCATTGTGTTAATGAGGGCAATTAGAATGTCCATAGTTTCTAATAGCATTGTGATCTGGAACATTTTTTATTCGTGAGAGGGAGCGGGAGTTTCTTCCCAGAACAGCGAGGCAGAAGAACCTTTGTAAAAAGGCAAGTGCACAGTGCAGCCCCTTTGGGCACGCCAGGCCCATCTTGGAACGTTGGAGATTTAAGACTTGGCAAGGGCAGAACAACACTTTCAATGCGTAATAGGCTCAGCGGTGTGTAGGGTCGTCTCTACGTATACACACCTTTGCGTAGTGACGAGCGTGGCGAGGTGGAGGTACAGCAGGAGAAGCAGCCACACCGAGAGGCGTTTGGTGTCCGGCGCCCCCCCGCTGCCACCCGCCCGCCGGTGGGAAGAGGAAGGGGCGCCCCAGGTAGTCGGACGGCGCCCTCGGCCAGCCATGGGAACCGCCGGCCACGCTGCAGTAAAACAACCGCAGATTAGCACCATTCGTTCCTAAGCTCATTCATTCATTCATTCATTCATTCATTCATTCATTCATTCATTCATTCATTCATTGTCTGCGCGTTTGGCCAATATTTAGACGTTATTAATTATCGAATCACTTCCAGACAAACTTCGGGGGCATTGCTGGATTGATTAATAATTCATTCATTCATTCATTCATTCATTCATTCATTCATTCATTCATTCATTCATTCATTCATTCATTCATTCATTCATTCATTCATTCATTGTTTTCACTTTTGGCGAGTTTTACTTATTTTGTTGTTCGCCAAGCAGTTTCAAGTAAGCATCAGACACTTTGGCTCATTGACTGATTGATTGAATCGTAAATTTCTTCATTACAAATCTACACATCTGGCTAGTCTATGTTGAGCTCGTAATTCCCCGTTTATTTCGGGATGATACCTAAGTTACGGGGCTCGCTCCTATAGGGCCGCGACGAATGCTCGAAATGTTTGAAAAGCGGAACGAATATGATCCTGTCCGATTCGGTGAACGAAAAGCAAAACAAGGCTAAATTTACAATAGTGGTTGAAGCAGTAGGAAAAAATTCAGGAACAGGTTTACAACATTCGCTAAACGCAGCGAGAAAGCATTTCTTAAACGGAAAAACAGCTGTAAAACAGAACTAAGCAGGACGAGACATCAAGCAGCAGTGACTGACAACAGAAACTTTATTTCGAAGGAAAGAGTTTTTACACGCGTGTATTAGGTAACAAATACAATAGGAAAAAAAGATAGAACAAGCGATTATGAACTGATTATACTTAATCCCCTTTCCCAATACGTCCGAACAATGCAAAAAGGGCGAGAAGGATACAGCGACCAACGCACACGATCAATACCAGAAGCTTTAGGTATCCCTCAAAAGGAGAAACAACAAGCCTGCTCGCCATTTTTGGAATATTGGAAAGGAAGATTAAGTATTTCGGTTCATAATCGCTTTTTTTCTTTGTTCTGATATTTTTTCCTCTTCTATGTGGTATCTAGTACACGTGTATAAGCCTTCTTTCTTACAGAGAAACTTTCTGTTTCCAGTCAGCGCTGCCTGGTGTCTCGTCGTATTTAGTCCGTTTTTGCGCTGCTTTTTCGACTAAGCATAATGCACGAACTGGCCCGAATGAAAGCTCTTTTAGAGGCAAAATACTACTTTGCAATTACCTCAGAAACGCTTCCTAGTTTGCCATCGGCACGCGACGCACGCCGAGGTGGAGGTGAATAGAACAAACGGTTTAAACAAATCCATGTTCAAGAGATGGTGTCCTTTCAGTTTTGGTGTGACTGACACCTTTGATATGTTCCAACTAAAACATTTCTTATCCCAAAATGCTAGTTTGTCCATATACTCACTGCTTACTGTATATCTTCAGTGACAAATGTAGTACTGTACCGTACTCTATTCAATCACTCTAGTCAAGCTTTAGCTAACTTATTTCTTCTTGAAGTATGGTACCATACCCAACCTGTCCCGCGCCATTCGGATTTGCTTTGCCGATTTAGTTTTACGGATGTTGCCATGCAAACGCAGTTTTTCTTTTAGTTTGTTTGAGAAGCCCTAACGTTCTAATACATCACACATTTGTTTCTTTAGTTTTTAATGATATGAACCCACAGTACAGTCAAGTTGGGTGTTGATGTATACGCTCTGGGAGCCCATTTTCGTTCACTTCGCTGTACAACAAAACCGCGACCAAACGAAGGCCCCAGTGACAAAATTCGGTTCACCAAATTACACAGTCACATTTCACGGCGCTTGGTAAATCAACAACGCCAGCAGGTGGCGCAAGTGAAATCACTTACTACATGCAGTGGGGAATATTAATCTTAAGGTTGCAGTGAAAGAGTTCACGTCTTTTATGAACGTCGCAACAAAGTACACTTCCGTATTCACACGATAATGTTCTCGTTGGTCATCGAAAATTGGTCGCTGGTCGTCGGAAGTTTATCTTCCGGTTTGCTTTCATAAAACCGTTTTCCTTTCCATCGTTTAATACCGCGCATTTTGTCATCGCTGGTTGCTTGGAAACAGCATCCTGTATACCACTTGCCTCGTTTACGAACTGAGCAAAAGAAGAAATGCTGTCAGCCTCCATCTCCGTTGTTATCCACGCTAGAAAGACACAACGTCCCCCTGCTCTTACAAAAAAGCCCAACTTTCCGCGTCACAAATTCTTCGACTACAACGCGCGCTTCAATCTGGAACAGCACCAGCAAAAAACACACCCTGCTCCCCGCAATCTCAGGCAGAGCGAGTTTGGAACAAACAATGCAGCTCGTACAACAGCAAAAATGTCCAGAACACAAAGCCGCGAAAAGCGAGGAGGAGCGCTAGTTAGCATTCTGCGGAACCTCGCGTCCTCAAAAGCGGAGCGAAAAGCAAAACAAATCTGTTCATTAAAACACGACGCCGTGCACTCCGGCGCGCCCCTAGCGGCCAGAATTGATTTGCCGCGGGAGGACAACAAAAAGAACGCTGGAAGGGAAAACGTCTCGGCGACGCGGGATAAGTGGGAAAGGGGGCGGGATGGGAAGATGGCGGGACAACGAGGAGTGATGAAACAACTCCTAGAAACGAATGCCTTCGACTCAGGTTACCCTTAAAGGTAGCATTCGCTCTAAACGTGGCTGTCAGAGTGGAGGGTGTTTACTACTGTTTGCGAGATTAATTCTCCTATTGTTCATGTAACTCACTTCAAAGATAATTAGCAAGATTTAGGGCATTCTCATCAGCGAGGTGTTCGCCCAGATGAAGGAAGACGAGTGAGCCGCAAGCGAGGGTGGATCCACTGTTGACGCAAGGACCACGGAGGAAACGGGCAGGGCCGCCAGCGGCGGACCAGCGCTGTGCTGGCGCAGCAATAAAGGATACAAACAGCGACTTTCGCGCTGTCTCGAGGGTGTGCTGGCCACGCTATCGGCTAGAATCTCCCCCTGCGGGCCTGTCGAAGGGCTAGCACCGATGAAACAGCCGCTGTCGGCTGTTTGGCACAGCGCAGAACGAATGGCGTCGAGAGAACGCTGATCGCTTCTCCGGATCAAGCGACGAAGAGATTGAAGCCGTACGAGATGCCAAAACGTGTCGGCGCTTGTTGCTGAGGCTAGTTAGGCTGACGGTCAGAGCCTTCGGCGTGCTTCATTACTGGCAGTCCTCGCTTTTGCTTGAACCTGACCATTGCCTTAACCGACAGCGCGAGCAGGATATAGCAACTTGGGGCAACGAGTTGAAGATATTCGCGGGCACTGGGTGAGAATGATATGATACGTAGTCAAAAGTTACCAGCAGATTTTTTTATGCTTAAATGGACAAACATATGGCGGCGAAGGACACGTTTCCGCACGTGCTCTCCAAAACATGGCGGCGTATCTTCTCCTTTCGTTGCGAATGTCGACGACAGATGGTAGTCGACTGGCACCCCTGCCAAGTAAATGCATTCCTTCTCTTTCCAACTCACCTCCCATGCTGTCTCTCTCACACCTCGTTCTTCCCAAGATAACACCAGAGTCCGTCAATGAAAAACATTGAAGGACTCTGATAACACGATAGAGGTTTGCTCAAGTCAATTTAAATTTACCGCGTTCCACTGCTCCAGTTGGTACCTCGATACCAGCGCTGTCGTACGGCGGAGACGCGCGTGAATCGAGGCACCCTACTCCAACGTTTATAGAACCACGTTGACTTACTCCACGAGCGTTCCAAGCGGAACATGGAACCTAGCTAGTGGAACGTTTCCTTGTTGTTGCCGTTTGATTTCTTAAAATGCCGCCAGAAGCTATAGTGGCGCGGGCGACAGCAGGCTACAGTGTGAATTTTTTTCTTTAGTAGATGTAGTGTTTCATTGCGTAAGAAATCAAGCACTTATGACTTTTTTGTGAAGGAACACTTAAAATATCCCTTATGTATTAATTTTGTGTCTTATATACGCGTAATGTGTTGTTCTTGTTCAGCAATGTTGACAAGTATGAAAATACAAACCGGACTTACACGTTTTGATTTCGCTGTGAGTATATAAAACTGTTGCGCAGACTTCGTTTCACTTTGGCCGCGTGGCTGAATCGAGTCACAGACAGACAGACAGACAGACAGACAGACAGACAGACAGACCAACATTTCTGGGTTTAAGTAGCCCAAGAAAGACTATCGTCTTTAAAACAGTCATGTAGCCTTCATCTGTGTTCCTCACCGCTGCCGGGCCAGTTTCAAGAGAGAGAAAACGCGGACAGAAACGCGTCGCTCTCCGAACAGCTGTCTGTCCCTTGATCGAATGCCGTTCTACATGGTGCGAATTTACGTGCGAATTCGCAGCCGCAGAGGCGCTTGTGCCGAAATACGACCTATTTTCGTCGCTTCGGCAGCAAGGAAAATAGACAGTTTTGCAACACCAGAGTCGTCGCAGCTGCGGATTCGTAGGAAAATTCGCAACCGTGTAGAACGGGCTCAAGCGCTCTTTGGTGAGCACGCCAGTGAAATCGGCCTGTACCGCGAAAAAGTGTCACTCCAGATTTCATCAAAATAAATCCATAATCAGTCGAGTAGTAACACATGGTACAATAGTGAAAATGGATATTATCAGTGCCTTCGGAATAAATTAAGGGCATTCAAAAATGAAAAAAAAGAAAACAGAAACGCATGACGCAATGCGGTTGCGACGCGTTTGTGCGTAGTAGTGAAAGCCGATTTTAAACGAACGGCGTATGTAGTGCCCCATAAGGGAGCAAAACACGGACTCCCCTATAGCGCCCCTGTTCATACACAGACTCCCGTGTGAACGGACTCCCGTTTGCTATACACAGACGAAGTATACTTCGATACAAGAATGCTTACGTTGTCGATGGTAAAATTTATTCCCATGTGCATTTTCCCTACTCAAAAGTGGACGCGTATATGAGGCGGCCAGAAATAATGTTTACGCTTTAGTACACACTTTCCACAATTTCTGCGACATTTTTGTGTGAAAATTGTCGGACACAGTAAACATTAGACGCGAAGCTGACACCTAAGTAGTGGCACTTGTCCCGCGTTAGAGCAATATTTGTGTAGCATTTATCTTTTGAAGGAACTTTCGAGCAAAGAGAAATGTTCGAGAACGGCCTTTTGTGTTTGTTGAACGAGGGCTCAGGTCCCAAAATCTGAGCAGGTACTTCCGAATTGTAATAAATCCTTTGGTATTGCCTACAAAGCCTGGGGTTTCATTCCCACTACCAGAAGCGTAAATTATGTTTGCCGAAAACGGCCAGGATAATAGTAAACCCCTACGCCGAAAACGTCCCAAATTTTGCATCCGGATTTATTTATTTATTTATTTATTTATTTATTGAGATACCCTAAGGGCCGAAAAGGCATTACATAGGGGGGGGGGGGGGGGATTGCACATCAACCAAAAAATTGCATACAAGTCACATGTGTCAAATGATTGCTGGGTGAAAAGCCAGTACAAAACATAAATGGCGTATAAGAGAATAGTACAAGAGAATATGGATACAGAACTAGAGCGGACGTTCATTTTCTAAAAACCTCTTTCATTTTCTTCATTCATTTGAAGCGGATGTTCATTTTCTTTTATGCTTCATTTATGAAGCATAAAAGAGCAAATTACACCTTTTAAGCCTGGTGTCCAGATCATGGATAGATAAGTATCATCTTCTCTTTTTATTCGCACATAAAACAAAAAGAATTCTGAAAAATCTACCAAGAATTTCATTTTTACCGCTTCATATTTTCTGCCTAAAACGTCACTTTACTTCAGCCTTTTTTCTGCGTGTTTGGAGGTTGAATTCTTTCTGCTAGCCTTACATCACACCATGCTCCTCGTGCAGAGCACCGCCGTGTAAACGGGTTTTCCCCCAAGCTATCCCAGCGGGAAATTCAGCGACGGGTTGTCCACTATCCCTTCTTTAGTCTTCCCCGGCGCAGTAGGATTAGCGCAAAGTGAGCCGCAACACAGCGATGCTATTCTCGGGTTCGTCTGCTCACCGCATCTCCGCCAGGATTCCCATGGGAACCCGCGTGGTAGCGCCCCAGAGCTGCCTTCTCTCCGTCGCAGCAGACGGCCAGTATCGACTCGAGTTTATCCCGCGGCGTCGGGTCGATTGAGCGTGACGGGCTAGTAGCGCGAAACGAGTTGAGCCCGAGCCGGTAGAAGAATTTTATCGACTCGTATAACGCAAACCGTGTGAAGGTCCTTTCCCCACCACACCGACCGGCGAAACACGTGATTTTCGCGGGCTTTCGTTGTTTACAATAGATTGTCTTGTTTTATGCAAACTCATTGGTGCCGCCTTATCAGTTTTCTAGAGAATCGACCTATGCTTAGCTTTGTAATTTAACTCACCCGTTTTCTTAGCGTGGATGAAAAAAAATAATTTAAGACGAGGTTTTGTAAACTCTTCAGGTTTTTTCCTTGCTACGCCCACTAATTTTCCTTGAAGGACATTCAAAGGATAGGTATACCTTTCGCCACCAAACGTAGACGCTGGGGCAAGAATGTAGAGCACTCATAACAGGATATTTAAGAAGAGTATCATTGATGATTGCAGGGCAGGGCGAACTAAACGAGTCACGCAAAAAACGACACAAGGTGCGGTTAGTGACAGAGATTTTGGAGAAACCACACTAGCCAAGCGGGATGCTTAATTACTTTTTGGAGTGCACGTCAGGCGAGACAGGCGGAACGAGACGGGTGTCTGCTTTATTCTATAGTTGTGGCTCAATCTGCTCTCGTGAATAATGGAGTGCAGACGATGACGGAAATGGGCACAGGCGGGGTGAGGATGTGATGACAGTAAAACCTATTCACATCCATTAACGCGTCAGTGCGAGGACAAAAACAGAGTCCGAACAACCGAACAAACGAATGAACGAATGAAGAAACGAACGAACGAACGAACGAACGAACGAACGAACGAGCGGCCGACCGACCGAACGAATGAACAGTTATTGGGAGGGACGCATCAATGTTGCATGAGGGAAAGGTGGGTGGGATGGAAGAAGAAGGCATCAGTATTGTCCAAACGTGGAGGTGTTATGGAATGACATCTTTATCATGTCACTATTGATACAGATGTAGCAGCAGCAGAGGCAGCACGGAGAACAAAATCCGGGAAATAAACTACAATCTGCCCTAAGATGAGAAAGACCTCACTGATAAGCAGAGAATCTTGCAGGTGTCAAGCTCCGGGGATGATGCAACAGTGGTCGAAATTGCTAAGCGATCAACCCCAGGGAAATTAAGCGACATTCTCACGTACAACGTATACCCTCTACGGAACTGCAGAAACATAAAGGGGAGAGAACCTGTGCAACTGCCAAAGGGAAAAAAATAGTGCTGGTCAAGGTCACGCACGCTATGCGATGGAGGGTGAAAAAAAACTTAATTAGGAAGTTAGTCCGACAGTAGCTGATGTGATTAGACTTGCGGATCTACACAATCGCATTAACAGGATATGCACTGCCGGATCGTTAATATGTCCGGTTTCAAATTGCGCTCCGCAGAACAATTTGCTTTTTGTTCACTTGTTCACTTCGTTCCCTTTTGTTCACTTTATTCACTTTTTTCGCTTTTTCAAGGCTCCTGCATCCCATTGCTCTATATCAGGACGCCGAGAGAACGTCGCCGTGCGAAGAGGAATCGCTATATTCAAACTCTGTCTAAAAGCATTTGTGAAACGGTGCGTTGAATGAAATGTTTCATTACTTGAAAATATTCTTGGCTGCAAGCATAAGGTTCCAGTATGCCTGATCAGAACGAGCTTAAAGGAGCCATGAAGAGAAAATACAGCTTCATTTAATTTGAAAGAACTAGGATTCAGTAACTCACTCAGCTCCATTACAGTCACAAAAGATGTTTTTAACGAAAAAAAGCAAGAAGTATTTAAAAACTTTCAAATTTTGCGCCGCAGTGACGTGTTATGAGCAAGAATGACGTCATACGGCCCAACAATAAAACATAATTTTCAGTGCGTTAACTGCACGTTAGCATTCAAGTGATGCGGTTAAATGGAAGTAGAGGCCTCATTACAGACGTCCAGCCATGTGTCGTCGCGACAGGTCAGTTAGGCGGCCGCCAATCGCACGAACAAGGTTACGTGACGTCATGGAAAAGTTGCGGGAAATTGGCTAGAGGGTCGCCACACCTTCACACGTTTTCTTTAATATCTCCGTTATTTGTTCGAAGATTGCCACGATATTGGTATCATTGTTATCGGGACTAAGCAGTCTATCTAATAAACCCAACTTGTATTTTGTCTTCATGGCTCCTTTAACGACAATTGTTCCCAACCGGACATAAGGGTACTCTTCTGCAATTTGAATATCGCCTAACACCGCAACGCCGTCTATGTGAGGCTCTTCAGCCGTCTGGAACACGTACCTTCGTGAACTGGGTTCTGGGCGCCTGACTTTTGGAAATATCTCACCCTGAGTGCCTTCATAATTCAACAAACTAGGGCACAAACCAATGGAAGACTTCGGGTGTCTGTACATGAAGGTCGCGATACATACAGAATCCAGAGCACGTGCGATTTGCATAATGACATTTCAGAGCGCGTATACCCGTGAAGTGAAGCCAAGTGAAAACGACATCGATACGAGAGTAACTCGCCTTGCGAACGAGTGTATAAGCTGCCTTCGTGCGCACTGTTCCATTCGTTGATTACCTCTCGTTGGCCTCTGGTGGCGCCTGTACTTCGTCATGGCCTACGCATACAGAGTTTCGTATCGAAATTCAATTATGAAACTTTTTAGGCCCCGTGCCGTTCTCATTTAAAGTGTAAAAAAGTTTCGTGTGAGACTTGGGAAGTAAATTACGCTTAATCGCGTTTTACTTCGCTTTCTTCCCTGAAGGTAGAGGAAGAATGAACCGAACACCGTGGTTTTTTGTGGTTACTAACTGAGCAATTTTTTTCGCAATTGCAATCTTTCTTTGGAAAGATCGACCGCAAACTTCTTCAGGCTATGCGCAGCTAAAATATAGCAGTACGATCTATTAGAGACCCACATGAAAATACCTCAGCCCAGCAGGGAACTAAACCTTTGTAATAGTTATTGATATATCGGACAAAGTAGGTACCTATAGAGTGGACAACTTGAAGGTACTGATCCAAGAACAAAAAGAAAATCCGGCGTAGAACTAGTACGGAATGCGCTTGGGTTCCGAAACACTCTAACGTTTTAGGCAGTCCGTTAAACCTGTCAAACAAAGAAATATGGCGGTTCGCTCTGCAGATCCAAATGCTTAACTGGAAAGGTTGTTTAGCTGCACGGCCTTCAAGCCCTAGTACCTGTGTTATTTTGCAGCCCTGCCACGATTAAAGACTCATCAAAGTTCTCCATCCATTGTTTCCTCTCTTTATTTTAACATCGAAGGTGTTACAGGTCGAGCCTTTTCGTACGTCTGCTACTGGTCGTGCGTCACGAAGACGCTGGACCAGGTTCCCATGTTCCCAGACCCGCCAGCGGGTTTTATCGGTGGGTCTGAGAACCGCCACGTCTGTGGTTCCAAGGCTCACCGACAGAGGGCGCAGTGGTCTCGCGGGGGCGGGTTCCTCTCCCCTTTCACCGCCGACGCTGAGCTGCTGATTCCTTTAAAGGAGTAGTGACACGGAATTTGAAAGCTGACATAACTATGTGAAATGCTTCCTTTTTTATCAGGAGATATCTCCTAGCAAGTTTCAATAGTAGCCGTTCAGTATACCATATTTTAAATCCATTTTAATCTCTGCCCGCACGAGAAAGCCCACAGTGGGCCAGCATGAAATCATCTGCTACTTGCTCCAAACTGCCGACGTCGGAGTTCCCGTGACGTAGCTGGCGCGCTGGCTGCGGTTGGCGCGCGCTGCTACACCGTGTGTACACGTCATGGTTTTGGGACGGACGTCATGCGGCCCGGGCGCGCGGAGATGGTGAAGACCTCGGCCGGTCTGGGCGAGCGCGTACGCTCGCTCGCGCGCTCGATTAGACCGGCAGCGGTGCGAGAAGAATGGTGACGTTACGGGCGCCCTCCTGTCATGGCGAACGCTCCGCGTTCGTTTTGTCGAAACCGAAACTGACACGAATAAACGACGCCGTAAATGATTGCTTACGCGGCGATCGACCGTCTATTGTGCCATTCTATGATTAGTGGGCTAATAGACACCCGTAGCAGCGAAAGAAAAAACGTAACACGAAAATTTCGTGTCAGTACTCCTTTAAACCAAATGTAGAATTTCGCAACGCCGTCCTCGGGTGAGCCCCCGTTTGTGCTCGAGCCGACACAAAAGATCCACAGCTCGGCGGTTTAAGCCGATTTCCTGCCGTGTTGAACTGCGTTAAATTTCTGTTTTTCTCTTATTCCCGGTACAAGTGGAATCAGCTGGAATAACAAGACCCGCGTATTGTTTCTTCCGGCTTCCACAATCAAATAACATAGGCATGCCGTTCAGGCGTTTCTATTTGTGGAACAAGAAAAGTGTACACAGCCGTAGCTCATCATGCGCTGGATGATCGAACGCGGCTGTTCGGTGCGCTTTGTTGCCAGAGGCAGCCAACTCCCCCGAAACGACGAGCCAAATCCTCCCCGGTTGCCCGTATCGCCAGCTGTTCCGCAACCTCAGCGTTTGCAGCTCGAAAAGCGAGATTCCAAGGAAAGCCGCCCACGCAGACCGACTCCCTTCTTCCGCCCAGCGTAATAGGTTTTCAAGGGGACACTTTCTCCAAATGCAAGATCCTGCCACGCCACCAGTTTTTTGGCAAACGCCCTTCTGCAGCGCTCGTTTGGTGGAGGGTTCAGTTGGTTCCTTCTACTTATTCTCCGGAGCATAAGCAGCCGAGCGGAACAATATAGCCAGTGTTGTGCTGTTCAGAAACCGCGGAATTCCAGAATCAGTTAGAGTGATGGCATTTCGCGAAAAACAACAACTAGGTCATCGCAGAACTGTATCTCACATTAAGTTTTTATATCAGCTGTACCACGGTCACTACAAAATACCTCGTGAAAGTTACTTAACTGAGCCCCCCCCCACCCCCACCCCTTTCGGTCTGGTCGTACAAACCACAACCAAACAGTTAGGCAACCATTTAGTAATATTAACATTCCTCAATACTCCCTTTTTCCCTATGCACCTGGCGTGGTGGCTCAGCGGCTAAGGCGTTCGCTGCTGAGCACGAGGACGCGAGTTCAATTCCCGGTCGCGGCGGCCGCTTTTCTGATGGAGGCAAAAAGCAAAAACGCCCGTGCGTACGAGATTTCGCCGCACGTTAAAGATACCCAGGTGGTCAAAATTAATCCGGAGACATCCACTACGGCACGCTTCATCACCAGCGTTGCGTCGGCTCGTTAAACCTTACAATCAATCAACCCATGCTATTTGACTATGGAATTAATTACCCGAAGAAGTAGTTCATTCAGCTTGCGAACAGTTCTTCCTTTGACCAATAAAATTGTCTTTTACTGTGCCGCAGTGAAGGCAGCTGCTTCTTGCGTTCGCTTTTCATTATCTGTACAGCACGTAATTTTCTTTATGTATTGCATCCTTGTTTGTACATGTTTATTACTGTTATATTACTCTTGTATAATGCGTTGCATTGATATATGTACGTATTCTATTACTGCTATATTACCGTTGCCTTCCGAATTGCGAGAAGCACATTTTTCTGCTGATTCTAATCAATTACCGGTAGTTGTACTTAATGTTCCTGTACTACGCATGTACCCTCTGCTGCTTGGGCCCGAATAGGGCTGCAGTATTTGTAAATAAATAAATAAATAAATAAATAAATAAATAAATAAATAAATAAACATTTCAAACATGTTCGTTTCCCCGTAAACTTTTCTTGCTGTTATTCTTTATGTAAAGAAAGTATTAAGAAGAGTTATCGTTTCAAACTTGGTTTTGTGGAATCTGAGAGCTTCCTGCGAGGCAACAGCCCTAAGATCGCATCTGCTACATTCATCTTGTTGGCGAGCATGGGAAGAGGGTTCTAGATAAGATATGTCCTTGTTCCAAGCAAAATGCCCGCTGGTTGTCATATTTACTGCGGGGTTAGTCAGGAATCATACGTTGTGGGTAGCAAAAACGCCAGTAGCGTTGCCTGTATAAGTTTTTGGTACTGGAAGCTCATTTTCCTGCTCATTCGCAAGTATGTTTTACTAGTGGACAAAAATTCGTTGCCATAAAAACTAGATGCCGCGTGTGTGGTGTTCAGAATATAACCCCTTTCACAAATACATTAAGAAGAAAGTAAAGGTGAATTACGACAATAAGCCAACACAGCTGGCGGAGCAAGATCGTTTTTGATTTTTCACATCGTGAAATTATAGAACAACTACCACTCGCATTGCACGGAGTATGATCGCGTATATATATATATATATATATATATATATATATATATATATATATATATATATATATATATATATATATATTGATTGATTGAGAAGCTTGCTGAATTAATACAGGAAAGCAAATGAAGTCAGGCATGGCAGAAATAGGAATGTTTGTAAATCCAACATTCGAATGTTAGAGAGAAAGCATTATTAAAAATATATCCGCCTTGGCAGCTTATAATCTTCAATATACGCTACGAAACGCGTGAATTTACACAGAACATACAGATGTATGCAATCTGCTTACTAGTCATCCCCATCAGTACCGTAGAAACCATACAAAAACAAGGCATGTACATTTTAAAAGAAATTATAGTAAAACGATGGCTATAACCAACCAAAGCAATCCTTAATTACGGGCGCGCGCGAATTCGTCCCACCCAAACAAAGGTAATTGAGATTCCAGCGAGATTATGCGGTTTCAACGAATACGCGACCACTCGAAAGCCGCTCAGGATTGCGAGAAGCCGCGCTCGGTATGCAAATACGCGTTAGAAATGAGATTGGAAGAACACAAGCTTCGGATAGCCTCGCGGACGCATAAATATGCAAAGTGGTACTTGAGACGCAGGCTTGAAGAGAACTTGCAAACAGAGATGTGAGAGGAGACACCAGCGCCGACCATTGCCATGCAGATTTTTCTGTCCGAAGACAAACGGGTCAGTTTGTTGACATAAGCCAGCCACGGATAAGCGGGAAACGCTTCGGCAGAGTACTGCTTTCACCTCTTCGACAAAGCGAGGACTATTTGGAAAGTGTTGGGCAACTGTCGTCACGGCTGCCCCGTGCCGCATAAAAGCAGAATTTGCTTACAAGAACTGGCGCTTGTTTCTGGTTCTCTTGAAAATGTAATAAAATGTATGTATGTATGTATGTATGTATGTATGTACGTATGTATGTATGTATGTATGTATGTATGTATGTATGTATGTATGTATGTATGTATGTATGTATGTATGTATGTATGTATGTATGTATGTATGTATGTATGAATGTATGTATGTATGTATGTATGTATGTATGTATGTATGTAAGAGAAGAAAAACTTCGAACAAGGTAAAAGCACGATTGTGGCCTACGTTTCAGCAAAGAGAAAGCAAGTTCTCTTTGCTGAAACGTAGGCCACAATCGTGCTTTTACCTTGTTCGAAGTTTTTCTTCTCTTGTGTTCTCTACAATCTTCAAAGTTCTACTACTCCCTGTATGTATGTATGTATGTATGTATGTATGTATGTATGTATGTATGTATGTATGTATGTATGTATGTATGTATGTATGTATGTATGTAGGTATGTATGTATGTATGTAAGTATGTATGCATGTATGTATGTAGGTATGTATGTATGTATGCAAGTATGTATGTATGTATGTGTATGTATGTAAATGAGATGACAAAACACTGTCGTGTGGCGCAAATGAAATGCCTTGGGATAATACACCTGTAAGTTTCAGCGACAAGAGCGCCAGCTACCCACGTCTTTGCTACACAACTTCCCCGATGGTTTCCAGAATTAACAGGACCAAATACTAACTTTAAGTCATCCGTAAATGGGGATGCATATTTTAATGTGATTACTAAACCAGCGTAGTTGTTATTCAAATTTATAAAAGTCGAACCCACGTTTCGATCCGTTCTTGCTTCCTTTCGTAACCGTGGTTTGTGCAATTTCGAACCAGTTGGAATCACACTACTTGCCCTTCGTCTTTATGCTGAGCCCAAAGAGAGCCACAAAATTACGGTCGGCATTCCTAAATCAGGGTACGGCCTCACATTTGTGGTCGACCAAGGTAAGAGAATAAATGCAGAATTTTCTCGTAACTTTCCAAATGGAAGTTCGGCTGCATTACAGAGATTTACATTAAGGAGAACAAAAGTGTAAAAAATCAGGTTTCGGGACGGTTCTCATTCCTTTTCGGTTTCCTTCGTTAGCGCGAGCAATGGTTTACTTGATTTGCTGCAAGAGCAGGGATAATTAAAGAAGCGCGGCCCGTGGACAAAAAATTATCGGACCATCTTACGCAGATTCGTTCTACGTGCCAGGGCACGGCTCGTTTCGTTCATTTGCGTCGCCAGGCTGGCTCAAATGGATCGTGCTTGTTCTTTTTAACGCGTGTGCATACGACCGTTTCCTGTCTGCGTGCTGCCTCCCCCCACCCACTCGGCCCGAGTCTGTCCTGCACCATATGCTTCCTCGCGATTTTCGCTAATGACCCCCGGTAGAAGTAGGGATAACAGCGACAGCTTTGGTAATGAGGCAAGCATTCGCAGTCGCTCATTAACGATCACGCGGAATATGCCCACATTCGTAAAAGACACCATGTATGCAAATATATGTTTGTCATCTTGCTCGTACGCCGTATATAGGCAGCACCTCAGTATCTCGAATCCCAGTCTGAACTAAAACTATTTAGGCACCTAGCAGTAATGTTCGAAACAGTAGGCGTGGCTAGGCAACGCTTTTACGTGTACGCATATTAAAGGTGTTGTGCCACCAAATTTTAAGTCTGTAAAAAGCCTGCTGTAGGCTTCCTCTGCATGCAACGACCCTCAACACGAAGTGCTGGGTACAGCAAGCGCTTAATATATATTTTAATTCGCTTCTAAAAATTACCTAAATGCTCTTCTGGAAATCGGGACCCATCGCTAGCGCCACTAACCATGACGTCAGTGAATTGCCAGCGCCGCAAAGTTTGTGACGTCATACAACGCTAGCGACTCGGGCGACGTGAACGTGAACTCCAGTTACCACAGTTTGTTTGGTCGCTTGGTCGTATCGACACACTATACCGATACGACGGCGACGACGACGCGACGCCGGCGAGTCGTTAAAACTAGAGTGAACTACTCTAGTTAAAACATCGGCCGACTGCCGAATTGCCAGACCGCGTTGTCACACCACGCCGACGGCGACACAAATACGTCGGCCGATGGAAAGTCGCGAAAGTGTGACTGACTCGCCCACCGAAGACGCCAACAAAACCGGTCGCCTGACTGGTCGCACGACGCGTCGTCAATCGACCGAGAAGCGAGAACTGCGCCCCGACAACATTCGTGCCGCAATGAACGCGGCTCTATTTTGTTAGTTTCTGGAGGGTAATAAGCTCAGTAAGTTCCATGAAGCCCATACAACTCAACACTAGCGCTAATGCGATCCGTATTTTGGCGTTCGACGCTTCGGCCGTGCTCTTCGGCGACGCCGCTACCCCGGAATGTGTGTGCGATCGGCTCGCCTGTTGAAAATATAAGGTCAGTTTCGTGCAGAAGAACAGTTACGTAGGGTAATTTGGGTAATAAGGGATCAGTATCGGCAAAGGTTTTTAACGTAAAACGTAAAACCAAAGTACGGCAAGCACTATCCCTTCAGTGCAAAATCGCAGTCGCAGCCGGGCACACTTATTTTTGCGAGCGCTTTCGCAGAAGAGCAGAGTTGATGGCGATAAGCTGTCGCGGGGGCTTCGCGGAACCTTGCTGCGCAAGCGCTATTTAAAAAATGTGAGTTTACAAGCCAGGAATTCTGTAAACTAGCTAGTAAACACCGACGTACGACTCCAAGGATGGGCCTCCATCTAGTACACCGGCCATATCGCGAAGCGGAATCGTTTGTCCTCCAGAGGACCCTGCATAAAGATTTCCCGCTGAGCCCCCATGGCATACGCTATCTAGCGGTCGAAAACGAGGAGGGGGCGCCCTTGGACCTCGTTATGTTGGTGGCCTTGCATAGCATATGGCGCTCGCGCATGGCCTGGCTCCACGGTGATGTGGACGCCCGCCCTACGCGGCAATGGTTTCGTGAGTCTATATCCCAGTACGTAGAAGTCCAGAAGCGCAAGGCATACACTCCTGAGTGGCTGTCAAGGATAGAACCATTGACTATGCTTAGGGAATTTTAGAGAGACATCAGCCTTCATATAGGTTGGTGGCTTGTCGCTCGAGTTGCTCATGTGAATAAGTTTGTTTTGTGTTTCTGTGTTGTGTCGAAGACCGGCATTAAAGAAAAAAAAAAAAAAAAAAAAAAAAATGTTCGCTGGCTCAGTGGTCTCGCGCGTTCCGCCAATCCGGTCAACGTTGCCGGTTCGATTCGCGGCGGGGGCAGCTTTTTTTTTTTTTTTTTGCGTTTTTTTTTAGCATTTTTATGATTTGCAAATCCATGGTTTTCATTTGTCTGCATCCGAGGATGCAGACAAAGAATCCAGGTCGGAGCTGTCGCGGCTTGACGTGACGAGTTGGCATGTTTACTTCCGTGGTGAAGCACGTATGTGGAGGAGCAGACGCCGCAGTAAAGTCGCAACGTACCGCAGCGCCGCATGGTAGACACGCGTGGCAGAGCGTCCGCGCAACCATAGCCTCCTATATAACCTACTAAAGGAGGCTATGGCGCAACGCATTGACGTCACTGCTTGAATCGGCGCCCAGAAACCGAAACCGAATCCTGTTCACATGAATCGTGCGATAATAAATTTTTCACTCAGAATATGTGCGTGTGAGAGCATGTATCATGCTTTCTAACGAATTATAAAACGTTTGCAACAAAGAATGCACAAGCAACAAATTTGGTGGCACAACACCTTTAAACAACAATCCGAACTCTAGAAGAGAGTATATAGGTTTAATAATCGGAGTTTCCATCATACTAGTCAGAGGATGATTCATTCATCAGGAGTTGCGTCTTCCATGCTCACGGCATCATCATCGAACCGTTGAGGCACCCGATCCTCTGGGAGACCCTACCTCTTGAATCGCGGCACGTAGTCGCGCTATCCGTTCGTCATCGACTTATCAGGGTAACAGAAGCATGCCCCTGGGCAGGCGGCACCAGAGGACGTACCGTTCCTGTCCTACCGTGCCGTACCGTTCCTGCCCTAGGAACCCATCATGTGACCACGAACTTCTCTTTTTCCACTTATCCTTTTGCTGGCATCCCCCACTTTTGCTCTCCCTCTTGATACATTGCGCAGGGCGAGCGTGGCACAGTGTGCAGGAGTTGTCACGCCATCCTCCTGCTCCACGGCCTCACTGAGCTTTGCAACCATGGGCACAACATCTGGTTCACCCATCTGATGGGTCAGTTCTACCTAGACGACGCGTTGCGTTACCACATTACGACGATGCGGCTCCTCGACCGACTCCTTTACTCGGTTGGTTCCCAGATCGCAGCCAGCTTATCTACGACGACCTGAATGGCTCACTGTTACTATAGGTTGCGGCTTTCGTGCCGCATGAGCTAACGCCACACACCACACCCATGAGTGCATCATGCAGCCGTAGCCTCCTTCACACCAGCGTCAACTCCAAGCGTCAACTACTACCAACCCGTGTCAACCAGTGCCACCTCCCAGGTAACAGCGAAGTACCTCAAACCGCAGATGCCCAAAGCCCGGCTATTTTGCATTTCAGGCATTACGGACGCTGTGCTGCAGGCACACCTGCGCTCGGGTACAACCCTCGCCGAAGGAATAGTAGCCTGGGGCGGAGGTGTTGCCAATATCAGCCAGTCCTAATTTATGTCTCGGCACAGGGAATTACTATTAATCAGGTGGCAACTCAATCTCCTGCGCTCTGTGGCACTCACACGCTGAAGTTACCCGACGCGATATGTCCTGGTTGCCTCAGCGGCACCTGTTCCCTACCACAGACGGTCGGCGACGGTATAGATCGATGCAGAAATTCTACCGTCTCATTTGTAGCACGGGTTGTTTGTTATTTGGCTCATCATAACCACGATCAGAATACTCGCACTGCTCTAAAAGCATGATACCATTGGCCGGTGCAGAAATTTGCTTCGCGCGTTCACTGCGTACCTGGCTCAGCGCCTCAGCGCGCACGCCACGGCACCAGCACCTTCTGCGTCAGCGATGCCTTACGGACTTCCCAGTCGTTCCCGTGATACCTGCTTATACCATGCGTACTGGTACGCTCGGAATCCTCGTATACACCCCTCAATGCAGCACTGGAATCTCGCGGTTTGTGTAGCGCAAGACACCTTGTGGCCGCCTGTATCCGCCACGTGTATTGATCAGCGCCGCCACACCCCCATCAGCTCAAATAATCAGGCACAACCAAGCTCCCCCAGATCTTGTCACTGCCTTGCAGACGCTTTAGCGGACGAAAAATAGCGCTGTTCTTCCGCACTCTGTAATGGACATGATGCAGGGTATTTCTCCACATAGCTCGGAGAGCTCACTTTCGATACCTGCAAGCAGACGCCCTGTTCATTTTACATGCATATGGATTCCATTCAGAGGTACTTGTTTCTTGTTCTAGCTGCACTAGTGGGGGACCTGTAGCAGAACCGTTATCATACATTCAGCGTCCGCAATTATTTTTTGCGAACGACAGGCTGCGAGCGAGACACATTAGCACTGCTTTTGCCCGGGTCAGCAAGCAGAGCAATGTATGTATGTATGTATGTATGTATGTATGTATGTATGTATGTATGTATGTATGTATGTATGTATGTATGTATGTATGTATGTATGTATGTATGTATGTATGTATGTATGTATGTATGTATGTATGTATGTATGTATGTATGTATGTATGTGTGGATGCACGTATGTACGTACGTATGTATATGTTTGTGTGTATGTATGTACATATGTGTGTATGTATGTATGTATGTATGTGGACAAGGTGTTTAGCTGTCACAAAACGAAAACTACAAGGATGACAGCTGCAACAATTCAGAGTTATAAGGAGATCGCTGTCAAGGGCAGATGGTCCCGAAAACAAATGAGGAATCCTCCTGTCGTACACAAGTAAATGGTCAGAGAACCTTCCTGGAATAACACACTTCAGCAACTATACCCTTCTACACGTTACAACGTTAAACCTGTTAGTATCAGCTCTAAGTATTAGGAGCAGGTGCAACTCCCCTTGCACCAAATACTTAGAGCTGGGTTGCAAACATCCTCGGGAAGGGCTGTTTTGGGTCCTTGGTAAGCTCCAAGCCAGGCTGCACCATCTACTAAACATCTTTTAGTGTTCCTGAAGAGCACAGGTCTAGACGAAGTTCTGTGACGAAGTTCTTTGCCAGGCTCTGTGTGTATTACCGAGAAGTGTGCATCCCTTCACATTTCTCTCTTTCTCTTTCTTTCCTTTTCTTCTCCTCATCTTGCGTAGCAGGCTAAGCGCAATGGCGCAGCTAACATCGCCATCACCACTACACATTCTCTCGCCCTGAATGTCACGCGGCGCAACAAATGACGGCCGTCGTCAGCAGACCTCTTGTGAGGCGCCAAGATTCCCCTTCTGTACGCTCTGTATCCTGAAATTGTATACGATGGAGCCACTCTCTCTCTCCCTCTCCCATCGTACTCACGTGCACCTTTTGTGGACAGGCTACAACACCTAACCTAACCACCAAATCTGGCAATGTCCTACCTCTGGCAAGGGCAGATCCGCCCTGCTTGACAAATGGCCGTCTTTCTGTTTTGCACGCCCATTTAGGGATACTCCGAAGAGCGAGTCTTGACCCGGGGCACTGGAAACCAGAGTGGTCTTTATCGAGCAGTATATAGCGGGTATGATCTTTTCTTTCAGGTAGCACAGAAGAATAAACATGCCAATAAAAGGCATATGATACCACGATGAACTTCCCTGGTATTCTTCTGATAAGCCTTCCTGCCGACCCCTCCTCTTCACAGGGGTTCCTAGTCTCCCTTGACAGTAAAGCCTTATCATTCATTCTCTGCCACCCGTTATCCATTGGTGCTACATCTTCTGCGTCTTGTGGGCCGGCCGTGTACGCCTGATGTGGTGGCTGTTTGGGCACGTAGTCTTGGTGTGGCCTTGAAGTTTTCGGGTTACAGATGCCCACGTGGTCTTCTCCCGGCGACCCAATTGAGAGGCAATCTCTTCGACGTTGAGCAGCAGCCGAGCAGTTGCATCCGCATCATTCTTTTTCATATTGTGTTTTTGTTGGTTATCCTTCCGCCGCCATGTTTCCCACACATTACAGCGCTACATGTCCACACTGCTAACCGTTAGGGACACTCTTTCACATAATAGTCGCTTGTCCACACACACACCCCTCCTAACATTACACCACAGAAGTGGGGGGAGCTTCTGACAGTGGCTTATGCTGGCGACGAAAGCCTATCTTGCCAGCAGACACCACGGTATCCTGGACTGGGGACACTTCTCACCAGGAAAGTTCCCAGAGACGGCCTTTGATGCGTCAAGTTTAATCAATCAGTTCCTTGATCTGAAGGGACACGCGAGCGGCTGTGTCGCCACCACTCTTCTTAACTTTTCTTTCTGTGTTCTTGCGTACCGACTTCGGCTGCCTTCCACCTTTCTCCTGCACACGGGCGACCAAAAAATATTCCTCCACCAACAAGAGGCTACCATCTTCGCTATAAAAGATCACTTATGCCTGGCCACTTTCAGCGTTAACAAAGTCTCTGCGCACCTGCCTTTGGGAAAACAACTTTCCTGGCCTTTACTTATGAGGACTGCTTTGGTTCATACAAGAACAGTGCGGCCTAGCGGAGGACACCACATTACCCCGTTGTGATGCGCTGCACCTGTGGAAACTAACGCAGGAACTATTCCGCAGTTGGCGTGTTAACAAAATTTGCCCTCTCTCTCACTCTCTCGTACAGTCATGAAACTTAGCTAAGGTTGCCATTTATTAAGCCTGGCACGAGTCCCGAGCTACGGCTGCGTCGACTGGATAGGCAGAGCATTTCAATCGTCCGACAGGGGCCGAACTAATTAAACTCCAATCGGAGCGGAAGGGACTAACGGGGATACAATAAGGTCGTCGGACTGGAAATTCCTCGCCGGGTCTTTTGTTAACAGTGACCTGGTGTTGCGCAGCGAGGTTCACTACGGCGTCCTGCTGAAGTAGCCTCGACTGGTACGGAGACTTGCCATGGACGCTGAATTAAACGTTACGCACAGAATAACGTTAATGAAGGAAAAATGCTAATTTAGAACCTCTCTGGATTTAATTAATTAGGCAGACTGATACTAAATTCGGGAAACGAAACAGTGCTCGCAGGCTTCCTCTACAGTGAAGCCGAACTGTGCAAGGCGGTGGGGCCTACTGCCGAAGCGTTCACTGCATGAGTTGTCTTTTTTGGGCCGCGAACATTCGAAATTTTGGTGCGTCTCTCTGTCTGCCTGTCTGTCTGCCTGCCTGTCTGTCTGTCTGTCTGTCTGTCTGTCTGTCTGTCTGTCTGTCTGTCTGTCTGTCTGTCTGTCTGTCACCTGAATCACGCAGAAAAATCCTGATATGGCGATAGCTAGTCTTCCCACAGTCACCGTTATTTTTTAGTGTGCCGTGCTAGTTTCCTTATATCATTTTGTGTTTCATTTCCGAGGGGGAACCGAAGTTAAACATCCTTATTTCGCTGTTTCCGCCGCCATGTATCCTTGTCACAAAAATCCTGGGCTAACTCCACTAAGGTAAAACCTGGGGAGGGGCGAAGCATGCAGTGTATATGTGTATTTTTGGCGCCTTGGCATTTTTGCCCACGGAGATGAAACCGTTGGCGGGCAGAGTTCCCGTTGTGTTCTTTGAGTGCGCGGTACGTTCTAGCGCGAGGCGTTGGAAAGCGAGTGTCCCGGTGTGTTCTTTTAGTGCGCGTTTCTCCCACGGAGATGAAACGTTTTAGCGGGAGGCGTTTTAAACGAGTGTCCCGGTGTGTTCTTTTATTACCAGTTAGGTTCCAGCGTGACGCGTTGGTAAAGGAGTGTCCCGGTGTGTTCTGTTAGAACGCGTTACGTTCTAGCGCGAGGAGTTGGAAAACGAGTGTCCCGGTGTGTTCTTTTACTGCGTGTTTTCCCCACGGAGATGAGACGTTCTAGCGCAAGACGTTGGAAAACGTGTGTCCCGGCGTGTTATTTTAGTGCGCGTTTTCCTCACAATGAAACGTTCTAGTGCGAGGCGGTTGAAAACGAGTGTCCCGGTGGGTTCTTTTAGTACGCGTTACGTTATAGCGCGAGAAGTTGGAAAACGAGTGTCCTGGTGTTCTAGCTGCGTGAAAACACGATACTACGACGACATGAGACGACGGTGACATGAAGCGCCCACAGCCCGAGACTCTGAGTGGCTTCGCCTCTGAAACTATTTTTGTGTTTGCCGCATTATGGATTCCCAACACACTGGTCATTGCTGGGTAACAAGGTGCACATCTAAAAGGGGCTGGGCATGTTCGATGAGAAGAATTGGAGGAGGAGGAAGAAAAGAAGGGTGAAGCTACCGCTGTTCTTACTCGTTCTTTCGAACGTTTAAGAACGTTAGCGGCTGCAGTGTAGTGTATAGTCCCCTGTTGCTACTCCTCAGATGCTCGCCTGCTGACATATTGGCGCCACAGTGAGGGCTAAAGTGAGGCGACATTTCATCAATCGGTACTTGTTGATTCAGATTTCTAGCTTCGAATACGTTAATACCATTGCGTAGTGCTAATTCCCCTCCTGGTTAATAAACCAATGCGAATGGGTGTTTGGTTTTTCATTCCCTATTTGGCATTTCCCTAAACAATATTTTTTCGGGTAATACCCCTGTTAATTTAAAACTGGGTGCAAAACTTGTCATGGCGTTTCTGGAGGGTGCGCTGTCCGCCAGTTTATTTTTATTCTTCTTTGGAAGGGGCCAACAGTGGAGACAATTACAAGAATTTTAAGAAAGGTGGTGGCGGAAAGGCGTTCCCTGATAAAGGCGGTACAAAAGCGAGTGCCTTTCGACGTCATTTGCAGCGAAGGAAGCATATACACCGCAAAGTTACTTGTTTTTTAGAATTTTTTTAGAACAATTTTTTTACTTGTTTTTTAGAACAACGTGCTGGTCAGCAAGAGCTTCTTCACTGTGCATACCGCGAATGTAAATCTGACGGTCAAGGTGGATCACATGGTTACGACACCTTCGCGCGGCGTTTCTGACGACGAAGAAATCTACATCCACCGTAAAACATGTAGGTGATGATTTCAGCGTACCAGACAAAGTACAAAGCTTCGCTTGGCGGCGGTTGTTTTCTCCGGGTTGGCTCCACCAATTGTAATAGCGCTACGGACAAACTAAGCTTCCGAATTAACAAAATTCCTCCGGACGCCTAAGTCTGCTTACGTGCTTTATAGGTGCAAACATTACGGCTTCCCGTGGCGATACTTGTCACACTTCTTCACTGCTATTCATCGCGTCTGAGTGTTCTTTCTTCCCTTTCGTTTCTTAGCCTTCCTGCACGAATTACTTGGCCAGTCAGACTGGGACACTTGACGCCACAGTCTCCCCAGAATCAGAGCCATTCGTGGCTGAATTGCGATTGTTTTACTCATGTGCTGTCGCGTTTACCTGTCACGTGATATGACGTCAGCGCATCAGGCAGGACACTGACTCCAGCGTGGTGGTACCGTACAACGCTCCTGCTCAGTGATGTACCATGCAGGGAATTTTCCCATTTTCGGCGAATTTCCGGCTGTAATTTTCGCTAAAAGGCAAAAAAGGAATCTTAAACTGATTCAGGGAAGTTTAGGAGTCGTGGAGACAAAAGGAAAATTGACGTCTGTAAACCGGACTTCGCATCATTTATTCCTGTGTTTTTTTAGGGATCCCTTAACAGTTTGTCGGTTTCATGTTAACATATCCGCAGTTGTGTTCCCGCAAGCCACAAGCATCCTGTTTTGTGAACTGGAATGGATGTTCATAAAACAGGAGGCGACATGGCGGGAAGAATACCCCATGGCAACCCGCTATACTCGGTTACAACTTAATAACGGCAACGTAAGTTGCCGCTGTGCCTCATCCCCACAGCCGGATGTTACTCCGCGCGACGCAAGTAGTACGTTACTGGGAATATTTTGAAGATGGCACGAGACGTTTTCATAACTTTATGGACTTAATATGCTTATAAACTGCTGCAGGGACGATAAACAAACTACGTGAGAAAAGTCAGACGATATCACGCATTCATAGCAGTCTCCTTTCAATACGCGCGCTCCCGTTGACATCCGGGTCCGTCGCTGAGGCGGAGTGATACTGTAGATGAGCAATTGCCGTTATTAACCTGTTCCCGAGTATAGTAAGGCGTGAAGCAGCAGCGGCAGAAGGGCTGAAGCCTGTTTGTATGCATTGCTTTGAAGTATACAGAAAAGTATTCCGGGTGCGCCTTAGTCCACGTGCCGTCAATGAGAGATGGTGCCAGCAGCCCCGGCGCTGAGCTAAAATTACCTCGACTTACAAACATGTCTCGTTCTTTTTCATACGGCCAATTTTAGCTTGGAAGTTTAGCATGCAAAGTGAGCATGCTGTTTGGTACAAAACATGAAATGCAGAGTCAAATGCTGCTGCGCGGATTACGTAAAATTTCATTCACGCGGAAACTCTGATTGTCTGAACGACGTGTGCGCCCGGAAGGCAACGTAAAGTAGACACAGGTGGCGCTGGCAAATGGCCAAAACCTTCAAAGAAACCACGTAAATACCTATGAGGTGCCGAAAGGATACGCGCGGAATGTTGCAGACAATTCTTGGCAAACATGTAGGGGAAAAAGCGCTAAAAATAGGGAATTCCTGAACCTACAAATGGGAATATTTCTCCTCAGTATACGGAACATCACTGCTTAAGCTATGGAGACCAGAGTTCGGTTCTGACACAAACTCCAGTGTACCAAATGTTCATTTCAAGGTATTTTGATTTACTTAACCGACATTAATCCGCATCTACCGTTTGGTCCAAAATTTATACTTTTTCACGCGTTTTTCTTTTTTTAATTCTTGGAGGCGGCGGCCATTTTGGGTACCGGACAACAACGCCGCTTTTTCGCACAATGGCCACTTAAGCCTGTCGCGCCTTAAAAAAATTCGACCTCATAAATTCGCAACGGGAGATGGCTCCTGAAAGCCCTTTTCCTCGCTCGTCCAACCTGCTACGAGGCGAAGCATGCACTGACTGCTTCTTGTTTGTTTACCTTGTTTCGCAACATTTGTTTCTTGCACCATTTTCCCCGGCTTCCTTTGAGAGGGGGGTTGCATGCGCCAAGAGCTTCTTAGGAAGGAGAATTTAAGAAATAAATGGGGCTTCATCGCACGTATATGTTTCCACTAAAGCGTGCAACGTTAGGGAGGTAAATAAAACAAGATAAAAAAAACACGTTGCCCTTCTCCCGCGCGCATGCGCGATTTGGAGGGACAAAACGTGTTGGTCAAAACAAAGAAGACGAGTTCAAGTAAGTATGCAGGCACGGTGATACAGGGGAAGTTGAGAGAGTGAAAGAGAGAGAGAGAGAGTAAGGAAGGGGTGAGGGAGGAAGGAATGGCTTCTCCCGGCCGGGTTTAATCTATACGAGGGCAAGCTTGATGCTGGAAGGGCCCACCTTCAAAGAAGCCGTCGAGGGATTCGCGAAAGTGGAAGACGGCCATGTTTTTCCGCCCGGTTCGCGTCCTGTGTCTCCGTGGCTTGAATTTTGTATGAGATTCTCGAGGAGCCGATGTGGATGGATCTTCGCAATCGAGGAAGGGCTCGCGTGGCTTCTCTCGGAGGCATCTTTTCGGAAGAGTGCAAGTTTATGTCGCGACGAAACGGATGAGACGAACACTCGCAAGAACCAAGGAAGGATGCTGAGAAAAAGAGAAGCACTTGGGGATATTGGAGCAAGGACGACGCGTGTTTCTTTTTTTACAAGTGGCGACGAGAAAGGGAAGGCAGGTCGAGCTTCAACCTTGCGATAAAATCCCCCTTTTTTCTTTTTAGTCCTGTGTACTCGCTCTAGGGCTCTCCGAAGTAAACATTTGCCCGAGATGCATACAACGTAGGAGAAAATTGGGGCAGCAACATGCTACACCTCAGCAGGTTTGACAGCTGGACCAGCTATGTTAGTGAATATAACTGTGTTAGCAAAAAATAAAACAACCTCTGAGTAGGTTTTCCTGAAAGGGGTAGGGCTCTCTTATTGACCGTGTGTTTCCTTTATTGCGGACCATAGGCCAACCCTAAGTGATATAAAAGGGGCCCCGAAAAAGGAGGAGGAAAAAACTTTATTTACCGCCTCTGTTGTGAGTCCAGTCACTCCGGACCAGCGAGGCCATGAAGATAAAACAGAACTTTGTACAGTCTGACAGAAATGCACTTTGAAAAGTCACTCTGCTATGTTTCAGCGACGAAAGACTTTTTTTTACCGAGAAACGCCGGCAATGTCGAAAATCTTTCAGATTTCGCGCTACAGTCACGCAATACTGGCAGGAGAGACGCAATACAGGCCAGCACCAAAGCCATAGTTATCACTGTGTTAACTGAAGATTAGCATTCGAGTGATATGAACAAATGGAACTAGAGGCCTCACTGAAATATCCCAGTCTTGGCGGTGGCTTCAGCTGGCGGCCGCCAGTCGCACAAACCAGATTACGTGACGTCATAGATGTCGACGTCACAGATTCTGTGGGGTCATTGATGTCGACGTCATCGACGCGGAGGAGTCGTCTCTGCTTCATCTGCTTTCGTTAAAGGAACTCTGCAACACTTCCGATAAACACTTTCACTTTTTCCTTAGCGTATGGAAGCACTGGAAGCTATCGTTATCGCCAGCACGGAGCAGGACTGCAGGATTTTCTCGTCGCATCAGATATGCCTTCCGTTTCTGATTTGCTTTTGGGGCTTTGCTTTTAAAGCGGCTATCAAATTTGCTTATTGCTACAACAACCACAACAAAAGTCGCCCAATAGCCGCTACACCGCCGTAGTGGAGTAATTCCTGAGTTCGAAGAACACCAAAACTGGGAAAGAGAGAAAAATCTTTTGAGCAAGTAGTTAAGTTATCTGAAGGGCATAGAAGAGTAATTTTTGACTGCGGTACTTTGCGGCCCCTTATCTATGTGCTGGATATGTGGGATGACTACGTTCCGCTAGCATTTAAAATTTCGAAAAAAAATTGGACAAGGTGTCGCAGGGTTTCTTTAATATCTCCAGTATTTGTTCGAAGTTGAGGTAAACTTGGCATTTTTGCAATAGGGACGAAGCAGTTTTTCTAATGAACCAGGCTTGTCCGTTGTGTTCGTTTCTCTTTAAGGGAGACTCACCTGTAAACATCCCTATGTTAACATTAACAGCCCGTGAGTCGTTGCTACTTAACGACTAACAGGCTTAAAATCCATCGTGCACAAATAAGAAAAGCTTTACAAATACATATTAATGTTCAGAATGGCCTAGTTTTCTTATTTTATGGATATGCCACTTCTGTACTGAAACAAAAAATAAAACTCTTGCTTGCTTGACAGCAAGCGCCATCTGGTTAAAATTGGATAAATAAAAATGCGTTTCTTATATTTTATATCAGTAAAAAAGTGATTGATACCAAAAGCAAATTAGACCGTTACGAACATTTCTATGTATTTGTAAAACGTTTCGTAACGGTACATGGTGCTTTTTAAGCCAGTGGGTCATGAACTAGTAATTTCCATGGGAAAGGGGTCAAGTAGTCCCCCTTAAGCCTGTGCGCGTACAGTGAAGGCAAACACACAGGTCCACAGAAGTGTTTTGGACAACCCCCATAAGAAGAATTTATACGGCATCTGATGCACAGGCATCGACAAGAACGAGCAAGATGCATTTCTGCCCACATAACGTCGCAAATAAACCAACTGAGGGTTCTTTGTGCGCCTACAAGGAATGTGCACGAGATATTCCCCTAATTTATATTTCTTCATTTTTGCGAGGTTAAAGACAAGGATGATAATATCGTCACGGTTCAGTTTCTAGATGAAGGGGCTAAGGGGAGCATCCTGTAAAGTCTCGGGCTGTTCTTTTTACTATTAACTGAAGGATGACGATCTAAATTAGCTCAAGTCTTAGCTGCCAAGCGTGTTCTACGATACGGCGTCGTTTTTTCAACCAAGAAAGTACCCATTTCTAACAAACTTAGAGAAAAGAAACAGACTTCCAAGTGCTAACGAATGTTGAGTTGTAAAAAAAAGCAACTGATATTCCCTTCACGTTGCATAGTTATTTTTTGTTTCCGTGCAATGAGTTTTGCATGTTGCAGCAAAAAAAGGAGTACGGAATCCCTTCGTTCATGTAATCGTCTAACAACATCTAGATGTTCTAAAAAGCGGTGTTCACGCGGCGCAAGAGCTGAAAATAATTACTCTCCATTTGAAGAATATTCCTCTACGTGAAATCCTCAAAGGACATTAAGGGGGCTTTGTGACACCCGCATTGCAAGAAAAGTTATAGAAAGTTGAGTTGAAGCAAGAAGGAGGACAATAATAGAAAGCTGAATACCGACGTCTCTGGCTCCTCATCTTTTTAAATACTTAATAATGGCGTGGCTTTCTTTTATTTAGAGCACCTTTAAAGGCTGCTTACGCTTCTTCTGAAACGTGCCCACGTCAACCCATGGCACACCATAAAAGCGAGAGGCACTCGCGGCACGACAAGACACACAAAAAAAGCTGAAGTACAATAAGCTAGCGCTGAGGAGAAATGCTTGCTTGATCGCTATTTTCTGCGCGACCAATTCACAGGTCTGGCAGTACGTTCAAACTTGAGCATCCTTGGACTACCTGGATCTCTTGGGTAAGAATGCCAGAAAACCATCGACCCAAGTGCAAGGGCTTTTGGCAGGAGAATTGAGACGTCCTGGCCGTTCATACAATTACGAGTAAATGAAATAAATAATAATTATTTTTAAATTAGTACATACCAGATAAAAATAATTAAAGATTTATCGTCTGCGCTACGATTTAACCGCCGATAATTTCGGTGGACGCCTTTAAAAAGTGCAGGGCTATGAGCAGCTCCCTTTTCACACAACGCTTTACCAAGACATGCTATGCAAATATTTTCTCATAAGAAAAATAACAGTTTCGGCGCAAGCGTGAACCATGCGGGTCTAGCGAGTTTCAGCGTTCAAAGCGGGAAGGCGTTGTTCTCGGGGGGGATTAATGAAAACTTGCGCCTCTCTCCATAGCCTCGACACTCTAATTAATTACAGCGATGGGCGTCTTTCGTAAGGTGTGATCACCCCTTTTTCAACAGCTCTGTGATAAGCCCGCGTGGAAACTGTGTTGTGGGCGACGAGCAAGAATACGCTTTATACTTCGACGTTGTTCTCGTTTCTCAAAAGAGGCCGTGAAGATAAAATACAAGTTCCGTTCGTTAAGAAGGCTGCTTTGTTCCGATAACAATATTACGTAGTTTATCGCGAATTTTGAACAGATAATGGAGGTATTACAGTCACTGCAGCACAAATTACCATACACTGTTAATGAATAAAAACATTTAACAAATTACAACCTTACGGAGTTGAGAACATAATTTTGTAAGTTATAACCATTTTTCTACAGTGTTTGGCTAACGATCGTCTAATTTCTTGCACATTGCGTTCTAAGTGATGTTAAAGCGGTTATTTTGTTTGCTTCCAATCGTTAGAGTGTGTGTAATTCTGTTTGCGGAATTCGATGTGAAATTCCTCTTGTACTTGTATGTCCTGGTAACATCATTTACGTAGAACTATGTATTCCTGTGTATTTAGTTGCTAGTGGAGTAATTAGAAATTTTTGGCTTCTTTTCTTGCGTGTGTGACCATTGCCAAACTCAGTGCTCGTTGTCAATGGTCCTATTGCCAAACTCAGGGGCCTTCCATCGATATTTTGTAGACTTGATACTACTTGATGAGAGTTGAATTATTTATGGTGTTCTTCCTGTTTCAGTTGTTTTGCCAGTGTCTGCGCTTATGTTTTTAGTAGTTGTTTGTTATGTTGGAGGTAAAACCCGCTCTCTCTCTTTGTATTTTGTCCGCTTATACGTTTACTTATTCAAACAATTATCCGTCACTGCTGCATTGTACTAAGTTACGTACATCTGCTTGTCCCCTTATTTCTTTTTCTTTTATTTTGCTCACGAACAGTGATCTTTGCTAATGTTTCATTCAGTATCCTTCTTGTTATATGCTATGTTTTGTGATATCTACTGCAATTTTTATTGTTGTTGTTTATATCATACACATCTAAAAAAAAAATATTGCACTTGTTCCTAATATTTTTTTTCCTATATGCAATGTCTTGTATGCCGCGCCATGAATCGCCTGGGCCCTAGTCAAGTTGTTTATACAACTTTTAGCCCAGGAATCCATGTATATTCATTTAGATCTATTTTGGTGAATAAACGAACTGAACTGAACTGAACTTAACTTTGTCAAGCTGCTGCATGGCAGCTTTTTGTTCTTCCCTAGCATTCGTGTTGTTTTTTGTTAAAGAATGCTGAAATAAAATGAAATGAAATATTGAAAGAAACATGTCAAGCAGCGGTAATTTTCTATGACGTCACAGAATCTTGTTTGTGCAATAGGCGGCCTTCGATCTAAACTATCGCTAAGACGCACGGCTCTACTATTGTACTGGGGCCTCTAGTTCCATTTGATGGCGTCACTTGGATGCTAACGTGCAGTTTACACCCTCAAAATTGTTTTAGTACTGGCCCTTACGGCGTCACTCGTGCCCGTAACACGTCACAGTAGCGCGAAATTTAAAAGTTTTCTAAATACTCTTTGCGTTTTCTGCGTTAAAACACGTATCTCTTCGCTGGAATTGAGCTGAGTGAGGTACTGAAGCCTTGAAGGCACGTTCACCCTTCTCTATTTTCTCGTTCTTCTTGCTGATAAAGCAGCAGTTGGATGATCCACCAGGTCGAGTTGGGTCGAGTTGGACGATGCCGGGTGCTCGTCACGAGGCGCACGCTCACGTGCGCTCGGTATTTTCTTAGCTTGTTATTTTTTATTTTCTTTTTGCGAGCGCCTCACATGGCGCAAGGCCACGCGCAAGCCTGGACGACGCCGGGCGCTTCTCACGAGAGGCACGCTCACGTGCAATCGGTATATTCTTGGTATTTTTGCTGTTCGTTGGTGGCTTAACCGCTCTGCTGTTATAAATGGAACAAATATAATTGTCATGAGTCAGGGGCAAACCCCTTCGAAGACAGCAAAGAAGAGGAGCTTACAAGAAGACAAGAGGAGCGCCAAAAGGAACACAAAGCCGGAAATTTTAAATGCGGCGCCAGTAACAGAGCCAATTGAACGATGCCCCGCAAAATATTAAAGAGCGGCAGCGAATTGGGAACGGACGGGTGATTCCAAGGGAATTAGGCCAATGAAGAAATGCCTCGATAACAGAAAAAAAAAAATTACCCCCACCTTCCAGCGAGGGGAACCCTGTGGAGATGCGACGCATCTTGGGGGTTCACTTGGTGTTTCCGCTGGGTTGATTCTCTAATTGCGTGAAACGTGTGAGGAACGCGTATGATGTATTCCTTATTTAACACGCGGCGTAACGTTAACGATGACGGCCTTGTGGTCGCTAAAGTGTACGGGTAGTGGATGGTGAAGTAACGGTACCACCGTGCAATTTGCAGCGAAGATCAAGTCTATGCACGTGCCCGAAATCGAAACGGCGGTGCTGGAACCACCGCGGCTATGACGCAACGTGGCGCGGCTATGACGCAACACAATCCAACACAATCCACTTTAATCCAATCCAATCCAAATCCAATCCAAGCCAAGCCAAGCCAAGCCAAGCCAAGCCAATCGAATCCAATCCAATGCCCCTCGCGAGAGAGTGTTCGCTATCGGAGAGGAGAGGGGGTGAGCGGCGGAGAGCGCAGCTCGCTCGGCGAGGAGAATGGGGGAGGGGTGTGGACGGACAACAACAACGCCGTATGGAGGGACAAGGCGAGTGAATGAGATGTAGTCGCATCTAAAATGATGCAAGCAAGAAACTACAGCCAGGGAAGAAGACGGAAGAGAGATCCAGGAAGGAGCTGCACAAGGGGACAACAAAGCTCCGAAGAACCAAGCCAATGGTGACGGGGTCAGGGCACCGACGTCGCTCCGCAATCCTGGGAGAGAGCGGGCTGACCCAACACCGACTGGAAAAAGAGAAGGCCTTAGCTTTCTTTCGGTGACGTCACACGATATATAGGCGGCTTGATAAAACTTCGGAGCGCTGTTCCAGAGCGGCTTGGCAGAGTTGCACCGCGCAGAAACTTTTTTCTTGGAAGATTAAGCATGCGCGCACTTTAAAAGAAATTTAACGCAAAGAAAATTATAGGAGCAAAACACCTGTTTGTTCTGGAGGGTTACGGCTTTCGTTTGTTTTTTACTGATCGGGAGCGTCGACAAGTCTGTCGTTAGGTTTGCCCCAGAAGTTACTCAGCAAAATGTTTGTGCTGCACCGCACATTGTGTTTTTCAGCACTGCTTCGCTCGTGTGATCATTCTCACAGGCGTCCAAGTCAGATTGTTCTTCGTTGGCCAGCAGTTGCACTCTCAGCTTCGTGACGACCTGGCGCTGTTTGGGGATTAAAAGGAGTTCTGGCTGCGTAGCGAGGTGTTCTACGACAACGTAGCTGTGAGCAACAGCATTTAGAACAAATATCGATGGGTACAGTAGCCCTAATCAGTCCAACTGCTTCACGAGATCGTAGTGTTCATGAGCGGCAGACACTGTGATCGTCTTATCAACAATCAACGCGTCAACAGCGGTCCATTCTCCTTGATGCACCGCCAACCTGCGCTTTGGCGGCCCCAGCCGCGACGGCCAAGTGCCGTGCGTAGCGCCAGCAAACCGTCGACAAGCGCTCTTACGTCCCCATTTGGCGCTTCGAAGTAGGAGTTCACGTATATTAAGGGACTAGAAATGTAAGCACCAACTTTTGAGAGATAAAAGTTAGGCTGGTCGCACTACATCGGGGCCACAGCACGTGGAACTAGCTCTTCCCATTTGCGCTGCAACTTCTCTACGTCCGCAGCGGTGACTTAAGGTAGGCTCGGTCAGAGACTTTTTACTGTGGGACTTTGTATTGACTTTAGCAGCGGACCATTCAGTTTTCATGGTAATTAATTATTACTTTTTGTTTAGGACTTTCCTTTGGTTTGTGTGATTTTGTTTGCTGCATAGCAAGCTTCCTCGCTCGAAATTCCAACCTGTCAAGAACCTAGCTAAACCACTTCCGGAAAATGATATTCGGCATAAAGCAACCAGTCAACGTGGAGATGAAAACTCCAAAATAAGTTGCCAACATTCTGAATATTTTTGTGTGATTCGCTGTCCAATCTTACGCCCCATGCATTTGCACGGGATAGTTTCTATGACTCTACAGCTTAGTCGCGCAACGTGCAAGACTTGGAACAGTGCACAAAGCAATTTTTCAGCCCCAATATTAGCAGCGCTAGAATACTTTACATTTCGCTAACTGACTACAGAGTAATCACTGCTGAAAAGGCTGCCATGAGCGGAAAGCTGCACATGGAGTTATGTTCATTCAATGTTGCGTTAAATGTATCTGGTGTTAAAGCCTGCCTCTGTTGCCCTCGTCCATTATTATTTGCCCGTCTAGACGCGTCGATATACAAACTGTATTACAAATTCAACAAAAACGCAGTCACTACACGTCTAGTAAGGTAATAAGGAAAAAAAGCAAACATAAAAGCACGCCAACTCTCCCCTTTTTGAAGTAAAAGGAACATCAATTCGGGGCACTTGGTAAAAAGGCACGTACATGCAAAAAATAAAGGCACATACAACAAAATGCGAATATTTTACTCTTATTCTATTGTCTTTTTCTCTTTTACGACTGCAGAAGCAACCATGTCCGAACACTTAAGCTTTACGTCTCTCTAATCTGTGACAATCGATTTATTTGCCCCTGACCAGGTTAAGTTCGTGCCTCGTTAAGCCAGTGTCTATTCGCAGAAAAGCTTTCTCGTTTCGGCAATATATAGTAGCAATAACTAGAAAGCCTTCGTCCCGAAATGTTCCCTGCGCTCGCACAGACGTGACGGCTTTAAAAACAAACGTGTTTCTTTGTTTACACTTTCTCGGAGCTCTAACCCTTTTTAGCTCTTTTTCCTAGTCTATAAAAACTGTTACCTGTGCTTTATTAAATTGTCGCCAGCTTTATGTTCCTAATCCTTGAATCGAGCGCTCTTATGCATCTTCGCAAAAATCATAGCGAAGAATCACAATGGAGTCTTTCTTGTCAGGGTAATTGAAGAAGGCTGAATTAAAGCATAGAAGAGAAATCTCCCCTCAAGCATAATACCAGAATCTTACCACCCTGCTGTTCAACCCAAAGTAAATTTAACTCATAGTCTAGCGTCGTCTGCAAGTGGGTTTGTACGCAGCCCAACGAGGCGTAAAACGATATTCGGGAAAAGGATTTAGGACGACAGGAAGCAAATAAACGAAGAAAACTGACCCAGGCTGCGAATCGGCAGTGACGGCAACGAGTGCCGAACACAAAGCACCGCCGACATCGCATTCAACGCAACTGCCGGCTTTTCTATGCCGAGGAAAGCGCCTCCTTTCAAGCTGCCGTTTTCACACGGCCAACAAAGCCCCCAACCTCACACGTGCGGCCCGTTAAGTCTAACTTAATCTATTTACCGCGGGAAAGGTAAATCGAGTGGAGAGCAACTATGCGAACGAAAGCTTGATGATATTTTTAAAAATTAAAAATAAAGCAAGTCGAAGAAGAAAAACACCTCTCTTTTTCATGCCAGGAAGCGAAATGGGCTTCGGGCAGTCGAAGCGCACTTCAGGGATTCTCGGTTGCTATTCAAAATGGCGCCGCGCTTTCATCACTGAGGCAAAAAACGTATCGTCCATTTTCTTGTCTTTCCTACCCCAACGGCCTTTTTGCGGCGAGCGACGTCCATTAAAGCGCACTCAGCCGATGTCCGCGAGTGCGTGTAGCATGCGAGAGCGTGGATAACCATTAGTCGTCCCGGCACGGATGACGAAAAGTTGGAGAGCACGGTGCAGCAACACGGAACTCCCAATGGCGGCATGTTCCGTGCTAACAGCGCAAGGGAAGAACACGTAAGCAAGCCATAGCAAGTAAACAAGCCGTAGCAAAGAAACGAGCCATAGCGTGCCACCGGGGCAGACGCAGAAAGCAGCAGCCCCGCCTGACGCCACAGGAGAGGCATAAATCATGGAACAGTGCCTTCACGACGATGCCTTTGCATGACTGCCGCCTCCAGAGTAACGGCGCGGAAGACGGGAACGGGCCTGGGGTTTCTACGATACATGTGCGTTTCGGAAGACGAAAAGGGCAACGGCCGCGTTTTGAGAATTTGAAATATATTAAACGCGAAAACGAAGGATGAAGAAGCGTGAGGGTTAGTGTGTCCCGGGTCGCGAAGCTGCCCTTCCGCGATCTCCAGCAGAAAAACACGCGTCTATGCAAGCTTGAGTCGATGCGAAAAAGATGAGCGACAATTGTTGAAAGGAATTACTGTTAAAGCTTTGCCTTCGTCAGAAAGTAGTCTTTGTCAATGCTGAAAACTGGGCCGCATGGTAGAAAACTGGTCCTGTTGGTTTATGATTTCAAGAAGTAACAAAACCAGCCAAAAAGGCGTGGACCCAAGAACAGAGCATACAAAACGATGCTGGGCTAACAAGTCAAGCTGGAGCTGTTTGCCTGGCGTCGTCTTGTGTACCGTGTTATTGTGTCCAAGTATTTATGGCTCATTTTAGTCCTTCAAACTCTAATTACTCTCTGACAGCTCTCATCACCATCATATCATAATACTCATCAACCTGTTTAGGTGTACTGCTGAACGAAGGCCTCCCCCATTGACTTACAACACTCCTGTCCTGCACTACTCGACTCCGCAGTTTACCCCCGATGTTCCCCATTTCATCCCTCCATCGGGTTAGTGGCCTTCCCCTCCTTCTACACCAGTCCCTCGGTAGCCACTCCCTTACGCTAGTGTTGCACCGGTTGTCATCTCGTCTAACTACATGGTCAGCTCAAGTTTATTACTTTTTCCTAGTTTGAAGTATGATATCTTCTACTCGAGTTTGTTCTCTCATCCTGCAAGCTCGTACACTGTCCTTGAGCGATACCTATACCGTCCTTAGTTTTATGACCCGTGGAGCTAACATAGTTTTTCTTCTAGTTGTTTAGTAAGGACACAAGTTTTCGCTCAATATGTCATCACCGGCCGCACGCATTTTTTTTTTATTTTTGGAGAACTGCAATTTATTTATTTATTTATTTATTTATTTATTTATTGTCTGTTTGTTTGTTCGTTTGTTTGTTTGTTTGTTTGTTTGTTTGTTTGTTTGTTTGTTTGTTTGTTTGTTTGTTTGTTTGTTTGTTTACAGTACCCTCAGGCAATGAGGCATTGGAGATGGGAGTGGTTACATACAGTAAGGCAGTGATAAAAGCAGTAAAATAAAAAAAAGGTTACAAAATGGCTTCTAAACATACTAAATTAGCTGATGCATAATATACGGCAAGTAGAAAGAAAAATATAACAAGCTGGCTTCTAATTATGCAACATTAGCCAATGCATAACAACCGGACGCTAAAGAAAAAAAGACCCAATACCTAATCAGGGCCGCTCGATGGAAACAAGGTGTCCATCGAGCGGCCGGGCTATAATTATACAATGTTAGCTATTGTGTATATTCTTCTTTCCACTGATGGAGGTAGCTTACTTTTTATTATTTGGGCGTTCTTGCCAAGTGCCCACCAGCCCATACCTTTTCTGCTCCGGATTTGCATCTCGTGGTTTGAATAAGCACTGACAACATGTCCAATTAAGTTATGAAATTATGCTTGTTCTGGCATTGCAATATTTGAGCTAAAGAGGATGCTTTCCGCGTGCCTATTTATCATTACTTTATACGTGCGCTGAACAAGTGTTTGAAAAGACATTTGAGTCGAATGGCGTTCAAAACTTCAAATATATTTTAAACTTGAAGGAGCTCCGCCGATCTATGCGAGATTTATCAAGTGCACTTGACAAGTTTCCGCGTTCAGCCGCCATGTTTTCGTGTCGCCAATGCCGCCCAGTTTCGTTCTCGTGACTTGAGAAAAATTTTAATTGTAAAGGTAAATAGAGCCAAGAACTCAATAAAACTGTTAACAATAAAATTTATAACAACCAAGAAAAGGATACAAAGCCGCCAGTGTTTCTTTTTTGGTATTTTATCGCACCGCTGGTGTAGAGAGTACCAAGATAACCTGTAATCGCGGATCGAGTTCTAGAAAACAAAAACAAGCGAGTAAAGCATGTTGTTGGGCTAGTTGGTTTATGTTCATGCTTAAACCTGCGCATTCGGACGGGACAAGGAAAAGAAGAGACAGGACGGGCGCAGACTCACAACTAGTTTATTGAAAAATGGAGCATGCTAATATACCCACACCAGCACATGCGCACACATGTCACCACCTTTATCACATGATATAACAGTTTAGAAATTCACACTCATTTCCATACAAAGATATCGATGGTTCGATGATGGTTGATTGTGGGGTTTAACGCGCCGACGCAACGCAGGCGATGAGGTGCGCCGTAGTGGAGGGCTCCGGATTAATTTTGACCACCTGGGGATCTTTAACGTGCGCCGAAATCTCGTACACACGGGCGTTTTTGCTTTTCGCCTCCATCAGAAAAGCGGTCGCCGCGGCTGGGAATCGAACCCGCGACCTCGTGCTCAGCAGCGCAACGCCTTAGCCACTGAGCCACAGCGGCGGGTCATATCGATGGTTCACTTACACACTATTCACCATGCTTTCGAATGAAGAAGGCCTCGATTAATTCCCTTGCCAACCCGCCGCGGTGGCTCAGTGGCCAAGGCGGGTTCGATTCCCGGCCGCGGCGACCGCTTTTCTGATGGAGGCGAAAAGCAAAAACGCCCGCGTGTACGAGGTTTCGGCGCACGTTAAAGATCCCAGGGGTTCAAAATTAATCCGGAGCCCTCAACTACAGCGCACCTCATCGCCTGCGTTGCGTCGGCGTGTTAAACCCTACAATCAATCAATCAATCAATCATTCAATCAATAATTCCCTTGCCACCTGTTCTGTACTTTTGCTCAGCACCTTCGTCAGAGTAAAAACTGACTAGCATGGCTTGCTTTCACAAGCCACGCAATGCTGCGGAATGTGGGATGTATTAGAGTGCTCCATTTTTCAATAAACTAGTTGTGAGTCTGCGCCAGTCCTGTCTCTTCTTTTCCTTGTCCCGTCCGAATGCGCAGGTTTAAGTTTAAAAAACAAGCGAAAACTGATTAGGCTCATGCACTTTAAAGTTTTACCCGTAAACAATTGTTTTCGTAATTACGGCGTGTGAGAACTGCGCCCGAGAGTGCGAACGTTCGCGTTTCAAAGGCCTTTGAGAACCTCAAAGGTCGGTGGAGGAACTCCTCCGGCTCAATCGTCATTTGAACCAAACGCGTTTGAAAAACATTGTGTAGCAGTTCAAAGGTAGCATTTGAGTCAAATTACATTCGGTTCAAAGACCTTCGATAAGCCCGTGTGGCAGGGGTATCAGATATATTCGCATTTATTTGTGGCCCCACGGCCTATCCTTCTGCATGTTTCTGCAGCAGAAGGGTTGGCCGTGCGAGCTTTTTTTTTTTTTCAGGTGCTCTGCACAATCACCGAGCAAGATGCGGTGTTGTCTGCAAACATCAAACGGCTCAAGTATTTCCCCTCTGTCCGTAATCCTGCGTTTTCCCAGAAAAGCTTCTAAAATACCCCCTCCAGACATGCTATGAACGGCTTTGGCGAGATGGTATCTCCCAGTCGCACTCCAGTATTGATCTGAACTTTCTTGCTTTCTTGTTCAAGATTATCCTGCACGTACATACCTTATATTGATCGTCTAGAAATCTTACGTAGGACTTCTACGTTTTCTAGTCTTTCAGGGCTTACAGCACCGCTGCTGTGCTTGCTAAATCAAATGCATTTTGATAGTACTCCGCGGATATTTCAACAAACAGGACACCTGATTGATCGATTGTAGGGTTTAACGCGCCGACGCAACGCAGGCGATGAGGCGCGCCGTAGTGGAGGGCTCCGGATTAATTTCAACCACCTGGGGATCTTTAACGTGCGCCGAAATCTCGTAAACACGGGCATTTTTGCTTTTCGCCTCCATCAGAAAAGCGGCCCCCACGGCCGCGTATCGAACCCGCGACCTCGTGCTCAGCAAACAGGACACCTAAAAATCTGTTTAATAGTTTGATTGTTAAACGACGGTAAATGTACGGTAAAATGACAGTTGAACTTTCCCTCCGAGAGCCTTTGAATGCATAGTATCTGACAGTCAACAGGCTTATTGACCAAGCAAACAAGCGAGCAAGCAAGCATATATGCTGAGTTTTCTAGCGTTATGCGTGTATCCTTTTAAAATTTTGATCAATACCTGAGGCGTATCTGTACCGTGTGTTCATGCATAGCAGTACCCTTTTTTACCTCGTACAATCTCAATACGTTTAGTTTCCTTGACGCCGCCTGATCTCTAACAAATATGTATACCAACCAATCGGCATCGACCTTGCCTTTAGTGAACTTCCGGCATGCGTATCACTACAGAAAGCATTTTGTTGTTGTTGTTCTGACGCGAGATAAAGCTTCTGATTGGGCTGGTGACGGTTTATTTATTCAGTATGTGCTCCAAGTTGGGCGACACTATACGAAGAGGACAAATTATTCCCTGGCCTCCTTCCAGGTTCATAAAGGCATACAGCTTGAGCATAAACCAACGAATTGTAATTCTTACCAGAAAAAAAGTTGTGACCGAGATGTGCATTTAGACTGCCCGCTGATGAAGGAATGAGACTCGAGAAAGGGGAAAAGAAGGAAGACGTGCCGCAGCTCATTGTATTCATATCATCGCACTCTTTCCTCATCAGAAAGAACTCTACCTCTCTCTATCTCTCTCTCTCTCTCTCTATATATATATATATATATATATATATATACACACAAAGTAGAAGTACGCTCTTCGGAGACTTTATTTCCAACGTTTCGACCTGAGACAGGTCTTCCTCAGGAAGACCTGAGGAAGACCTGTCTCAGGTCGAAACGTTGGAAATAAAGTCTCCGAAGAGCGTACTTCTACTTTGTGCGTATTCCTGCAGCAACTAAGGACTCTACTTCACGACTATATATATATATATATATATATATATATATATATATATATATATATATATATATATATATATATATATATATATATATATATATATATATATATATATATATATATATATATAAATCTAGAGAAAGATAAACTCACAAAGCGCGCAGAAATAGTATAAGTAAAGAGTCGGATACACAGCAAGAACAATAACAAACAATGTTTACTTACGTAGCGGCAACGGGACTTGCCTTCATCAGAGTAAAGTTACATGATTTTACTGTCGCAAACATTTTTAACACATTTCTTATATAGGTTTGCATAAAACTGTGAGAAAGAGCGGAAAATGTTTCGGAAATGGGGAGTGTGCATACAGTCAGGCTACGCCTATGTTACAACATCAACAAACAAACAAGAAAAATAAAAAGGGGGGGGGGAGCGAGAGAGAGAAAAAGGGGTCGTGTTAACAATGCAGCGTGCAAGGTTGCACCATGACGGGTCAACGTATGCCGCGCGGGCTGCAAGTTCAGACAATGGGGGAAACTGAACAACCGCGGTTTGAAAAGAAGGGGAAGAGTATACAGTAAGGTATTCAGTGACTGCGGAGACTGGTTCGGGGGAAGCGAAGATGGGTGTGCCCCCCCGCGGGTCAAGAGAATAGATAGGGGGCACAAAAGAGCATTTCACAGAAGCTAGCAATTGAACAGGAAATAGGTAGGGTCACAAAAGGTTAAACATGAATAGATCACAAAGAGTTAAACATTCTTAAGTGGTGGTGGGAACGAGGCCTCCCTCCCCAGGAGAAATGGCATTGTTGAGCCGCATTAGGCTAATAAAGCTGCTGTATTAAGAGAGTTTCTGCGAATTCTGATAGCAAACTCGAGGGTAGGAATAATGAACATAGTTATAAAAATTATGAAGCCGCTAATTTTAATCGAGGGATAAGCACGTTAGTTTTCCGTAACTTTCATTAATTCCAAGCGTGGCTGACCCAAACTTATAAATGAGATAAGATTCCCGAACCTCGCGGTCGTGGTGCTTTATGAAGGCGGATTCTAAAATCGTTGCTTTAAGATGTTCAAATGCATGCCCGGGACTGTTCACATGTCTTGACAGGGGCAAATAAGGGCAGCTTTTTGCATGAGAGCGGTGATTATTGAACCGTATTCGGAAGGGCGTTTCAGTTTGGCCGATATATTGTTGCCTATAAACAGTGCACTCTAGAAGATATACGACATAAGCGGAGTCACTGTTAAAGTTACCTTTTATATTTACGTAGTAGTCTGAAGCCGTGCTGGTGGCGCGCTGTGTAGTGGTCATGTGTGGGCATACTTTACATCGGGGTTTATTGCAGGGCATGCAGCCAGTAGTTGCCGGTCGGTTGATACGAAAGTTAGTAAGAAAGTCACCTAAATTCTTATTACGCCGGTAGACAACGCGTGGTGGTTCGGGGAATATGCTTCTTAAGCGGTCACTTTGCACTAGGATATTGTGATGTTTTTTTAGCACGGTTGACACTCTTGGAGCGGAGGATGAGTGGGTTAAAACTAAGTTAGTTTGCGGGTTCCCATTCGGGGCTTTTTTCTTACAGATTTCGTTACGGTCTAATTGGTTGGCTCGCACAATAGCGTCGTCGATAACTTTTTCCGGGTATTTTTTATTCAGGAGGGCGGTCTTGAGTTCTCGACAGTTTGAGTCAAAGTCGGCTTGGTTTGAGCAAATTCTCCTAAATCGGTGGGCTTGGCTGTAAGGTATTGCTGTCTTGCAGTGTCTGACATGGCTGCTTCGGAAGTGCAAATACTGCCGCGTGTCTGTCGGTTTTCTATGCAGTTTAGTTTGAAGCCGACCTTGGAAGGTAGTAACGGTGACGTCCAGAAAGTGTACACTGTGTTCCGAATAGGAATGAGCAAGGGAAATACTAGGATGGGCTAGGTTAAATGCCTCAATGAAGGTGAGGAGCTCCGCCTCACCGTGTTGCCAGATCATGAATATGTCATCAATATACCTTTTGTAGTACATTGGCTTTAAATTTTGGGTGTCAAGAAAGTTTTATTCGAGGTGAGCCATAAAGATATTAGCGTAGTTAGGTCCGATTCGAGTTCCCATTGACGTTCCGCTGACTTGCACGTAATGAACTCCGTCGAACTCAAAATTGTTAAGTTCAAGAATAAGCCTAAGGAATGTTTGGAGAGCAGAAGAATCGATAGGTTTGTCGCACGATGACTGCTCATACGCAAGGGATACTGCGGCGATGCCATCTTCATGGGGGATGTTAGTATACAGTGACGCAACATCAAGGGTGACTAGAAGGCAGTTATCAGGAATTTCAATTTTTGAGATGTCTGAGAGAAAGTCATTGGTATCCTTAATGAAGGAGGGAAAGCTGGGCGGAATGTCGCAAATGAGATTATGCACATAGCGCGAGAGGTTTTCGGTAACAGTGCCAATGCCAGAAACAATGGGGCGCCCTGGGTTGTTCACCTTGTGAATCTTTGGGAGAAGATAGAACTTACCGGCTACTGGGCTTAAGGGGATCAGGGAACGAGCCGTGGTTTCATTTATTGTTTTATTTTTAACAAGCTCAGCAAGTTTATCTTTGACAATTTGCTTATAATCTTGAGTGGGATAGAAGTGCTTTATAGAACGTCGATACTGATAGTTGCTTATTGGCCTCGTTAACATAGTCGGTTTTGTCAAGGATTACGATTGCGCCTCCCTTGTCGGCAGGTTTAAAGGGGTCCTGAAATACCTTCCGCCGATGCGTGGATGTACATGTAACCAAATAAAGCAATGTATTAGCAATCTCCTCCCGCAAGAATTTCGTTGAAGCGATGAGTATTAGCTGAGAAATCGTAAATCAAAAACCGCACATTATCGTCGCGCCGCGTTTCCTCCTCCTTTCAACTTACTCTCCGCTGTTGACGGCGAGCGAGCCTTGCTTCCCATGATGCTGCGCTCCTCGGCGGTGACGTACTTCCGCTATAGCGCTGCTCATACAGCCGTCTGCTACGGGCAAGCTTTGTTGACACCATGAATCCCGCACACCGCTCAAGGCTGGAAAAGCGAACGAAAAATCTGGCCCCATGTGTGCGGCGGCCTGGCCTTGCCCCTTCGCGGTGTACGTTGCTGAAGTTCCTATCGGCGGCGCGTGACTTTTTATCGGCGGCGAACTCGCAGCCGCACGAGGAGGATCCTGCGCTCGCTCCCTTGGATGCACAGCGCACTGTTTATCCAAAAAGCGCCGTATCAGATGTGGCCCCGCTGGTGCCGGGTCTTATTTTGTGGCGGTGGTAATTCCTGCCGGCGGCATGTGAAAAAGACATTTTAAACTGATACAGAACCCGTGCACAAAACGCCAGTTCAGCTTGGGGCGGCGCGTGGTGGAGAGCGGCAACGTTGGCAAAACATGCTCCGCCACGGCTCTGAGCTTCCTCGCGCTGAAGCGAGCACCATTTCTTTGACAATATCAAACATCGGTTGTCCTGGCAACAAGGCACAAACCGCTCTAGAAGTCAGTTACGGTTGCGTGATCCCGGTTCAGCTTGGGGCCCCACCTCGCGGCATATGGGCACTGCAGGCATACTACTCACTCCCATTTGGAAGTGCGAGATGCGTTTGGCATTACAGGAGGCGATGGTGTGTGTGTTGTGGACGCCTTTGTTTCGCGATGAAATGCGACGTTGTGCTTCTGCGGGTGGATAGTGCTTCCCATGGTCTGGATTATCTTTCTCGAGCGGCGTACGACTCAACCTCGCATGGGGTATGTGCAGTGGGCGTGGCTAAAAGCCATCTCGGCTTGTGCGCCAGAGTTAAGTGACTTGCTGTTCGTCCCCGCAAACCGCGCGCGAGGTGAGTGCCGAATTTACGAGGGGCAGGAGGAGGCAACCCATCGTCTGTCAATCGCTGTTCTGACTTGCAACGCATGTTGTGACGTTGTGTTCGTTCGAAACGCATCTCGGGATTGTTTGGAAGGTGAATAAAATGTATGCGTCAAACCCGGGCGTTCGGCTCAGGGCGTTCTCTGCGATTGCAAGAAAGAAGTGCCACGGGGCTTCAACGCTTTCTTTACGGAACGTACTCAAGTAAGAGAATATTCATGTCGTGTTATGGCCCTGTTGCATTCAATACAAACGGGTAAGCGTTTGTTTACACTTGTTTCGTTTGTCGTAAAATGTCCAAGCACTCCGGCACTCCGCTGGCAGATCAGCCGGCGAGCCGACGCTGAGCAGACGACTGATCTCTTTGCCGGAAGTGCGTGAAAAAGCCGCCCAATAGCAGTATGTCTAGCCCATGACGAACATCTGGGAATCGATGATGTAGACATGTGAAGATGGCGGCGTCCAAAAACACGAAGGAAAGGGTGAGAAAAAAGCGACAAACTTTGCAACAAAAGTGTGAGCTTTCCGCTGCGCGTAAAAGAGTAATACTTGGCACAGATGATGTTGACGACCCAATCTAACGATTGCGCTAGTCAATTTAGTGTGCTCAAAACGCCTTTCAGGGCCCCTTTAATAATTATGTCGGGACAGCTTGCGAGTTCCTCTAGGGCTTTCTTTTCGTTGGTAGTCATGTTGTGGTGGAACGAAATTTGTGTTTGGTAAGCTTTTCGCACATCGCGTTGGACAGCTTTGATGTACATGTCGAGGCAACTATCACGCTGTGGGGGAGGGGTCCAGTGCTTATAGCTAGGTAGGGTTCTGCGGGCTTCTTCCGTCGCGGGGTGATCGTAGAAGTATTCTCGTAGTCTCATGTTTCTGGCGATTGCCGCTACGTAAGTAAACATTGTTTGTTATTGTTCTTGCTGTGTATCCGACTCTTTACTTATACTGTATATATATATATATATATATATATATATATATATATATATATAGTTTGGAAACAAAAGAAACTCACTAAGAGCGCGAGAAAATAAGGAAAGTAAAGAAAGAGACACACTGGAAAACACCCAAAAAAAGAAAGGTTTACTGACGAAAACGTCTATATATATATATATATATATATATATATATATATATATATATATATATATATATATATATATATATATATATATATATATATATATATATATATATATATATATTGGAAAGGTTTTATGGATCTTATCAGCCGACGATTCCAAGTTTTGATATAAAAGGTAGAAAAGAATGGAGGGAGGGAAAATCAGCCTGGCAGCCGGCTCGGTTGCTAGTCAAAATGTACATCAAAAGGGCGAAAATGGATACTAAGAAAAAGAAGACGCCAAAGTGCCCATCTGTATTAACAAACACAGAGAGGACCACGAAAACTTGAAGATACCGGAAGACACACACGCACAGAAGTAAGGTTAAGGCTAACGCTCACAGAGTTTTGTTCAGCTTCTCCAAACAAAGGGAGTTCGCCTCTAAAAGGTTTTGCAGGACCGTACAAACCCATGGTTAAATTACGTGCCGCTTCAATTGCTGCTGTTTTCAAATTAAAAAAAAAAGAACTACGTTCCAGAAAGACATGGTACATGAAGAAAATCCGCACGACTAAATCTTTCATCCTAAATAAGTTTCCAGGAAAGGCTTGCTAAGTGGCCGCTCTGCGTCTCTTGCTGCGAAAGAACTAACAAGTAAAGAAAGACTGCAGATGCTCGAGTTTTTTTTTTTTCGTATTTAAACTCAGTGAAACAGACAACGCTTTCACAACGCCCAAACCGCATTGCACCATGCTTATTTATAAAAAAAAACAGTATTTCGAGTGAAGAAAAATATACCCGAGTTTTATGGTGAATGTAAAGTATACAAAACTGCTTTTTCCACTTCGCTAATAATTCGCACTTCGTTAATCATAATAATTGAACCGGTTCGCGAACCGGTTCAAGCTGTCGAACCGGTTCGGGAACCGGTTCGGTGCGTGATTTAGTCGAACTGGAACGGATTACGCACAAACGCGTTCCGGTGCTGAACAACAAGAGCGGAATGCGAGCGGTTCCCCAGCGGAGCTCTAGTCAAGCAAACTAAGTTTTCTTTCCTTGGGGAACACTACTCCCACGACGCAAGAGACAAGGTACTTCGGCGAATTCCGGTAACGAGGCTTACCGTTCGTTGGATCAAACAGGCGGCACGCAAATTTCCACTTAGCAAGGTTGGGCGAAGAAAGACTGTTGGACTTTCTGCTCGATAAATAAGGATGAACGAGGAACAGCGCTAGTTAAACTGGCACTAATTTCTATCGACAGGCAGGCAGCGCCAAACGCGCGCGGAGTTTTCAGCTCATTAACGTCAGCAATTATTTAAAAAATTGGGCCCGAGCCTTCGCATTGGGGAAGTGACATCTAGTGCTTAACATTTGTGGTATATTTTGTTAGTGACCTACATTATTTGTAAGTTCCTAACCCATAACGGTTGAAATCAGCGGTCTAACGAAGACGCGTGCACCGCGATGGCTAAGTTTCTAAGGCGTTGTGCTGCTGAACTCAAGAACGTGGGTTCTATACCGGCCACGGCCGCTGCCTTTCAGATGAAGGAGGAAAGCACGCGTGTGTCGAGATTTGAGTGCACGTTAAAGATACTCAGTATGGAGAAATTAATCCGGAGCCCTTCAGTATCGCACCTTCCCCAAGGTGTTAGCTTCGGCTCTTAAAGCTCCCAAAACTTTATTTTGAGATGGAAAGTCCAATGGCGCGACTATTACTACTGGTTTGTTGTCTTGTAGACAATAAAATCAAAGTAATCGGTCAGTATTATTGACACGTTTCTCCGCGCGAAATTATCGTGACGCGAGAACCAGCTGCCAAAAGCATATCATTTTAAAACCACCGACAGAAATTCTCAACTTTCTTCTGCGTCGACGCCTCTGTAGTTGATTTCGGTCTTATATCCCCATCACACGGGCAGTTTCAATTGCGAGTGAGTCGATCCGGATCGACCTCAAACCGGATCGCGTGCCGCTACACGGCAGTTTCAATCGCGATCGAACCCGACCCCGCTCGAACCCAAACCTGATTTCTCAAGCGTGGTTGAGATTTCCAAGCGCGATCGGACGAAAGCGGTGATACTCTCGTCCCCGCTGAGTAATGGCACAGTATAAAATCTTCAGCCGCGCCGATAGTGAAGCCGCCCAGCACGGTAAGCCTAAACCTGTTGCCGAGGAAAGCTGGCTGCTCCGAACGTTCCGAAGCCAAAGCACAGGCCGTATCTCACTGTAGGCGTAAAAAGCTCTTCCGTGTTTCCCCCCTATTGGTACGGCTATTGGCATCTATTTTATGCCCGTTTATACCACTGAGCGGCTGTCCAGTGGGCTTGAATATCTGAATGCCTAAAGTACGTTCTCACAAGATTTCACGACACCTGCCCGTCCATTATATCAATTTGCTCTTCCTTGGTAGTCATCACTTCCCTCCTTCGTCCTTAGACAGCAATGTGTAATAAATAAATAAATAAATAAATAAATAAATAGAAAACATTTTTTTTCAACTTTCTTGAAACCTAATTGTAGCCACACTGTTCCTAGTCGGGTATCAGGCAATAACGCTGGTACACCTGTTTCGGCGATTTCCTTCCCGACGGCTAGCCCTACACTCAACCAACTCATTTGAAGCATTTGCAGGCCTACGGTAAATAAAGTAAATACGTGTACCACTTCTGTGCTTCTCCAGCGGCTAAATTCTCGGAAGCAACCTCCGGTGCGTACTTCACCATGCTACGCATTAGCCTCGCGGCGCTGACGTAATTAACTCGGGAGAGCGACATTCTTTATAGGGTGGGCGAAGCGAATGCGGCCCGAAACTTATGTCCCGGTGCTCGCTTTCGGCGAAGCGTTGCGCCACGCTGAAGGCGAAAATGCCGGTTGCATACCCTGGACATCCGGCCTTGGGTTGGGTCTAGGTTCGTTGGCTACAGTTGGGCTAGCGGGGCCATAAATATGGGCCAAATCTGTTCAGCGGGATGGCTGCCTACAGCAGCGCACTGAAGTATATTGGTGTCGCTGGCGGCTGGGCGTTTTGGTACAGGTGTCGTTGTTGTTTATTAAAGAAAAGCTTTACTAATCTCGTCGAGCGATTTCGCCGTCTCGGTAAATTTGACCTTCATTTGACCGCAGATGCGTCGTGCCCTTGGCAACGCATCAGGTGTCTCGCCGAGCCGAGCTCCGCCTACGGCTGCTTTCACCCAATAAAAAAATTAAAGCAGTTCCACTCAACGAGAAAGCTGTCGGAAGTGGAAAGCAGTGGTTCGCCACACGCGCTGCGGTACCCTTCTGCGCTCATTGCTACCATCCCTCACGCGCTTCCCCTCCCCGTGTCACTCCTCTCTTGATGAATTCAACAGAGGTTTGTTCAATGACATTCAATTTTAGATAATCGGGACATGCATACAAGTGTGAGTGCTTCCAGGAGTTTCCAACGGGTCTGCGTATACAAACCTCTTGTTAAAGTATCCTCTTAACTCTTGGCCGGAAGTCTGTATTGAGGGACAAGCGGATATCTTTTCGAAGCCTCTGTTTGAGTGCGTGACGCGGCGTGACTGCGGTGGCTACACACCGTGACCACCATACCTCGGCCAATTTGGCGCGGCTCACTCAAACTCACTCACAAATTTATTTTCGAATCACCGCTCTCTCAAACTCGGACTCATTGCTGAGCAGCATATCTGCGCTCAGTAAACTCAAACTCACAGTGAGCGCAAAACTCATAACTCACTCGGACTCAAAACCAAAAATGTACTCAATCTCAAAATGTACTCAAAACTCAAAATGTACTCAAACTGAGAATGTACTCGGAACTAAAAGTGTACTCAAACTCAAAATGTACTCAAAACTCAAAATGTACTCTGAACTCAAAATGTACTCAAACTTATAATGTACTCAGTACACAAAATGTACTCGGAACTCACAGTGTACTCAAACTCAAACGGTACTCAAACTGAGAATGTACTCGGACCTAAAAGTGTACTCAAACTCAAAATGTACTCAAAACTCAAAATGTACTCTGAACTCAAAATGTACTCAAACTTATAATGTACTCAGTACACAAAATGTACTCGGAACTCACAGTGTACCAAACTCAAACGGTACTCAAAACTCAAAATGTACTCTGAACTCAAAATGTACTCGGAACTCAAAGTGTACTCAAACTCAAAATGTACTCAAAACTCAAAATGTACTCGGAACTCAAAATATACTCAGAACTCAAAGTGTCCTCAAACTCGAAATGTACTCTGAACTCCTAAGTTAAGTGTACTCAAACTTAAAATGTAATCAGTGCTCAAAATGTACTCGGATCTCAAAGTGTACTCAAACTCATAATGTACTCAAAACTCAAAATGTACTCGGAACTCAAAGTGTAATCAAACTCAAAATGTACTAAAAACTCTAAATGTACTCTGAACTCAAAATGTACTCAAACTCAAAATGTGCTCAAACTAAAAATGTAATGTACTCAAAACTCAAAATGTACTCAAACTCAGAATGTACTCAGAACTAAAAATGGACTCAGAACTCACTCGGTCTCAGGTGTACTCAAACTCGGGCTCAAACTCACTCAAGCTCAAACTCACCTTGTCACACTAGCCTCGTGTTCACTCAAACTCAAACTCACGCGTAAGTTTGGGTCCAAATGAGTCTGAGTGAGTGGCCTCATGAGTGAGTCAGCCGACCTTTGGTGACCGCGCGGACAGGCTACGAAGACAAGCCGGGCCCCTAAAGCACTCTGCACTTGAAAAAGGCGGCCGCGTTCGCCGCTGCAGGCTTGGAGCATGCGTTCAAAATTTGTGCTGCATACATTGAAAATTGGTGTTGTTTCACGCCGTTTATTTCGAGTCGAGATTATTTTTGGAGATCGATTTCTTTAACGTCTTTAATCAAGCATTTATTCAAACTGTCGTCTTTGGGCATTTTGACTGAACGGTTCAATACATTTGGGGCTTATTTATTCGATTTATTTCCATGCTTGTGTGTTGGTTAGCGGGTTTTCGTGTTCACGGTTTTATTTCTCTCTTCAACGTGATATACGATTAGATGATGGTGCTGAATCTAATTTCCAAGCAAAAATACTACGTGGAAAAACATCACCCTTGTTTAATTATTTTCGTATGGTATTTTTAGCGGTATGTCAAAGCATGTCCTCTCTAGAGTGAATATTTCCGTTCGATCCCTGAAGCCCATTTTCTGTAATATTTTTTAGAAAGAAAATATATAGCAAATATGCCATACAAAAAGTGACAGTTCCCATGGTTCTCCACTGTATGAAGCTTTCTAATATATACATACATACATACATACATACAGTTTATTTCATCTTCATGACAAACAGATACAAGTGCCAGCCCGCGTAAGCAACCTCTGCTTTTATGCGGGGCAGGGCAGTCGGTTCGAGAAAAAAGAAGATAATAAAGGCACAATACATTCTGCTATCAAATCGAAATAACGTCCAAAACTTGTACTGTTATAATAAACAATATATATATATACATACATACATATACATACATATATATCTACACATACACACATATATATATTCAGAGGGAGACAGGTACCATGCAATAACAACACCCGTCTATTGCAAAAACATCAACCGCAGGGTAGAATTCCACATCTTGCACTATATGCGTAGCTGAGCCCACAGAAGCCCCAAAGTGATAATGATAAGTAATAAGTAATAAGTAATAAGTAATAAGTAATAAGTAATATATCATTACGTTCTTTATTGTGTGTTGGAACCTGTTTATCAATTCCGGCTACAACACAGAAAGTTTCGGAAAGGAATGTCCCAAAAAGGGTCGTATAACGAACATTGCTGTTGTTTTGATCCTATCGTGTTGTGCTGCTGAGCCCAAGGAGGCTGGTTCGATTCCCTGCCGTGGCGGCCGCTTTTCTGATGGCGGCAAAAGGCGAAAACGCCCGTCTGTTCTAAATTCCGGGGCACGTTAAAAATCCCCACTGGTCAAAATTAATCCGGAGCCCTCCACTACGGCGCGTCTCATCGCCTGAGCAGCGTCGGCGCGTTAAGCCCCCAATCAATCAATCAATCAATCAATCAATCAATCAATCAATCAATCAATCAATCAATCAATCAATCAATCAATCAATCTACTTTGATCCCTGTGAAACTTTTCTTTTGTAATATTTTTACACAGGAAATAGTACAGCAAATATACCAAGCAAGAGAACTTTCGATGTTCTGTAGTGTACAAAAATCTCCATAGTATCCTAAGGCTCGTCGTTGCATCCTTAGTGATTCTTTTGATCAATTTCAATCAAAAGAAAGTTTCCGAAAGGAACATCATCAAAGGGTCGTATAGCGAATATTTATATTTATCTGATTCTCGTAAACCTTTTCTCCTTGTAATATTTTTACACAAGTAATATACCAAGTATATCAAACAAGAAAGAAGCAGCTCCTATGGTTGTCGAATGTATAATGTTCTCTAATATATTCCAATGTTCTTCAGTGTATGCACAGTCATCCTTTTTATCCCTTCCATCAATGTTCTTTCCCAAACATACAAAGTTCGGAACGCAAGGTTCGCCAAAACCGTTCGGTAACACCTCAATCAGTCTAAAATAGCCACTGACATCTCTAGCGTCAAGGAGCTCATCAGTTCGCTAAAGCCATTAGGTAACAGCTCAGGCGCTCTAAAAGGCAGAAGGACATCTCGTGCTTCAAGAGGTTTCCTCTGTAGCACTCGAGAATGGGAATACGACCTACAGAGAGCGTCTAAAGAGATATGCTAATTTCAAGCAACGTCTCTTTTAGCAAAATAAGTGAAGATATGCCAGAAAGCGTAATCGAAAATAAACCAAAATAAACCCAAAATAAAATATTAAAGTCAGTTTTTCTCCCGCGTTACCCATCCCGCTTAAAGACGGCGAAAACCGACTCGCGGGCCCAGAGGAACCGAGGCATGCAGGCTGGGCTCCTTTGAACAGCGACACGCTTCGATTCATCTCTCCATGGAATCCGATGCGGCTTCCACAGCTCAAAGCAAACGATGTAGCTAAAAAAAAGGAAAGGGGAAGAATCTCGCCATGGGGACGCCCAGGAGAAGGCAAAGCAAATAAACGTAAAGCGTAAAGACAGCTCGTAACTCGAGATCCAGGACTAATTTCGGCGCGACGGTTGCAACGCTAGCAGCTGGGCCAGTGGGGCCCGCGTTTGGTTCCAGGCGTAATAAGCATTAGCTTTTTTTTACCGCATTCCTTTTTTTTCGCTGCCTAGCTCGCCCTTCGTCTCGGCGAACACGAAAGGCGCATTAGATTTCTCTTCTCGAGAGGCATGGACGATGCGCGAAGGGCCCATCGACTGATCGCCACCAAAGCACACGCGCAGAGAGAAACGGATGTTGAATGCAGACGGTACGGAAAAGGTCAAGCAGCAGCCCAGCGTTCGGCACTATAAAAGAAAAGAGGTTTGATTTGTGAGCGAGTCATCGGCGTTCTCTTTCACTCCTGACTGTAGACATGTTCCTCGTTGTAGCTGTTTGTGTCTTCGGTAACGTCGCCCGGTGTATCCTCGGCGATCTTTTGTGCTGACTTATGTGTTTGTTTTTTGTTAATGCGTTTTCTCCTGAGGCATTTCTGGCGGGCCAATTCAATCACCGCAGTAGGACGACCGGTTGGGGCTCAAGTTCGGGTGAATGCCGACGACTAGAATGTTCCTTCTGCTGCTGTGTTAATCACAGCCAGCTTCCAGCGACGACAAGCGAGTAAGAGGGAATTGCCTTTGGTGCTTCGCAATCATGATGGCGACAGCAGTGTGTTACGTCTTTAAATTTGTCATTTTGCCGTAATGCGAGGACGCCTTTATCTGAGGAACAGTTTATTAAGGGAGGTAAAAAAAGCTTAGCTGCTTCATGCGGAGGAGCAGGTATTCCTGCTGCCAGATATGAGACACAGAACTCTTGGAGTCGGGCACAGAACGTTCTCCACACTTTATTTATTTATTTTATTTATTTATATATTCCAAATACCTCCAGCACCCGCTGGGCAATTTTTTAGTTGGGTTAATTAGTGATCACTAAAATAACAAATAATCATGCAAATACAAGCTTTAAAATGAGAATACAGGTATCTCTCGGTAATCAGAACACAGCAGAACATAGGAACAGAGCAAAATTCAAAACATAGCAACAATATACGGTCAAAAGCCACAAAATCAAATGTTAGCTTTCCGGAAACACTTTCAATAGCAGCAAAACGTTCAACACATTTTGAACTCTTTGCCTTGCGTTGCCATTATGCATGGTCTGTCAGCGCAGAGTACACTTTTCTTGCCATTGAGTTTCGCTTGCTGAAACTAGGGTGAATTTCGGGTACTTTCAACGCTTGCTGTGGACTAGAATAGCGGAGAAGATGGCATTGAGCTTCTTTTGGCCGCCGTGATGCGACATACACATCGTAAATGACTGGCTAAACATTGCAACGACCAAAGCTCAAGTGACATGGTTAGGGCTATGGAATGCACGTGTACTAACAAATCAGCCAAAATTGTACGAGAAGTACAAACATTTTGATAACTGCTCTCGTTCGTATTGTGAAATCCATTAGAGATAACAAAGCGCATGTCGTAAAGACCCACGCCGCAAAAATGTCGTTAAGCCAACGCCGGGAATGTTTAACATGAGTGAACAATGATAAGTTCCCATTGGCTACTCGTTTCGGCTCACTAACTCGCTAATCTAAAGCCTGCGCGCCAGGTTTTTCCTGTGCATTTCTGTACGTTATTTTCCACCGTTCATGTGGTTAATTTCGACACACTATGCTACGCGGATTAGTGCGCCCTTTTATTTCCACTGCTTAAAATCGCGACAGCATCGGGAGATTTATAGCCTGCCATGCGACTGCGATATTTTTGCTGAGTTTTTGGCGTAAGCGATCGGTTAAATACTGAAAATGACATACGAAGCGCACCGTGACTAATGAAGTAGATGGGACGTTCTGCTTACGAGGTCGCAAAGTCCGTTAATTAGAGCGAGGATACTGCAATGGCAGCATTCTTCATTACGATAAGCTCTAATAACAACTTTCTGTTTGGTGGGACCAGCTGCGTTGGAAATGTTCTCTTAAAATACGTAGTGCTTTTCTGCGAACTTGGTCCCCCAATCACTAAAAGTTTTTTTTCGTATTTTGTTTCGCCTCTATTCCTGGACACTTTGTGTATCTTACCGCTTAATAAAGATAAAAATAATCCCGAGCCATCTCCAATACCGTGAAACCTGGTGAGGGGCCAAGCATGCAGTGCACAATTGGCGCTTTTTGATAACTGAGATAAACCCGTTGGGGGGTAAGGTATACAGCTTTGCAGTAAAAGCATCTTGTCTTTGAAGCACGAAGCTCCCGGTGTTTTTTTTTAGTACGCGTTACATTCTAGTGCGAGGCGTAACCAAGTTTCTAGGTGTTTTAGTACCGTGACTGCATGAAAAGACGACTACGACCACGATTACAACGACGACGACGACAGGAGACGCCAACAGCCGCAGCCCCTCAGGGGCTTCGCCTCTAGTAATGCCGCCCTGTACAAGTCTTCTACGACACGTGAATCTGAATGTGCAAGTGTTTTAATGCAGACCCATTGAGGAATGGGTGGTGGCGGTGGCGGTAAGAACATTTTTGTTGTCACGTAGACCAAAAGCAGACGGGGAGGGGTGGAAGCAGCCGATACATCGTATGCCATTGCCACCTTCTGCGCCCAGCTTCCCCGCAGGAAGACCGTCTGAACGTATGTATCACGTGATGTGTCGCGCTTCCGGTGTACACGGTAACGTTTCGAGTAAAAGGCCACCGGCATCGATATTTTCACACAAAATTGCCTTCACTGCCCTCAGAATGTGTACTTTCCGGCAATGCACTTGGGTACATAAGTGAAGGCGACTTTAAATCGGCGCAGTGCACAGTGCTCTAAAGGGATACACGGGGCTTTTGGAGCACTTAATAAAAGGCGGTAGAGCATACATGATGTGATATCAGAGCCCTTATATTTCTCCTGGAAAAATGCTTTCCCATCCCGACACAAGTGTTAAATACGGACAGACAGTTGCCCTCGTTCCGTCCACATAGAAATGCCTCATTAAGCTTGTAAAAATGACTTCTCGCCAATGCATTTGCGAAAGCAATCAAGCCGCCTTTAAACGAATAGGGTCTACACCGCTGTAGAGGAATACGCAGGGTCGTATATAGGTAATTAACAATAGGTCCCACAGCCTTCCAAACTTGGCATCAGGCTAGGCTTATGACGCATCGAACATATCTTGCCAGCAAAGCATCCGCTCATGCCATTGATAGTATAAAATAGGAGTTGAAGAGAAAGAAGAAAGTGTGCCCGATAATGATAGTACAATAATAATAAGACTTTATTGCTCATCAAGTGATAGAGGGGAATGGGTAAAAGCTTCCAACAGACGCAGCTTGACAGAATCCCTAAGATCCATCTACTTCGAGGTGAAACGTCTCCACAGACAACATGCCTCGATGCAACAGCATGATCCATGGTACCATGGTACACCATGATGGTACACCATGATTTATGATGGTACGCCAGTTTCATAATCACCAAGTGTATCTTCAGCATCATCTCCTGCTCCTTCAAGACATGCAGACACTGCAGTTGTTAACGCTTTGAGCCGGCGACGATTTTAAAAATGCGCGTAAATAAAAAATGTAAGCAAATCCTAGACAGCACCGATCTAGTCAATTAACTGCATAATAACCGAATGACGCCCAATGCTCGACAGGCGTCGTTATCGATCGACCGAGTCCATTAACGAGTCACTGAGCCCGCGGCGGTGTCCCATAAAGCCGTCAACGTCGCGCCACGACGTCGTGATGCTTCTCTTTAACTGCCCGGCAATAACCGCCAGATGAGTCTCGCCGGCTGTGTCCAAGGAACATCGTTAAACGCCCCGCGACGCCGTCACCGGCGTTCATTTATGGCTGGAGACGATGAGGCATCCAAGACTGGTTGCGCCGACAAAACGGGCGAGTAAATGGGAAGAAGCGAGGCTATTTGACGGCCTTGCTGCGCGAGTATGGTGGTGCTAAAAATCCCTGGCCATCTCCACAAACTGGAAACCTGGGGAGGGGCGAATCATGCGGTGTATATTCATGTATTCTCGGCGCCTTGGCGTTTTTGCCCACGGAAATGGAACCGATGGGGGGTAGAGGTATGCAGCTTTGCTGGGAGTCTCGTGTCTTTGAAGCAAGAAGCGTTATAGCACGAGGCGTGTGAAAACGAGTGTCCCGGTGCGTTCTTTTACTGCGGGTTTAGTACACAGTGTACTCACACGTCTTTCCCCTTCTCTGCCTATCATGAAGGCCTCAAGAACTTCTCTGTCTGGTTGCGAGAAAGAACTGTACAAGATGCGCGTCTGGCTGAAATCTGGAGTGCAACCCTTGCACCTGCGGCAATGATCAGCCAGGTGGCCAGCCCTCGTCTCCGCGTTCACAGCCGCTCGGTGCTCTCTGAGCCTTACATTAAGGCAACTGCCTGTTTGGCCAACGTAGCCCGTTTTTTCTCGACAGGGGGATGCTGTAGAACATGGCCGTAGTACAATCCGAAAACCCCCTTGCGTGCTTTGTGACACAGCTAGGCATTGTTCAAGGGTTATTTACCATACGCACCATCTTTGAGAGACGCACCTAATTCCCTTTACGATTATTCCCCTTAAGCACCATCTTCAGCACTCTCAGGTGCCGAGGACACCACTTGCACACCGCACTTCCCACCGACCTTTTTGAGGCGGTGGGACTTTTGATACGGCACAGCCGCCACAGGCACTTTCTGCCTTTGGCATTCGAACCGGGCAAGTGGTCACTTTTAAGATCCTTGACAAGGCTCTCCGCCGCAGATGCCACCATTTCTAATGGCAAACCTGCCGCCGCGTTTTTGTAGCGCAAGCTACACAGCGCTACCTAGGGCACTCTTCGTGGTGTGACCAGTTTTGCCCTTGAGCGCTAGAGGTCAAACCACACCTCCTTCCGCAAGCGCCTGACACGGAGCAGCGGCCCGATAACGGAGAGGTAGGCGGCAGGGGAGAGATGGGCGAGGAGGGAAAGGAGACGTGGGCGGGACCCGTGCGCGGAACGTGGCGGTGGAAGCCGAGGGGGGCGCCGCCGCAGCGATAAGGGCGTGCCTTGAAGGAAGGCCAGGAGGCCACGTGCGGCGCAGAACCATGTGCGATGGAGGAAGACGAACATCTAGATTTGGTTTCTCGTACAGCGGCGAGGCTTAAAAACAATGCCGTGAGGCGAAAAAGAAGAAAAAAAATTCTCGCGCCTTCCCGCGAGGGGAACACGAGTAAATCCAGAGCATTGGGGCCTCAGTACTGGTTAAAGGCAGTGTTGCTTCCATCGCTTCTTCCGTGATGCTGGAGTAGCAGACACGAGTAAACGTGGGAGCGAGCGTCAACCAAGGAAGGAAGGAGCAACGCAGTGACTCAAGCACGAGCGACCGCTAGCCGCATTATAGTTGCAGCGCGCGCAGTAGAGGGAGAGCATTACGGGGGGGAGAGCATGCATGCACAAGCAGCGCGCGCCCTTCCACGCCCCACCGTGCTGCTATCACGCACCTGTTACGCCGAGACCGCGACGGAGCGAACGGGCTGACTAAGACGCATGCGCGCGCCAGCTGCTGTTGAGATAGAGGAAGGAAGGAGGAGAGGCGCACCTGCTGCGGACGCGGAGCTGTTGGCGCCGTCCGACGCAGGAACAGGCGAGGCTAAGAAATGCTCTGCATTTAAAACGCTACTGTTGCGTACAGCTTCGCTACCTACAAGTCTTACGCCTTAGTGTGAGCTTCCTTCATTTTCATTACCCCTTTCCACCCTTCATGTGCATAAGACGTTTTTCGGGTTTCTGTGGCATAAACTGAGTTGATGTTGTAGCGTGTGCTCCTTCTCCTCTTTAGGTTTGTCCTTGCGTTAATGTTCACTAGTACGATGAATTCCTTAGGTATCACTCAAGGCCGAAAATTACTGATTCAATAAGCCCGCAGTTTCCAAAACTAACTTCTTAACGCTAGCACACCGGCGAAATTCTATAAATTAACTGATGTAAGCGTTTTTTTCGCAGTCGCTACGGAAGTCATCACAACTCAAAAACGTGAGGAACTTCGCGTTCGCAAAGTATTTTTATAGTGTCGACCGAAAGACTGAGCAAAGAAGTCACTGGAAATCAAGAAGAAAGGAGACCTGCAAATTGAAAATCGTGACTGACGTCTCTCATCTTCGCGTTGTTAAACTCACAGATAATTGCAGCCACGTTCCAGCGCCAACCGAAGTTATTTGTCTGAAAATTTTTTCAGAAATGAAGGCCAGCGCTGGTGGTAATGCATGAATATTCGTGTGTTTGTTCGGACAGGTAAATACGTGCAGAGAAAGCGCCGTAGCACCCTATACGTAGATGATCACCTATGTACGTCACCTCGTTGACTTTTCGACGCTTGTGTATTGTTGTAGTATTTTTTTTTTTTGCGAAGCACAAGTTCGCTGCAACAAACTGTGTTCCTTGAAGAACCCTGAGCCGTCTTTGGCGACGTAGCAAAATACTCGATAACAGCGAGATAGCTTTTCTTGATTTTGGATAACAGAAATAAGTGTGCCTCGCGAGGTACTTGCGTCGAAACATGATGAATGTCGTTGGTGTCATTTTTCACGTTCATTAATACGCACGACTCGTTTGTTCTGGAAGAGTGCGAGGTATTTTCCTTTTACGAGTTTCCCTATTACAAATTGCCTTTCGACGAATAGTCGTACACAGCCACGCCTGATTAGGTGCTCTGCTGGCCAGTGCCATATATTTACACAGGGTAAATTGTTCTGAGTGATTTATATAGCGCTCGTCGAGTTTAGCTTAGTGAGACGAACACAGCTCTGCTATGACATCAGGCTTGCACGCTTGTGCCAACTCGCCTTCATTTTTTTTTTCTGCTCGGTACATGAACGCATATCAACGTCCGCTACGTTGAACCTAGTAATATAGTCACCAAATCATGTGGAAGCTGCTCCTCCAACCCTGTCGTCTGATTCGAACTGTAATGGCTTCTTTTTCAAACGAACAATTAACTGTCGTCACTCGGCTTCACCAACTTCTGTTCTTGCGTGAGTTTAAGCTACGTTCCCCATTCAAGTCACTGCGCTGTTTATGACGGCTCATGTTACCGTTCAGCTGCGTCGGGAGGAGTCCAAAATTTGTTTTGCGTGCCTGTACAAAAAACTGTGGTTGATTCCGCTGTCATAGGAAACGGTAAAACACGATAGTGAACGGTGCAGCGAAATCTGCAGCTGAGCATGATTTGCGGTCGGCGGCTGTCTTGTGGGTGGGCTTGGTGAGCGACGTCCAGCTGGCGGGTCGCTTCGGCGAAGGTGTGCTGACGTCATTTTTGTGACGGATATGACGTCAGTGAAATATTGATGTTTCCTTCATAAAACACGTACGTATTAAAATATAAAATCCAAGAACAAACAACCATAAGTATAACGGAGACTTCAGTACTAAAGGTTGCTTCCCCGCAAGGAGACCCTGTGTGCAGGGGGGCACCCTTTACAGGCCGCTTGCTTCGTTGAACTGGCGTCACTTAGGTGACGGATATGAGGTCATTAAAATCTTTGTGTATCCGAGAATAAAACACTTCCGTGTAAAAAAGACAGCTTCGTCACCAACGATGGCCCTTACGGGAACGTACCGCGGTGAATTGAAATTATTAGCCTCTTGTACGCCATTCTTCAGCGCCAGTTTTTTTGCGCTTTTAAGGTTCCTTTATGATTGTAGAAGCCAAACATTCAGGAAGACAAATGAAATCAGACGACTGCCCTTAACTGGTGTTTTTACATCACTTTAGCTCATAACTATACCTGCAAGGCAAAATAGCGTATTTATCCTTGTTAACTTCCATTCTCCGCATTGGCGATTTCCGTCTCTTGCGGCTATTAAAATTGCGATAATTTGTCAGTTTGCTATTTTTATTCAGAATACTCGCAAGAGGGTTTTACATAGGGGCTGTGTGGCCTGAACAGTGCGTCGAAATTTTCAAACGAGCGCAATTATATGTCGATATGCCCCTATTCTATGCTTCAGCGATAGACGATCCATGTCTGAAAAAAATTGCGCCTTCAATCCGCGGACCAAAATCGAGAGAAAAATCATGCGCCAACACGTACAATATAACAAATGATATAACAAATTTATATAACCTATGATATAACAAAATTATAACAAATGATATAACAAATTTGTGGTAGTATTAGCGGCACTGCCATCTAGCACGAGGGTATTACGTACGGGGATGGGCAGAAACACAAACGATGTAACAAATTATATCACAAATTTTTATAGGAGATGATGTAGCAATTCCATAACAAATGATATAACAAATTTGTTGCAGTATTTAGCGCCACTGTCGTTTGTGTAAGTTAATCATTGGCAATGTCGGTAAGGCTTGGTTAGCTGGTAGCCCAAACTAGGCCAGGCGATTTCAATTCCATGCGGAATAGAAATACATTTCATGCCTGAACTACGGTGTCTGCCTGGAAAGTCCCCCGTGGATGTAATACGCGCACAACCTGTGGCAGAGTTTCTAGCTATGTTGGTAGTATATAACAGGTAGTGTCAGCTGGGCATGCGTGAGACATAACTGCCTTCCTCGTCGACTCAATCGGCAACGGAGCGCCATTAAGGGCGATTTGACGACGCTACCGTGACGGCTGCGTTCACAACGTATACGTCCCTAAATTGAGGAGAGAGAGAGAGAGAGAGCATTGTGACGTCCCTTCTTAGTAGAAGTCGGTGGCGCAGCACTGGGGCGAAGCGGCATTGTAATAGGATGAAGCAATTAAACTTAAATGCCCCATTCCGCATTCGTGCGAATTTTAGAACCTTATAATATTGGACCGAAGCAGGGAGCACACCTTCAAGGAGGGTAGTTGAGACACTGCTTAGTTCACTGCAATAGAATCGCCACTACCCCTCGGGTGGAATATTGATGTCCGTTCTTTCACTGGGCACTGAAACCTACTCAACGCCATACTACATCAGCTGTGCGTCCTCGCATAGTTTGTTTGCAAGATTTCAAGGAATCACGCCACACATAATCATACTGCGTCAGCGAATAGAATCATTATGCAGTGCCTGCGATGCAACGTGCCAAAAGTAAGAAATCGTATATGCATAAACACTCGCTGTCACTCAGTAAACACGCCGGCATTGCCCACATTGCGTTCGTACGTTGATAAAACGCACATACAAAATAGCGGGCCAGCGTCGCAAAGAGAAGCAATGTAGCTCTCGCTAGCAGCCTTGGCGAGTGCCGATTGCCAATAAAGGGCGGCATTATTTGCCTCGACCTCCCTTCCTTCTTTCCCCCTCCCTCACTTCCGTCCGTCTTCCACGGCCTTTCCAGTAAACCTCCCCTTTCGCCCCTTCCTCCGCTCTTACAGGAAATAGGGAAGCAAGAGGAGGGGAAAGAGGCCTAACTGGGGAAACAGGGCTGGTCGCTCGGCGAAAATTGCCCCGGGCGCGAGATTGATGCCTACGCAGAACTCACCACCGACCCACAGAAAAAACACGAGGCCCTGGGAACACTGCGTTATGGGTCAAACTACAGCAGTCGTTGAATAAAGCCCAATACCAGGATACAAAAATAGTTGATACGGGAGCTTGAAATAACTTGATAAGTAAAGAGATAAAGCGTACCGGGGAGGGAAAGATTAGATTTGGTGGCTTTCTTTCCAAACGGCAGCGTTTTTTTTTTCTTCCCCTTCTTCTTTTGGCGAGGGCCTCTAAGCTGGAGGAACTCGCAACGAGGCTGCCAGTAGTTCACAGCAGAGCGGAACCAGCTTGGCTTAGAGCTCGTATATAGAGTTCCGGCGCGAAGGAAGCCAAGCCGAGCCAAAGCAGGGTGTCTCCGGCGATGGAGTGAACGTGAATTTTGTATTAAGGCGCCCCGTCGGGGCCTTTTCATTCGGGGCAGGAGATGGCGGCGTGGAAGTGCGGAACGCGTGAACGAAGATTGGCGAGGCCAGAATAGGTGTTTTCACTGCCCGCGCATGCGCAGTTTCGCATTTGTGGTGTTTGCGTTGATGTATTTTGGAGGGGTTCGCCAAGTGATCCCGGTTACATGGGTGTCTGAAAGGCGGCTGGAATAATAGCAAATCCTTTACGCTGTGTTACATCGTAACACAGCGTAACGGATTTGCTATTATTCCAGCCATCCGAATTGATTAAACTGGTGTATTAGTTACTTTTTTAGTAACTAATACACCAGTTATTAGTAGCTAATTCACCAGTTAGTAACTAATACACCAGTTTGCAAGCTTCCGCTCGAAATAGCAAATTTATTATTGGTTATTTCGAGCGGAGGCTAGCAACAGCAAGAAAATCGGTCACAGGGCTTCGCAACTCTCTTGCGCGTTAAAAACTCGCTTTAAGAAATCTAGGCTTTCAGAAGAAATTAAACAATATTGCTAACACACACGAATTACCGGGCAGCTGAGGGAAAGCAGATCACAACGGAGTTAGGTGAAGAAGGAAAACATGAATACCATTAGTTCCAAGTTAGGACTGTGTGGGCCGCTTACCTCAATAAAGTGCTGTAGCTGCCCGGGAACCATCTTTTTACAGCAATAAAACAAAAATAGGGTACAAACAAAGAGTAGAAGTGGAAGTTGTAGCATTGCTTTTAACGTACAAAAATAGGACCCGCGGTCCAAGTATTTGGTGACCGGCAAATTCTTTCGGAAAGCGTAATAAGCAAAGGCGATGGAAAGTAAACGCAGAAAAATTCTTATAAACTGTGCGATCGTTTATGTGTTATGGTGGGTGTGTCCTGATATTGTCCTCTTCTGTGTAATTCCTGTGGTGTGATTGTGTCCGCTTATCACCACCGCCACGGTCTTTTCTTCCTTTGTGTTGTTTTCGCCTTCTCCTTTAATTCCGTATGTGTCTTACCCTTCGGGGTACTGGTGTGTGCCCGGGGAAGAGATAGTTTTCTTATATTTTAATAGCAAAGCTGTGTGGCGAATGGTAATTTTCCGTGTCCGCAGTTAAAAATACGAAGAAAGTGTCTAGCACGTGCACGCGAGCGCAAGCCTCGCGGCGACCGCCCCGCCGTTAACGAAACCAAGAAAATGGCTAGCGTTCGTGTGCAAATGCCTCGCGATGACCGCCCAGCGCCCCGACGAAGGTTTGTCAACCGAAGCGTACCCACATAGCCAGATTGCCCAACATTGGTAAAAAAAAATCCCAGCGTTCGCCGTAATTGATTGATTGATTGTAGGGTTTGACGCGCCGACGTAACGCAGGCGATGAGGCGCGCCGTTGTGGAAGGCTCCGGATTAATTTCGACCACCTGGGGATCTTTGACGTGTGCCGAAATCTTATTTATTTATTTATTTATTTGTTTGTTTATTTATTTATTTATTTATTTATTTATTTATTTATTTATTTATTTATTTATTTATTTATTTATTTAGTACATACTGCAGACCACAGTTGTGTTCCCGGCACACGAGCACTTGAGTAGCACAATATTACAAAAAGAGCAAAAGGGACAAAAAATGAAACGGCGGACGTTGCATTGTCAATCCAAGCCACAAGCAACAACAATAACAAAAAACGGGGCTATACAGTATCTAATAAGTATGGCTCAGCAATATAATTCCATTCAGCCACGGTATGCGGGAAGAATGAAAACTTGAAAGTATCAGTATGCGCTCGGTATGGTGTTAGCGATCTAGGGTGATGGCGCCGCGTTTGTCTTGTAGTCAGGGCGGATGTATACAGGGAGGGGTCGATAGCCAATTCATGGTTGGTAAGGGAGCAGAGGAAATCGAGACGAAATTTCTATCTTCTTTACTGAAGCTTGGGAATGTTACTGGCGATCATTATTTCAGAGGCGGAATCCGTGCGACGAAATTTTGAAAAAATGAACCTAACAGCTTTCCTCTGAATCTTTTCCAATTTATGTATGTTATTTTTGGTATACGGGTCCCATACTACAGCAGCATACTCAAGTTGTGGTCTTACGTATGAATGGTAGCAAAGAAGTTTAACACTTGGAGGCGAATTACGAAGTTTGTGTCCCAAGAAACACAGTTTTCGAAAAGCGGAGGAGCAGCTGTTGCCTATGTGTAAGTTCCAGGATAGATTATTAGTAAACGTTACGCCTAAGTATTTGAAGCTGTTGACTTGGTTCAGCACGCACGATCCTAGTGTGTACTGAAATTCGAATGGAGATTTTTACGCGTTATGCGGAGGGAACCAGCTTTCTCTGCGTTGACAACCATGCCCCATTCCTTGCACCAACTGTATATATTGTCCAGGTTTGTGTTAAGTTCTGTTTGATCTTGCATGCTTGAAATTTCACGGAATAAAATACAGTCATCAGCAAACAGCCGGATATGAGTGGTGGGTGTAACTACAGTGACGATATCGTTGATGTATAAAAGAAAAAGCAACGGCCCCAGAACACTACCTGGAGGCACTCTGGATGTGACAGGAAGATAGCTCGAGGCATGACCATTAATCAAAACATACGGCTCTCTATTCATCAAATACCTAGACACCCACGCTACTAAAATTTCCGGAAGATATATTTTTTTAATTTTTTAATTAATTTGTCATGAGGAACTTTGTCAAATGCTTTGCTAAAATCAAGAAAAATTGTGTCTACCTGAACGTTATTATAAAGGGCCTTTGCAAACTCGTGTGTGACGCTGACCAGTTGAGTCACAGTCGAATAGCCTTTTCTAAAACCATGTTGGAAGCTTGTTAGAATCGAGTGTCTTTCAAGGAATTCAAGAATACGGTTGGCTATGATATGTTCAAATAATTTACAGCATGTTGAAGTTAAAGATATAGGACGGTAGTTATCCGGAATTAATCGATCCCCTTTTTTAAAGATAGGGATGACTCTAGCTATCCTCCAGTCACGTGGTAGTGTTGCACTTAACAATGTCGCGTGAACACACGGGCATTTTTGCTTTTCACATCCATCAGAAAAGCGGCCGCCGCAGCCGGGAATCGAACCCGCGACCTCGTGCTCAACAGCGCAACGCCCTAGCCTTTGAGCCACTGAGCCACCGCTTTTTTTTCCTTTATTGCCGGGTTTGGACATCAACAAAAACAAAAAGGCATGAACAACAAGGTTGAAACCGTTAACGCTATTGTCACTAGCTTAGATCAATTAAAAACACGGCATGTTCAATACTTTTTCCACCTCCAAGAGCCAGTGCGGTGCACACGGCTGGAGCTTCCACACTTACGCGATCCTTCTGACGTTCTCGCAGAAGTACTGCCTCGCTAGCCTGGCATCGATATCACTGTTGCGGAAAGCCATGCGAGACCTCCATATCCCGTGCAAAACCAAAAGCATTAACAAATCGTAAGGTACACCATTAGCGTCTTCTAAATACAGGAACCGTATACCGTGACAATCAAGAGGCAAATCCTTTTTCAGGGTACGCTGTAGCCCATCCCACAGAAATACCGCGTCCCAACAATCCAGGAACACATGTTCGATTGTTTCGGGCTTCTTACACAAGGTACAATCCACACCCCACGGAACAAAGAGGCCCTTCTCCTGCAACCACGTTTTCACAGGTAGAACACCGCCATGCAATTTGAAGAAAAAGGATTTGACACCAGGTGAACCGCCATTACTTTGATCCGCTTCAGTACATCTTGCCCAGTTCCTGCACGGTACAATGTTCTATACAGTGGAACTGGCAAGCAAACATCAAGGGGATATCTATACAACTTTTTCATCGGTAGATTGCCCAAGTATTCCATTGAAAATCGTGTGCACAAAAATTGAGCCGCTTGGACAACTTCACGCAAATAACCATGAATACCTCCGTCTAATGGTTGGGTTCAACTAACAACGTACTGTGGTAAGACCCTGCCCAAGCGTACCTGAATAACGGTGCGTAAGAAAGGATCTTGCACATCGTGCAAAAAGAAAAGGCGGTTTACAACTTGACGCAGAAAAAAGATGTGCCAGTGACAGACCCCCGGAGCGGACGCGTCGAAACAGGTTCGTGCAACTCGTCCGCTCCCAAGTAGACCCCCAAATAAATACGGCAAACACGCTGTGCACCCTTTGCACATTTGCTCGCGCACAGTGAAGCACTTGCATCACGTACCACACTTTAGCCGCGAAAAACAGATTACACGCTGTCGCGCGAGTGAACATTGACAGCATTTTCCCTTTCCCTTCCCACATTTCCATCCTATCGGCCACTGAGCCACCGCGGCGGGTCGTTTGCCGTATAATCGTGGCAACACTTGATCGGCACGAGAAAGACACGTCATAGCCTACGCCCCTACAAGGTGATGCCCAATGATTATCTTTCAAGAAAATGAGGCTCCCACTTATATAAATGGATTGGAGTAAAGGTACAGGTGGCGTCATAAGTAATTGGAGCACGGGAGCTGCGCCCGAACCGTATGGGAGCACCGTGTAGCTGCACCGGCGGTAAATGAAAGGACGAGAACACGCATGCGCACCTGACCACGGCGATAGCCCATCCACACCTCTCAAACCACTTTTTTCACCTGACTTCACGCATTGTTCGCAGCATAGTGGTCCCGGCGATGGCGCTGATAGCGTATACGCACCTAAAATAGTGGAATGAGAGAGAGAGAGAAACAACTTTATAGAATCGATCCGGCAGTTCAGGGGAGGGGGTGTGGGAGGGGAGACTCTTGCGTGCCCGCTTGCCCCACGGAGGCGGCGGCCGTGCTGCGAGCCCGAAGGCGAGCACCGGTCGTCTCACGCTCCTAGGGGAACGTGGCACGTGCTGGACCTTGTCTCTGTGGGTAGTCTTGCTGGAATGAAAAACTTTCTGCAAATTCCTGTGACAGCGCGCCGCTTCTCCTGCAGCTCAAATTTACTGGACGTGTGCCAGAGACGCTGCCATACGAGCCTCTGCTATCAGCGCCGTCGCCGAGACCAGTATGCCGCGTACAATGCGTGAAGCCAGGTTAAAAAATTCCCCCGCATTTCCCCGAGGGGGAGAATGTGAAAGTGCGAATGCACGGTTGTCGGCCCGCTTGCGGCGCTTGCGCTCGGCCCCCGCAGCCCACCCCCTCGCCGCCTTCTCTTCCATCTCTTCCATCGGGTTTGTAGTATCACGTGTACACCACGCAGTTATCAAGCCGCTATAACGCCGCTGAGTCGCCAACGCACGCCGCTGACGACGTAGTTTGAATGCGTTAAAGATATAAGGCGCGTCTAACACTGATATCACCGTCGCGTCTGTGGCTTGGTCGGTAGCGCGTCGCGCTGCGGCCCGCAAAGTCCTCGGATCGAAACCTGGCGCCGGATGCTGTTTTTTCTTTAAAGAGCACTGCGGACGCCGCCGCCGACGCCGGCGGTGGATGGTTTGGGGTCGCTTATAAAGAGCATTCGCTCTTAAAAAGTGGTTTGAGAGGTGAAGATGGGCTATCGCCGTCGGCAGGCGCGCATGCGGGTTCTCGTCCTTTCATTTACCGCCGGTGCAGCTACACGGCGCTCCGATGCAGTTCGGCCACAGCTCCCGTGCTCCAATTACTAATGATGGCACCTGTACTTGCGGCAACGAAGAAGAAGCAAACCTACTGCAGTCGTGGAATTTAACCGTCATGATGGTCGTGAAGGTTGCGTACAGCCTTGCTGCCTTCAAGTCTTTCGCGTTAGTAGTATGAACTTGCTTTATTTTTTTTCTTTATTTTTGTTCGCTCTTGTAAGCCCTACATATATGCTTTCAGTCTAAGCACGCTTTGATATTTGCGGAACTATATAGGTGCTGAAATTACTCCTGTAGACCTCAAAACATGTCTCCAGCAGTGGCTTTAAGTCGAAGTCTACAACGCATATACTAGCTTCACCGTTTGTTTGCTGAAACTAAGGCTCGGATGTGGTACAAAGGATACGTTGTTGGAGTCGCATTCTATAGGATGCTGGTTCGAATTTATTTTCTTTTGTTTATTCCCTTTGCGCAGTCAGCCATTTTCGGGACCATATTTAGGACGAGCCGATGCCGGACACCGCATTTCCGCTTATTGGTGCAAATAATGCTTTCGCATTAAACATAAATTACTGCCTTCGAAGGGAGTGTTTCATGGGCAGTGTAAAGAGGTCTTTATCAGTCTTGGCTCAGTAGTAGAAGTGGTACAAAGCGGCATTCGCATCACCTAACATTCGCAGTGCTCGCGGTAGGGGCTATTTTATGGAGTTAGTCCGGAATAATTTACTGAAGGTCTCTGGGAAACATTTTTGTGATCGTTAGAGGGTGGGAGAAATTTCCATGAGACAGTTTTAAAACAAACAAGAGTGTGGCTCTTACGCAAGTCGTACTGAGTGATACAATGTAGGCCTCTCATGCACAGCACCCGTGCTAGGCAGTACGGAATTTATTTCTGTGGCTGCAAAACTTACAGGAGTGGAACCGAGCTCTCCAGTTACCTATTGTCACGATATCTATGGTGATTCTGTAAACTTTCGCAGCCTGACTTGCTAAGATATACATCCTTCCACAGTGCACGGAAAGAAATTAAGCACATTACGGTTTTCTACTGTTGGTCCTAGCTACATTAACCAGTTTCACTCATCGCGACACCCCACTAACCACAACCATTCGTACTTTAAGGTAAAAAGGTGCAGGCAGAATTGACTCATATGATTGTCTTTAATTGAGAAGTCATCTTTTGTTGGGGAGAATCATTTGTTATTACACCTAACATGCATCCACAAAAGTTATTCCGGGATCACTAAAGGTACAAAGTTGTATAGTGTGCGCATGTGTGCGTGTGTGCGTGCGTGCGTGCTGTGTGTATGTGTGTATGTGCGTGCATGCGGGTGTATATGTGTGCGTGCCTCCATGTATGTGTGTGTGCCTATGCGTGTAAATGTGGATGGGCGTGTGCATTTGTGTGCATATGTATGTGTGTGCATGCACGTATATACGTATACACATGTTTGTGTGTGAGTTTGCATGTGCGCGTGTGAATGTATGTGTGTGAATGCGTGTGCGTGCGCTTGTACATGGTCATATGCGAGTTTGTGTTTTTGCCTGTGCATGCATGTGTGTGCGTGTGTGTCTGCGGGCGCATGTGTTTGTTAATGTGTATGCCTATGCGCGCTTGTGTGGCTAGGTGTTTTATGTGTTTGTGCATGTGTATGTGTATGCGTGCATGTGTGTGTGTCTCTGAATGGGTGTACACGTGTTTGCGTCTGTTTGCGCATGCGTGTGCATAAATGTGTGCGTGCATCTAAGTGTCTGTGCACAGATGTGTGCATGGGTGTATGTTCATGTGCGTTTACCTGTGTGTATATTAGTATGTGCCTACGCATGTGTATACGTTACTATGCGCTTGTGAATGTGTGTGCACGTGTGTGCGCGCGTGCGTGCATGTGTGTGTAGATGTGTATATGTTGTTTGTGTTTGTATTTTGTGCGTATGCAGGTGCGCGCCCACCCATGCGCTCCGGTGGAAGAAAGAGGCTTTTAAGTTTAAAATATCCACATTTTTGTGATCACAACTTCCCAGTCTCAACGCATATATTTACCACGAAATTTTCGGACGCTGTCCCTAATGCCATGCTGGAAGTACTGTTAATTAATTCACGCTACGCATATATAAGGGCGAGACACGTTGCTTTCGTCTGCGTTTTTTATTGTTCTTGGTTATTCCTGTTGAAGGGCAATGCTTTCACACCTTTCGGCTAAAATTAAAGCTTCACACGATGAAAGAAGCAAGATATCCTACCTATTAGTAATTTTCCATGCAGGTTCACCACAACCTGTCATGCATGAGTGCGACGACGTTCTTTTTTCCCCGCGGAAGTGCGCCTGGCAAACGCGGAGATAACGCATACAGTTGAAAGCAGCAATTCTTCCTTTCAGCCATCTCATGAACGCATCCCATGACCGGAAAATAAATCTTTCTGAAGATAATTGAACCTGAGACGGATGTGTTCTCTTTTATGCGGTTCGCGCACGGCAGCGCCCTCACCAACATCCCGGAGCGGATTCCTCGTCATCATTCATGTCTGCACGCCGTACGAAAGATTGCTTCTGCTGCAGGATTTTTCTCCGCGCGAAGAGTTGCCGTGAAGAAAAGAAATGCGTGTGGGAGAGGGGGAGACTCAGGAAGGAAACTAAAAAGCACAAGTATGAGAATAGAATAACAGCCCTCCCATATCTGTTTCCCTTCAAATCTGACAAAGCAGACGACAGCAGATGAAAATAGCGCAGCCGCTATTGCTTTCCTCGGTTATCTATCTCGCTCCCTTTCACTGTGAGGAAGTACGGCTAGCGCAGTGGGCGTGTCAAATTTCCCTCCCGCTGCTTTCGTTTTGCAGTGTCCGTCAAACCAAACAACGTTTTTCGCGAAAAACAAAATGTCGCACGCCCGAAACAAGATATGTTTTCTACTGTCTGAACAGAACAAAAACTCTCCTATATACAAATGAAATCCCGTGGTTCAGCTCCTACACAATGCACTCGATTGGCCAATTCATGCTGCTAACAAAAAATTTGGACGAATGACGATGTCGAGCACAGGGTTGACTCGCATCGCGCAATGCAAGCATGACGTTCCGCATTGCGGGGTGAAACAGTGCAGGGGCTGTATTATCGCGTTTTGTCCGTTTTGTATGTCCGTTTTAAAAGTGTCCGTTTTGAGCAAGCCCTGATTGGCTAAAAGCGAACAGCCGGATGCGACGCCATGCAAGCGCGGCGGAACTATAAGCCGCGGCTTCTCGGAGCAGACGATTTTTCGTCGCCTTGTTGTTGGTTCGCTGGCGGAACAATAAACAAATAAAAGATAGCTTAAAATAGGTTTGGTCGTTTAAATAGTGTTTACAAGAACAGCTGCGCAAAATCCAACTCAAAGCCCGTCTACAACTGGAAGTACGTCACAATAAAACGGACGCAAAACGGTCGTTTTCAAAACGGACAAACACGAGAATGCCGCCGCCCAAGATCACATTTTTGATTTAAATTGTGTACACATAATTGCCTTTCGCCAAACTGCTTTGTTGCAGTCATGAATACCGTTGACACCATCTCTGATAAGCACGCGATATCGAAACGCTAGCTGCTTTGAACAACTGCGTAGCGGCTACAGGCCACTGTCATAGAAGGAGGAAACCTCTTTAACCTGGTCGTTTATATGTTCGTTCGTAGGTCGTAGGCTTATCCTCAGCACCATCACTGCTGATGAACGCATTCTTTGGGCTCGAAACTGTGTCGGTCCATGCAACGTCCATCCTAAAATTGTTTCCGCGGTCATTACTTTGTCTTGAAACCGTTTCGTTCGCCCCGTAACGATCTCCCAATAATAATCCGCTCCGTCGAGCAACGATGTTGTTAACGAGGCCCTTTGCTGATGAGACTGCGTCAGGGCATCTGCAAATCTCAGTCCTAGAGCTTTCAGATTATACGTAGTTTGCCACGGCATATTTCAGTGCCCTGACACGGTCAAACCTTTTTCTTCTCTCTCCTAAATACGGTAATCCCTCGTTAACCTGAAGTCCTAAAATCCGCTGAAAATTTCGAGATACTGAGCGGAGTTCCGAGTTAAAGTGTGTTTGTGTGGGGGGGGGGACCAATACACGGCGCCTATGGAGGCACGGCGAGAAAAGTTTCGACTTAACCGATATTTCGAGATATCCGAGTTCGAGTTAACGCGGGATTACTGTACATGAAAAGCGGTATGTGAAACTGAGTTTTGCATTATACCTATTAGTCTCAACTTGTTCCATATTGTTTTATCTATGCCGCCTCTTATCCCAGGTTCGCATCCAGAAATTGTTTTCGGAGGGGGTTATGGGTTAACGGAAGGGAGAGTTTTTCCGAAGGCAGTGTCTACAGTGCCGTCCAACGGCACTCCAGATCAGCGCTACAGCCACGGCTAGAGTACAATTCCAACAACATTCCAATTTTTAAGACTGGGCTGACACAGGCCAGAGTGTCTGCCGTTGTGGTGTAAAGGTTCCGTCTTAGATTCCTGTTACGAAGGGCGGTGGTTCGAGTCCGGGTCCACCCTTCTATTTTTCTATCTTGAGTTTTAGTTGTAATTTTTATGACTTAGATTAGTGTTCGGTGTGTTAAATGATTTCTTTTTTCTGTTCGTTAGGTTAAGTTAGGTTAGTTTACGTTATGTTACGTCACGTTAATGGAGGGTGAAGAAGTGCCAGACGCGGCATTTCTTTATCGAACGCTGGTGGACGTCGCTTTAGTGGAGCGCTTACACTACCGTGGGGCTTCACTCTAGACACAAACTTTGCCGAAAGGAACACTAAGTCTCGCTTACGCGCTGCCTCGAAAAAAATTTAAAGGAGGTTACAACCCCCAAACCTTCTCTGGCGGCGCCCATGTCTTATCCATCAGGCGATATCGTCTGCATACAGCGAAAATTTCACGTTAGGGATTACATTTATCGTTCTTTGTGACCGCATATTTCACGTTACTTACATTTTGTGGAATAAAAAAAAGAGAGCTACAACACCGTAATTCCTACTTTTTAGGCGGGTTAAGTTAGGGTTGCGGCTGAACATTTTAGTTTAATTATAAACGGCTACATTACTAATTCTCCTAAAAGCGTTACAAGAGTTCCCGTTTCGCTCTTCCCTCATTTCGTTCTTCCCTAATACTCTGCTGATAACACCTTCGATGATAAATTCGCCTATTTACACTAAATCAGCCTTTTTTCTTGCTTACTCGGCTTCGATTATTGATGGATCATACAATTACAACAAATAAAGAATTTTCCAAATTTTCTGCGGCGCAGCAAGTGAAGGAGTTCAAGCAAATTTAACACTAGGAACAAAACCCGGAGTTCCTGCACCCATTTTCTGTTACAAAAGCACAGGCCCAAAATTACACCAATGTTTCAAAGCTATTTTATAGGCATCCCGCAGCTCTCAACAGTACAGCCGGTCCGTCTTCAAACTACACAGGTCGATCTTGCCGGAAAAGTTTACGAGCACGCATCTCGGGAAACTTCAACACTACGGGTCACATAGCGTCTGATGGCTACTCGCGGCATTCCGAGTTTTCAATATCGGCTTACGCATTCCTTAGACAACACCTCCGCTGCCGCGTTGCCTATATATCGACGGATTCCAACGCAGCTCCCCGCCATCAGATGACGCTCGAGTATGCCCTCACAAAACTTGTTACGCACTCTTTCAACAGCAGAGCATAGACAACTTGGGTTGCGCATCTTGGCTGCAGATTGTTTACATAGAGTTTCTTACTAATATAAACTACAGAGAAATCTGGCGCTGCAATCGCGGGCCGTCGTGGGCGCCGCCATTGCGCCTAGCAACGTTCCTGTTCTAGCTGGCTTGGCTAGATGGCTTTTTTTAACAGCAGAACTCTTAAGCTTTTAGTTCCACCGTAAGCGTTGCCAGGAAAAAATATCAAGAAAAAATACCGAGGGCACGTGAACGTGAGCGTGTGCCTCGTTAGGAACGCCCCGCGTCGTCCAGGCTTTCGCCACGTGAAGTGCTCGAAAAAAAAAAGTTAGCAGTGGCTTAGCTCTGCTATGCCAGGATATACGTAGCGTGAGCTAAGGTTCAGTTGGTTATTCTTAGGTTTCCTGGTTGTCTAGGATTAGCTGATTACCATGCTTACTTCTGCTAAAACTATTTCCGATCCAATCCAATCCAACCCAATCCAGTCCAGTCCTATCCAGTCTAGTCCAGTCCAGTCCAGTCCAGTCCAGTCCAGTCCAGTCCAGTCCAATCCAATCCAATCCAATCCAGACCAGACCAGACCAGACCAGACCAGACCAGTCCAGTCGAGTCCAATCCAGCCCAGTCCAGTCCAGTCCAGTCCAGTCCAGTCCAGTCCAGTCCAGTCACTGCTCCTCGCGCATGCGAAGCACGGCTCTCCAGGAGCCAGGCGAAACGGCTATCAAGTGGCTCCGGCGCAGCGTCAGACTTGGCTACTGCGCAACGGAGGCGCACAGCTGGGCACGCGCCGGCGCCAGTGCATCTGCCGCGGCTATGACGTCAATCCTTTGCAATGAGCACACCGGCGAATATGCAGACCCAATTCTCTACACACACGTACTCCATTTGGATTGGATTGCAATAAATCCAATTTAATCCAATCCAATCCAATACAATGCTCCTCGCGCTTGCGCAGCATGGCCCTTCAAGGTCCACGCGAAACTGCTCAACCTGGGCCAGTGTAGCTTACGCTACAAAATACAAAGAACAAAATACAGAGCTCACGTGAACGCGCCCCTCGGGAGGAGCGCCCGGCGTCGGCCAGCTCGACCTTCGAGAACACTCTGCCCAGCGTTCGTGGCGTGATCTCTCAAGTGATGTTCTCATCGCCAGCTCACGTGCGTTTTCTCTACAGACCCAGAGCTCGGGAAACCGGTTACCGCCGGTTGTAGCGCGTGCGAGGTCAACTTTGGGAGAGATGTGAAAGGCTGCAGACAAAACGATCATGGCTTATTGCCAGTCACGGAGAACTTATAGCGGCAACTTCGGAATTCCATGTGAGGTGCAACAGCCAGGTCCCGGACGAAGGGAGAGGGGAAGCCAGCTCTGCCGTTTCTCCAGCCATGCAACACTATTGAAGGCTGCGCCATTTTTTTTTTTTGCTTTCGAAGCCAAAATCAATGAGAAGGGTAACGTTTTTGTTGTTCACCCTGCATGAATATTCTATTATTCCGTGACAAATATATCTTTAAGGCTCCACTTCCTTATAATAAAACAACGTTAAATAGTCTTCTACAAAGTACTGTTGTTTTTCTTTGCAGCCACAGGCAAATTTTGAGCTCGTTAGCGAGCCATGGAAGATAGAAGTTGAAAGTTCCTATACCCAGTGCATAATACACTTGCGCCAGATTTCTATCTTGTATATATTACAATTAAACTCTGTGATGGGTGGAAGAACTCTGAAACCTGTCTTCGTGCATCTATTTTACCAAATCCGAACAAAGAGAAAATAATGCGGAACTTTTTTTAACTGGATCAACTCTTACGACGGCAGAGTATAAACCTTTTCATCCGTTAATCTTTCATAAGATCAGGACATACTGGGCTGTGGTGCGCGTGCGCAGTAAGGACGTCCTGTCGACTGCGCCAATTATAGGGCCTCCAGCACAGTCCACTGACAAAATGGTAGCTCCCAGGAAGAATAAGTTAAAAAGGTCTTAGGGCTGCGCCCCTCTGCCGGAGGTGGGTTGCGAGATCTGAAGAACCTGACGACCTGCGCCGGCTTGTATGCACAGCAGCTCCTGGTGTCCAGGGCTGAGACAGTACGGTCGGCCCATGGTCGTCGGGACTGATGAACCACTCCCACTTCACTAGGCTCACAATAAAGTTTTTCCTCCTCATCCTCCTCATAAACCTGCCTCAGTTTTGTGTCTGGCCAACATGGAGAATACAGACGAAAATGCCGTCAATGCGTTTTTCTTTTCACGGGTGCGGACTACGATTCAAACCGATAACAGTTGTCGAAAACGGGAATTCGAGCTTTTTTTTTTCTTTAAAGGTGTTTTCTCCGGTGTTAAATGCTTTTTCGCCTGTTCCTTGTTTTTGCTTCTTCAAGTTCGGCTGCCGCGGCAGAGTTATAACTCATCCCAGACGTCCATGGGACCATTCCTAGCTCGATGAATAGACCTTTTGAATTTTAGATAAGAAGAAAATCCGCCGTGCAAATAGTGCGCCGCCGGGGCAATGTAGCCTGGCTCCATAGGCGCGACGGCGCAAGCTTTAAAAAACTCGGGCGCTTTGCCGTGCTCTCCAACAGAAAACGACATTCATCTAAATGCATGAAGTTCTGGAATAGGACAGAAAGAGAGAGCGATTTGACTCTATACTTCTACCTTCTTTGTTGCTCCCTTATAAGTCTTAGGAGCGTTTTCTGTTCCTTAGAAAGGCACACGAAGTGAAAACGACACCGGCACGTGGCGTAACTGTTCTCCCGGGATGCAGCGCATTTTTGGAGCGTGCTTCGATTCATGCCGATCTGTGGATATCCTGCTTTGTCTTCCGCATTTTTTTTTATGCAAGAACTTTCTCCCGCGATGTACCGAGCTAAAGACACTGCTTGGGATTCACCTATCCTTACTGCCTCTGTCATTCGAATATGTTTCATGTGGGCACGACGTTATGTGAAGTGCTAACGACAAAACTTCGAGGAATAATAAAGTTTGAATTTGTTGAATGAAAAGTCGTGTGAATTTCGCAAACTCATTACCGTCACAGCACACAGCTGTTTCCATGTTATCCGCATCGTCCTCACCATCATTTCGAGAGCAGGATAAAGGGCTTGGCATAGACTTATAACCGCTCCTGTCTTGTGATGCTCTAGTTAATTCTTTGTCTCCAAATTTTCTTGCTTGCTCCCTCCACCAAGTTCGTTTGTCTACTTGTAGTTTCGCCTCTCGGTAGCCACTCTGGTACTATGATGGTTGACTCACATCAGTCGCTCACAGTAAATTCACAGCCAAGTACCATTCTGTCTCTTAATGTTAAATATGATGTTTTCCTCCCGACGTTTTCTGTAATCCAAGGGTTACTCCCATGCCCCTTCATTTGATAACCTATTGAGCTTACGTAAGTTTTTCTTCCTTGTGTTTAGAAAGGCGCGAAGTTTCTTCCCCAAAACTCATCAACGGCAGTAGGCAATGGTTGTACACCATTATTTCCCACGGCGAACGTAGCATTCTGTTCATTATTTGAAAATACTTGCCGAACGCTCCCCAGCCCAAAGTAATGGTACATCGGAATTCTCGTTCGTGGTTTCAACCAGCGTTCATACCTTCCCCAATCCGAACAACCGCGGTCAGCTGCGCGGGCACGGCAAGTCTCTCCGCAGCAAAGGTCGGTCAGATAAACCGGGCAGCCCATTATTATACTAACTTATAAAACAGCGCTAGAAACAGGACTACAGAAAGGGAACACAGACAGGGCGCTGTCTGTGTTCCCTTTCTGTAGTCCTGTTTCTAGCGTTGTTTTATAAGTTACTTATGTACCAACTGGCCCGCCTTCAATCTGTGTTGCAGTCCATTATTATACTTTTCAAACTCAATAATTGGTGCAGAAAGCGCAAATATCAAGGGTTCTGAGGACATGGATAAAAAGCATGGTGACAGAACTCATCCTTGCGGAACTCCCCGCATTTTTTCTCATCTTACGGACGATACATATTGGGGGGAACGGTCCGACTTTTACTGGCAGCCATCGTAATCGTGCTAGACGGCGCGAGCGAGGAGTGGCAGCTTATCAGTCCTTATTCTCTTCGAAAGGCACGACAGAAAGGTGATTGCAGCAGGCAGCTGCAATCACCTTTCTGTCGTGCCTTGTCTTGTCACATGCAGCAGGCAGCTGCATGTGACAAGACGTCGCTAGTTTCACAAGCGTACAGGTGCCTATAAGCAATGAAAGTAATTCAGAAGGTTAAAAAGGTAACATGAACGAAGTTATAATGAAGCACCTTTTTCACCCCTAGGCACATGACTTATCTTCATGAAGTATTCATCCGCGCCCTTTTCTCCCCCTCTCACAAACCTCCCGTCTTCCCTTTTCCAAACCAGTATTTTCTCTCGTTTTTTTATTCCTGGGGAAATGCCAAGTTCCTTGCGGCGAGGTTTCTTATTCTTGAGAAATGAAAATAAAGCTCAGATTTCACCGGCCAGACGTGATCTGGAAAAGTGGAATTCAGCCGGAACTATAACTTAGCAGCACCTGTCGGAATGCGTTATGCGGGGAAAGGGGTCGGCCCGAACATTAAGAGTGGCGGCTGCTGCGGACTTCTAGCGATGGATATGACGCGTACTCCAGTTAACGCCGGTTTCGAGGCCCCGGCTCGAAGCTCGCGGTTAATGGCTGGAAATTCTGAGGCACTTTAACCACAACCTTTGACCCGCGGTGAGTCACGTCGCGCAACCGTCGGAGTCGCCGTAAAACCAGGATCTTTAAAAAGTGGTTCGTCTGAACACGCGATGCGATGCATAGTTCATTATTGCACTGCGACAGCCTTTAATGGAGGTTGTCGTGGACCTCCGCGCTTGCGCGCATGCGGGAAATCTTGGAGAGTTTTAGCATATCGTTACTGTGTTTGCGCTAGAGTTTACCGTGTTACCGGAAGCCGGAGTTTCCGTTTACCGATGCGAACGGTAAAGGCCCAACCGTATGCACGCGTGAAATCGACGTACTCGCGCAATGACGTAACTCGGTGTAAGCGACAGCAAAGACGGCGTACTACTGGTACTACGGCGTACGCCGAATGCATTGCTACGCGGTTGTTACGCCCTAGTCAGAGCCAGCCAGACATCGACGCAAACTTTCGGGCACGCAGTGTTGACGTCGACCCCTGGCGATGACGTTATGTGACGGCCAGGTCGCAAAACAGGAAAGCTAATTGATAAATAGGCTCACTTTACTATTAAGTATGTGTTATTATTTACACTAAATTACACGAATTTACACGAATTCACGCAAGTGGGATTGCTTACACGAAATTGTACAATATATAGCGTCGTTCCGTCGCTGGGTGGATCACCGAACGTTTCTGAGGCCATTTACTAGTTTTATAACACTTTTTCTTTGTCAAGAAATGGCCTAAGCTTTTGCTGAGTCCTGGAACTTGATCATTCGTGCACGCTTCGATACTCTTGTCCCCAGGAGTGTAGCCAGGGGGTTGTACCGGTGTCAGAACACCCCCCGGAAATTTGCTGAGTTGTGCATTCCCACCCTCCTTTCACGGTATCTTTCTCTTACGATATGCACACACTGCATTAACAAACTACAATATAAAAACAAAAATAAGAAGATCGTTGGTTTCGCGGCAAAAATGGTTCCTGGGAGCCCTGGGTGCACTAGTGTTTTAGTAGATATTACAGCGAACAAAGAAATTGGCCCTGTGTCTTCATTTAAGCGGAAAAATGGCAGACATTCTTTGCGTGCAGGCTCTCTTTCCTTTTATTTATTTTACCGGTGGCGTATAACACCTCTCGAAAAATATTTCTGGCTACGCAACTGCTTGCCGTTTCCTTCCTTTCCAGCGTACTGCTAGCGCTGTTCAAAGTAGCCATAGAGAAGAAAAAAATGCACGTCGGATTCATTCAAAACACTGCTTTGACTCAATACCAAAAGTGCCGAATTTAACCCAAACTACTACGAACTGAGATATCAATTAACTGAAAACAGATGAAGTAACGGCGACCCACTAGCCCCTTTTTCGCCGAGTGCTTATGACGTCAGAGCGAGGTTGGTTTTGTAAATTGCGGCCTCGTTGACCGGAGCCCGCAAAGAAACATGTCTGTGGGATTTCATCGGTGCCTCTAGTTTCATCTGGTGTGGCCAATCGAATCCTCGGGAGCAGCTAAAACATTCATATATCTGCTTTCAGTATTCCCCCTAATACGTCAACGGTGACGTTAAGTATAGCGCGAATGAGTCTTCAGTGTTAGTTTTTTCGGCACACACACAAGAAAGCATTTTTCGTGGCTGGAAACGAATTGAGCGAGTTACGAAACTCCAGTTTTTTTTTTTCGTTATTAAACAAGCTCTTATTTTGGTTCCAGTTATCGTAGTACATCCACGCGACCGCTTCTTCTCACCGGTGGCATTGCGAATGGATGAACTCCCACAGTGCCGATGTGTCGGCATTACCGCGAGCATAACTAATCCCCAAGAGGCAGACGGTGCTTCTGATTACGAAACACTGTTTCCCATGATGCGCAAACAGACTACCAACTATGTAATGCACCAAACTGAGGCTTTCTCTGCCCCAATGGCGACTTCTTATACAACGCACTTTGCCTTGTGCAGCTTTGAGTTTGCAGTGCGCCAGTTATTCCAGGAGGGATATTCAGGATCGAACGGAGAGGCTTAATGACGAAGACGCTTAAACTCTAGCGACAAATACACGCGTCGCAGCGCCACCTGAAGGGCGCCTGACGCATACTAATGACGGCGAAGGTCCCTTTTGGCGGGGGCCATTTACGGCGGAAGATGGTCGCCCGCCGGAAGTCATTTACACACACACACACACACACACACACACACACACACACACACCCTCCTACAGCGGGTACTCCGTGCAAATTTGCTGTTCACGACCGTGTTCGTCTCGTAATATATAGGAGATCTGAGCACGAGGTCGCGGGTTCGATTCCCGGCCGCGGCGGCCGCTTTTCTGATGGAGGCGAAAAGCAAAAACGCCCATGTGCTCGAGATTTCGGCACACTTTAAATATCCCCAGGTGGTCAAAATTAATCCGGAGCCCTCCACTACGGCGCGCCTCATCGCCTGCGTTGCGTCGGCGCGTTAAACCCTACAACCAAGTATATAGGAGATGAGCATTCGCACACAGACCTTATCACCTGCTTGCAGCGGGCTTTGCCTTGTGTCCTCTCCGTCAATATTTCGAGATATCTGTGGTCCCCCGAAAAAATGTTTCGAGATAAGGGTGGAGAAAAATAGCGCCTATTAGAGGTAAATTCATGGCGAGAGCAAGCTTCGATTTAACGGATATATTGAGATATCCGAGTTCGAGTTAATCTGGAATTAGTGTAATCTGTCATCATCATCAGCAGTATCAGCATCAGAAGCAGCAGCAGCCTTTCTACGCCCACTGCAGGACAAAGGCCTCTCCCATAGATCTCCAATTACCCCGGTCGTGTGCTAACTGCGACCAATTTATCCCCGCAAACTTCTTCTGCCCCCTTTTAGCCGCCTCCTTCCCCGCTTCCCTTCTCGGGATCCACTCTGTAACGCTTATGACCAGCGGTTATCTTACCTTTGCATTACATGCCCTTCCCACGTATATTTCTTCCTAATTTCTTTTAATATGTCCTCAACACGCGTTCGTTCCGTGACCCACTCCGCTCTCTTCTTGTCCCTTAACATTACACCTATCATCTTCCGTTCCACTGCTCGCTGAGTCGTCCTCCATTCAAGTTGAACCCTTTTAGTGAGCCGCCAAGTTTCTGCCCCGTAGGTGAGTACCGGTAAGATGGAGCTGTGTACAAGATTTCTGCGCTCGTTAAGGATCTCCAGATGGTTATCGCCAGCGTTTTTTCGGCGCGCGTTAAACCCTACAATCAATCAATCAATCAATCAATCAATCAATCAATCAATCAATCAATCAATCAATCAATCAATCAATCAATCAATCAATCAATCAATCAATCAATCAATCAATCAATCAATCAATCAATCTTACCTAATGCTCGTCTACACCCTCATTCCGCAATGCCTGAATGACTGCTGAGGTTTCGACTAAGTCAAATGCTTTCACATAACCTATGAAGGCTATATATATGGGGGTTGAGTATACTCACGCGCATTTCTCTATCACGTGATTGATCGTGTGAATATGGTCCATTGTTGAATAGCCTTTACGGAACCCTGCGTGTTCTTTAGGCTGGCTGAAATGTAAGGTGCCAGAAATTCTGTTTGCGATTACCCTGGTAAGTACCTTGTAGACGTCGACTGCCGGTAAGCTGATCGGCGTGTAATTTTTCAAGTCCTTCATCTCCCCTTTCTTATGGATTAGGATGATGTTCGCCTTCTCCCAAGATTCCGGTATACTCACGGTCATTAGGCATTCCGTGTACGGGTTTGCCGGTTTTTCTGGTACAATTTGCCCCCAGTCCTTTAAGAGGTCTGCTGTTATCTGATTCTTACCAGGTGCTTGCCCCCTTGCATTACATTGAGAGCCTTCTTTAGTTCTTTTGTAGTTACTGGTGGGATGTCTATCTCCTCTTAACTACTTCCTCGTTCGGTATTATCCATGATGTGCTGGCTACTGTACAGATCTCTATAGAACTCCTCGGTTACTCCGACTGTTTCATCGCTATTTGTGATGACATTGCTTGCTTGTCTTAAAATGCATACATCTGATTTTTTCCCATGCATAGACGCCTATTCACTGCTTTCAGCCTGCCTCCGTTCTTTACTGCATGCTCAATCCTCTTCATGTTGTACTTCCCTATGTCAGCTGTCATACGCTTATTGATTAACTGTGAAAGCCCCGATGTTCGCGTAATACATATCCCTGGGTAAATAATATATTCCAGTAACATATATTCCTGTTTAAATAATACCCAGCATACAGGCTTGTAGACGACGCGACGTGTTCGCCGCGCAGTGGGCATCGTTTGACCGGTGATTATGACGTGGCCTGCATCTGCGTGTTGTTCTCAAAAGTGGCGGCTCTTAGCATGTGAATAAAATGCACGTAAAGTGATCCAATAACATTAACAGGATATCATCCTAGAGTGAGGTGTCCAACCGGCCTTTTTTGCGCCGCTGATGGTGCCTCGAAATGCAAACTTAACCTCCCAAACAGTTCAACATGAATGTAATTATAAGATGAAGGCGCAAGAAGAACACAGGCGGGAGAAGGAACAATCAAAACCAGTGCGTTGTATCGACTTGGGCACAGTAAGCTTTTGCTAGCAATAGTTATGGCATGTATTGTTCTACCACGGAACCACTCGCAATTAATCGACAGCATCCAGTAACTACTCAAAGGAACGCCGTTAACTGTAACGAAGAAAGTTTCATGCCAGTTATCAATCCCACAAGTGTCGGTCCTGTGTAACTACATCTTCAACAACACAATTATTTCATGCTCCTTAATAAGGCGACCAATGCCCGCAAAACTCGCAATGAACTTTCCTCTCCTCCGAAGGGAAGAACACCGGCATTTTACTAAAATAGCTGCATGACCGTCGATATTCATATCTATCATATTGCAATTAGGCGGCAGAGCTAACAGTACAGGGTAGAATCCAGCGTCATTAATTAGTTTCAAATCTTCACCGGCACGCATTCTTATTCGCCGAACCGCATCACCGCATGCAGTCAACCGATCTGCCCCAGCGCGCCACGCGAGAACGTGCCGGCAAACTAGCCATTGACGACGGCGGCTCCGAGAGTACTTGCAACCTCGTTACGTCCCCTGTTCACTCCTCGTGCAAGACCGCCGATAGCCCGCACCGCGGTCTGCGCGAAAATAACCCGCAGCGTATTCGCTCACAACGTGCGATAAGTTCGCGAAGATTCGCAATGCCGGCGATACGTTAGTGCATCCAGAGCTGTGAGAGAAAAGCGGTAGAGATGGCCAGCGCTCACGTTTCAGATGGGCCGTCGTTCAGGACATCGTCAGCATCCACACGGAGCTCTCCCTCCGGGGGCGCTCTTTTTCGTCTCTCTCCTCCGGGGATATTCTGGAAGCTGCTGGGATGCGGCCCGACGCCGCATCCGGGAGGATGCAGAGAACAACTCGGACCGGCCTGTGCAAGTGGCGGCGCGTGGCGGCGGGTTCGGAAACCACGCAGAAGCACGCGTGTGTCGCTGGCTCATAGCTGGCGGTAGTTGTCCGGGAACAACTTGGCTGAGTTCGGCAGTCTGCTTGGAAGTGGCAAAAAATACGCGAAACATAATAGTTGGTTGATGTGAAAGTCATTCCATAGAGTTTAAGCCATCATTGTTATACAAATGTTTGTACAGTGTAGTAGTTATAAGAACACTAATAGTAAATACGGACCTCAGCAGGTGTAACAGCGATCGTGGCGTCAGGTTGCAACTTAGAATGACAAAAAGTTAGGGGTGGGCATTTTGTTTCCAGATGTCCAATTTCATTGAAAACATGACAGCGAGAAATTACATCAACTCTACATTTTCTGTTGAGTACAGCACATTAAGTTGTGTCCTTTTGATATCACCAAAACAGCCCGCGACTGCCCTTCTGACCACAAACGACTGTATTTATCCTGTAACTTCATAGTCCAGACACTGCATTGAAAATGTGGCGCCGTACTTACCTAAACATTCATTGCAAAACCTGTTGAGTAAAGCAGCTTTATACTCGCAATGTCTATTGTTATACATGATTCCTGTTTTTGTTTTTTGCCGCCTTTCGTTTTCCCGCAACAAGGACCTTGTTGACAGCTGGAAGAGCTATCTCTAATGGCGAAGCCGTTGGCGTATAATGCTGTGCCAATTGGCGTTCTCATGTTAATTCCCACCACTTACACATGTACAAACTGAAGGCAAAACTACACACAACTCAATACTCTTACAGTCACAAAATGCCAATTCTGGCCGTCGGATTCGTGCCCGTTTCCGTGGTGTAGTGGTTATCACGTGCGCCTCACACGCGCAAGGTCCCCGGTTCGATCCCGGGCGGAAACAAAGTTTCTTTTTTTTTTATATACAATTTTATGCTGACACAGGGACTGCACCGCATCCACTTGAAACGTAACGTGAAAACTAATCCGAAGCCCACCACTACGGCGCGCCTCATCGCCTGCGTTGCGTCAGCGTGTTAAACCCTACAATCAATCAATACTTGAAACGTTATAGGCTTGAATATGTAGTTCGTGATGTATAACTACCGGTATAAATAGCGCAACCAAAGCCAGGGCACATGCCCACAGTGGAACCATTTAAGTATTTTCGTCTTGCTCTCTCTCTTACATCGCCTGAATGGGCAACTTCTCAGAAAGTACGACATCGGCGGTATTCAGTGTATGATTAAGGTAGATGATATACGCTGCGTAGGCATGTATAGTACCTTCTACGAAGTGTTTTCGGTTGTGGAAACAGGCCACAGAGATGAGATAACACTTCAGGAATCATGGCAAACTGCACCCGAGTGAACAAGCTGCGAGGAATGCGCAAAAAATGTTTTTTTTTTTGTTTGTAATCTCAGGCAGAAACGCCATTGGGCGCTGCGGAAAATGGCTTGTACTAAACAATTTCTAACGTGCGCTCATAGGAGTGATTATTCGAATTGGCCCGTTAATTTAAAGCGAAAAATAAATCTCACTATTCACCGTACGCGTACAGGATTTCTATGAAGGATGAGGTTGTTGTTATTGTTGTAGTTTGACGACAATGAGTATGACGATGATGATTGGTGTGTGTCTTGTTTCACTAAAGTTTGCTGCATATCCCGATAAGGCTTCTTATACAGAATATCGGCCACTTCTATAAAATGCTCCCGTTGGTTTCTCCAATGTTATCTTCAAGAAAACACAGCGCAATACCGCTGAGCTCCTGGCCAAACAACGTCTTACAATATACAAATGTGCCGTCTGAAGCAGCTTTGCTGCGTTTCTCGGCTGTGGAATCATGCACGATTATTACAAGTACGAAGATAGCAAAAATATGACTTGATCGAACCATCGGTGCAATGTTACTAGCGGTATATACAGAGTTTACTTAATATCGTGTATATTATATATATATAATTATATAATATAATTTAAATTATATCGTTAGAGATAAAGTTACAGTTCCCCCGGTTCTATAGGTGCGGTTATTGGGCGTGTTATTTTCATAATGTGTGTCTGCTAAATGTGGGGAGTATGTGGTGCGATATTAGTTATTTATTCAGTAAACCATTTTTATAACGATGTACTCGTGACAGGAAAATCGCTTCGTTATAGACGATAATTTCTTTAAAGCGGACAATATTTGCTTTCACTATCTTCCAGTGGCAACTGAAACACCCCTAATGAAGCGAATTTCAAATAAAAAGGTTTCGAATTATAACCAAGGTTTAGTGTATTTACACTCGTATACATCAAATATGTGCGCCCCTAGTAGTAGTCCCAGGCTTACCGAGATCCACATGTCGTAATTCCTCAAATTAGCCGTATTTTTGGTTGGTTGTACCGTTTAGAAGCAATGAATTGACTGATGCGATACAAAAATGGGAATATTTCTGTACAAAAAAATTTAAGTGCTATTCTACTCTAGCGGTTATAGCAGCATATATGGCTCTGGGAATTACCAATTTCTATCATCACGCCTAGTTTCATTTAATCATCATAACTTGTTACTTCACAGGGAAGTTGTAACCGTTGCAGAATTCATAGCTGACGTCAATACATAAACGTCAACGGCGGGAATATGGTTACAGAAAACGGTTGTAACTTTTTTTCTCCGTGTTTCTGCTCTACGAGCCCACTAAACTTTCCCGGGTGCGGGAAGTTTCTCTCAGGAGGCTTCCGGCTAGGGTGGACCTCACACCTTCAGTAACTTGGACTTGTGGACACTCGCAAGAAGACCCAGGAACTTGTCCCAAGTGCCCGGCTCAGGCTGTTCCCAGTCTAAAATCACAATGCCGTAAAAACCTAACAAGAATTCCTGTCGTACGACAAAAAACTGTTGTTACAACAAAGTCCTGGTGTTACGACAAAACCATCTGCTGTTACGACACACATATATGTCGTAACGACAAAGTCAGTTTTTTTAACGACAAATATTCCTGTAGTCACAACAGAACTGCCATTTATGCTACTCTTCACAATGGGCAATAACATTCGGAATTCGGCACGACTGAGCATCAAGAGCAGGACAGGAATACGACGCGTGACAGAACACCACAATCACGGCACGAAAAGAATACGACAAGACGGCAGTAAGACACGCGAAAATAAGCAAACTACAGAAATTTTTCTTGATTTCTTTTTCGACTAGGTTGAAGCTGATACCAAACATTTTTTTTGTGGGCGGAAAACAAGGACAGCTCGCGATGGCGCACTCAGAAATGGTGGTCTCCGGTGGGATAAACCGGATGACTACACCCGCTGGGTGGAGGAAGATAGATAGTGCAGGTCGCTGATGGACTTTCTTCACGTAAGTGGGACATCATACACACCTGTAGACTCGAGAACTTATCGGTTTCGTGACTATCTGTGCTTTTAGCAGCCCTTCTGTCTTGCTTTCCAGGCTTTCATCTCTTTCTCTGGCTTTCCTACCTTATTCTCGCTTGCTTCCTTTAGGCATCCTCTCATATGCCGCGTGGCAAAAACACGAGGCAAAAAACATCTGTTATGTCGAAACTATCCAGGGACCAATTACATGACAATTAGGCCCTACGACGACTCTAACATAACGCCGACTTTCATCTACTTTTCATAAGTGCATAGTTTCCTTTCATAAGTGCATAGCTTCCTTTAGACATCCTCTCATATGCCGCGGGGCAAAAACACGAGGCAAAAAACATCTGTTATGTCGAAACTATCCAGGGACCAATTACATGACAATTAGGCCCTAAGACGACTCTAACATAACGCCGACTTTCATCTACTTTTCATAAGTGCATAGTTTCCTTTCATAAGTGCATAGCTTCCTTTAGACATCCTCTCATATGCCGCGGGGCAAAAACACGAGGCAAAAAACATCTGTTATGTCGAAACTATCCAGGGACCAATTACATGACAATTAGGCCCTAAGACGACTCTAACATAACGCCGACTTTCATCTACTTTTCATAAGTGCATAGTTTCCTTTCATAAGTGCATAGCTTCCTTTAGACATCCTCTCATATGCCGCGGGGCAAAAACACGAGGCAAAAAACATCTGTTATGTCGAAACTATCCAGGGACCAATTACATGACAATTAGGCCCTAAGACGACTCTAACATAACGCCGACTTTCATCTACTTTTCATAAGTGCATAGTTTCCTTTCATAAGTGCATAGCTTCCTTTAGACATCCTCTCATATGCCGCGGGGCAAAAACACGAGGCAAAAAACATCTGTTATGTCGAAACTATCCAGGGACCAATTACATGACAATTAGGCCCTAAGACGACTCTAACATAACGCCGACTTTCATCTACTTTTCATAAGTGCATAGTTTCCTTTCATAAGTGCATAGCTTCCTTTAGGCATCCTCTCATATGCCGCGGGGCAAAAACACGAGGCAAAAAACATCTGTTATGTCGAAACTATCCAGGGACCAATTACATGACAATTAGGCCCTAAGACGACTCTAACATAACGCCGACTTTCATCTACTTTTCATAAGTACATAGTTTCCTTTCATAAGTGCATAGCTTCCTTTAGACATCCTCTCATATGCCGCGGGGCAAAAACACGAGGCAAAAAAAAATCTGTTATGTCGAAACTATCCACGGACCAATTACATGACAATTAGGCCCTAAGACGACTCTAACATAACGCCGACTTTCATCTACTCTTCATAAGTGCATAGTTTCCTTTCTTAAGTGCATAGCTTCCTTTAGACATCCTCCCATATGCCGCATGGCAAAAACAGGAGGCAAAAAAAATCTGTTATGTCGAAACTATCCACGGACCAATTACATGACAATTAGGCCCTAAGACGACTCTAACATAACGCCGACTTTCATCTACTTTTCATAAGTGCATAGTTTCCTTTCTTAAAGGGACACTGAAGTGAATTTGTCAAGCTCCCGTTTTTGCTTGCACTGCGTAGACTGGCTCAAATTAGCACACTTTTCATCGTTTATCCGGTTGACAAATCGGTAATTATTTTACAAACCGCGAAAGAAGAAAAACTACCATGCGCGGTTTGCGGCGGCCGCACCAACTAAAGCTGTGACGTTAGGAGGAGCCGCACCGTGATTGGACGATGCCCAAGGTGAGCAACCAAACAAGTTTCGGTTTCGGTTTCGGTTCTGTAAAACACAACCGGTGGCGTTGTTGGATGGGCATTCTCAATAACTCAGTAATCATCCTACCGCGCTTCTGCCATGTTGTCACCTGTAAAAATGCATAAAGATAAGCCTCCCAGGACGGCTTGGAATCGTAGCATTCACTAGCCGAGGCCTACGCAGTGCATGGACGCCCTCCGCGTACCCGCACACGCCCAAATGTCATGCGCTTTTCCCCCATATTTGGAGCTTGCCTCACTCATGCCTGTACCGTAAAAAGCGTGTTCGCACCAGGCCAAGGGTCTGTTCATTCTGGCCTGTGCCCACTGCCCGCAAGCAGTCGGTGCTTATGGCAACAGCAGGCCAACGAGAACTCGCTAACGCGCCAGTGCCAGCCTGCGCGCGTTCTGTGAACTAGTTCGCGGAGCCATGAACGTTGCGGCCGAAAAAAAGGCGAACTCAATGTAGAAAACATCGGCAGAAAACGAAAAAGTTAACTTACCAAAAAAAAAAAAGCACGTACCCGCGGGGATTCGAACTCGTGACTTGCAAAATACTTGCATACCTAGCACCCAGACAACTAGGCCACGAAGGCGGGCTCTGCTGCTCCTGGTAATATAGAGTGTATATTGTATAACCAGTTTACACTTTTATTTAGTTTTGGCATTTCAAGTAGCTTAGGTGACTATTTGTTGTATTGCGCTCGTGCAGTAAGCGTCGCTTGAGTTTCCACAATAGCTCACTTCTAGCAATTGCATTTCGTAGACGGAAAAGCGTTCGCAGATGCGTAGTCGTGCTGCTGACCGCTGTGCTTGTTCGCCCAGCGCAAAAACGTGCTTCCCGCACCCTAGTTTTAAGCTGTACGGTAAAAATATCAGTTGATTTTATTTCCTTAGTACCTATATTGACTTCGCTGACTCTGCTCCCGCCTTCAAGAGGCCTTATATTTTCCTACTGGCGTACCAGTCACCGAAGCGTCTCATGTGCGCTTGTGCAGCGCTTGTGTGAAGCGACCTTGACTTGGAGCTAGATACAGTGTACAAACTAACCAAGTAAAGAAAGGCAGATTCTTCCATTCACAAACGTGTCCTGGCTTCGTTTCAACTGAGCGAACGAATTTCGACGACTCGTCCGCGGCCGGCGGACGAAACGCTGGGCCGACTGACTCTGTCTGAAGGCCGGGGAGCCGTGCAGTAACGCAGCCAATTGCCAGCTCATCCCCTCCTGACGTCACACGAAAACGCCGCAGAAAATGGGCGAGCGTAAAAAGAGGAGGACAGCATTTTCGAATTAATTTTTCTACTAAATAAAATCGCGTAAACGTGACCAGGGTGGTCGAAACATGGCCTGGGGACTCCGGACTACAATTTGCGCAAGTAATCCCGCAATGTTTACATATCACTTCAGTGTCCCTTTAAGTGCATAGCTTCCTTTAGACATCCTCCCATATGCCGCATGGCAAAAACAGGAGGCAAAAAAAATCTGTTATGTCGAAACTATCCAGAGAAAAATTACATGACAATTAGACGATAAGATGACTCTAACATAACGCCGACTTTCATCTACTTTTCATAAGTGCATAGTTTATAGTGACGTTGTAAATGCCGTGGCATTCCCGTCTTTGGTCACTGTCAACGCATGAGCTTCTACGGCGGGGGGTGTAGAGACGGACCGCCCACGTTCGTCCACTACAATAAAGCTGTAGTCCGTCCAAGGTTCATTTAGATAATTAGCTGGGAACTGTGATCAATCTTAAATTACGAACAAAAGTGTTTGTTTTGTGCACTTCTTGGCCTGCGCCCGGCTCCGCTGTGCACACACCTTCACAGACTGCAAGGGCACTGATTTGTTTAAGTGCAGAGCATTTTGGGGTCCCGCCTTGGCGTCGTAGCTCGTTCGCTGCTACGCTGACTGAAAGAAAATTTATTAATAGCCGATACAAAGACCCGCTGTTGTAAATACTACGCCGGTCGCCTAAACCAAACACACTGCATATATCACTTCACAACTCTATCACACCACTCACTACGCACGCAGTTCACTCTACAGTTCTCCATAGTTCACTAGTACACACACTACTAGAGCCACTATTGCACCCAAACATCACTGTAGATCACATCCTCCACAGTTCACGACACAGTGCACCTATCACTTCACAACTCTATCACACCACTCACTAAGCACACAGTTCACTCTACAGTTCTCCACAGTTCACTACACTACTAGAACCACTATTATACCGAAAGATCACTGTAGATCACATCCTCGACAGTTCACAACAGCAGGTCCAGTGAGTAGGGTAGAATAGACACTTCTATTTGCTTGTTTACCACACGGATAAACCGAGCCACCGCCGCATTCAGGCGGCGTAGCGACGTAACATATTCAAACATAGCTTCGAAAAACAAGCGGTTTATATAGTCACAACCGTTCGAAACTCCTCTACCGCTGGCGCTTGTCATACATCTCCCCTTTGTTTAGCGCAAAGAAAACTGCATTACATTAGAGGCAAAATCTGTGTATGTGACCGGCAGCTCCTGCGTCCATTTAGTTAAGAACGCCCGTAGTGTTGGTTCTTACTAAGCGAGAAAAAGTGGCCGCCAAAAACGACGCATTCCAAACTACGCAGTAAGGCTCCGGCACGTGCGGAGTGAAAGCAAGCACAAAAAGAATAGCACTCCCGCTCGTTCTGTTCCAGGCAGGCAGCGCGCGAGCACTGCGAAGGCGGGAAATTTGAATTCAATTAGACAAACTGCCGTTCAATTCATCAGCAGAAGAGTGAGACAGGGTGGCGAAGAGTGTGATGAATGTAGCAGTGAGCGGATAACAGCGCCACAGCCCATTATGGCGAATCACTGCTCTGCCCTTCCGGCAGCTTTCACATGGAGTGAAACGGCTTTAATTGCTCTTTGTCTTATTAAAAAGGCGTGGCGTCTAAGGTGATTCATCACCCCCAGCCTAAGGTGATTGGGTATGATGCACAGTGAGCGTGGTTTTGTGAGCCAGCTAATGGTGATAAAGGTTGCAGCTACCGCGTTACAGCTGCCCTGATGCTGATGTGGCAGAATGCGATTGATGTATGGAAAACTATACCGTTACATCTATACAGGGTAGTTGGTGCAGCGATCTCTCTCTTTTCTGAAGACAGCATTTTGACCAAGAAAGTTTGTCTGCTTTTTGTCTCCCGCAGACACAATATGGTAGGGTTATTTCCTTAAAGGATTTCGCATATCTCGTCAAGATTTCAGATCAGGAACCTACAATCCCAGGGGTCAATGCTTTCTGCCGTATTCGTGTTTCCGAGAACGCTTAATGCGACGAGAAGTGTGTCCGGAACGTCGCTCGTGCTTTGGCGCTTAGCAGTAGGAGCTGGCTACTTTTGGCGCCGAATTGGCGCTTCTACATGCATGTCTGTGGGGCCGGGCAGATCGGCGTCGCTTTTATATTTTCTTCAAGGCAAAATAATTTCTAGGTGATCAGGTCTTTTAGGCCGTCCACGTTTAGTGGTGCTTATTGTGCTGTCCACGCGTACCATGGGTGGCTGCAGCGGTAGTGTGTGGGGGACCGGGTGTAGGGTCGTCAACATCCGTGCATCCTGAACCACCGTAGACCACAAGAGCAGTACTGGAGAGCACTGATCCGCTACCATCAGGGCTACTGGACGCCACAGCCACCTGTGGTTTTACAGTCGAAGCTGCGACGTCATAGGCCCCATCGGGGGGGCGGGGTCTGCCTGACAAGAGTTGCCGCCGAAACCAGATGCCGCTCGGCCTCCCGGCTAGCTGCACCAACATATCAACGTGAAGAGAGCATAGCGTGCTTTTGTACACTTGTGGGAGGGGGTCGTTTTCAGTTGTTTCTAATTAAATGTTTCTTTAATCTTTAATGACTTCAGATGACCTGCATTAGGCTGGGTGAACGTTTTCGCAGTTCGGGCATTTGAGTACCATTTTGTTTGGCAGTTTTCGTCAAGGTGATAATGTTCTGAACATATTCCGCATGTATGTTTTTCTCTGCATGCGTTAGATGGGTGTACGTAGCGCTGAAAACTGAAGCATCCGCGAGAATTGTAACAAATGGCCGTATCTGACAGTAAATAAAGGCCACGTTGAGTGTGGGAAGAACGGCACTCCTGCAAAGGTACTTCTGATCACGCAAACCTTCTAGAAGAAATTTTTTTTTTCAGTTCCGTGATGATTTCGGCTTATAAATTTTTTTTCTGAGAAGCGTTTACAGTGCGGTGTGCCTGAACCTATATTTAGGCCTCCAACGGGCTCACGAGTTTGACGGTTCTTTGGATTACCCACCAATCAGCGTGTTTCCGGTTGATAACTTTTTTGCTTTATACTTGGCGCCGACTTGTGTCACTAGTTAATGCATAAAAGTACCGTCACTAAGGCACGCAAGGGAGCAACGGTGGCCATTGTGGTGTCTATCAGTATTGCGAGGGTGCTGATTCTACGGCCTCGCCGCTAACTTTTACAGGGTCGTTCGTTAAGGACACTGCCGAAGCTGCAGCAAAATGGCATCTTCGGACGTGCTTCTGGCGCTGAAATGCTACTACACGCGTTAACTTTTATTCGCGTTCGGAACGACATGAATCGCGCTCAGCCGCCGAGCAGGCAGGACAAGCTCAGACTATCACGGTTGACCGGCTAAAACGCATAAACAACAAAATGGCGGCGCCCGTTAAGCGTCGCAGTGTAGAAAAGTCTCGCGTGATGCGAACTGACCAATGATCATGGCGGCGGTATGGAACAATAGGAGAAAAGAGTGCCGATACTATGTAGCCTTATCTAGTGCTTATAGTGCCGACGACGGATTCGAGAAGCTGCACAATTTTTAATACCGATTCGTTGGGGCTCACTCTTTCAGTATTGTGAGATTGGATTTATTTATTTATTAATTTAAACAATACTGCGGGCCAGGAATGGGCCTAAGCAGGAGTGGTGGTGTTACATTGTGTTAAGACCAGTTACACAATTTCTAGCGGGTAAAAAAAAAAAAAACGCGTGAACAAGGCAGTACAAACTTATTCGGTACATATGTGAAAATTCTTTTTTTTTTGAAATCAAACATTTCATCAATACATTTCAATATGCTACTGGAAGAAATAATTTCAGGGGGGAGATTGTTCCAGTCGGTTATATTCCTGGGAAAAAACGAATAATTAAATGTGTTAGTGCGCACCGAGATAGGCGTGAACATAGCGGAATGATAGTGCCTCGTGGGACGTGATGATAACAGATTGAGTAAGGCCGATGCATCAAGTCATCACGGGAAACCTGCGACGGGATGACTGGAAACCTGCGAAAGTTTTGCGGTTTTCTAAATACCAGGCAAGTAAAGGGCTTAGATGCATTTGTGCGGACCCTTTTGTGGTCTCCATCATTGCGAGTGTGCGTCTGTGTGCACGCGCGCACTTGTGTGCTTGGTGTTGAAGATGGTGGAAAAATTTATTCTTGCTTTTACGTTAAGGAACTTTTAGGTGCAGCTTTTTTGGCATGCTGAAATAGGTAACGGGTGTTCCTTTTTGCTTTGCTCTCTGTATCATCACGTGTACCTCAAGGGTTGGTTTTTGGCCCAATTTTGTTTATGCTATATAATAATGATGTTTAAACATATGTGCACCCTATGATTGAAGTGCGGTTGTTTGCCGATGATTGCCTCTTGTATTGCCGCGTCAATAGTGTTTCTGATCTAGAACTACCAAATGATTCTTTATTTTGGATTTATTACTAGCCCGAGAAATGGCATATGCAGATCAATTTTGATAAATGTGTTTGTATGATGGTTACAAATAAGAAAATTCCATTAATGTTTCGCACGCTTTGAATCACAATGTAATAAAGCGTTCTACAAAGCTAAAATAAACTGAAATGAACACGTTGGAAACATATATGGATGAGACCAGCGCAAGCTTGGATTGTTTCGACGTAAATTAGGAGATCCTGGTCCAGGTATCAAGCTTAAGGCATAATTAGACCAAGATTAGAGCTCACTAGTGTAATTTTAGTAGATAAATTGGAACGCGTATTCAGCGAATGACGGCTAGGTTTATTTTTTCCTCTAACAATACACATTGGGTAACATCCATGTTTCCCAGGGCTGGTTCGCTACGATGCCTATACGGTGGAAGTTTGCAGGCCTTAAGTGTTTCTATCAACTTTATAACAATGGGCTGAACTTGAATTCTAGTGTGCATTTGCCGCCTCCTGGAATAGGATCCCCTGCAACTAATTACGCTGGTACTGTCAAGCCTTATGTGCGTAGAGTTGATACCTTTAGGGGCTCTTTCATTGTGAAGACTATTGTTGAGTGGAAAAACTTGAACCACTGTACATTTTCACTTACAACGAGGTCGACTCGTTTGAAGAAAATTTGAAAGTGTTTTTTTTTTTGTTTGAACAGGGCTATGTTGAAAATAAATGAATAGAACAATACACTTGTATACCTTATTCCATATTTTCGTACTTATGCACACTAGATTGAGAACTTTGGAATACCGTACCTCACTCAGCTTGATCAATTCCATAAATATCTCTAAATCGCGGAATATTAAAAGGCACATTAACGATATTCCCACGCAGCATTACCTCGGAGAAAGAGTGTACACTTGGGTCCGCTCAGCGTGCCGCCTTGACCAGCATCGCCAAAGATAAATATTGGTGCAAGAATGAATATAGACGACATTTATCTTTATCTTTTTGCTCTGTGAGGAGGGATACTCAATTTTTTGTTACCGCAAATATTTGTGGGGCCGGTTCATTTTCGTGGAAAGTAATATCGTGATTTTCTTGAGCGTCCGACATTATTCAAATACCCTGTTTCTTTAAATATTTGATTGTAGGTGTTGCAACGCCTACGCTAAGTTTGTGCTGCCCGCAGGCCCGAATGGAAATTACAAACCCTGAAAACCTGAAAACCCATTATGGAGCCCATATTTTATGTGCGGACGTAGATAAAGAATGGCTGGAAGCAGACAGCCAATAAAGAATGAATCTGGGTGACCTACAAAATGGCAGCATTACGTAGTTAATGGATTATTTTGGAGAGCGAGGTTCCTGAAATATTCGTTCCGTCTCCTGTCTTCGAAGCTATTTTCAAAGTGGGCGGTCGCTACGGACGCACCAAGTTTTTGGAAGGGAGGAAACAAGAAGGGAGGCATGGGGGACCTCGTTGAAGTAATATCGGTGAACAAGCATCGCCAAGCTGAAGTAATAAATATTATATTTTGCCACAATTGGGGCTAAAGCGATGGTCGCTCGGGGTTTGTCCGTATGATAGGGTGGCTGCGATTGAACAACTCGATCCACAGCGTCTTTTTTTCGCTCTCTAAAACCGCACAATGCATCGTAATTATACTCTTTCAACGGCATACTCGAAGGTGCTCAATGGAGTTAGTTATGGGAACGCGTAACCACGGTGTAAGAAATAGGTGGTGACACTGCGCCCGGCGAGGTGACCACATCTTGTTTGGCGCTCCGGCGCACTTTTCCCTCGCGCCGGTAGATGGCGCTAGTGTATGGAGGCCCAACCCCGGTGCTGCAAAGTTGTGCCTGCTTGTGCGTGGTTTGCGTGTAGGCAGAGCCCGTAGGCGTCCTAATCGCAGCACAAAGATTTATTTGCTTTATTGTAAAAATCTTGCTGGTACGTTTAAAATTTATTCCTAACTCTTACCGCAGTAAACCCAAAGGATACGCCGGGATACCATAGATGACGTGCAACGTTAAGAGCAAGTCACCGTGCACGTTATGGGGGAGTTGCACATGAAGCTCCATGAAGCTTGCCCTTTCGCTGTGGCGCTTACACCTTTCTGCACTCGTTTCAGTCTCTCTTTGTTCACAGGTCCCATAATTCCTGCACGCACTCCTCCATTGCACTGCAATGACCTCACGGGTGATGACGTAGCTGGAAATGGCGACATCACTTCCGGGTACGTCACTCCACTTGACTTGATTTCCAGTGACGTCCCCACCAGTCGTGTTTTCCCTTGCACCGACAAGTATGTGTACAACCACCACCCCGGCCCCTGCCCACACTCTTAAAAAAGGTCGTGACACTTACTAACAGAACACTAACAAGTTGATTGATTGATTGATGATTTGGGTTTAATGGCGCAAGGCCAACAAGCGCAAAGAGCGCCAAAGACAAAGTTATTTGATGATGACCCAGATCTACAAATAAATAATAAATTATTTCAGTAAAACAAAAGTGAAGCGACTTAAAATCCATTAAGGTGGCTGGTGTATAGGGCCAGGATGATTATGCATGATAAGAAAGAAGCTGTAGAAACTTGACATCAGATAAAAATGGGAAAACACGCCTAACAGAAAGCATTGGGTTGTCGGCCACGAAATGTGATGGATGTAGCGGGATGTGTTGCCTGTGCAGTTCAGAAAAAATTTGGTGTCATGTGGTGTCCAGTGCCTTGCATTGAATGAGTATGTGAACTGCGGATAGGTCCTCTCCGCACCTGCTGCACTGGGGTTTTGTAGATACCGTGAGCAGATCTTTATTCGAGTGCGTTGCATGTGTGTGCCCTATCCGTAGCCTAGCCAAAGCCACTTCTGTGTATCTCTTGCGTGTTTCAGTGGTGTATGGTACCAAGTGTGGTTTTATTAAGTGTAACTTTTTGTGTGTCTGTTCACTCATTTTGCCACGGCTTACGAAGGTGTTGTCTTATTTGTGGCTTGAGGGCAGTCTATGGTACGGTTGTTAAGTGCGCTGTATTCAGAAGTGTAGCAGCAGCGGCCATTTGATCAGCAGTCTCATTCCCGGCAATTCCAGAGTGTCCACGAACCAATCAGAAAGTCATTTCAAGGTTTGATGCTATGCAGACATGATAGCCTTAAAACATGATTGATGACAAATTTTTTAGAAGGCTTTCCGGATGCCAGTGCGCGTACAACGCTAAGAGAGTGCGTGAACACGATGGATCTGAAGGATTACACTTATGCTGTGTGATTTAAGGCAGTTAAAATACTGTATGCTTCTAACACTAACCAGTTACTTGAAACATTAGGTACTTAGTGCTTTTACTAACTGGCCATGAATAACCTAGTAAAAAGCTGCGCGGAACAATGTGGATCGACTGAGCCCGCAGGTCGACATAGGCACATTCAACGCGCACATATCACACTTAGACAACAATTAAATTGAGCAAGAAAGCCAACGGGATGTGCGAAAAGAGAATTTATTATCAGCCACATATCAAGGCGCAACGGGATGCACGATGAGAGCGAGTATAACTTAGTTTACTTAGAAATGCATCTGCTCTTCTTGCTGTTTTTGCCAGAAGGGGAAATTCCTGTGATAAAATCAGTGGGCTTATCGCAAAAATCAAATATTTTTGCGATAATCTTTGAATTATGCATTTTGGTGTGAGCATATACAAGTCAGCATGTAGATTTGCAAAAAACGTTTTAATTGTGATTTGGATTGCGAGACGTGCTGTAGTTATTATGTTCAATAATTGATAGAATTTTGTTACTATCAGTAAATGTTAGCATCAAATAAGCAGCAGTTGCCGAGTGCACGGTGTAGAATAGTAACGATAGCATTTAGGTTCCATACTTGTGGCAGGACCTACATACCGTTCTGGGGGTAGTAAATTTCGTGAAGAGTTAGTAAATACAGCCCGTTAATATCTTTTACTAGCATTTTTGCTTAGAGGGCATAACCGAAATCTCTGGTGCCAGTGGCTGCGTATGGCTCCTTGCGGAACTTTGCGGTGTCACGTGACGGACAGTTCGCAGGGTAACAACGCACGTACGGCGATACGTAGTCTGCATAGTCGTTATCATCGAAGGAGATTGTTGGCTTGGCTTCAGAGAAAGTAAGTACTCGCACAATGCAATTCCCGTTTCCCCTGGCCGGACGGGAATGACTAAGCGCGGAATTCTGCGAACCCGCCATTGCATCGACAGCTGTCGCAGGAAAATCGGGGGAAAGAGAGCAGCGAGATGCAGGAGTATCGCTCTCACTCTTTTGCCTCTACAACGGTGCGGGTAGCTTACTCTGACTCAACACCATATAGGACTTTCGTTTGGCCTCCTGCAATTGACACACGCTCACAGCGGAATGGAATGGATGACTTTATTATAGGAGGAGGCCATAGGCCTGGTTGTGGGACACGGGGAAAAGGGGAGGGGAAGATTGTTCCTATAAAGTCCGCACTGCACTGTGAGCGTTCACTTAGCACGATATGCACAGGTGAAGTTGTGACGAGGACACTCTAATACGACCATGATTGGGGCATCCAAAAGGAGCCGTTCGGGCGCCACAAAGGGTGTGTTTGAGGGGACATCTAGAGAGTGGGTGAACGATCCGCCATCATACTGCTTTATAGAGACCTGTTTTGAGACCGAATTCTGTAATTTTCTGTAAAATTTGGGGGTTGTTTCTGACGTGTTGGACATGTTCTTCAGAAGTCGTCGGGCGTACTTGCGTCGTAAGGAACTGGTCGCGGTCAGTCCAGTAAGCTGAACAAGCCCAGATGAGGTGGAAAAGGTTCGGTGTATTGTTGTTGCCACAGTAGGGGCACCGAGGACTAGCAAGGTGCCCGTGCGTTGTTCATTTGGAGATGACGTCCGGAGTGTAGGCCGAGTCAGTGTAGACTTTATTAGCGAAAATTTCTCCTGTTCTTGGCAGGGACTGCAGAGGAGCAGGTGGTGAGGCGTCGGCAAGCCGTTGCCGGCTGAGGTTCTTAATTCGACGGTATTTTTGCTGCCACTCCATTTCGCATGCCTGTTGGGGCTCGGGTCTTTCTTGTATCGACGCGGGAACCATGGGAGGATTGCGTAAACACTCCCTGGCAGCATTATGCGTGGTGGCGTGGACACATATGGAGCTCACAGCGGAAAAAAATTCTTGGCTGACACTCACAGTCACGGTGCCATTTAAATCACTCGCGATCAGTGTAGTTACCAGTGACCGCACATTTTAGTGGGGCTGTAAACGATGTATAGTCGGTGAAAGGCGCCTCAATCTGCCGTTGACAAAACGTGAACCGTTATGGGCTGAGGACACCTACAAGTAAAAGCACGTGATGAGGTGGCTAATTAGGGGCTAATTAGCAAAAATGTATACTCAAAGTTATGCCAAAGCACTTTTTATATTGGCGTTCTAGAAGTGCGCAAGGAAAAGACAAACGGAACTCAGGCTGCAGGTTTTGAGAAACAAAGGATGAAAAAATTAGCAGTGGCTTAGCTCGGCTATGCCAGGATTTACGTAGCGTGAGCTAAGGTTGAGCAGTCCAGTCCAGTCCAGTCCAGTCCAGTCCAGTCCAGTCCGGTCCGGTCCGGTCCGGTCCGGTCCGGTCCGGTCCGGTCCAGTCCAATCCAGTCCGGTCCAGTCCAGTCCAGTCCAGTCACTGCTCCTCACGCATGCGCAGCACGGCTCTCCAGGAGCCATGCGAAACGGCTATCAAGCGGCTCCGGTGCAGCCTCAGACTTGGCTAGTGCGCAACGGAGGCGCACAGCTGGGCACGCGCCGGCGCCAGTGCGTCTGCCGTGGCTATGACGTCACTCCTCTGGAATGCGCAGACCGGCAAATGTACAGACCCAATTCTCTACACACCCGTACTCCAATTCGATTGGATTTCCAATTCAATCCAATACAACCCAATTTAATCCACACCAATCCAATCCAATCCAATGCTCCTCGCGCTTGCGCAGCAAAGCCCTTCAGATTCCACGCAAAACTGCTCCACCTCGGCCAGTGTAGCTTACGCTGCAAAATGCACAGAAGCAAACCCTACACTCACAGTGCTTTTCCTCTTGACGTTCTCCTTGACTAAGCTCACTAAAGTTCGTTGCCCTTTCGAACGCTGCAGCGACGACAACGAGGTGTATGCCTTCAGCTAATGCAGGGTTTCTTTTTACATGCGCGGTCAACGCTTGCGTTTTTACCCGAAAGAGTGAAGCAGAAAAGAAAATCAAACTCTCCTTTCTTCACTCTGTTAGTGAAAGTTACCCGCCCGCCCTAGAGAGTAGTTTCTGTTGGAAGGCTAGCATTTATTTGTTTTTTTTAAAGATGAGTATCGGCATTGTCTGCTAGCCCAGTCTCCCAATTAAAATGCAACAGCTCCCAACTCCTCGGCGCCCACGTGCCATCTTAAAGTAAAAAGGAAGCGGTGCAATATTCGCAGCGTACAACTTTCATTTCCCGGGCGCACTACGGCTGCATCCAGCACAAACTGGGGCAAGATGCGAAGCCGGCGGAATATACCTGAGGAAAGAAGTCCCGACGGGAGCGACTACCGTGAAAGGGAAACTTAATTTATTCAGGATAGTTTCAACGACCCTGAAACAAACAGAAGGGGGCCAAAATGATTTTATTAAGAACCACAGCGACTCCGAAAGAACCTACAAAGGCATTTCGGGGTGGGAGGGGGGTGACGGTGACGTAAAGCGCTCTTTCGTGAAATTGTAGATTGAAGATTTCGCGAAAATGCTTCTTTTTACGTTATAAAAATGCAGTAACGTTTGTTAGATGTCAATTTTGCGATGCAAGTGTCTCCCAATTTTAATTCCAGTAGGAGCAGTTCTTTCGATGTGAGCTCTATAGCTTTGAAGGCTGTCATCGAGTTTCCATTATCAACATCAACAAAGACTGTTTTCTTTACCTTTAGCGGGCCGTGAGCGGTTGTGCCGCGTTAGTTTCCTTCTTGACTTGTTTTGTAGCGTGAGCTACACTGGCCGAGGTTGAGCAGTTTCGCGTGGCTCCTGGAGAGCCGTGCTGCGCATGCGCGAGGAGCAGTGACGTCTCACGGCGCACAGCTGGCACGCTGGAACCGCCGCCGTCGGAACTGGATTGGATTGGATTGGAGTGGATTGGTTTGGAAATCGTTTTAGCAGCAGCACGCATGACAATCAGATAAACAACCAGGAAACCCAAGAATATCCAGTTGAAACTTAGCTCACGCTACGTATATCCTGCCGTAGCCGAGCAAAGCCACTGCTAATTTTTTAACTGCGGAGCTGTTGTACAAGCCGTACGGATCATCAGCGACCACCTGGACGTCCAGCAACTACTGGCATCTAGGGCGTCGGTCGCCCGGTCGTCACTTGGATTCCCGGACTAGGGAACCACTCCTACTTTATAAGGCTCATTAAAGTTTCATACTACTACTACTACTCACCGTTGCAGGGAAAAATAGCAAGATAATGCCGAGCGCTACTAAGCGCGTGCCTCGCGGCGACCGCCGAGCTTCTGCGGCACGCGCAGTGGCTTTGGAAAAAAAAAGTGACAAAAGCCCGAGGAGCGAGAAAATGGCCAGCGCTCGTTAACGTGTGCTTCGCGGTGACCGCCGTGTCCCTGGTACGCGCAGTGGCTTTAGCAAAAAAAGAAAAGAAAAACTCCAGCGCTGTCGTCAAGCGCTTCCGCGCATCTAAAAAAAAAAAAAGTACTCCAGCGCTAATGCTAAAGGTGAAAAGACACTGCTTGGGAGAGGTCACCGCGGCCGCCGCATTCTCTAGAAGCCGTTATGGATAGTTGGAGGCATGGCTACGGGTGTGCCACTTTTTCCGGACAGGACTTGCAGATCCCGTGACCGCTGCCTCGAGTCGGGGGCGCTGTCAAAACAGCACACGACGAAAGGGCACGCGACAGAAGAGCACCGACATAACAGCACGGCGTCAAAAGGGCACCCGACAAAACAGCACGCGACAAAACAACACGGCGTCAAAAGCGCACGCGACGGAACAGCACGTTGACAAAACAGCACAGCGTCAAAACAGCACAGCGACAGAACGGCACGATTTTATGGAACGCCTAAATGGGCAATTATTTTGATTTTAACGTGGATAAAAACACTTTAGTGGGCGCAAACTGCTCTCACTGAGGTTCTCTTCACGTTTCGTTACTCTTTCTCGGGAAAAATACTACGTCTTTAATTATTACAGCATGTGGGATATCTGAAATGAAAGACGCAAAAGCCAGGGACGACATTTGGTAAAACTTTTGTTCCTTTTTTGGTAGCCCTACAATTTTTATGATAATAATAATAATAATCAATCAATCAATCAATCAATCAATCAATCAATCAATCAATCAATCAATCAATCAATCAATCAATCAATCATGTTTATTTACGTGCCCAGGAACAGCCAGAGGCCTGAGTGCTGGCGCACGGATAGTTACTTGAAAACAAAATACAAGAAACATATTGGAAGAAACAAACAAGCGACAAGACACACACAAATTGAAGTAGCGAAAATTACAGAAATAAAGCACAGGCGGAGCCTGGGTACAGGTAAAAAAGAAAAAGAAAATGCCTTTGTGGCTCAGCTTATTGTAATGAATACACAACAAGCAGAGAACAAAGTTTAACAGTAAGACGACAGAAACAATGACAAGAGTATAGAGACAAATGATAAGACAAGCATGATAAGTAAACAGTTTCAAAAACAGGCAACTATATTGGTTAAACAGAACCACAGAGAAACCAAATTTCAGCAATAAAAAAAAGAAAAACGAACGACAGAGATATCATAGATGTTTAACATACTGTGTTCAACAGCGCAGTACGGTAAATTGTAAAGGAGCTTTGAAAGATGTCAAGGCGTTCAGAGAAGCGGTTGTAGCAATTCTGTATTCCGCGCACAGGACAATGATTGGAGTTGCGCGCAGCGGTCAAGAAAGGGCGATGCGACCTCGTGGGCCTCTGTGGAACACTAAACTCTAAACAGTTAAGCAGGTCTGCGCAAGAAAGGTCACCATGAACAATTTTGTGAAGAAATGTAAGGTCTGCACGCATACGTCTGCAGGCCAACGAAGGAATGGAAGGAACTATGGGTAAGTCAGAATCAGGACCCGGACTGTGATTGTGATGATGGTGCTTAAACATGGATAAAAACTTCTTCTGCACACGTTCTATTAATTCACTACTAGATTTGGAGATGCCGTTCCAGGCAACAGAAGCATATTCTAACTGGGGGATACATATTGCATTGTATAGCATTAGAAATGGATCTGGAGAAGAGAATTCCTTTGTAATCCGACACACATTTCCAAGACTTCGGAGCGCTCGCCGGGTGATGAGCCTAATATGAGAAGAAAAAGAGAGGGTACTGTCGAAAAGAACCCCGAGATCCCTAATAATATTATTAATAATAATAATAAAAAGAATAATTTTATTGCGATACAATTGTTCTTAATTGCTTCGTCACTTCTGTACTTCATCTGTACAGCACTCTGAAGCCTGTGTTTCCGGTGTTCCCACGCCTTAAGATGGAGGGAAAGCCAGGGATGGCTTATCAGTGAACTTTGATCGCCCCCGCCGCGAGCTCGACATGTAGGTGGCGACAGCGTCGCGCTGCTAGTGTGGATGCTCCGCTGAGCGGCCCGTAAGAATGCACACTATGGGCGCGCTTTGTGCCTTTTTCTTGCCGTATGTGCGCACGACAGGTGCAAACAAGAGTGGTATGCTGTGGTTCGGTTACTCAACGTTCAATGTATAGCATGGAAGCGGCAGTCAGTTTTAATTATTACGTCAAAAAACGCGACGACCCATCGGGAATATCAGAATGGCCGTAATTGTGACAATAAACTTGTACGCTGTGGCTCGTAGCAAGCTCTATCTTTCCAGACTATGGCTTTGAGCCTTCAATAAAAGCATAAATAGAAACAAATCACGAAGCCTCGTTCTCTGAAATTCAGTTTACAACGGCAATCTCAATCGCTTTCACTGGTAGAATGACGCATTCTTGCATTTGTGGGATGCTCTGAAATGGTAACACTACTTAACTGCCCCGAAATTCCTTCTAAGAGCTTACGATATTTTTTGTGTGTTCAAAAGGCAACATAAAATTACTGAATTTTGATCAGCGCAGAGATATAAATGTAACCGCTCTAACGGGTCTTTTAAATGAAATTTTAACGACTCTGAAGGAAGGTTTCATGAATAACGGTTTCGGATCACCTATTTACGGCTTTCGTGGCAAGTGAACTTGCGAATTGAATTGTCAACGCACGCAGTACAATCAACACCTCATGTTTAGCTAGGTTTTCGCAAAGTGACAAACAGGCTTACAGTGTGCAAACCAAGCTTCTGGGACCTCACAGTGAGCACAAATTTTCTGTGACGGCTGCTCTGTTGAAGATTTGCGTTCTTTTAGAATCTAAGGGGTGCCTGCAACAGCGAGATGTGTTTGCATTCTTGCGTATAAGGTCGCTTACGAACCCTAAAGACGGCAATAAATGAAGTTGTGCTGTTGCAGATGTAGTAAAACATTTCCTTTTTATTTATTGTAGCAAATCAGCGTAACGGATTCCCGGTAACTGCTTTGTTTTGTAAACTGAATATCGCCTTTGTCTTGGCATTTAATTCTTGAGGATTGGTAAAAAATTAAATTCTGCGCATTTCATTTTTTTTCGGGAAGGGGGAGGGGGGGGGGGTCCTGCCAACGTTGCAAGAGCAGCGAGAAGATAACGCATGTAACGCGCGCGAAAAGCCAAACTATGGTTATCAGTATTATTTACAATCGAAACTACACTAGGCGTCGTGTTCTGTAGCGGTGAAAAAGCAGTACATGTATTTTCCAAAATGATTAACCCCCCTTTGGTCCGAGATTGTCCAGAAATTGTGGGATGCCTTTTTCAAAATTGTATTGAAAGCAAGCATTGTGGAAAAAAATGAAAAAAAAAAAACCGGAGAGTCATGGCACACACCCCACACACATGTGGGCAACAACGTGCATTATATATTACGCGTTTTCTCCTCTTTCTTTAAACTTAGGTCTACCTTAAGAGGTTAAGACGTGACCAAATTAGGTATTTAGTTATTCTGAGTGAGACACGTTTCTGGACAAGGTGATTCATGCCGGATTTGAAAATGATATAATAAGAAAATGACACACAAAATGCCACATGACTGACGCGAACTCACAACTGCTTAATTTTACCGAAACATTCCCCCTAAATACTCTTACGCATCCATAGAAACGTATTTTAAGTAATACGTAAAATTAGCAACTCGATACAGTTGAATAAATGTTTATTCCTCCTCCTGAGTATGACGGTCCAAAAATGGTATTTATTTTAGAAAAGGTACGGGAAGGACACGATCACACAGACGCTTGCGGGTGTAAAATACGTGTCCGGTACTGTATGGGCGATAGCGCACGGGTCGTGTGCAGTGTAAATGTTTTTGTTTGTTTCTTATTTCTATAAGGACACAGCGCAATTTTACAAGGGTGTGGAATTTGCACGCGTATGCACAGGTCTTGTCGCTTCTTACCCGTTTCGCGTACTAAACTTTTATCCTTTAAATAATCGCCATGCCACCTTAAAAAAGCACCCTTCGACGTTCCCGAAACGGCAGACGACTGCACTCAACAATACGAAAAGTGCAATGTGTGGAAGCAATGTTTATAACACGTTTCACACTCAAGCGGTGACCACAACGAAGATGTTTCGTGGAATTAAACCAGCGCATTAACCCGCAACGGCCGCTGATTATTGCGTTTCTAGAGGAAACGAGCACGCAGAGGTTACGATATCATTGCTTACTGCCAAACGAGCACACATATTGGTTGTTTTGTCGTGTGCAGCACGCGCCTTGCGCCGCACGCAACGTGAAAAAGCAGACGACGCGAGAGCGCCGTCCACACTAGGAGCGGTTCGTACCGCCGCCGCCAGGGGCCGACTGTGTTCGCGCTCAGGGGAGCAACTCATTGTACGTCTCCGCGTGCGCATTGTACGCTCTGCGTTCCACAGCAGCCACTGCCCCTTTGTTCGTCTTGGTGGCAACAAAAGCCGCCCCAACCCTCGTTTTCGCTGAGGAGAGGGAGGAGGTCGAGGGGAGACGAGAGGGGGCAGTTGCTAACATGCGCATTGAGGGGAGGGATTTTGAACACGAGCCAGGTTATTTTGAGAGCGGGACTTGGAAACAGGCAAAACGCGTTAGGGTTGTTTTGTGGTCCACCCTTTCTTGCATCAATCGTTGCATCAATCGTTGGCTTTTCATTGTACCATGACAAGTGACAGTCTTTGATTCTCGCAATTTCTGGTAAAGTAAAGCCGTCAGAAAGATGCACACGAACATGTTTATGTATTTTAGCGAATGAACTGCATATGTTTCTGCACAAATGCGGTTCCCAACAGCAGAGTTTGTTGTTTATGGTGGGTGGCCTGTTTTTATGAGCTAACCTGCTGTCGTCAGCAATTGTTAGGCTCCCGCAACGCGCCTGCAAATTGAACAAAGCATGTTAGCCAGCAATCTTCTAAGCCTTGCAGCAAGATAATAGGTGTCATAGATAATAGCTATATGTCATATTTTCGGGGAAAATCAAACGTATCGAAGCTGCAAGCTGCAAAAGTTTCAAGGTCCAAAACCTTAGTGCCGCTTCGCTTGATTCTGACTGCAGATATCGAAGCATTTCAGATGAAGAGCACAGTATCGCAGCTTAGGTAACGCAATAAACCATTCATCGGGTAAAGTTCGTTTTTTTTTAAATAGCGAGAAATCGGCGAGCGTGATCGCTAGTACAGCTTTATGTTGTCTGATATTCAGTGGTGCCGGCCCACTCCCATTTTCTATACATCATGTAACCTAAATAATATTGTGGCTGTAAAAGCGCTCACTGCACAGCCTGAATCGTGGTACTCGCTTCTCAAGCGTTAATAAACGAAAGGATACAAGCAATGGAAGCACGCGAGAACATACTCGTACGACGACAAATTCGCATGCAGCATTTATTTCAAATAATTTCAGCCTTAGCAAATATATTATGTACGGACCGATGCAAATACATTGTGCACAAATACAAACATGTAAAGACAAATAAACTGACCCCCTCCCTGCTTCCCTTATACAGGCGCTCATGCATAGGTGAAGTAGTGGTGGGACATTTTTTTTCCTACTTTGAAGTTGGTACATGTTTTCCGGCACCATTTGTTCCGGCACTATCAGTTCCGGGGCCAGTAGCTCCGGGACCATTTGTGCCGGGACCATATCGCCCGCACATCGTGCGTATGGTCTTCTGCTTAGCAGTTACACAGGAAAAAAACAAACACGCCTCAAATTTAACGTACACTGCGATGACGTACACTGCAAACACCCCACGAGATTAGCGTTGCACATCCTATAGCAGTTTTTAAAGTGCGAATGCACTTTATAAGCGACCCTAAACCTTCCACCGCCGGCGGCGGCGGCGGCGGCGTCTGCAGTCCTCCTCTCCCCTAGCAACGGCGCGGAGCGGAGAGGAGCGTCCCTAGCAACGGCGCATGACGTCACTCCCCACGTGACGGCACGCCCTCACCGCTCCCTCGCTGCGCGGCGGTGTGCGCCGCGCGCATCCCTCTCCCTCCCCCGCGCCGTGACATCACGCACCCCACCTCCTCTCCCCGGCAGCTGCCGTGCGCCGCTGCGCGCGTCTCTCCCCCTTCGCTCGCTCCTCCTCTCTCCTCGCTGGCTGCAGCTGCGCGCGCACCCCTCTCTCTCGCGCGCCCGCCTCCTCTCTCAGCCACTTGGCTCGGCGCGCTCGGCGCGGCGTACCCCCCTATATATGAAGCGATAAACCGCCAGACCTCCGTGGGTCGGCTCGCGCGCGCTCTCTCGCTACAGTCTCCTGCTCGCTCTGCTCCAGTTTAGTCGCGCGCGCGTCTCCGTCGAGAGCGGTCGTGCGATGGATGTCCCGGAGGTAACGCTACCCTCAACAACGAATACATAGCATCACCCCGTGCATTCGCACTTAACCATGTTCACCCTCGGGGAAATGCTTGGGAGTTTTTTTCGCAATAAGGCGGGTGTTCGCGAACCACTTCCGTGCGGCCGGAGCCATGCACAGCGGATTGCGTATAACGCGGCTCTTTTTACGCCGCACCAGGCACCCTGAAACAAATTTAACGTTCTCTCGCATTTAGCAACATATGCCTGCGTTTATCTTTAATAAAGTAATTGTTTCTAGTAGAGCTACGGGCTTTTGGGCCTCTATTGATGCTGGCGCGCATGTTGGTATGAAGGCGGGATCACAGTCTGGTACGCTATGATGGTTAAAATGATTATTATAATGATGATGATTAGAAGCCCTCCATCTGTATCGGGACGTCCGTTGCCACCAACCAACTTGCCTGTCTTACTCTACTCATTAAACCTACCCTTTATTACCCTAACGGGTTAGCCCTCCGCCTACCGGTTTTAAACTCGCTTCTCCTATTGCCGTTTTCCGCAGCGCCACCTGTAGGGGCTGGAAAGAGCGGATAGCGTTGAGCCGCTGAGCCAAAGAAAGCGAGTAAGATGCCCACAATGGCGGTTGCATTTCAAATGAAAGAGAAGAGCGAACACGCCGGAGTGTCGCCGTTTAAATGCACGCGAAGAAGTGTGAAGTCCTTCTCTGCGGAGCATCCCATATTCCAAATTTAGCGTTCTGGTTGTGAAGCCTAAAAAAGCTGAAAGAAATGAAAGCTTTTGTGTGCTTCTTTTATTGAGTACAAAATACAAAAAAAAAACGAATACAATGCGAATACAAAAAAAAACGGCATCAAGGCAAGAAAAGACCTTAACCTGGTACCGAGGCATGCTTTGCAGCGGCCGTGATCTTTCGGCTCCCACAAGAAGATCTTCTCTTGCTGCTGTTTTCTTTTTCTGCTGTTTTATCGAAAGTGTAAAAAAAGAACAAGTGCCAGTTGCAACAGGCATGCCTCTGGTTATCATGAGCCGCTGCAACCCAAATCACCTGGAATATGATGGAAGCGAAAAAGCCGAAGTGTAATCCTTAAAGGAGCCATGAAGAGAAAACACAAGTTTGGTTCATTCAAAAGATTGTCTCGTTAGAATCATACTGACACCATTTTTAACGTAAACTTCGCTCAAATAAGCTACATAATTAGGAAAAACGGGAATGGTCATGCGACCCACCAGCTCATTTCCCGCAACAGAACCTATGTCGTCACATGAGCTAAGCTCTGCGATTGGCGGAGGCTGGCAGAAGCAGACGCAAATTAGGTAGAACTTACAAACTAGACGAACGAGCGATTTGCGCTTAAATTTAGGGCGCATTCTTTACAAAGCAATAAGAATAATGGGACAAACAGTGGAAGTTACGAAAGCACATGTAAACATAGAAGTACTGATGCGTTCTGCTGTTCGTACTGCGCACAGCATGCTTGGTTTCGCTGCACAGCACTACGGGGCTTGGGGTTGTCTCAGACGACACTGGCCGATTGACGCAAGCAACGGTGTCTTACGTGACCCCATTTGTCGAGCGAGCACTGTTTCAGGGAACGAATATTTTCTCCCAGAACAAAAACAAGCCAGGTTTAAATGCGGGCAAAAACAAACCAAACGCTTGCCACGGTATGGTGGCGCCATCTAGGTTACGGAACGTAAAGAAACGCGGGAACAAACCAACACCGCTGTACAGGGTGGAGACAACCTTTGAACGGTCCCGTGCCGCCGCAATTGGGCCAACGGGCTCAACGCGTTATTCTTTTCGTTTCCCACGAGACCTAGCAACGCGAAACAGACAATATGATTCAAACTTCTTCAGTAAACCACGTTGCGGCGATAATTTTAGCGCGTTTTTGACACAATGACTTGCTTCGGCGGCTCACTATATCAACGGCTCACTATGTTGTGTTGTTTCAGCCTATCACAGGCACACCTAAATCTCTTCCTGTACCGAAATCGCCCTCCACTGGAATATGCGGGTGCCTAAATGTCCATGTACTGATATGTTCCTGCACAGATAAGTCTTGTAAAAATAAGTTCAAATGAATGTGCTTTTCTATTCCTTACTTGCCGCAGAGTTTGGATTCCGTTCCGGCGAGTGCACTATGCCATACCACCTAGCAACGCCACCGCACCCAACTTTTACAGTGCTCATCTCTTGCAGTGTGCTGTTTTGTCACGTGCTGTTTCGTCGCCGTGCTGTTTTGTCGCCGTGCTCTTCTGTCGCGTGCTGTTTTGACGCCGTGCTGTTTTGGCGCCGTGCGCTTCTGTCGTGTGCGGTTTTGTCGCTGTGCGCTCTTGTCGCTGTGCTGTTTTGACGTGTGCTGTTTTGACGCGTGCCCTTTTGACGCCGCGCTGTTATGTCGGTGCTATTCTGTCGCGTGCCGTTTTGTCGCGTGCTGTTCTGTCGGTATACCCTCGAGTCGATGACGAAGAGTGGTGGAAGTCTATCTACAATACTGAGAATGACTTCAGATCCACCACTCGCCGCGAAAAAGGCGACGACTTCTTCGATGCATATGGCGGCGATTACTAGCCCCGCAACTATGCAAATAAACAATGATACTGAAACTTGACTATGTGTGCGGCAATGTTCACCTACAAGAGCTCCGCCATTCAAGTCTAGCGCGTGAGTGCAAGGTTCGCTGAATTTCCTTCATCTGCGGATATCGGCGCACTTCCGTCTCCTTTTTGCACACGGACGCCAAAAAAAGAAAAAAAAAAACATCAACCAAAGCGCGGGTAACAGGTTTGCTCTAAAATGGTTGTTGTTATCACGGATTGGAGAAGAAGACGCCGTCTGTTGTTGGACAAGTCAGAAACGCATGGTCAGCCTCGAGCAAAAAACGCAAGACGTACCAGCGTATTTGCCAGGTTCACGTTGTATTACACCGCAAACACATAAATAATCCACCGGTCACACGGGCTTCTTTAATTCTGATGGAAGCGAAGCGGAATCGGCTTTTAGAGCGCGCTGGACCCATCGCCTTTGCAAACCGGTATGTTTCAATCCAGATTGCGAAATTACACTCCCGTGCGCCAGATGGCGTCAAAAAGGGCATATTGAGGCTCGCGTCGGGCAACTCTGCGCAGCCGTAGCCCAGCCGAATATTCGCAGCCGTTACAAAGGCCATCCTTTGTAGCATGGTTGTTTGAATTAGCTGGCGCAATGGTTGGTACTGTGGTCTGCAAGCACTTCGTTTGCGACGACGGCTGGCTTTCACCGTGTTTGTTCTTCACAAGAACTAGCGGAAGCTGCTGTACTGCTGGCGACGCCATTTTTGTTTTACGTTGAGTGGACTTTTTCTAGTGCCGGTTCTCTTCCTGGCGGCCGCCACGGCGAACTACAAAATGGCAGACTGGCACTCCACCCAAAGGTCTCGCTGTCAGTAAACTGGTGCACGAAACATTCTGCTCCTTCAGCCCCTCCCTCACCCAACCATCACCCGTTCCTTTCACATGGAATCCCCGGCAGCGGGGACACGTTCCCGTAACAAATCTGCAGTGGTCGAAGCGCCTCTTCCTTTCTAACGTCGTACGTATTAGAGTGTCCTCACCACTACTTCAATTGTGCATATGATACCCCTATGGGCGTAACCAGACCATGAAGACAAAATACAAGTTGGGTTTATTAGAAAGACTGCTTAGTCCCGATAAGAATGAGGCCAATATCATCACAATCTTCGAACAAATAACGGAGATATTAAAGAAAACGTGTGAAGCAGTCGCGACCCCCTCGCCAATTTCCCGCAACTTTTTTGTGACGTCACAGAACCTCGTTTGTGCAATTAGCGGCCGCCTAACTGACCTGTCGCGACGACACATGACTGGACGTCTGTAATGGGGCCTCTAGTTCTATTTGACCGCATCACTTTAATGCTAACGTGCAGTTAACGCTCTAAAAATTGTTTTATTGTTGGCCCGTATGACGTCATTCTTGCTCATAACACGTCACTGTGGCGCAAAATGTGAAAGTTCTTAAATACATCTTGCTTTTTTCTCGTTAAAGAAACACCTTTTGTGGCTGTAATGGAGCTGAGTGACATACTGAATCCTAGTTCATTCAAATTAAACGAAGTTGCATTTTCTCTTCATGGCTCCTTTAAGTGGACGTTCACAGTGAAGTGAAAAGATTCATATGAACCATCTTCCCCTACCCTTTTTCCCCTTTCCCACAACAGGCCCCATTGGCCTGCTCCTAATAAAGTCCTACATTCCATTCCACTATTCGCACACTGGTGGTCATGTGCTCGCAGCGCGGACAGCCTCTAATGTCTTGCCGCTTTCCTTGCTAAGCCTTTTTGTGTGCCCGTACGAACTCGCCACGATTCTTCGAAAAAGAGGAAACGAAAACGTACAGATCTAAAATGCGTAGCCGCTCTCCGAGCAGTAAGCTCAGGGTGCACCATTTCGTTTAAATTGCCCGAGGCGACTGCCCAGAATGGCGCACCGGGTGCCCGCGCATGCGCAGATCGCTACTGGAAAAACGTCGCGGTGTTGAGAGTCTAAAAAAAATTTTGTATAAATTTAGGTATGCTTAACTACAGACATGTTATCGCGCGCTTATTTGAGTCCAGTTATTTCATACAATTTGTGCCGTTCAGTAAAGTTGTTAGCTCCTATGGCATTACTCAGCGGGGACGAGAGTATCACCGCTCCCTTCCAAACGCGCTTGGAGACGTCAGTCGCGCTCTGGAAAGCAGGGTTGAGTTCGAGCTGGATCGGGCTCGATCGAGGATTAACGTGTAGTAGCACCCGCTCCAGATTGAGCTCGACCCGGGACGATTCAATCGCTATTGAAAGTGGCACACAAACACTCAGGCTTTCTCTCAGGTTTTCTCGGCAGCTCTACCGTCACACCAGTGTTCCGCGACCGCGTCCTAATCCACGGAAAAGTAAGTACAGTGTTCTCGTTGGTTGAAACTGTACTGGGGCATGGTAAATGTAAAGAAATGAACATTAATACAGATTTATAGGGATTAGACAAACAGCTGGGTGATACAGCTTGGTTCCTGAAGAGCTTAAGCTGCGTGAGGCACCCGAGAATTGAAATTTTTTGTGTGCTTCAGTGGTTGCACCTTTTTTTTCATAAGGAACCTCTGGGATCGAAAGCTATAAAATAAACCATACAAAACCTTTAGCTAGGCTTCCTTTGTGACGGCTTAATCGCGGTAACTGTACAAGATATGGAACGTTTGCGTTGAAAAGAAAGGTCGCGCGCTAAACTTGTCGCATACACCCACGCACCAATGCACGAACGCATGCAGGCTCACGTAAACGCAGAACACTGAGTTTAAGCCGCAGGTTTTGGTGCCAGTCTCCGCGACGCAATTACCAGGCGGGCCTCAGTGGTAAGACAAACCGAGGACGCGAGAATTGAGGACAGATCGCCCGCTGGGACGACCGGTGGGACACGAATGGCGCCATCGGTCTAGACCCAGGGCAATCACGGTTGCCATTTGTAACCGAGGCGGCCGGCATCTAAGCATCTTGTTGTCTCTTAGAAGGACAGCTACCTTAGTTGGCGAACGGATCTCCTGGGGTAGGAGTGGAGGGGCGGCATAACAGATGGTGGGAGGGACCTTGACCTTAGCCCGCCAGCGGCTGTTGGATATCGTCTTCCAGGTGCAATAAGAACTGTACGTGCCTAATTTGTTTCGTTTTTGTTGTTTTTGCGGGCGGTCTTGCGAAGGTCCGCCCACAAAGCCTTACAGATCTCTATGTTCTGCCGTACCTTGGGATTAGTGGGAGTAATTAACCGACGTTGGGAATCGTAGAGGTCGCTGTGTGCGTCAGTAGAGTCAGAACTGGACACGATTTGAACGTGAGAATTTTCGCAACGAATTCGTTTGCGTGGAGTTGTCGACGGAGTTTTGCCGGCAGAGGTTGATGCCGTTGTCGCGTTCAGAAAGCGTTCAGAATAGCGTTTAGAGAGCCGCAAAGAAAGGTCCCGGATATTGTGCGACCACCGTATTTTTTGCATGTTTATACAAAAAATAGGGTCCAGACAAGCCGGTACGCCTGCCGCGTGGCAAGTGCGCACAGTTGAAATTATTGAGGATTCTAGATCGGAATTGGCGCGAAAGTAAATGTTACCATAACGCAGCGCGTTTAAGATATTACGATCGCTAAAAAAACACTGAAGTGTGTTTGTCTGCACCTTGTTTATGGCTGCAGTGCGCAGTTAGACTTGCTCACTCAACTTTAATTTTCAGTGTAAAAGCCTGAGTTCATCTGTTCAACAGCAGCAGCTGCGGAAGGAAAAATACTGCGTGCGTGGAGTTCGTAGCATGCGCTCCAACAGTTGTGAAAAGCTGACACTGGTTGAACATATGTTTTATTAGTAGCTGAGCGTTGAAATTTGAATTTAGGCCATTTGAAGGTTAATGTCGGCTTTTCTTTACGCACAGGTTACTCACTCATGGTTCGAAACAGGAAAAGACGAAAAACGAGGATGTCGACAACACGATCGCTTTCAATAAACCGTTTATTTGCCCGACAAAAGGGTGCATATTTAACACTTGTCAATGCAGTCACCACGACTGAAAATTGGAGAGCCCTGAATAAAAGGGACACTGCAACACCTGTTTCAACTGTTATCAAAATCTTAAATGCTTGAAGAACGTAGTCAACCAACACATCCAGTATAGATTAGGGGGTCACAAAATACCACAGCCAAAAATAACTGCTATATGCCCATCGGAAAACCTGGAGACTTGCTCAAAAGCATTTTCTATTTTTCGTGGTCTTGGCGTTCTTCGACTGCTGGAATGACGTCATTACAGCCGTGTAGCGGCTATTGGCCGGCTTTCCTTCAGTTGCAGCAATTATCGAACTAGATAGCCACTTTAAAAGGAAAGCAACAAAAGCAAAGCAGAAACGGAAGGTGTACCTGCTGCGAGAAGCAAATCATGCAGTGCCCCTCCGTGCTGACGATAACTCTATAGCTTTCGCAGTGCTTCCAGACGAGAAGGAAAGAGGGAAAACGTTTATCGGAGGTGTTGCAGGGTCCCTTACGCGTCTGAAGGGGGGCCAGTTGGCTCAGTCTGAAAAGCAAAACAGCGCGAAAAACGAGGACTAACAGTGATGGGATGTACAGACGAGTGCTGTCTACAGGGTACGGAAGACGGCCCAGCCGGCGGAACAACAATGGCGGGACTGAGCGACCAAGCGCAGGTAGAGCAGCCGTTGAGCCCTCGCCTGGTCACGTGGTACCACAGCCGCGAATGTCTGCGCGAGCGGGGGTGCGGTGCCTCTCCGAAGCTGATATTGTGTCGTGACGTCACGCCTGCCACAATCAAGCTTTCGCGGCTCATGGTCATTGTGACGTGATTAAAGACCTTGCGAGACGTAGTATGAAAGAGCTTTCGCTCTGAAAACACGTCTTACGTTTCGATCCCTCGTACGTTACACATGTGTGGCGCACATGACGATTGCATTCGCTTTCATTTTAGCATCTCACGTGACCCCTCGAATCTTGCCTCGAAAAACCTTATCTTTTTCGCCTGCATTATAATGGACGGCTGGTTTATCCCAGCCGTCCACGGCACTGGACGCTTGGACACACTGGCTGGTGAATTTGATGAAGTAGACGCGTTTTTCGGCATTGTGACGTAAAGCCAATTAGCCACACAGCAGGGTCTGCAGACTTCTGGCTGCGAAATATGATCCATTACCTCGGTGGACACAACTTAGTCGTGTCAAGGGCTTTGCAGGACAATTTGCATGTTTTCTGCCTTAAAACCGCCACCTTAATTTTGTCACAAGGAACGGCGATTCCGTAACTAGAACGCAACGTGCCTTGACCACCCTTCTTCTGGTCACCTCAACGCAGCACGTAGACTCAGAAAAATGAACGTGAAGGGCCGCTCGCTCCACTTGACACCCATTGTAACCTACTACGTCCTTAACGGCCGCTTGTGCTAGCCTGGGAAAACGCCGCCACAGAACGAGACCCGCAACACTAGCGCAGCCTATCACCGCATAATCAAGGCCCTTCCAACAGGTCAGAATAAACCGTATACATCTGCCTCATCTGTGACGAACTAAGAACAAGTGGATCGCTTTAACCACAGGCTATCTGAAAAGGTACAGTGAAACAGTTGCTCTTCCGGAGAGGACTGCAGAAGAAGTCACGAAATACTTCGTCCAACAGATTGCGCTAGGACATGGGCACGTCAGGCCATCGGCTCAGGCCGGGGAACGGCTTTCACTGCTCAGGTCATGCTACAGCAACGGGGGCGTGTTTCTGCATAGAACACGTGTTAATGCATAGTGAAGAAACCAAATCCCAAAAAACCGCTTAAGAATCCTATTGTCATGCTAAGCCTAAGCCAGGAGCGGTGGTCGTCCCGCCCCCGCGACGACATTGATTCCCAGGGGCAGTTTCCTCTCTAGTACACTTACTCAGAAACCCTATCGTTCCAGGAGCAGATAATGTGGTACACGCGTGAACTGAGGCTTCCTTGGCACAGCGGAAATAGTACTCGGCCGCCGGCGTTATTTGGTGCAAGATAAAACCCAGTGCTACGCCCTGCCAGTAAGCCTCAGTAGTTTCTTCCTTTAAAAACCGGCAGGGAAGCCAAGGCAGGATTTGCTTTAAAGGGGCCATGAAGATAAAATATAAGTTTAGCTCATTAAAAAGACTACTTAGTCCTGATAACAATGATACCAATTTTAGCGCAAACCCCAAACAAAACATCGAGATATGAAAGAAAACGTACCAAGGAGTGGTGCCTCCCTAGCCACTTGGAGGCAAAATCTTTATAAGATCACAGAATCCTGTTTGTGCGATCGGCGGCCGTCGACCTAAACCACCTCCAAAGAAACATAAAGGGCAATTGTAGGGGGGCATCCAGTTCCACCTGATTGCTTCACTTGAATTCTAACGTGCCTCTAACAATGATAATTATGTTTTTCGTTCTGGCCGATTATACGTAGGGTTGTTCGTCATCGGGTAAAACCAGATTTTACACTATTCTTACACTCCGAACATGTTTCAGGCGAATCGGATTAAACCCGGTTTCTCCCCGAATGAACCTTTTCAAAACAATTGGGCCCATCTCCCCGCGAGGGGGACTCGAGTAAATGCGTCGCATAGGGGGTGGGTGTATTGCGTTAACGTTTAGTGTTTGGGGAGTTGGTGGTAGTGAATGCGTTGTATCAGGAGCTTCTTGACGTAGTTTGAATGAGTCAAGGATATAAGGCGCGTTCGTAGCCTTTGAATCTGTGTCGGTTTTGTGGCGCAGTGGGAAGAACACCATGTACCTCGCGTTCCGCCCACAGGTAGTGAATGCGTTGTATCAGCAGCTTCTTGACATAGTTTGAATGAGTCAAGGATATAAGGCGCGTTCGTAGCCTTTGAATCTGTGTCGGCTTTGTGGCGCAGTGGGAAGAGCACCATGTACCTTGCGTTCCGCCCGCAGGGTCGTGGGATCGAAACCAGGCGCCGATAACTATTATTTTTTTTTATAGTGTGGGGGCTGGCTTCGGACAACGCCGAGGGACGGCGGGTGACAGTGCGAGTTAAAGAAATGCTCTGCATTTAAAAGTAGCAATCTGCACAATTGTGCGCTGAAGATCCGCCGTTCTCAACCAGTACTTGCTAGAAGTGAGCCCCACAAACACAGCTTCCGGACTCATTGAGTATTGGTATGAGCTAGCGTCACTAAATAAGCCACGCTTAAGAGTACCGCCACTTCGAGCACCTAGGAGCGTCTGGGGGCCATTTTGTTTCTGGCTTGCAGTGTTGCCATCTCTCCAAATGAAACCGCCTCCGGTTGTGACGGGCGGAGTGTGACCGGCCGCACTAGCGTCTGCGCAGCAGAGGGAGAGAGAGGAGAGGTGCCCATAAACAAAATGGCTGCGCCCCTATGTAAACAAATATCACGTGGTGCCGACCGACCAATGAAAATCCCGGCGGCATATAACAATGAGAGAAAAGAATGCTGATACTCTAAAAGCCTTTATTTAGTGAGACTAGTATGAGCCTACCTCTCAGTTCTGAAGGCTGGCAAATGCAGCATTGACATTGTTGGGCCTAGCTAATGGAGGCTGCGGTGTCACTTTTCCCTTTTTTCACCCTTTCATCCAGTTTCACCCAGTTGAGGTACGTTCTACGTTCATACGTTCACAGAGGTCTCGATTGGAGACCGACGTCATCTGCGCACGCAGATGACACGGTATGTAAACAAAAGTGGGTTAAAAGGCGATTACCAGGTTTTCGTGAATTAGGTGTTTCAAGTCTCAGAAATTATCAATGCTTTTTACTCTCACCATTGCTTATTCATTGTCGAACAAATGCTGAATTTAGGACAGCAATTTCTGGGAAACCCTGATGTCCCGCCGACTACTAGCTTGAAACAACCCCCAATTTAAGCGTTTAAAAAAAATAAACTTAGCATATTACTTAGTACACCTGTAAATTTAACCCGAAAAAAAACTAATTTCGAAATCTTTTTACAAAAAACACGATTACTCTCCGATCATCAGTTTCAAAAATAGCACCCGATTTTTACCCCCCCCCCCCGATATAAAAAAATGTAAAACCCGAAAACTAACAACCGTAATTATACGTCACTACTACCAAATTACGGCACTGCCACCCTTACTATGTGACTGCATCGCGGAATTCGAACGTCTTTAAACATTCCTTGCATTTTCTCGGTGAAAAACCTCCTTTCGTGGCTAGAGTCTTTCTGATGAGTGGGCTGCCAAAATCTGAATCCTTGAAACTAAACCAAGTTGAATTTGTCTTCATGGCCCCTTTCAAAGCCGCAGCATTTAAGTTGCCGACGCTTGACTTTACTGTCATCGTTATTGCTTCTGCGACGTTGAGGCTTTCTTCTTAGTTTATTTCAGGTTACAAGTTTTCCTCAACAACCTTTAGTTACCACAAGAACCTTTCGTCGTTCTTGATATCCGAAAATATGCCGTAAAACAAAACAAACGAAGCTCTACAAATTGTTGAACTGGTGCATTTGCCTACCATACATTTTGTACACTGTTACAGCTTCCTCAGAAACTAAGCCCTCAAGAACTCGTACTGATGTAAACTGAACAGTCTATACAAGTTCTGGCAATTAAATGAAATATTGTCTCATATTTCAGCCATACCACACTCCGGTCGAAACTAATTGGATTTAACTGCTAAAATTCTCAGATATAGCGATCGCTTTTACTGGCTTCCGACAGGCATGATGCGAAAAGAAGTGTGGAAGTTTACCTTGCGCTAACTGGACTTCGGCTTCGCTAACGGGACTTCGGGACTTCGGCTAACGGGACGTTGCAGTACATGGATGCATAACGTATAAGTAAAAAATACACCAAGTTTTGGAGATATTGTAGGTACGCCTCTGGCATCCAGCGCACCGCCTCTCGAGGGAGACTTCTCCGAACAGAAATATCCTAGAAACTGGTTGCTGTGCTATCCAAGAACAACTTGGTTATCTTCCTGCATGTACGTTTTGGATACTTTCGGTAATTTCATCCCTGGAAGTATTCCGAAAGCTATAACGTTCGCCGTGAATAAGAACAGCTTGTTTTCAACTTATAACTACTGGCTCCGAACGTCTGCGCCTGCAGGAGCCTGCCTGGATATTCAAATCTCGTTCAAATCAAAGAAAAAAAAAGATTGGAAGGTAAAGGATTCAAGCCCACTTGCAAGAGTTCTTCCTTGAAAGAAGTTTCGAAATTTTGTTTTTGGCCTCTCCCTTGTCTTTTTTTTGCGGCGAACCCTGTCGTTCGCAGCGGATCACGTAATGCGTGGAGTGCTCTTAGTCGGAGCGCGAGAAGTTCATCTCTATTAATGACCAGCGTGAGGAGAAACGTGAGCTCCTGGGGCCGGCGGTAAAAGCCGCCGAGTCCTCGCCAGTTAGTCCCGCCGGACACGTAGGAGCGTAGAATGCTACGCTTCGGGGAACTCCAGTTTAGGGCAGAGCTACGGGTGGACTCCTACGCTTGCGGAGACTAATACTGCAGTTTTCGGGAGTCTGAGTGAATAAGTTATTCGACGAGAGGCAAGAGCGCTTACAATAAACCTTCAATAATAAATGAGAACACGCATGGAAATTCATGGAGCCGTTTTGTCATGCATATTGACTACCTCCAAGCGAAACCTTTTCTCGGTACCTGCGATCGTACGAGTTCTTGTACGCGACTTCTACTTCAAACCCTCATTATGAAAAAATCGCTTTATTCTTAACAGGGCTTGGTTGTTGGTTAGTTGTTTCTTGAGAGATGAAGAAATAAAACTGCGGGAAAGACGAGGGCGAAGTCAAGTGTGTGACAGGACGAGTGGTCATCCTGTCACCCATAGAGTTTCATACTAATTTATTTTAGAAGGAAATCTGTCGCTGCAGTCACGGGCCGGCGTGGGCGGCGCCATTGCTGCTAGCGACGTTCCTCGCCTACATGGCTTAGCTAGCCATATGGCTTCTTATTAGTCTCGAAGCCAAATTCTACAAAAAAGGGTAACTGTTTTTCTTGTTCATCGTGCCTGAAACTTCTACATATTCACTGACAAATTATTCTTTTTGGAAGTTCAATTTTTTATTAACAAAACAAAATTGATGAACCTTCTACAGTACTACTGTGGCGTTTTTTGCAGCCAGAGCCAACTTTTCAGCCTGTTCATAAGCCATGCCAAGAACGAGTGGTCATCCTGTCACCCATAGAGTTTCATACTAATTTATTTTAGAAGGAAATCTGTCGCTGCAGTCACGGGCCGGCGTGGGCGGCGCCATTGCTGCTAGCGACGTTCCTCGCCTACATGGCTTAGCTAGCCATATGGCTTCTTATTAGTCTCGAAGCCAAATTCTACAAAAAAGGGTAACTGTTTTTCTTGTTCATCGCGCCTGAAACTTCTACATATTCACTGACAAATTATTCTTTTTGGAAGTTCAATTTTTTATTAACAAAACAAAATTGATGAACCTTCTACAGTACTACTGTGGCGTTTTTTGCAGCCAGAGCCAACTTTTCAGCCTGTTCATAAGCCATGCCAAGAACGAGTGGAATGTGCTTGCCCCATACATAACGGAACGCTCGCCGAGGCTCGGTTCCCCTAGACAGTGGCGCCAGATTGTCCTCTAGTGTATATTAGTATGAAACACTACGCTGTTAGCCTCTTGTCTTCGTCCTCGTCTTTCACGCAGTCTTATTTCTCCGTCGACATTTTTCTTTATACGCAGTGTTTTCTGGTGCTCACTGCAACGCATAGAGAGGGAATCATCCCGGCTTTTAACGAAGACCGCTTTTAACGAATCAAGTTGCCCGCAGTGGCGACCCCGTTACAACGAAGCTTTATGTACGCTTGTATGATCTTCACGGCACCGTTATCGTCTTCGCCGTCATTATAATCACAAAAATAATCCAGGTTGGATGTTACTCCGCAAGGGGCGGAACCACAAACAGGCTGTTCCTGGAGAAGACAATGCGTATTGCCCACCCCTCACTAAAGAGTGTTACACTTTTTAAGGCCCAAGGGACTGGGTATTACGAACACTTTAGTTTTGTGTGTAGGCGAAGAAAGTTTATTCCTGCGCTCCCGTCCACACTAACAATGACTACGACGATAACGAAAGGTTTGTACGGACGTACCACCAGCAGTCTGGCTGTCAAGCTGAGGCAAAAAATGCTGCTGCATTTAACGCAGATACACGACTAAAAAAGCTAGTTACCCCCTGTGGTCGTCTGCTGAGAGCAACGTGGCGCAAACTGCCAAAGCTGCACCATGGCGAACCAGACGACGCACACCTCTTGAAGGGCAGGCTTCATCAAACGCGCTGTTTCGAAGAAGAAAGGAAGAAAGAAATGAGATAGCAAGTCTAAAGCGGAGCAAACTCTTTCCACGGAACGAAACAACGCGAAATAAAGACAAGATGAGGTCTTCGGCGCCTCGAGGGGTGCGAAGAAAATGAAACGGCGCGTTCATCAGACGCCAGGACGCCGCCTGTGAGGCGTCGGTAGGCGCAAATTACTTTCCCCGGCGAGCCGACAACGGCTTGGCGTGATCGTTCCCCGGGCCTTTCGGACCATAAAGGGCCAAAGAAGACGAGTCCGATACAGAGATAAGGGGCTCTGTTACTTCGCCGTCGCCTCTTCAGGAGCGGGAGAGGAGCAGTCGATATAATCAATCGCTACAACCTGCTGGCCGGCTTTTTCCCCTGACTGACGTCTCAATCTGCAGCCAGCAGAGGGCGCGGCGATCTCGCGCTGGGCGCCATCTGGTCCCGGAATTGCCGGCGCCGCGTGAGCTCGGCCCTGCCCTACAGACGCCCGGGTCGGGGGCATCCCGGCTGGCTGGGGTATTGCGTGAACACACGGGAGAGGCCGCTTACAGTGAACAGTTAGCAATAGCCTTGTGTGAAAAATTAGCAGTGGCTTAGCTCGGCTATGCCAGGATATACGTAGCCTGAGCTAAGGTTCAACTGGTTATTCTTACGTTTTCTGGTTGTCTAGGATAAGCTTGATTATCATGCTTACTGCTGCTCCAATGACACACACACGGTATACGCATTATGTGACACATGTATATTTATCAAGCGGCTCCGGCGCAGCGTCACCAATCGCCTCAGAGTTAAGCTGGTTCCACAGGCGCCCGCCGGTGTTGCTGTGACGCACGAGCCATCGGTTCCACATCCAGCCACCCCTAGTATGATCATCAAGTTGACAGGGCCGCCACGTGCGGAACGGAGGTCGGCGAAGACGCTGGGCGCGTGGGGTGTGTGAGAGACGCCGTGTGGCGTCACTGTTCCTCGCACCTTCGCAGCACGGCTCTCCAGGAGCGACACGAAACTGCTCAACCTCGGCCAGTGTAGCTCACGCTACAAAATGACCCTGAACTGATAGAGGAAGACAGAGAGCTTACAGTTTCAGGCTGTTGTTGAGGATCCAACTTTTTATCGTTTTGCTGAAGACACGGTTGATTTTCATTGCATGTGGTAAGATTAAGACGATCGTGAAAAACGAAGTACAAGCTCCGTTCATTCGGAGTGTTGCCACATTAGAGAAACAGATGTACCAATTTTTACAGAATGTATAAAAATTTGCGCCAGTTACAGTTAAACCTGGATGTAATGAACCTCTGTGTAACGAATTCGTGTATTTAGGGAAGTTTTTCAATTCCCTATTGCCACCGCCACTGAGGCTGATGTGTTTCCGAACTCTATGTAACGAAACGTTGAGGCGGGTAACCTTGATAAACGAAGTCTGCAAGCTGATGAGTCATTCTTTTTTGCACTTTTACAAAAAATGGGCAGGAAAACTAATTAATTTAAGCGAATACTAGCACTATTGTGCCAGCAGCCGCGAAAACGTCTATAATCGTCGAAAAGCGAAATTTGTCGTGATGATGATGATGATAATGAACGGAACGGCTAGCGCCATCCCTTGGCTAAGTTAGCACCCACTTCTGGTTTTGCTTGTGTAGCGTGACAACACACGAGGTAGCGAGAGTAACTACACTTCACTTTTTTTTGCCTGCAACACGGACTACCGTGCGTTTCCATGTGCGAGTGCAGTTTCGGTTAGGGACAAGTTTTGAGGTGCTAGGAAGTCTCGTCAGCGTGTAGTCGCGCGTCTCCACAGCTATCTGTGGTATAGGTTCGTCGGTGATGAGCTCTGTTGCCGAAAAACAAAAAGTTGTGTGTTTTCGAGATAAGCTCACCATTTTGAATGACTTCTGCGCCGGCGAAAAAGAAGAATGTCGCCGTCTGGTAGAGCCTCCCAGCTAGCACCCTCTCCACAATTTTGACGTCACTAAAGATCACCAAGTTCGCAAAAATACACCTTTTCAGCGCATATTTGGTTATTGAAACACGTTCTGGCACCGAAAAGTGTCAAAGGGCAAAGGTGATGTTTAATTTACGTTTGTGGGGGTAAGTGGCCATGTTTCTTTGGAGCGCCGTGTAGTGCCCAAGGTCGTGCGAAAGCAGCAGGCGTAACTCACGCAGTTCTTCACTGCGAAATAAATCCATGAAGGGTTAGTTCACCTTCGGTGATGTCTAGCATTTGGGCTTCGTTTCTGCTTCACCCCCGCGAGCTTAACTCAAAGCCTGCATGTCACGAAGATCTGCGTTTAACGAAAAATTGCGAACTGTTGTTAACTTTGTTACATACAGGTTTAGTTGTAGTGAGGGAAGCCGATGAAAAAGGGGCGAGTAACTAGCTACCATCTCGATCCCTCCTTCTGGTAACCAAAAGGTACAGATTGGCTGATTGCAGAGGCACCCCTGGTTCCACTCGACCACACTGTTCGAATGCGAGCATGTAGTAAACCCTGATTACTGTTTTTGTACGCATCCAGTGACGTCACAGATTACGTGGAATGGGGCACGTGGAAGTTGCTTAATATTTGTTAATATCTGGTAAATGCAACATCCTGAGCTGACGGAAATGAGGTCACAGTGTCAGAGGTTCAACTAAAATCGGTGTCGTATTTATGATCCCTTTAAAGATTGCCCACAGAAAGCGAAACTCACATGGCGACACTAATCCTACAGCGCTGGACTGGAGTACTCACCCCAACCCCACTAATTTCTCCTAACTCGCCGACCGCATCGTTTCGGGTGCAATATGGCATGCAAGGTGCATTCATTATCTTTCTTTTGTGTCACGAGTGTCGATATTTGCTGTTAGTGATGACGGAAACTAGCTCCCATTCAGTACAGAGTGCCAATATGTATTCTGAAGATGGCTGATAACAGCTACGTATAAGTAGCTATTAATTAGAATCTAGCTTTCTATTTTGCGGTACGATTCACAACGGCGAAGGAAAATTTCTAACACCTCTCCCGACTTCGAGTATAATCGAAGGAATTCCACTGTTCCACTGTAACACTTATAATACTTTTGAAGCCTTAGTTCCTTTCCTCGTGACTGGGCTGTTGTAGTTCAACGAAGTCATGCATTCAACCCAACGGCTGCTCACACTCCATTTGCGATGTCTTGTCCACCTTAAATTTTACCACTCACTCACTCACTCACTCACTCACTCACTCACTCACTCACTCACTCACTCACTCACTCAATCAATCAATCAATCAATCAATCAATCAATCAATCAATCAATCAATCAATCAATCAATCAATCAATCAATCAACAAATGTCACGTGTAGGTGGCTGCTCCCGGCACACGTTATTGCGACTTGGTCCCCTTTACGGGTACCCACTCACCAATAGTGAACCGCACGCTTAATGCGTCCGCTGGACTTTTTCTGCCGCATTAGCACACATGGCGATAACCACATCTCCTTCGCGAAGACGGAGCCAATGATCTCGGGTTTCTTTTGCCGGGCACGTCGAGCGAGATCATTTGCCGGCGCTGAAGGCCCGTAGTGGCAAGTGGCGCCGGAAGCCCAGACGCGGTCAACCTTTCCTCCACGTCCAACTCTCTCTCTCTATCTCTTCGCGTTTCTGTTTCGCCACTTTGCTGTCCGTCCCATCTGTCTCCGTTCCGCACCTTGAACCATTCACGGTCAGTCGAGATTGGGCGTTCTTCTGTCGGCCAAGGAGAAAAAGTTGCTTCTTTTCGGAAGTTATGTATATAAATACACGTTTTGTCAGTATCCCGGAGAGCTGAGTGGACTCGGAAACAACTGCAAGACGTAGAAGCGAGGCTGTCATGTTTTGTTGGGAAGGCGCAAAGAAAGATCTGTACAAGACGCGCTATGGCCTGAGGTGTTCGGAACAAGGGGACAATGAGGTAAAGGATATTGCTGAGGTTTTGAACTTGTAACTGTGGCTGCCAATAGTAATGCGGAGGTTTTTTAAGCCATTTTCTTCCCTATGGTGTGTTGCCTTCTGGTGGCGGGAGTGAGAAGCACCTCTATCAGAAGGAGAAGAGTACGACCCGGGCGTTGCCCACACGGTTGCATTCATTCTGGTTGGATACGACATTAAAGATTTGGTCCCTGCTAGGCCTACCAGTGGGTGTTAAAGAATTCAATCAGCAAATTTCTCCTTGTCAAACGACCTTTTAGATGGCTTCATTTAGTCGCCGCTAGGGGAAAGGCGTGTTCGAAAGAGGTAGTGGAAAAAGTACAGAATGCACCTTCGTGCATGAAATAAAAATTTTTGTTTGTTGCTCGAAATTAAAGAGGAGAGGGCGAAAGGGTGCTTCCTGGTCGTACCGAGCAATGAGTTCTTAGTTGCGAATATGTTGGTATCGAGCCCTGGTGCGAACAATCAAAGCTCTCCATTTGCGTAGATTGCCTGTTGTCCCTGCGGTACACGTCAACGGCCTGAGTGTCTGGTTTTGAATTTGGCGCTACGGCGGACTGAATTAAAATGCTACCGTTCACCAGACGGTGCCGCGGGAATTTATGTGCGGCCAGCAGAAACCCGCACTATTTGTAAAGCGGCGAAAATTCTTAAGAATATGCCTAAAAGAAGGAAAGGGCTGCCTAAATAACCATCTTAAAAGACCATTTTAACCTAAACTTTTTGCCTCTTTGCTTCTTTGCCATCTTTGCCTAAAGACCATCTTAAGACGAAAGGAACACAACACGCCGTGATGATGAAACGTAGAGCACTCCGGAGGTACGATACGTATAAGGTAGCACGAGAGATTTAGAAAGGTGGAATCGTGCCGGCGCTCATATTTCCGAACGGCGTACTATGGTTAAGGGGTCTTGCCTGGGATGGAAGAAAACCATACCGCAGTCGGTCGATTTTAACTAGGAGCTTCACAGTCAAAATACGAATCAGGCAGTACATACATGGCGATATGGGCTGGTCCTCTTTCAAAAACAGGCAAGCAAGAAGTAAAATACGTGTGAAGGAGATGCCTAAAAAGTTTGATGAGAATAACGGAGCAAAAAGAGGCGCTGATGCAGGTCCATTAAAATCGTGGACACTCAATGGCGGTAGAGGAAGAACACGCTGACGACAAAATACAAAATTGGAGGTGTAAACAGACTCTCAGGAGCCGTCAATATGAAGGAAAGGGAACGAAGACCATTTGGTGGGAAAAGAGGATGGAAATGAAAAAAGTTAACGGGGGTCTGTAACGGAGGAATCAATAAATTCTTAAGGGTAACATTAAAGGCAGTGCGCTGCCTTTTGATGCCTAAGCTGGCTGGTGGCGAAATAGGACCTGTATGAGCCATTACTTGCAAAAGTAAGAAGATTCTATATGCTGCTGCCGAGATATGGAAACATCCTAGAACTTAGTAATGAAAGGCTAAAGTATCTACCTAGCCAAATGGAGGCAAAGTCCAAGTTAACACTGTTGTAGTGTTTATAGAAACATGAAGAGATCCTACGGGCAGGTTAGTAAAAAGCATTTAGAGTTGTGGCAAAACAGAATTCAGAGAAGGGGTGGTTTTAGGGTCGACCCAACCATAGTTAGCTACAGCGCCTGACCAAGAAAGGAATGCCAGTAGTGATAAACACAAGTATCGCTAAATTACTGGCACAGACAGGATGGTATTGGCATCACCACAACTGAAGGGGCGAATATATGGTCTTTAGCCGTAATAATCATAGAGCTTTGAAGCCAGCTGACAAGACATAAAGAAAGATTTTTGCATTGACAATAACGAGTGCGTTGGTTTGCGATGCCCGACTTGGCTACCTGAGAACAAGAGCATATATATGGACAAAGATTTGCAACAGAACGAAGCGTTTATGCTGAGAAAAATATACCGAGACAAGTGAATGCATTATAATGAAATGCCATATCATTCCGTTAGGTTGAGATGGAAGGAACGTCCACTTTCGTGAAGTACTTGGTAGTACAAATAATCGAGTGATATCTGCAGTATACGGAAGTTAGCAAGTGGGGTACGTAATTTTTGTGTGGACAAAAACAGTACAGACATGGTGGCAGGGCCGCAACGAACATAGTTTAACGGCTAATTAATAAAAAATGTGAGTCTCACTTTAGAAAAGTAATGGCAGCATGGTGGTGGTGGTTGGTTTGTTGAATAAGACAGTGTTGTTAGCACGAAAACTGTGCCGGTAAGTGGTCCGCCAGAGCGCCCCTTAATGCATCAATATTATCGTCACTCCAGCACAAGTGTTCCAGTTCCGTCTCCAGAAGGAAGCTAAGAAGAAGGCACGACACCTTCCTATGCAGCATTCAATGTTCCCTTGGTAAGACGAAGTGATCAAGAATGTTGTATGAGGCTGCCAACTTTCACGTGACTGAGAGCCTTGCCGTCCGTTCTACAGCCTGCTCTGGGCAACACATTGCGTAGTGGTGCACATCCCGTAGTACTGCGCACCAATTAAACAAGATACGCATTTTTAGCAAATTCACGTCGGTTTGCTTTCTTTGGCCACCACTCCATTTCAAAAAGAACTCCTTTAGCCATCATAATGATCATTATCACCACCTTTGGAATCATGTGTGTGGCTACTGAGATAGTGTGAGGCTGACTGCGTAGAAAAAAACTCCGCCTCCAGTCGACGCACGAGTGATGCCATGATTTGTGGCTAATGGCGTAGCGTAATTACATTGATTACGTTTATCAATTTCGGTGGTTTATTCAATGGCGATCTGCAGTATTGCGCTCCTGTAACGTCGCATACACGGGTTTTTCAGGCTTCTTAGATAGAAGTTCCCAGGGTGGAACCCATGGTCCTTAAGTCGATGTTTTGCGCTGTAACGCCATCTCATCTCGTTTATCCAAAGCGGATCATCCAGACGCATGAGCAGATTTTGAAATGAAAAAGGAGTTAGAAATAGGAAAAAAACACAGGCGAGAATTTATAGTATAAATGTTTGCAATTGCTTATGCTGGTATAGTCATTCGCTCAACTGACTCTCATAAGGGGGCTTCAAAATTAAGTTTTTTAGTTTTCGTAAAATTAGTCAGGGGGACACAAAGTGAGAATAGACTTGTGGCTGACAGCAGCACAATTAACTAAAATTGAATAATAACATTTTTGTTGACTGCAGTAAGTGGGGATGTCTGTATTTAAAAGTTAAAGGCAGTCGCATTTCCACACATTATCAGTTGGAGGAATTCTTCTAGCGTCTCTGTGCTCTGAGATATTTGAATCGATATTTTAATCGACGTTCGAGTGATTACGCATGCAAGAGATTTAGCATCGGTGCAACGCTCCTCCCTGATGCGACGTGATTGTTGCGTGCGATGTTTAGTCTGACAACGGAGCGGAGGCATTGGCAAAGATGATACTTAACTGTCCCTCTTCCCCTCTCGGATGGCGAAATCAAGATATGACAGCACAACAGCCGCAACAGCCGCGTCACATCAGGGATGAGCTTTGCACTCATCCTTATTATCTTGCATGCGTAATCATGCGAACGAAAACTAAAATTTCGAGTACGACATCTCGGAGCACAGACACGCTAGAAGAATTGTTCCAACTCATACTGCGTGCAAACGCGACTGCCTTTAACTTTTAGATACAAACATACCCACTTACTCCAGTCAACAAAATTGTTATGATTCAATCTTAGTTAATTGGGCTTCTGTCAGCGATAATTATATTCTCATTTTGGTTACCCTGGTTTAAATTTGAACAATTGCTGTACGGGGCTGTACCAACACGAAACATTGTGTGTCAAGATTGAAAGAATGCTGGAAGGCTTTTTTCTCTAAGAATGACAAGGGTAATGCTGGCAGGGGTATACCGCGCTTGAGGTTGGTCGCTGTCTTAATAGCCGCTGCTATTTTAGACAAGGGCCAACGGAAACGGGCCGTCTAACATTAGTCATAACGCGTGCGAAGGTCTTCCTGCCGAATCCCAGTTGGCTCATGCAACACCAACTTGCTCTTGCTAAAAGGCCTACAAACATAATGCTGGCGGCCGAATTTCGAGCTTACCGTTGGCCGCTGTAAGGCACAACAGAAGAATGTACTTTTAGGCTTACTTACCAATCTCACACTTGCAAATTTCACGGCACGCGACTCACAACCGATCGCGCATATTTCCCAGCCCAACATAGCTGCCCTCTGTTAGGGGGAGCTCTGTTCAGAGCTCGCCCTAACTAGTTGTGCTGCTCGTACCATACAGTCGTGACAGATTTCTCCCCTTGAAACGGGAACTTGACAAGGTTGTTTTGTCCCAGCGTTATGGTACGGTATCAGTTGGTTGGCATGAGGGAGAAGATGGCGCGCTCCTGTTGGTCTCTGAGTAGGACATCATTTTAGCTCTCTCAGAGAAGAAATGTAACAACCCTGGTGCCATCTCAGCTGAGAATACCGTGGTGGCGTCGCTCGATATGTGGCTGTTGAGGAGGACTAGGTCACCATCTTGCATCGTCACAGACTTCCTTTGATGGTTGTAGTCGACTACATAGTTTCCGCATTGCCTCTCGAGGGTCCCTCATGAATTACAAATCATTCTGAAGGCTTATAGTTACCTCAGCTGCAAAGCCACGGTGCACTATGGCATGACGTTCTGTGCCGTGTTTGGTGTTAGTATGGTTGCACGGAGACCAAGTTAACAGAGCCTGGAGTCCGACGTACAGAAAGATGTTCTGTAACGGCTGACCAGGCTCTTTGCAACGTGTTGGCAAATGCGACTCCAGGATTCTCCTTATTCCAGTTTTGGTGATCTGGCAGTAGGCCAGGACTCATTTCTTGATAGTGTCGTTATGCCACGCCACATCGTCCTAAAGGCGGATAAGGCACTGTAGGGTGGTCAGGGATATAAATTATTTCAAAGTTCTCTTTGGTTGCCGGATCTGCTGCTGTGATTTCTCTTTCAACCAAGACTACGCGTCTGTAGAGGAGACTCCGAGCGGAATGCGGTGCCGAAGGTGTCCACGTTATCATCGTTATCATCATAATCAGCTTATCTACGTCCACTGCAGGGCAAGGCCTCTCCGATTATTCTCCAAATATCCCGGTCCTGTGCTAACTGCGACCAACTGTGAACAATGCTGACTGCGAACAAGGCACAGGCTTTGATCAAATGCAAAATTAAGCGTCGAAGAATCTTCAGGCAGGCTTCACCAAATCCCACTGTTCCGAGGCAATCGAAGACCGCCACGTTGGAGGAGGATGGTGTGGAAAATCTTGGGAATTAATTGTAACGCGGCAGCAGAAGATTTAGTGATCTTAATCAGCTTTGAGTTCGGGACAAGGACTGCCGGGTATGGTAGAGGAAAGAACGAGCAGCATTACGGAGGGTATTCAAAGGGGCTTGCAAACAAAATACAAATTTGTTTTGTTTGAACGATTAGGTGTTTTATAGTGCCCCCAGTGCCTTTCCGGCAGCGAGTGATGCTCTATTCACTGGCAAATTAATCAATTTAAGTTAAAATGTTGATCCTCCCGCCAAATCGTGTGCTTCCTGACGTCTGCATTGATGTCACAAGGAAGGGTCTTCAAGCGAAATTCAATTGCGCCGTACAGTCTGCAATAGACTTCAGAACCTTGTTTACCGTCAATCTTCCTAGATGGCGCCACCGTACTGCTCAGCGTCATTGTTCACCTTCGCTCTGTTTTTGACTGCGTTTGCACCTGGCTTGGTTTTGTTACGGTAGGGAGTAATCGTTTCGTGAAACATGAGGTATGCCCGACAGATAGGGTCATGTGCGACAATGTCGCTTACGCCATTCGGCCAGTGTCGTGTGAGACAACCACAAAGCGTCGAACTGCTGTGCAGCTATTACAAGCATAGTGCACACAGTAACAACAGCAGTACGCACTAGTATTTTGTAACTCGCATTGTGTACCCCACTATTCTTACTGCTATAAATTAGGCGTTAGTGAAAATAGGTCATTCTGCAAGATTATAAGCCCTGCGTAACTTGCGTTTGGTTTTGCCGGCCTCAGCCAACCGCACGGCTGTGCATATTACGTCATATATTCTAGTGCAGGAAATGAGCTAGTGCGTCGCATGGGCATTCCCCCTTTTTCCTAATTATATAGCCTATTTGAGCGAAGTTGGCGTTAAAAGTTGTGTCAGTATAATTCTAGTGAGGAAATCTTTCGAATGAATCAGACTTGCGTTTTGTCTGCCTAGCCCCTTTAATAAGGGTGTACGTCGAAGAATGCGTAGTTATGTCGTGGTTAGAGATTTGTTCGAAAAAGGAAGTGTACAAACAGTGTACACTGTCGCAGTGTAGTGTAGTGTAGTGTAGTGTAGTGTAGTGTAGTAGTGTGTAGACTGTAGTGTTGCCATTTATATTTTAGCAGCGTGGACCTTCTCAGCGAAGCGGTCCGGTGCTGCATTAGTGGCCGCTGCTGCCCCAGCGATCACTAGAGCGAAGTGCGGTGGTGCTCTGTCCCGAAGGATTAACCTTGCAAGCCGGCCTGGCTGAACTGTAATTGCCGGAAGCATTTTGGTCCCAGTGCTCTTTATAAGTTCGCCACGTTATGTGCGTAGTACTCGGGACAGTTCCCTTGATTTCAAAGAGAGAGAGAGAAATATAAAACGGTGAACATATTTCGACGCGCGCGTATAAGGCTTCTTCGCCTGTCTGATTAGTGAGCCCGCACACCCGGTCGTTTGGCATATGAGCTTCGATAAGGACCCAGCGAAGGTGTTCCACGCCAGACCGGAGACTGCAGACTATAACAACACAAAAATGTGAAGAGAGAGGGGCTCTTAGAAGAGGATCGGGGCTCTAATTTTCTCGCACCCCCAGGTGTGGAGGGGCAGCGCAAGCTCGTGTAGCGAGAAGGAGGAGAGAAAAGAAGAGGAGGGAGAGGGGAGAATTTTAATAAAGTCGCCCGCTGCGCGGACGAGCAGCTCGCAAGGTGCACCTTTGATGGACGCGCCTGACAGGGCCCAATATCGCCGTCCGGCCGTCCGGGACGTCGACGCCTCGTGGGACGCCCGACAGCTGTTGCGGCTTGCAGTCCCCCACTCTATAGGCCGGGTGAATAGAGAGACTCCGCGCGTTGTTGCATGAGCCGTGTGGGGCAAACGGGGCCACTATGTGCTGTTTGGTTACCTATACGGAATAGGATTGAGCAATCGCAAGTTGTGTTGACCGCGTCGAAGCCGTGCGATTGTTTGGGCGAGTATTTTGTAGCGTAAGCTACACTGCCTGTGGTTGAGCAGTTTCGCGTGGCTCCTGGAGGGCCGTGCTGGGCAAGCGCGAGGAGCATTGGATTGGATTTGATTTGGATTGGATTGGATTGGATTGGAATAAATGTGATCGTATTGGTTTGGATTGGATAGGAAATCGTTTTAGAAGCAGTAAGCATGATAATCAGGTAATCCTAGACGACCAGGAAACCTAAGAATAACCAGCTGAACATTAGCTCACGCTACGTATATCCCGGCATAGCCGAGCTAAGCCAGTGCTAATTTGTTAACCCACCGAATGTTGGTTGCCTGAGCGCCCACGGTAAAGGTGTTAGGGGTGTTAGCGTTGTTGTGGCATACGTACCGAACTTCAAAGATTTAAAATATTTCAAAGATTAAATTTCCTCAGAAGTATGTTGAGACAGGCTGGGACTAAAGGCTACAAATCCTGAGAGTGGCCCCAGCCCTCTTTGGTACAGTACAACGAAGAAGCAAAATACAACAAGCTGGAAATTCTAATGTTTGAGTAATAAAAAATACAAGCAACATGTAGAACACCAGACATCAAAGAAAAATATGGGAAAGGTGCAGTAAAGAACATTAGAGCGCATAAGAGCAAAGTAAAATAAAGTACGAGTGGGCAATCAGGGTAGAACTATGACTGCGTTATAAAAATAGACACAACTAGAAAGCCTGCGCATTGAACAGGTGTAAACAGCACCCACAGTTCTTGCCATTTCAGCAGATATTCTGATTTAAGAGGTATTTTTTTCGTTTGTGTTTTAAATATGTTTCCACTGCATTTAAAATCGATGTGCTCTCCAACTTTGTTGAGTATGTCGGTGCATTGAAACAGAAAAGACTGCCTGCCGTAGTTTGCCGTAATTTCGGTGTATGTATTTTGGCACATCTGAAATAGTATATACTGCTAGTGTCGTTATATTTGCCACGATGATTTTCTTAGTGTATAACTTGTAAAACATTCATGTAGTAAATTTGGTCAACCTTAAGCGCACTGTACTGAAGAAATAGTGGACCCGTACTCAAGTCGGTGTAGTGTCCGTGAAAATGGGCAAATATACGGAGAACTCTTTTTTGCAAGACGATCAGCCGTTTGTAGTTTGTTTTGTTTGTTGTTCCCCACCCTAATATCCCGTAGAAAAGCCTAGAATAGACAATAGTGTTATAAAGCTGTGCTTTCAGTTGAGCCTGAAGGAGTGCGTTTCGTATCGGTAGCACAGTTATTTCACCGCATGTCTTGGACTGCCGTTCGGAACAACACTGGTGAAGATAGTGGTAGTTCAAAAGAAATGAGGTGGAAGAGGAGGAAATAAACTTGGCAGGTACTACGGAGTGGTAACTGTCAGATCGCCAAATCCTTCTGTTTTATTTCCAACAGAATTTGTTGGGTGTTCTTCAGGCGAATATCGGTCATAGATTGCTTAAATGTGCATGTAGGCCCCTACAGGCAGTGGGCAAGAATTCTTCCCTGAGGCTTCGCTCAGAAGATACACTTATGCGCATGTTTGCTTTGGAGGGTGTAGGCCCTAGGACCTTTATTAAAGGGTCTTTTATTGTACAAAGTCTTTTCTTAAGAATACCACAAACAACTATATTCAGTCTTTGTAGAAATTTTCTAAGCCATGACGGAAGGGCGCAGGTCGCCAAAAATTCAATGCACAAGCTGACGTCTCGAGCGAGGGTAGGACTTTTAATGCTCGAAATCTAGAGAAAGCAAAGTTCTTTCTTACTGTCATCAAGGTATTTTGTTGCCGCTAAAGGTTAAGCTTATTCTTCGTGGTCCGGAAGCATTGGGTTTTGCCTAGAGAATTTCGACAAGGACTGTACACCTATGGGGCACGTCGTAACATGTGTTTCGGACGGACATATTTCTGCGGAAGTCATCAAAGAACGTTCACGCATTAAAAAAGGGGGCAAGTGGTGGTGTGGTACTGACGACCAAAAGCACCAGCAAGCCCAGGTTTCAGCCTTAAGGCAAAAAAACACGATTTCCGAGGTGCGGTCAAGCTATACCGTAGTCCTGTATTTGTGGACGTGAAAATGAGGAACTTTATCATGGAATACTACGTACGCCAGGCTCTAAGCAAAAAGCGTCCGTACGTACATCACTCAGCATCGTCGCCATCTTCATTACCCAGTATTCACCAACCCAAGTTGGCTTAGGGAGAAGAATGGGATTATCACGCATTGATAAATGTCCTCCAATGAATCTTCAAGTAACTTTGGTTAATTCTTGGAAGATGCAGTCTAAATTGGCCAAGGAAATCATCGTACTAGCGAACACTAAACAGCGACAAAGGAAAAGAGGCGACGAAACACACGCTAGCACTTCAACTCAGTTTATGCAACAGAAACACGATAAAAGGCTATATGTACATGAAACGTGGAAAGGGTAAAAAGAGCAGCGAACACAAACAAAACAAAATAAAATCGAATCGCACTCGTCACACTTGCTCATATTACAGAGCCACCTCACAGTGCCCGCCAATATCACTCGGCGATTCTATTTTATTTTTTGTTTGTTTGTGTTCGCTGCTCTTTTTACCCTTTCCACGTTTCATGTATATATAGCCTTTTTTCGTTTTTCTGTTGCATAAACTGAGTTGAAGTGCTAGCGGGTGTGTCGCTTCTTTTCCTTTGTCGCTGTTTAGTGTTCGCTAGTACGATGATTTCCTTAGTCAGTAACCAACTCGCCCAACTTACCGCCTTAGTTGTCTGAATTGGCCTTATTATAATTTTTACGCGACAATATTTTGAAAAAACAAAATTTGCCTTCCGTCTTCAGGGCCCCTATGAAAGCATCTGTACCGTATTCTTATATCGCTATGGCGTAGAACGACAGCTGGATGACTTTACCACTATTCATTTGGTGCAGTGTAAAAACTGCATTGTTAAGAGAGCTCACCTTTGCCGGCTGGCGAAAGCTTGAATAGGGTGAAACAACCGCAACTTTCTCAATAGAAATCCCATTTGTGTGCCGTTTGATGTGGTATTGGATATTTTCCGGGGATATGGAAGTATTACATATATTGGTTTTGGCCTAGAAATCTGCACTATGTTTCTAATATGTTCTGCATTCATCTTCACAGAGCACAAATAACAGGACAAGAGGGGGGGGGGGGATAACACTGGACATGCGCTGAACCAAAACTAAAATTTTTATTGAAGAGACAGAAATTTAAAGCCATCGAAGATATAAAACAAAGATAAAAACATGACACATCAACCCATTAAAAGTAACTGCACAGGCGCACGCTCATGTACCGCTCTCATCAAGTTATGCAAATTCTGCATCTAAAAGCGACAAACACGGATCGTTAACACACGAGCCAGACATTTTTATTTTTTTTTTTTTGAATTTTATACGCTTCCACAACTTACCTCCCCTTTTGGTCAGCGTGCCGGAACAGTAGTTGTATCATGAAGGAAAGGCGTACAACCACAATCACTGGAATGTGTGGAAAGGTGGCCTGAAGGCACTCTCTTAAGTGAACTATCATGCTCCTGTAAACGAACATTTAAGCAGCGGCCCGTTTGGCCAACATAAAAGCGACCACATTTGAGGGGAATGCAGTAGACCACATTTGATCTGCAGGCAACAAACTGTTTTTCATGTGTGACACCTCACCTGTTTGTTCGGCCCTTTTTACTAATACTCTTTTCGATGGCTGGACAGATGCGGTTCAACCTATTTTTGGCCGAGAACACCACGATGACGGTGTATCTGCTCCCAACTCTTTTCAAACGGTGTGAGACATGGTGCAGGAGGGAAGTTGTAGAAGCATATAAAATTCGAAAAAGGTCTGGGTCGTGTGTTAGCGCTCCGGCTTTCTCGCTTTCAGATGCAGAATTTGCATATCTTGATGAGAGCGGTACATGAGAACGTGCGCATGCGCAGTTGCATTTAATGGGTTGATGTGTCATGTTTTTATCTTTGTTTTGTGCCTTCGATGGCTTTAAATTTGTCTCTTCAGTAAAAATTTTAGTTTTGGTTCAGCGCTTGGGTAGTATCCCCCCCCCCCCCCCTTTTGTCATGTTATTTGGGCGCTGTGAAGATGAATCTGTACCAACTAGCCCTGTTTTCTACGCTACTTCAATTCTCTACATGCCCGCCATTATTGCCGCAGAGAACAAGCATTCTTCGATCTGCTAGCCTAAACAAATCTATAGAAAGCCTGGCTACACTGTGGGAATATGAAAATGAAGTCGCAGATGCAGCTCTCCACTCGTGCGGCAAAACGATTCTCGATCGGAGCGGCTGGGAAATAGTTTTCTTGTCTTCACAATTCTCCTGCAGACGCAGGTCGCGCAGATGCATTCGCTTTCGCGTAAAAGAATTCGGTTTCGCAAATGCAAAACTCGCACCGTTTTCACGCGTTGTATGCAGAATAACGCGCGAATTTCGCAATTGGTAATAACCGCACCACCGAAGTTGCCCCCCCCCCCCCTTCCACCCATAAATGCTTCGTTTAGCACCGGGACAATATTTACCAAAAAAAAAAGGATGTTCGGAGGAGGAAACTGGTCGCTACGTCGCTTCCCTCACAAAGCGGTCAAATTTGCGGCATGAAGACTGAAAACAAGGGCAGCAGTGCACAAGCAAGAGTATTTGAAGCTTTAGCTCAAGCTGATATGGCTAGCCTTCCGTATGTTATTCGCGTCACTAAAAAAAAAAATGCGCGCCAATCCACACAGTGAAGGTGGTTGGAAATCGAAGCTCTAAACGACAATCAACACGATTACCCATGCGACGACACTTGAATTCACACACGTGGCTCTACAATGAGTGAAACCAGATACAAGTGAAATGCACTCAATCACACATTTTATTACTTCTTTGACATTCCTTGCTAAGTTTAAAAAATCACGCCATATCCACGGAATGAAAGATGATAAGTGGGGCGAAGCTCGAGAGGGGGAGATCATCGGTAACCGTAACTCTCCCGTGAAAGTTCACCCATTACACCATTAAGAAAGACGTAAGACTGTGTGCGTACATTGTACAAATCAACTGGGAACTCGGGCTACGGGGCTTCGGAGTCAATGCTCCCAGGCCCAGACCTGGTGAAAGACCCCGCGCCATCGAGGACTACCCCGCACCTCCACCACAATTTGTCACGTAGGATGGGACACAACGGCAAAGAAACAACTTTTATTTAGGGCGAACTTGTGCCCGAGCAAGACGAGAGGAAACGAGCAAAGGTCTTTGCGTCTCGTTCGATCTCCGAGAACGACTGCCTGCGTTCGTGGCGTGATCTCTTGCGTGATCTCCCCCTCGCAGTGCACGTGCACTCGCGCCTCCGTTGGCGAACACAGACAAGCTCGCGCTCCCGGTGCCGAGTTTTCGCTGCCGGTTGCAGCCGGTTCTTGCTCGTGCAACGCGGCCCACTTTGCGACATCTCCGAAAGCATGCGGCGGTCACGTACCACGAGACACAAGGGATGGACAGGCCCATGGCTTTAGGAGCTTCGCCCCTAATAAATGCATGATCTATGAATGGTGGTTGGTTGAGTTGTATTGGGGAATCACATGAGTGGAAACTTTTTGTTTATAAAATTAAAGGAAGCGCAAACCCGGTGTGTGACGGCCTCAATTCTCCTCCGTCTCTGCCGCAGCCGACGGAGGCGACGAGATCGGCGGCAGAGATGGAAAAGAAGGTGAGAGGGCATGCGTTGGTGTGAGCCTCATTTAGTTTCACTAACTCCGAGCGCATGCGCAAGGCGTGCAAACGGCCGCTACATGTGCCGCGGGCGGAGCGCACAGTGGCGCGAGAGGTCGCGTGACGCTATCACGTGGCATTCAGTGAGAACGCAGGGAGTGAACCCGCCGCTGTGCCCGGTGAGTACACCGTCTATCTCCCGCCGTGTCCGCGTGTGCTCGTAGCACAATTAACACAACAGGCTCTCGCTCCGTTTGTCTATTTGTTCCAGGTTTGATTCTTGCTAGCGCTAGTAATTTGTTTTATTTCTTCGCGAGAGTTTCCTGTTGACGCACGCGGAGGGTCGTGACAGAGCCCTTGGCTGATGGAGGTAGAAAGCTTCGCTTTAAAAACGTTGTCCGGAGCAGGAAACTGTTCACTACGTTGTTTCCTTCCATAAACCAGACAAATTTGTGGCAAGAAGACTGGAAACAAAGACAGCACTACGCAAGCAACAGTATTTGAGGTTTTAGTTCAAGCTTATATGGCTAGGCTTCCGTATATTATTCGCGTCACGCAAAAAAAAAAAACAAACAAAGAAGTGCGCTTCCACTCAGCCAAAAAGGATGGTCAGAGGAGCTGTGGTGCGCAATGTTTGAGTCGTGTTACCGGCTAATTATCATATAATTTGTTTCCGGATAGTTCCGCTGAAACTGCAGTTACAACCGTTTTCTCTAACCCTATTGCAGTGTACTAGAATAGAAAGGTGTGCGGCTCGGGGCGATTGGGGGAGTCCTTTTTGAGATGAAATTTTTTGTTGAAGAACTCCCGTTGTAAGCAGTGCTCTTGGCGGCCGCTGCTTACCAGTTGGCTTCAAATCCATTACTTCTCTGAGGCCGCTGGGTATTCATGTGTTTTTCATTTTTTTTCCCGCGGAGATTTGCTATGCTCGTTATTTTTACTCTTACGCATGTACAATGCTACACTTCTACAAAATAAAAGCGAACACTGATTATGAATAAAGATATATTGACGTTTAGGAACCACAAACGGGTTCCTTGTTCACTACGTAAGAAAGAGAAAGATTCTTACGTAAATCAAGGGTTCGACATTTCGTCGAACCCTTGATTATGCAGCACTTCTATATTCCCAACCCTTCATCTGTGCGTTGCAGCGCTTGTTAATTGGTCTTTTGTTATGCTCATTATTATTTATTTTTACTCTTACGCGTGTATAGGGCTACACGTACGTACTCTCAACCTACAAGTACGTACTCTCAACCTTTCCTCTGTGCGTTGCAGTGTTTGTTATTTGGTCTTTCCTAGTGTATGGGACATGTGTAAAAATGTACTGCCTGTTTTGTAATGACTTGTTATCGCGCCCATTCTACGTATTTTCTCTACTTGTTAAGCAACGGCTTCTAAACGGCTTACAAACTGTAAAGGGAACTTTTCAGGTCTCGGGCCTTTGGTCTCGGCTTCCTCTTTCGCTTCAGAAAGAAACAAATAACCTTCACACTTGAAATTGAAACTTGTTTTTTTTTTAAATTATTCTGAGGTTGCCTTAAGTTGTCTTATTTCTTCAGTTTATGGAAAGAGTTTATAAAACCTCTAAAATAACTGTTGGGTTTGATTTAAAATCTGTTAGGAGGCGCTGGCTGCAACAGGAATTCTCCGCGGAATGCCTGCACTCCATACAATTTTTTCAACGCAAGAAGGACCTGCGCTCTCCATTGGTTCGTCGCCCGCACGACGCACCTTTACTTTGTAGCGCACTGTAACCATATTCCTTCCTGTCGACGACCTTGTATTGACAGGAGACAGTAATCCCATATTGTTTATAGTTTTACTGTGAAATAAGACAAGTGAATGAAACGGGTGTAATGGTAAAGTTATTTATTATTTCGGGATAGTTTCGATAACACAAGAGTTAGTTAGAGCCGTTTTTTAAGTGCAATGCACTTCTTAAGCGACTCTGAACCTGCGTCCACCGGCGATGTCCGCGCACGTGGAGATGGGCGCGCGCAGCCTGGCCGCTGACATAGCACATACCCACGTGGGGGATTGGCCAGGAATCTCCTCGTCTTCCTTGGCAACGGGGGGAGATGGGCGCGCGCTGCCTGGCCGCTGTCATGGCACATACCCACGTGGGGGATTGGCCAAGAATCGGGCGTGAGAAGGGCTAATGCACCTGCTTAAAGGAGTACTGACACGAAATTTCAAAGCTGAGATCCGCTCTAGCAATCAAGTACAACGACAACACAAATAGGTGTCTGTGAATAAATGCATCTTTCTTTCTTTGTAGTTGTGTGTGTGCGTGTGATCTCTCTTTCGCGAACATTACCGAACCGCGCAAATTCAACTCGTGGGTGGTGGTGGTGATTTATTAACAAAGGAGGGAAGAGAAAAGGCCTGGGGATATTGTTGAACTCAACGGGGAGTTCACCCTCATACGACCCAGTCCAGGGACGGGGATTGGGGCTTCAAAGGATAGGAAGAGAGAAGGGGGAAGAGGATAGCGTTAGGAGAGTGGGAGATAGTCTATATCGCGTTCGTTTAGGCCATGGCTTGATGGCTACAAACGCAGTGCTAGTCCTGTTGTAACCAGGAAGTTGACTAGGTGCTGGAAGACCTCCCGTCGGATGGCGTCCGGTCCCGTGGGGAACAGGAAGTCTTCTAGCTTGTGGCTTGGGGCACCGAGTCGCTGGAGTTCGGCCCGGAGTTGTGTCCTTGCGGTGTCGTGCTGCGGGTACCCGCCGCTGAAGTCCAGGTGCACGTGTTTCCGGTGGCTCCCCAGGACCCGCAAGTGGTGGCCATTTGCAGTGGTGACATCACACTCTGGGAGCTGCGGGCCGCCCTGGATCGATGCCCCAAGCGGCGAAGCGCCCCTGGTATTGACGGGGTGACATACCAAATGCTTCGGAACCTGGACATCACCCAGCTGCAGCCGCTGCTACAGCTCTTCAACCAGGTGTGGAGGGAGGGCAGCCTTCCACCTACTTGGCGGGTGGCCCTAGTCAGGCCGATGCTGAAGGTTGGTAGGCCGCCCACCGAGCCTGCATCGTACCGGCCGGTCTCCCTGACGTCCGCGGCGGGAAATTCAACTCGTGCATTCGCACTTCGACATTCTTCCCCTCGGGGAAATGCGGGGAATTTTTTGTAATCACACCCCCACCGTAGACGTCTATGCTTCACTGCACAACAGGCAATGTGGGAAAGCCAGCCTACAAAAACCAATCTCACTCCGATCCCCTTAGAGTCAGCTTCACCTCTTAACGAAAAAGTATTGCTGAGAAGCCATTATTTCACGGGCAATGAAAGCTATTTTATATACAATATAAATGCTGTAATACATTCTTTTTAAGTTTTTATGAGTTTGTTTTATACTGGGAAACATTTTTCGCGCGGCGGGGACACCGGCTCCAGAGAGAGCGCGACACGATAACAGCAGAGACTGTCGTCCGGGCTATCCCTGGCTGCACGAGCCTTCGAAGCGCGGGCGGTTTCAAAGCGCCGGGCGCTCAACTGCGCCAGGAGCATTGACACTTCACCATCCCTCCCTAAAAAATGTTGGCAGAATCGGTAAAGCTTTCTCACATCAAAGCAGCGTCAAAAGGGCGTGAAAAACCTTCGCTGAAAGTGCGTCCACTCGGTCGTCAAACCTTCAAAGTCAAAAATCGCAAACATAGAACGAACCAACGCGGCGACTTTTCGCACACTAAATAAATGCCTCTAAGAACGATCTCAATGTATACGGCCATGCGAGGTTTATAAGATACAGGTATGCTATTGTACTCGTTCATGATCGACGCGTGTATTTTCTTATGTAGAACCGTCCCCTTTTCTTGATTTTCATATATTCGTGTTGACACCATGGAAGCCCGGTTTCACATAACGAACCGTGTGTCCACTGATCTTATCAGAGCTATTCGGTCGAGCACACGGTCTATGGGGAAATGCATTAGCTTTCGGACAGGACGCCATTGGGCGCACTAAGAAAGCTTTCGCTTTAAAAGACGAACGCTCCGGTGTGTGTTCCGTCCTGTTTCTTACAACGAGTACGGAAACTTACAGAACATACCAACATGTTGGCCCTCTTCATGACAGGAGCTCGGGGCTTGCTCTGGAGTGCGGCACGCGCCCGAAAAGGCGTCGAGAAAGCAAATGCTACTTGACACACAGGATGAAGGGTTCCGTGCTCTTTTGTTCTGCGTGGGCAAAAACTCCAGAGGCCATCAGACCGATAAACTTATACTCTCACTGACTGACCAACAAACCTATAGCCCTAAACCGACCACAAAGCCAACAGCCCTACCAACAGACCCACATGCTTACAGCCACACAGTCTTCGATGCCTGCTCAATGTCCCGTGCCTGGTCCCGACGTGGCGTAGAGCCGTTAATTCAGCCAGCCGCGCCGTGACGCATCCATCAACCCTGCACACGTCGTGACGACGACACCCGAGGGACTGGGAACAAACCTCCTAGAACGTTTCCTTTTTCTCTATCGCGAGCATTTTCATGTTAGGCTGTTGCCTCTTTTAACGCTTGTCTTTAGTTTCGTGCTCTTGCCTGTTACGCTATCTATCTTCTTTTTCGGCTTGCCAATCATGCATAAAGCAATCATTACACGCGCATGCACTGGTCATGAACTCACAACTTTTACGCCAATCCTGGGCCCCTTCATTATAGTATACATTATTGAAATGCTAAGACATAAGTGGACTGATCATGGGCGCTAATGCGGGTTTTCGTGCTTTACTTTAGCGCCCAGCACTTAAGCGCCCGCTACTGTGGTTTGACGGCGCCGTCGTCTTTCGTAACCACGTGAATGAAGGCGGCACCGAAGACAGAAGGAAAACGGAGGAGGAAAGCGTGGCAAAAGTGTGAGGGCGAAAGCGGTATGTCGATGCGGCGCGGGACCGCTACGAGGTAACCGATAGAACGAAGAGGCTGCCAAAGATGAGCCCGCCGGCAATCGGAGGATGAATGAATCGAAAAAGTATGAGGCCGAGGGCAGAATACCAAGGAGCGCGAGACACGTGTGTTAAATCCGCGCCTTGGATTTCAGTGGCAACACCAGAAAGGAGCACAAAACCAGGCCTGTTGTTCTTTCAAGTTCACAAAAAGTACAGAAGTCCATCAAGTGTTGCGTGCTGCACGTACATCGATCCTTCGCCGTCTTCCTTGTTGCGTGGTTCATCCAAACCACGTGACAGTTGCGCGGGAGACTTAAACATGATTTTCAACATTATGACCGGCAACGACGACGCGCTACGAGATACCAGCTGAGTAGAGCGCGTCGCCGTGCGTTCGGTTATGACGCGATCCCTTCTTTTGACGCAGAAGTTATGCGCCGTGACCGAGAAGACTACAGTTCGCCCTGCGCACAAATTTCGCGTTACGCAGTCTCCCAATCGTCATCCGTTTTTTCGAACGAAGAACAAAAAGACGTAAAACTGCCAAATAATTCGTAAAACGTAAAACTGCCACACTGCCAAACTGCCAAATGCGCATTGAATAGCTCTTTTTCGTATTATAACTCCAATAAGCATTTCTAGTAATATGCTCTCGGTTGCTATTTCAGGAATTTCCCGTACAGCGTTTTGCCCAAAACAGTGTGCAAAACGCCAATGCGATAGATGCAAAGGGTTTAAAGCTTTATGTACCACATTGACAAAGGGCGCTCATATACTTAAGCGTCCTGGTTACACATGACCGACTTTCAGCGGCGTAATACGGGTCACAAGTCACAGACTTTCGAGGATGAGCAAGAAACAAAATCGTAAACTCTCGCCGTTCCCCAAATAAACCAAGGAGTAAACTGGAAAAGTAATCGATGGTTATTTCTATTTGTGTGTTCTTTTTTCTCCTTCTCCTTTTCTATCCCAATCAGACAAGGTCAACAGGAGCCAAGGCGTGCCTCCAGGGCCAAATATCAATCAACTCCTCCAAAGGATCAGCAGAATGGTGACACGTGTGGTACCAACCTTTGATCGCTCTTGGCTGGGGCATCACCACAACACCCGTGGGTCACCAGACAACCACTACGGATTACCTTCTGGCACAAAAAGTCCCCGCTCTTTTATCCACATGTCTTCTATTCAGCGGTTCCGTGTCTGTGTCACTTCTTTTGATTTCGCTGCCTCATAAAGGGGGGTGCAATTTCGATGGCTTGGATAGCGTCTTGAAGGGCACAACCGGCAAACCGAGAGGGATTCCCTGAAAAGATTTGGAGCTCTGCTGTAAACAAAATAAACAGAATTTTTGCCACTCTACATCTGTCTAAAGAAACTTCGAGGAAGGAGACGTCGATGTGTAAAAAGTTGAAAATTCATGGCTGAAAGGAACGCAATCTGATTTAAGGATTAGAATTGCGTGAGTTGGGGAGTACGAAATTTTGACGGGATTGCTATTTTCCCGACGCGGTGGCTCAGTGGTTAAGGTGTTGTGCGGCTGATCCCAAGGACGGGGATTCGATCCCCGGCCAAGGTGGGCGGTTTTCAGATGGAGGGGAAAAGCAAAGACGCCCGTATGTCGAAACTTCGGCTGAGGTTATAGATCCCCAGGTGGCCAAAATTATTGCGGAGCCCTTCACTACCGCGTTCCCCATAGTCCAAGTGTATGTTCGGCGTGTTAACCACCCAAAATCTGACATAATTTCTTCTGCAAAAAGAAGCGATAAAAGACCAGAAAGACCAGGCGGCACAAAGATTTTTGGTCTTTTTTTCTGGTGTGGTCTTCTTCCCAGTCCCCTGTGTTTTCACGTTGTGCGAAAAATGACATCGAAGTTCAGCCTTATTACTTTTATGCCACACCTAGCAGATTGGCTACTTTCTTAAAGGGTCAATAAAGGCTACATTTTTTAAATGCAGAGAATTTCTTTAACTCACGATGTCACCCGGCGTTGGCGTGCCTCGGCGTCCGCAACAGCCGTTCCAGGTGCGTCCTCTCCCCCACTCCTCCTCTCCCGCATCACGCTACCCTCCTCGCTCTCAACAACAGGTCCGCACCCCTCCCCCTACACTATATCAAAAAATAATACTTACCGGCGCCTGGTTTCGATCCCACGACCCTGCGGGCGGAACGCAAGGTACATGGTGCTCTACCAACTGCGCCACAAAGCCGACACAGAATGGAAGGCTACGAACGAGCCTTATATCCTTGACTCATTCAAACTACGTCAAGAAGCTGCTAATACAACTCATTCACTACCTGTGGGCGGAACGCGAGGTACATGGTGCTCTTCCCACTGCGCCACAAAACCGACACAGAATGAAAAGCTACGAACGCGCCTTATATCCTTGACTCATTGAAACTACGTCAAGAAGCTGCTGATACAGCGCATTCACTACCACCAACTCCCCAAACACTAAACGTTAACGCAATACACCCACCCCCTATGCGACGCATTTACTCGAGTCCCCCTCGCGGGGAGATGGTTGTCCTTTTTTAACTGCAAGATTCCAGCTCTTCTTCAAAAACACACGATGCTTCGTTTGTCGAGAAATAATTAAACGTGAGATTTCTCTCTTGTTTCTCTGATTTTTCTTTGCACTTCGCACCGCATGGAGAGGGACCACCTACAAAGTCAATCACGCCAAGGAGGTGCTGCCACCTAGTGTCGGGTATACAAATTAAGAAGCGCAAACGACGCTTCTCTTTTGTCTTATAACCGCCACCGGATGTTCCCGACGTCCAAAATAGTCTCACCGAAGAGCTCAGTTTTCTTCAAAGGCTTGAATTGAATGCTCAAGAACAGAGCGCGAATTCCGTAATAGTTGGAACTTCATGTGTTTCACATGCTTTAATTGTTATTACACACTATAAAGCAATATCTACAGAGGAGGTTGCATCGGCAAAGCAAATTGGAAAACCAAACACCAGAAAAAGATTGCGCTTTTTTTTGCGCATTTTACTCTTGATTGCTTCCATGAGCAAACAATGTTACTTCTATATAGCAGACGTGCATAGCTGTAAATTTGTACAAAGGACAAAGAACTACAGGGACAAGTGCCTCTTCAAACTGTTATATATAGCGTATTACTTCAAACTTATTTTTCACTCAACGCTGCCGCAGTGTTGCTTCGCTTCCACCTTCTGTGACGTAGCATTTAAAGGGTCCATGGAGAGAAAATACAACTTTGTTTAAGAGTTAGGCTTCAGTACCTCACTCAGCTCCATTCCGGCCACGAAAGACGTTTTTTAACCGACAAAAACGCAAGAAATACTTAAGAACTTTCAAATTTCGCGCCACAGTGACGTGTTATCGGCGCGAGTGACGTCATATGGGCCAGCACTAAAAACATAATTTTCAGTGGGTTAGGTGCCCGTTAGCATTCAAGTGATTCGATCAAACGGAACTAGCGGCCCCACTACAATCGTCCAGTCATGCGTCCTGGCGATTGATTAGTTCGGCCGCCGTCAATCACCCAAACAAGATTCTGTGACGTCATAGAAAAGTTGCTGGAACCTGGCTAGCGCGTCGCCACTGTTCAACATGTTTTCTTTAATATCTCCGGTATTTTTGGGAAGTTTGCGATGAAATCGGTATCATTTTTATCAGGACAAAGCAGCCTTTCTAATGAACCAAACGTGTATATTGTCTTCATGGCTTCTTTAAACCCGGTCGGTTCCCCACGCTGTCACTTCCGTCGAACGCATCGGGATTTCCTGTCAGTGCCCAGCAAGAAGAGGAAGGTAAGAAATTGGCTAGTTGGTTCTGCATGTCCGAAAACTGCGTTTGAGATTACTGAGGACACACTTTTTTAAGAAAAACAAACGAACGACGTGGACGGCACGAGCGCAAACTAACAACTGATTTATTAGAAGTGAAAAAAAGTTTTGCTTGGGCATCAAAACATTTAGAAAGGGTTACAAAGTGCGACTGGAGAACGTGCGGAAGGAGAATTGAAAGCACATTTTCGATAAAAACAGGCTCTTCAATCGCAGCCACTGAACAGATTACGGTGTTGAGCGCCTGTTTTTATTAAAAATGTGCTTTCAATTCCCCTTCCGCACGTTCTCCAGTCGCACTTTGTTACCCTTTGTAAATGTTTTGATGCCCAAGTAAAACGTTTTTTCACTTCTAATAAATCAGTTGTTAGTTTGCGCTCGTGCTGTCCACGTCGTTCGTTTGTTTTTTTTAAAAAAGTGTGTCCTTAGTAACCTCAAACGCAGTGTTCGAACATCCAGCAAGAACGCCGCGCAACCAGGGCGTGTAGTAGCAGAATCGGGCTCATGGCTGCGTTGTTCTCAAGTTGAGATCAAACACAAAAGTCGTGACGAGGTATCGTGACAAACCACGACGTCTCTGTTGATGTTGCCGGTGGATTAGCAACTCACAAAACTGCACCGCTCACCGTTTAGTCGGCTCAGCTACAAGTGCCGGAGCATCACGTGACAAGCTTACTAAGCTAGATGAAACGAGTGAAACTTCATTACTGATTTAGGGGACTTTGCGGCCTAAGAGGAAAAAAGACAGACAGACAGACAGACAGACAGACAGACAGACAGACAGACAGACAGACAGACGGACGGACGGACAGACAGACAGACAGACAGACAGACAGACAGACAGACAGACAGACAGACAGACAGACAGATAGATAGATAGATAGATAGATAGATAGATAGATAGATAGATAGATAGATAGATAGATAGATAGATAGATAGATAGATAGATAGATAGATAGATAGATAGATAGATAAAGTTTTCCCTAGAAGAAATCACGGTCCAAGAAGAGGGCACAAATTCTTCGAGATGGGTGGGCGTCATCGCAACTCCTTACGATGAAAATGGGCAATGCTGGGGGGCCTCGTCGTCACCATAGCTGCGGCGGTCATGTCGCCGCTGTCGGATTCACTCGCGCAGGCCTCGTTAACACCGCCTCGCATTACACCCCGTTGACCTCTTTCCTCTTCTCGTTTTAGTCGCGAATTTTTCTTTCCTTCGCGCGTTTAAGAACACCAGCTGTTGCACGTCAAGCCGTCGGAAACTTCTTGCGCCGGAAGTGTGGTCGACACTATACTTTGAAATGTTTCCTCCTTTTTTTCTTTCTCTCTTTCGAAACTTTCCTGCCGCTGTTATCCAACCGCTCTGCCCTTGGTTGCGCCACAGTCGCCTACGCAATTTTTGCGTTTCATGCGACACTTTTCCCCGCCTGTGAGTTGCCGTCACGTCCCGAACCTGAGGAGAGACCCCTGAATTCAGAGGGTGCCTCAGATAACCAGTGACTCTCAGCGTGCGCGAGCGTTGCCTGCCTCCGAAGCGCCACCAACCCTCGAGCGAGTCGCAAAATTTGAGCAACGCATACACGAACTCACAAAATTTGTGGCGCTAATTACGTTCCTGAAGTCGGGAGGAGCTGCTGAAAAAACAAAGCTACCAAAACGATTATCCGGGCCTGTTGTCGATGCAGTAAGAGCAAAATTCAGCGCGTCTCACCTTATGGCAGGACGTAGTTGTTCCTTGTGTTCGGGGTTTTGGTTTTCGCTCTCTGGGACCACCTATTGAGCTAGCCGCTGCACTTTTTTTGCAAACGCCCCTTCTTCCTAACGCGTGCAGTTTCCTCTTTTGCGAGGTTACTTCCGGGCGAAGTGGTTGGAAGCCGCCTTGTACTTCCGGGGTGCCGTTATTATTTCTCCTTAACGCCAACCTATGTTTACCAACGTTGCCTCTCTTGACCGAGAATATAAAGCTATTCGTTAAGTTAGCGAGAAGGAAGAAACAAATAACTACGTAAACAATTAGGAAGCGAAACTTGAAGTTGCAGACCTGGAGCAGTGAAAGCAAGAGGAATGGCAAACAACGCCCAAACAACCGATGATCTTTTTCGCAGCTGTAACCCTTGAATTAGCTCCCCCGGGTTTCCTCCCTTTCAAACTAAGGGAAGCTGGTCACGAGCAGTGCGTGCTACAGTTCCCTTCAGCTCATCTATGCAGATGTGCTTTACATATGCGCCACAGCCCTCATTCTCATAGGATAGACCGAAGAAAATACAGGAAGAACGGCAGCTTTACTCGCTTTTTATACACCTTTTTATTGTTTGAAGCGCAAAATGTACATGCCTAACCGGGAGACTTGCTCTGTGTTGGAATGTTAGCATTTCTTTCTGTTTTTCTAGGAAGCGGGTGGGCGTTGTTTGCGAGCCACACGTTTCTCTTAGAAATCTTGCTACCTTCCCGCCCTGCACTTACCACTGTAAAATGCCCAAGAAGGGAGAAAATGGTTGCGGCATGCAACTTTCAGTTTCCCGGATGTTTCTCCCTAGTGGTGAAAAATTGCAGCAATGTGCGATGTCGGCAGAAAATATCTGGGGAGGGAGCCCCGTGCGCTGTTTAGAAGATCCATCCCTGCAACTTTACATCCATTGCTCCATCCATCCATCCATCCATCCATCCATCCATCCATCCATCCATCCATCCATCCATCCATCCATCCATCCATCCATCCATCCATCCATCCATCCATCCGTCCGTCCGTCCGTCCGTCCGTCATCTACGTATTTAGTTATTTGTTAGAAATACATACATCGACCATTCAGCATTGTTGTGGAGAGCTAAAAAGTCACACACACGACATTAAAGGAAGAAACATCCAGCCAAGACTGTAATATATTTGCGTGTAAATTTAAAACAGACTGTTGTTACCAAATAGTTTGCTTCTTGCAGGAACACAGGAATGTTGAACGCTTTCGCTTATCTTGAAGATAGCTTTCAGTGAAAAGGCGGTAAATCTCCTGGCTTCGCACTATTCGATCCTGATGTTATCGATCTGCCAACATTCGCGCGAAACGTCGGCCAGTTATTGCGGCGCATGTGTGATTGCTGATTCCTTTCCGATTGTTGTTGAATTACGTGAGTTTTTGTGTGTATAATGCGCCAGAAGGGTAGGCTGTGTCGAGATTTTCCGCTTTTGGTTTCATTAAACTCAGTTGTTAGCGCTTGTCCTGTGCAGTTCTTCTCTTGTCACGCGTTTTTCTGCGGGTTTAGTTAACATGTCTCCATACCAACTTGCCCACTTGTCAGTGCTCCTACGATTCAGAAGAAAGGAACCACGATTTGAAAATTTCTTTTAAAAATACACAGTCCGTCACCCACTCCTTTCCATGTAGGAGCTAGGCCCTCTCAACGTTACTGTATGCCAACTCTACTATGCCAAGGTTCGAGGCATCCCAAGTGACCGTCACGTCAGTGCTGGTGTGTCTAGGGTGTTTACCAACTTGAATAAGTGCAGGACAGCTCAAAGGCAAACTCGAGATTGCTCGCCGACTTATTTGGCCGAATTTTCTTACGGGACGCACACACAAGGGCACTAATTGCGACGGTAAGACGGCAAGAAGCGCCTTCTATTGATAAGCAGGCCTTGCTGCCTCACTCCATACCTTGTTCATCTATGCAGAGCCAGTTAGAAAACCGCAGTCGAACGACACGTCACGCTGTCATGACTGCATGACGTGGCTGCTACTCATTTTGAAGGTTATCGAATGGTGTTTTACTTTGATGAGCTCACGCTACACGCCTTGACTTGTCAAGAAACGGGCGTAGTGGGTCCTACTGCAGCCGAAAACGGGCTGACGCGACGGTGAGGCCAGCGTTATTCCGGCGTCACAAATCTGCGCCTCGCAGAAACTCGAAACATCTCGGGCAGGCGAAAAGCCACTCGCTGAACAAGCCAGACCACGCACGGCGCTGCCATGTACTTCTGTAAGCACGTTCATGAACCGTACGTTCATGCTCTTCTGTGCAGGCTTGCATGGGTGTTTGTGATGGCACGTGGGGAAGAGAGCTGCTGCTGCCTCGTCGGCGGCACAGCGGCGCCTGCAACGCCGGGCGCGCACTCACACAGGGGAAACAGAGGCGAGCGGGGGAAATTACGGAAGTTTTCCGGGCTTGCGCCGCATACCGCACGTTGTGTAGGCGCGGAAAGGCACAAATCTCCGTCGGTTGCTCCAGCCCCGCTCTGTCTCCCCCTCTCGCCTCCGCTTTTTCCCCTCTGATTTTGCCGTGCGTGAAGCCTTTTCTCGCGGGTTAAATCATTAATTGGTTAGCGGTTCCACCTCCCCGCAGCGTCTTTTTTTTTTCTGCGCCTGCGCTCAAGCTGCAACTTTGAAGCGGTGCGCCAGCCTGACGAATGCCGAAATATCCTCAACTCCGCGCGCCACAATGGTTTCGACGAAAATTCCCGCTACGTTTTTTTCTCCCAAAGCTGTCGCGTACCCGTCCCTCCCTTTTCCCTAACTACGAATAACCCTCTCTACAATTATTCCTCCTCTAATGCGTGCGTAGCACACTAAAAGGTTATTTTGTTGTTGGCAGTTTATTTCCGCGCGAAATGAAACAAGACCACAACAAAAGAAGCGGCGCCGTTCGAGCGGAAGCTTCCATACACGTTTTACGACAACGACCAATGTGGTCGTGCGTCAGGGCGAGCTTTTCGAATTCCCTTCTTTCCCCCTTCCGCTACCTAGGATGCGTGTGAATTCGTGGCTAAGCGTCAACTTTGTCGTGCTCTACAACAAGCGTCGCCCTTGGCCTGTTCAGTGCGCCCAGAGCTGCTCTGAAGCGGGGAGGTAAACGTAACGAGGGAGCGGAGTTGTAGGTTGGTGAATCACGCTGTCAGATGGGGTATACATAGAACGGAGAAACGCTGCAATTATTCGTCACGCGTGCGAAATCCCACTATGGAGCATGAATGCCTAGTGCCGCATGTGATCCAGCTTAAGCCGTCCACAGCCTACAACCGGGCACGGCCCAACAGATCCATGGGGATCAGTGAAGGATTAAGGAAAGCGAAGGATTAGAGGCCCACGTGCCACTGTTTTGCGAGAAATGTGTTCAGATGAAATTATCATAACCGCTTGCTTGCACGTACAATTATGAAGGCTTTGTTGTGGACGGAGAGCTACTGTCGGCAAGGAATTCTGACACACATAAATGTTCTCGCAGCGCTTACGAGAAGCGACGGGGTCCAGTAAAACTTTTGTACGCGTTGTTGGTGTACAAGATTTTTTGGGGCCGGAGAAATTTGAGATTTTTTTCGTGCTTCTTTGGCAGAGGCATCTTGCAATACGCCTGCAATCGAAGTGTGTCAGTCGCGAATGCTGTTGTTCTGCCCAAAGGCTCGCTCTGCTTGCTGGCACTCAGCTTAGAAGTGATAAATAAATAAATAAATAAATAAATAAATAAATAAATAAATAAATAAATAAATAAATAAATAAATAAATAAATAAATAAATAAATAAATAAATAAATAAATAAATAAATAAGAAGCCCGCAGGAAAGTAGCTCATAACATGGGAAATGTCTTTCCCGGCTTTTGATCAAAGAGACAAGTTTGAATCCTAATAAACGTGGTGTCAATACACGTGCTTCTATCGGAGAGAGTATGGGTACAGAAACTTCGCGAATGCTTGCTTACCCTATTCGTTTCTGAGTTACAGTTATTTTTTTATTTAATTTTGTGTAAATTGGCTCTTCCTGCAAAAAAGTACGTTTGGGTTATAACCCTTGTTCTTTTATTTTGATTAGCTGCAAACCTGCCAAAGCATTGATGGAGCAGGTGTTGTTCCCCAGCTTATTCTTTTTAATTTTTTTTTTGGGGGGGGAACATGGAAAAAGAATTGGAAGAATGGCCTGCAACTCGTGTTGCACATTACGTATCCCCGAAAATTTTAAATGATGTTATACTCCTCAGACGAGTGCGTAGTTGTGGAGGGTTATCTCGGCCACAGCACGGATAATTTTCGTCCGCAGCTTTTATACAAACAGCATGAAACCGCGGCTCCTAAGCCATTCTAGCAGCATCATAATTTTCGGCCAAATCTAATAAAACGCACATCCCCTTGGTCGTACGCTGTCGCTGTGACCGCAACTGAACTTTTAGTAGCGCAAGCTTCACTGCGCTTTGTCGAGCAGTCTTCGAGGGGTGACCAGTTTTGCCCTTGAGCGCTAGAGGTCAAATCACACCCCCTTCCGCAAGCGCCCGGTTCGGAGCCGCGGCCAGATAACGGGGAAATATAGGCGGCAGGGGAAAGATAGGCGAGTAGGGAAAGGAGACGCGGGCGGGACGTGGCGGAGGAAGGTGAGGAGGCCGCCGCCGCCGCCGCAGCGATGAGCGCGCACCACGAAGGAAAGCCTCGAGGCCATGTGCGGCGCAGAACCGTGTGCGATTGGCGGTGAGATGTTTGAGTGGCGCCCCCTGGCTCTGACGTCGGCTTAGGGACTCGCGCCGCTGTCGTCTGCTACACTCCGCTTGTGAGGGGCAGCAGTGCCTGTGCTAGAAATTGCCCGCTTTGTTGCTGTAGTGCGTTAAAAAGCGCATCTCTAGTGACTCAGTTATTTTGCCAGCTTCTAACGCATCTGAATAATTTGAAGCTGTATACCCCGCAAGTTTGCAACACACGAAGAGATAGAGAACAACTTTCTTCAGAGCATCGGTCAGAACATCGTGTGTAACTCGTCCTTTCTTGCTTATTCGCGAGGATCAGCGATCAGAGCTTCTCGATAAGTATTCAAAATGCGACGTAGGATTCCCTGCAGTATTTTTGAGATGCTCTTATGAAGACTCAACAGTCTAATGCTACGTACCAAGCAGCGGTCTCTACACGCGCATCGCACAGCAGTAAATAAAGCGGCTTTCTTCTATTTCTTTGGTTGTTGTTGTCTTCTATCAGATTATTGTTTCTTGCTTTCTTTTTTTCTGCCCAACGCATTAATTTTTCTGCGCCGTCACAAACGTCTTATTAGGAGGTTTCGGGATGTTTGGGAGGCTCACAAAGATCGTGTGGATATTTCCTTCATGTTGTATGGCATACATTCCCTCCTTCACACATTCGCTTTCATTACGGGTGCGTGCAAGAAGGTGCATATGAGCAGCGTGCTTTGTTTATTCACATGCAAATACAATGAGAAGGTTTGTGCTACGCCACCGCGATCACGCCCTAAACAACGTTGTCCACAGTACTCGAAGGCAGCGTTTGTGCTCCGAATTTTTGTCGTAGTCATATCGTTATCATAACGAACAAACTCTCAACCCGAACAATGATGACATGATTACGCCGTTGAAAGCATGATGAGCTCGCTAACGCAATAAATAGCATACCTGCATATATTACAGGAATCGACGCTGAAGAATAATTCCAAGTAGCTCTTTATTGCTTTTGAACCCGCGCGCAAAGAACAAATCCTATTCTACTCGGGATGGCGTTCTATGAATTGAAGAAAAATTGTTTTACTCTCTTGTCCTGGAGTGAGGACCCGGCCCACTAAGCAGATCGATTTAATTGTTAAATAAAGCTTCCAGCTTCCTCCTCCTCCCCCTACTACTCCTCCTGTTGCAAGGGCAGTTTTCCTATATCTCATATCCGAATATCGGGAAGATATGGCTGTGCAAAATGTTGCTAGATATCCCTCCAGGTCTGAACAAACATAGTGTTACTGTAAATTTAACGTAGACGTGACTCGTTTTGCTCAATAAACCTCCATACTGGTTAGATGCCTGGTATAAAATCAGCACGCGCCTACATACACACTGGGTTATTTGGAACTAAACCTACAGTCTTTGCAGTGTATAGTGCATGTCGGCAAACGTTCATGCCTGGACAACGTAAAGTGTTGTGACACAACACGTTCGAGTGTTCGGCAAAGTTGCAAAAACTGTTTTACTTTACGATTACCGGGAAAGCCAACAGCCCTCAAGGCCTAGAATTTGTTTTGCTCTTCCATTTTCGCTGTTGTCGGTTATTAGCAGCTGACTGTTGCCTTTGTTTGAATGCTTACTTGAGAAGCTGACGCAGCTCCGTCTCTTCGCGCTCTGCACAGGACCGGCTTCGCAAGGAATGGGGCGGCGCCGGCAATGTTCCTTCCGTAGCGGTATCCAAAACCATACTTTAACTGACACCGTGAGCTAGTGTATGCGATTTTAAGCCTATTATTATGATAAGAAGTTACCCACGCGCCAATTCTGGTGCGGACAAGCATCAGACCTTGACCGAGCGCAAAGAAACAGCAGGGAGAGCGAGCCTGAGTGAAGCAGACGACAAATGCGAGAATCCCTAAGCCGACATCACGGAGGCGCGCTTCGCAGCGCCGCCTGTGTTCGCGCTCACCGCCAATAGAGGACGACGAACAGCCAGCTGTGGTCCCTCGTACAGCGGCGACGCTTAAACAACGCCGTGCGGCTAAAAAGAGGAAAAACGCTACTGTTGCATACAGCTTCGTTACCTTCAAGTCTTACGCATTAGTGTAAGGTTCCTTAATTTTTTAAACAACGCACACATTTATCGCGAAACAGTAAAACAGAGCACACTCGGGTGTTGGAAAAAAATCACCAGAATTAGAGCTTGGCACAAACCATCTGTGAATGCCCGATAGTGTTGGTAGTACAGTGTCGTCATGTCAGCTCTTAGTGATGCGAAAATGCATGTCTTAATGCGTAGCATTGTTTGCCGAGTACCCCCACAGCCAGGACCGCGCAAAGTCCTGAATTGTTATAATAATTCAGATTTCACTATAGCTTCAAATGTAATGGTTATAATAGCGTAAATGGAGATGACTGGTAGAACGAAATTTTGAAAAACTAAAAAAGTAAGAAAAATATGAAAAAATCACGGAAACTGGCGAACCGTGTAACGCCCTGCATTTTCACAATATTTAAGATTTCGCGAAATTTCCACCTGTAATCGTTAAAAACGCGTAAATGGAGGTAGTGTGTCGGAGGAATTTGGAAAATCTAAAAAAATAAGAATATTATAAGAAAATTACAAAAAAGGGTCCATAATGGTCTGCAATATTGTTGGAAACGCCCTGCATTTACAACAACAATGAAGATTACGCGAAAGTTCTAAATGTAATCGTTACGATAGCGAAAATAGAGATAATTGGTCGAAGAATATTTTGAAATTAAAAAATAAGTACAATATAAAAAATACGGAAAATGCAAATGCTATAAAATGTGGCATCGCCACAATAATGCAGATTTCGCTGAAGTTTCAACTGTAATCGTTATGATAGATTAAATAGAAATGATTAGTACAACAAAATTTTGAAAATATAAAAAATAAGCAAAATATAAAAATTACGGACAATGGTTAACCGCGCATTTTCACAATATTGCAGGTTTCGCGAAAGTTCCACCTGTAATCGTTATAAGAGCGTAAATAGAGATGATTGGTCGGACAGGATTTAGAAAAACCTTAAAAATTGGCTGTTTAGAACTCAGACTCAAGACAAGCGGCATAAAAATGCTACGCATCATTAGACAATTCTCTGAATTTGTGGAGAATTGTTTCGCTGCAGTTTCTTCGTTGCGAATGATGTTATTACGTGGAAGATTTGTACGGCCATTATAGGCATTTTGGGAACAGTAACCTTTGCACTGAGCGAGTGGATAGACTTAGTTTCCTATATAAGCCGCGGTTGGGCGGTCTTCTCACAATTCATCTCATCACAGCCTATTTAGAACCGATTCAGCTCCAGTTAGCCGTAAGCACAGAAATAGTTAGGAGGTTCATTCAGTTAGACGTGCCAGCGAATCAGTGTCTGACCGCTTGTGATTGAGTGAGAAGTACCCGGCATATTTTCGCATCCTGTATTGGAGCAGGATACTAGTTAATGTCAGGCTATGGTATAGCGTACTGCGCATGCGTAGTTAAGTTAACCCTGTAGCGTGCAACGGAAAGCGGTTTCGTAACTATACTGTCGTTGTGGTCCATTGATGAAAGCAAGCACCCTTTGTTGTTTGGTGAAGCAGTTCTAATTACAGTCTGCGTTGGGTTTGGCTGGTTTTGTTGGAAGCATAATAATCACTCGCAGAACGTTTGTTCCTTGGTTTAGGAAATATACGCCGAGGCTGAGTTCCGTTGGGAAAAAAACACGGGGGGCACTTTTGTTCCAGAGAAGGGGTTTAAATGCTACCACACAAGTCGGTACGTCTTCTAGCAGCCAATGTGCTGTGGCTGTACCACAGCATTACAATTGCTGAATTGTAATGCTGTAGATCGTGTGCCCTTCCATTGATTTGCCATTTAAGAGCCGTTCGAGCTGCTTATCCCATCTAGAGTATTTTTTATATCAAATAATGTTGCTCGCAGCAACCGTGGAGCTGTTGGGAACACGCGAAATACCTTCGACGTCTATATGCGTCTGAAGACGTACTCTTCGCTGCGGAAATCCCTGACACGTTCACGGTGGCAGTGTCACATGGAAGGCACCAACGATCGTCCGAGTTGCAAATGTCCCCGCTCCCCTGTTGAGCGCGCTTCACTGCAACAAAGACTGTAATGAAGACAAGCAAGCTTTTGAAGGGGGCATGATGACGTTGAACGTAAAAAAATTGTGAGGACACCTAAGCAAGTACATGCGAACGCATTAGTCTCCAATTGCCTAGCTTGTCTTCTCATTATCATCATCACCAGCCTCACGAGGGCGCACTCTTGCGTTCGCATCGCCAAGCAAATAAGACATTTAAAGAGAATGCTGTTTGCTGCTTGCCTAAGTTCTACTTTTGTAATTAGCACAACCAAATTATCCATGTTTGCGTCAGTACATCTTTCTAACACATGTTTCGTAAGCCACAACTTATTCACCAAGACTCCGTAGATACAGGTGGAGCGAGCCATCGAGCCGTATTGACGTCGGGGGTGCCTGCTGTTCTGGCATTCCATGCGCCTGGGTCCAATTCCCATCCGCACTCAAATTTACCTCGTTTTGTTTTAAGCACAATTACTTTACTTTTACTACCTTTGCGCCGGCGGTTATCTTTCCCACAATCTCTCAATTGCGAAGCAGGGTTTCCGACCTACCGAGTCAGCTAGTGCGTCCGTTCAGAAGAAAAAGTCGATTATTCCGGTAGGTGAAATTTGGTATGCGTTAGCCATGCAATTTCAGCTGCCTCAAGATTCGCGTTTAGGAATCGGGGCCATTACAATTCCCCGCACCATTTTCATGCTTTATGCGTGTACATCTGTGATTATTAGTGGCGAAGCACCTTAGGGGCTCAGGCTGTCGGCGTCTCATGTCGGCGTCGTGTCATGCCTTCGTATTCTCATGTAGTTACGGTACTAAAACACCGCGCCACTCGTTTTCCAACTCCTCGCGCTAGACATTAACGCTTACTAAAAGAACACACCGGGACACTCGTTTTTCAATGCCTCGGAGTTCATTTACGTGGGAAAAAACATGTACTAAAAGAACACACTGGGACACTCGTTTTTCGTTCGGCTTGCTTGCTTGCTTCTATTTCGCTCCGTACACGCCTTTAAGTTTAAAATTTGCAGTTCTCCCTTTCGAATTACACTCCTCTTCGTATTCGTAATTGGGATGTCGCCTATAGCAGCGTGCGCCATGTGGCAAGAGAGATACTTACAATTTAAGAATACACTTATACACAGCATGCTTCACCTATTCCCAGGTTTCCGGAGATGGCCAGGTTTTTTTTTTAATCAGGAAAGCATTGCCCAATCGTCCACGCACACAAAGCAGCTTTTGAAGTTCCTGCCGGGGAAAGATGTGGCGGTTGCTGCGCGTGCTGCGACTGAATCGGATATTTAAAGCGCTAGTCTGAATCAAGTTGAACTGGAAGTCATTCCCGAAAAGATGTTGAGGCAGAAGAAATAGTGCGGTACCGGTGGAAGTAGACTGATGAGGATGTTTCTTGGCGAACACGCTTCCTACAACTCGAGTGCACCTGCTGGCGTATAAGGAGTAAAGAGGAAGGTCAGAAGTACACCACCAGTGTCAACCGATGGTCGTCGATCTGCTAACTAAACGATTCGAAGCTGCAATGTGTTTGTTATGGGGCGAGTGAAGAACTCACAGGTACGCCTGAAGGTGAGTGACAAAAAGAGGATTGAGGTCATTCCAAGAGATTACTGTGACAGGAAGGCTGTGGCAACGAAGGATAACTTATGCCAATTTCGCTAGATTAGAGGAAACCCAATGCTATCAGTTCATGGTTTGTTAAGTTACAAAAAAACGGAATTTCGTTTGCGCTTCCTTTTTCTATACAGGTTGGTTGGTACCTTTCTATTTAAAACATTTTTTTCGGTGACTCTAGCCATGCAAAGGATAGTAAGACAACGCTCATATTCCATCAAATTTTACGAATCACATGCGTGCGGTCACTCGGTCATTGGGGCTAACAAAAATTGCGCATCAATAATATGCTTGGTGGGTTTCATTGAAAAAAAGAAACAGCTTGTCAAATTTCCCGTTACTACTCCGAAAGCAATTGACGGAGTAGGTAAGCAATCGACGGAGTAGGTAAGGATGTATGTTATCAAAGCATAAGAACAAGAACAATAGACTCCGTTTAGATACGGCGGCGTATCTTAGGTGCTTTTGTCTCTTGAGTCAAGATTTGGAGGAAACTCATATGTGGAGACGCTATATATATACGTATAATCTCCCATAGGTTCACGTACGGTATGAGAAACCCTGCCATAACTAAAACAAGGTGAAAGTCTTTCTATCTTAGGACCATAGCCAAGTTCAATAATATTGTGCCGGCGCCGTTGCGACAGTCCAGGGGCGGTATTCTCGTGTTTTGTCCGTTTTGCGTGCATTTTAAAAAGTGTCTGTGTTGAGCGAGCCCTGACTGGACAAAAGCGAACACCCGGATGTGACGCCATGCAAGCACGGCGGAGCTATGAGCCGCGGCTTCCGGGAGCAGACGTTCTGGAGCAGACGATTTTTGGTCCCCTTGTTGTTGATTCGCTGGCGGAACAATAACACATAAAAGATAGTCTAAAATAGGTTTAGTAGTTAAAATGTGTTTACAAGAACAGTTGCGCAAAAGTCAACCCAAAGCGCGCCTACAACTGGAAGTACGTCAGAACAAAACGGAGGCAAAACGGACGTTTTCAAAATGGACAAACACAAAAATACCGCCCCTGTATAGTAGCGCTTCTGAAATTATCGCTCAACTCATTGCTGAAGTGCGTTGCCCTGCTGAGGTTGACAGTGCACATTCTTCATCACGCCGGATAGCATTTAATGCCTCACAGTTGCTTTCTCATTTCTCGTTCCAGCTCTCGTAACGCCACTCATTACATTACAGCATTCTCCCATTGACGTCGTCGTAATTTAGCACGTTCAGCAGAACGCTAGCGGGCCCAAGCAATTGCGCATTCTTCGGTTACCCCTGGCAATGTCGTCTGGCGTATGTTAATTTTGCGCGCACCCCAGGGAAAGCCAGACAGTCGCGGATGTGAAGGGGAAAAGTGCTGACATCAGCGTCGACAGGGTCGTTCAACGGAAATGTGCCTAATCGTTGCTGCCCTGCGTATGGCCGTTTATAGCCCGTTCGGCGCCACACGTAGCACAGCCGCCCACATTGTGGCACCGAATAGTGCAATTAATGCCGAACCCAGCGTCTCTAGGCCTACCTCGCTCACCAGAGCCTGTTCGCAGCAGTGACATTCGCAATTAAATGGCGACGCCCGTCTAACCGATACGGGTGTGGTTCGTGGCGGTGAGACGACGTCCATGATGGGGCGTGCACGATGTCTGCGCGTTGCGATCAAACACACCCAGGATAAGAAAGCTACAACACTCGCTCCTATTATAACTCCGATGTGACTGTACCCATGTACGAGGTCAAAAACACGAACGACTGTATCATTAAAGTAGGACCAAACGAGGGGCTTTTAAGTCACTCGGTTGATGTAAAGCGGAATGTGGCGGAGTCGGTGACCAACGTGGCGTTCGATCAAGCGGGTGTTGACGGTATGATGTGACGCACTGGGCCAAGTTTGAACGTGAAAGGGCGACGGGTGGCCTGGCCCGGTCATGAAACCCGAACCACGTTGCATCGTCGGGTGTCTGGATGTTGCCCTTGCCTGCAGTGGTCCGTCGCGACGACTCCGCCGAGCCCGCCTGGCCTGTCTGGAATTTGAGTCAGCTTGTGGACGTGTGATTCTCGGAAGACGTTCAGCCGGGAGCCGCGAAGAAGTTTCTTCTAGGACGTGGAAGGGTTGAAGAAAAAAAGAATTAACGATTCGGACGTTTTGAGAACTGTAACGAGCAGTGTCAACGTCAATAGTTATTGGATATTTTCAGCGTTCATCACTGCATGCACGCCGCTGGGAACGCTTTACATCAATTATGTCATTGTTTTTTTCGTGCACGTCGCGGTGCTATTCCCAACATTTTTTTTAAATTTCATTTATTCCCTGTTCTTTCTTTCTATTTTTTTTTCGTGTTTCCCCTCCGAAATGCGCGCTGCTGCCTTGCGGGAGATTCTACGGTCGGCCGTCTCATTTTTTCTACCTTGTTTCTTTGCTTCGTTTCCTGCTGCCCTCTCACAACGAGAAAAGGAAGTGCGTGATCATGATACCATTATAACATACTTACGAGACAGTTTACGATGAAGTTTAAGGGTGCTTCAGTGAAAAAGAGATTTTACGCAAACTCATATCAACGTCGAAGTGCTCAGACGATCGCTACAGATTTGGAATGCCGGGGGCAACTCTTGCTTTTGCAGGGTACATACGTTCAATGGTATTTCTATCGGCCGGATAAGATCACGTTCAGATTGTTTTTAACACAAAAGTGTTTTATTCCCAGGTACACGAAGATTTCGCTCAAGTAATTCCGTCACGGAAGTGACGCCAGTACAACGAAGCAAGTGGCTTGTAAAGGGTGCACCCTTGCACACAGTGTCTTGTTGCGGGTAAACAACCCTTAGTATGAAGAGTACGTTATACTGAGGGTTCTTTGCTTTCGGGTTTTATATTTTAACACGACTGTGTTTTATGCCGCGATACCGCAAGATTTCACTGACGTCATATCCGTCACGGAAGTGACGCAGTACACCTTTGCCGAAGAGACCCGCCAGCAGGACGTCGCTCGCCAAGCACACCCACAAGACAGCCGCCGACCCACCAATCATGCTCAGCTGCAGATTTCGCTGCCCATTTTACTTTCGCGTTTTACCGATTCCTATGAAAGAGCCATCAACCACACTTTTCCTTCTCTTTATTCTTACTACGAAATCAAAGCACCTAATCTTGTTAAAAAACTCCCATCACGGGTCGTCCAGGATCACAGATTTTCGCCGAGAAAGCTTCGGGGCTTTTGCTTGTCGCACCTGTCTGAATAGGGCATCACGGCCGTCAAGTCTGCCACATTATTTTTTCCCTCAAAGCGGAGAAAAAGACCCGACCACTAATCAACTTCCTTGCAGGCACTGGACAAACACCGCTGCGTTTGAAGTAAAAACTGCACCACGTTCGTGTTTAACACGTCGCAGCAGTCAAAATCCTATGGTAATCCTACCTTGGCTAAGGGGATTAGCGAGGATTGAGCCTCGGCGGTGAAATTGCGGCGACATCGGTTCGGATCGGTGACCGCAGCTTCAAAGCACCTTAACTCCATTTAACGCAGCGCGCACACCGCATTAATCCAGAATTTTCCCTTTTTAATTTTTTTTTTTTGCTGAAACTACATGCTCTTTCGTTTTAAATGTTTTCTTCCACACTTTCCTTGGTATCTCCTCTGTCAGGAAAGATAGCTGGGTCAGGAATAAAATTATCTTATCAAAACCAAGACAAGATAAACAGCTCGTCCATGTAATCAAAACCACTCTCTGCAACCACTGCCCTTTTTTACTGCCCCTGCCTTCATCATAAACCAGTCCAGCCTGTTGCGTATAGCACAAGCCTGAGATTACAACACTTGCAGTTATTTTCGTCTTTTTCTGGCGAGGCAGCCTTTTCGAAGTTACCGCCCTACTTTGTCGCAATCTCTTTCGAGCGAGCCGGGACAACTAGCAAAATTAAATATTCAATTTCTTTTGTCTAGGCGCATAGAACAACAACAAAAAAAAGGTCGAGGAAAACTCCGGGGAACTTTGAAAGCGAAATGAGTATTCATATTGGTGAGAATTTAGAACAACTCTGGAGGAGCAGGATAAAAGAACAAGCGAGTGTAGCCGGCTCAGTGCTGTAATCTTGCAGACTTCGTCTCTCCTGTTCGTGCAAGGGTATGCCTCTTAGTTGAAGGCGGGAAATTTAAGCTTTAAAACAAGCCCAGTTGTTATTTTAATTTTTTTTTTACTTGTAAGGGACCGGCGTTTTGAGCGATAAGCAGAGCAGTCGTCGAGGACACGGGTAAGACTATCCTCTTAGGCGAAATAATGCGGGAACGGTAATGACCGGCGGTTGATTGTTGCTGATACAAAGAACTTCTCAAAACGTGTGTGATGGGTCTACGGAACGCCGTTGATGAATGCTGAGCTTATTTTTTCAAGCTCCCCAGAAGTAACATGAACATGTGTTGAACTTGTTACTTGGTTTCGCATTGGGAACTTTTTATGCTAAGCAAAGGACGCACCATAGGTATGAATATCTTAGTGTCAGTTCGCCATTCCCCCAAAAAAGAAGAAGAGATAAGGAAAACGGAGAGGAAAGGGATGACGCACCGTTTGGGTGCCCTAACCACAAAATATCGTGCGGAAGTTCGCTCTTTCGGACTGTTTTGTTGTCCCAACCCTGGCATGGTTAAGCCGTTGTTTGTCCGGTTGTTAATATAATGTTTGGCAGTCGCGTGGTCGTTGGAACGTGGGCACGTGCGATATATCTATAGGCTGTATTCACTGGCGAGGAACGCATGCAGGCAACCATGTGAGTGCGCCGTCACTAGCTAAGTCGGGCTCCGCAGGGTGGCGGAACTAGTCCGTGTAAGCACATGATGTGTGTTGCGTGTTCCAAACTCCACCACACCGAACGAAAAGTTTTGCATCGACTGCACTGTGAGGGCGATTAATAACATCTCTGTTGGCACCACCGTTGAGAATCGGGTTGAAACGGAGCAGACGACGCACGGGGGTGTTTTTTTTTCTGCGGCGTGCGGGCGCAGTGGCACGAGATGCGTCACGTCCGTGGCCATATCCAGTGTTGCCCATCGAGGAAACACGACAGCTAAACTTTTCAGTGAATACCGTCTATATGCGGATATGGGTATGAGCGCAGATGTCCTTACAGGTATCGGGTATTCCTCTTTTTGGTCAATATCCCATGTGTATGTGTGTCGTATGTGTGATCGTGGGTCTGGCACCACAAATGTTTTGTTTATAGCCGTTTCAGCCTATGATCCTGGTTCATTTTTATATAATTGACTCATAATGAAATGGACGCCATTGCGCACAACGCGATGCGCATGCGCCTGCAGCACCACGTACGCGCTGCGCAGACGTCACGCCCAAGGCTCTACTTATTGTGAACGACCAGCTTGGGTGGCGTAGTCGACAAGACACCGGCATCGCAACAGTTGATAACCAGGCTCCAAGTAGACCCGGCAGAATGTGTAGAGACGATAGCGTTTTTGGGCTACCCAAGCATAAAATTTTCCGCCTGTCTGTCTGTCTGTCTGTCGGTCTGTCTGTCTGTCTGGAATTATCTGTGCGCAAGACCGTTCCAAACTACTAATACTGCTGCCATGCTCGATACATGTACCCATTTTACAGTCCAAGGGAACCATCATGGATATTTGAAGCAAAATATAATCACATAGATATGAGTGCTAGCGTTCTCTTAACAAGACACGCATGCTGGTTTGGAATGTGGGCACGTGCGATATATCTATAGGCTGTATTCACTGGCGCGGAACGCATGCAGGCAACCATGAGAGTGCGCCGTCACTGGCTAATTCGGGCTTGTCACTGGCTAAGGCGCTTGTCCGTGTGTTCCTTTTTTTGTCCCCGTTTCTGTGCGCTATTACCTTCAAAATGCTGGTTTTGTTTTTGGGATGGGAAATCAGAGAAAAGCAATGCGTAATAGTGCTGGCGAAGCGGGCGAACAAAAAGGGAACACAACGCGAAAATAAAATGGCACAGCTTGCACTAGTGGGGCAAGGCTTGACAAACAGCAGAGCTGGCGGCCCCTCTCCTTTCGTCGGAGGCCCGGCTGTAGCACCTGACGCGAATTGTCGAACTCGCCGCTGAAAGCTCTCCATGTCTGGTAGGCCCGAATTGTTTTGTCCGCAAGCTTTCCCATCTCTCCTAAGGACGCGCTAAATCCCGCGGAAACCGGCTTCGCGAACTCGGCGTCTGTAGCGCGAAGCGGAGAGACGCGTCTGTGCTTTCCACTGTAGGGGCAAATGCGCGGGAACTGGAGAGAAGAAGAGTGCGCGAGAGATCATGCCATGAACGCTGGGAAGAGTGTTCTTGAAGGTCGAGCTGGCCGACTCCGGGAGCTCCTTACAAGGCGCATCCTCACATGCGGTCGGTGTTTTTCTTTGTATTTTTCCGCAGGTGCGTCACGCGGTGCAAGCCCACGCGCAAGCTTGGCCGACACCGGGCGCTCCTCACGAGGCGCACGCTTACAGGCGCTCCGTCTTTTTCTATCTATTTTTCCGCAAGCGCGTCACGTGGAGCAAGCCCACGCGCAAATTTGGCCGACACAAGGCGCACCTCACGAGGCGCACCCTCACATGCGCTCGGTGTTTTTCTTTCTATTTTTCCGCAAGCGCGTCACGTGGTGCAAGCCCACGCGCAAGTTAGGCCAACACAAGGCACTCATCACGAGGTGCACCCTCATGTACGCTCGGTGTTTTTATTTCTATTTTTCCGCAAGCGCGTCACGTGGAGCAAGCCCACGCGCAAATTTGGCCGACACAAGGCGCTCCTCCCCAGGCGCACCCTCACATGCGCTCGATGTTTTTCTTTCTATTTTTCCGCAAGCGCGTCACGTGGAGCAAACCCACGCGCAAGCTTGGCCGACACATGCGCTCCTCACGAGGCGCACCCTCACATGCGCTCGGTGTTTTTCTTTTTATTTTTCCGCAAGCGCGTCACGGAGAGCAAGCCCACGCGCAAATTTGGCCGACACAGGGCACTCCTCCCGAGGCGCACCCTCACATGCGCTCGGTGTTTTTCTATCTATTTTTCCGCAAGCGCGTCACGTGGACCAAGCCCACGCGCAAGCTTGGCCGACCCAGAGCGCTCCTCATGAGGTGCACCATCACATGCGCTCGGCGTTTTTTTTTCTATTTTTCCGCAAGCGCGTCATGTGGTGCAAGCCCAAGCGCAAGTCTGGCCGACACCGGGCGCTTCTCACGACGCGCACGCTTACATGCGCTTGGTGTTTTTCTTTTTATTTTCCCGCAAGCGCGTCACGTGGTGCAAGCCCACGCGCAAGTAAGGCCGACACAGGGCGCTCCTCACGAGGCGCACCCTCGAATGCGCTGGGTGTTTTTCTTTCTATTTTTCCGCAAGCTCGTCACGTGGTGCAAGCCCACGCGCAAGTAAGGCCGACACAGGGTGCTCCTCACGAGGCGCACCCTCAAATGCGCTGGGTGTTTTTCTTTCTATTTTTCCGCAATCGCGTCACGTGGTGCAAGCCCACGCGCAAATTTGGCCGACACAGGGAGCTCCTCACGAGGCGCACCCTCGCATGCACTCGGTGTTTTTCTATTTATTTTTCCGCAAGCGCGTCACGTGGAGAAGCCCACGCGCAAATTTGGCCGACACAAGGCGCTCCTCACGAGGCGCACCCTCACATGCGCTCGGTATTTTTCTGTGTATTTTTCCGCAAGCGCGTCACGTGGAGCAAGCCCACGCGCAAGCTTGGCCGACACAGAGCGCTCCTCACGAGGCGCACCCTCACATGCGCTTGGCGTTTTTTTTATTTTTCCGCAAGCGCGTCACGTGGACAAGCCCACGCGCAAATTTGGCCGACACAAGGCGCTCCTCACGAGGCGCACCCTCACATGCGCTGGGTGTTTTTCTTTCTATTTTTCCGCAATCGCGTCACGTGGTGCAAGCCCACGCGCAAATTTGGCCGACACAGGGAGCTCCTCACGAGGCGCACCCTCGCATGCACTCGGTGTTTTTCTATTTATTTTTCCGCAAGCGCGTCACGTGGAGAAGCCCACGCGCAAATTTGGCCGACACAAGGCGCTCCTCACGAGGCGCACCCTCACATGCGCTCGGTATTTTTCTGTGTATTTTTCCGCAAGCGCGTCACGTGGAGCAAGCCCACGCGCAAGCTTGGCCGACACAGAGCGCTCCTCACGAGGCGCACCCTCACATGCGCTTGGCGTTTTTTTTATTTTTCCGCAAGCGCGTCACGTGGACAAGCCCACGCGCAAATTTGGCCGACACAAGGCGCTCCTCACGAGGCGCACCCTCACATGCGCTCGGTGTTTTTCTGTGTATTTTTCCGCAAGCGCGTCACGGGGAGCAAGCCCACGCGCAAATTTGACCGACACAGGGCGCTCCCCACGAGGCGCACCCTCACATGCGCTCGGTATTTTTCTGTGTATTTTTCCGCAAGCGCGTCACGTGGAGCAAGCCCACGCGCAAGCTTGGCCGACACAGAGCGCTCCTCACGAGGCGCACCCTCACATGCGCTCGGTATTTTTCTGTGTATTTTTCCGCAAGCGCGTCACGGGGAGCAAGCCCACGCGCAAATTTGGCCGACACAAGGCGCTCCTCACGAGGCGCACCCTCACATGCGCTCGGTGTTTTTCTGTGTATTTTTCCGCAAGCGCGTCACGGGGAGCAAGCCCACGCGCAAATTTGACCGACACAAGGCGCTCCTCACGAGGCGCACCCTCACATGCGCTCGGTGTTTTTCTATTTATTTTTCCGCAAGCGCGTCACGTGGACAAGCCCACGCGCAAATTTGGCCGACACAAGGCGCTCCTCACGAGGCGCACCCTCACATGCGCTCGGTGTTTTTCTTTCTATTTTTCCGCAATCGCGTCACGTGGTGCAAGCCCACGCGCAAATTTGGCCGACACAGAGCGCTCCTCACGAGGCGCACCCTCACATGCGCTTGGCGTTTTTTTTATTTTTCCGCAAGCGCGTCACGTGGACAAGCCCACGCGCAAATTTGGCCGACACAAGGCGCTCCTCACGAGGCGCACCCTCACATGCGCTCGGTGTTTTTCTGTGTATTTTTCCGCAAGCGCGTCACGGGGAGCAAGCCCACGCGCAAATTTGACCGACACAGGGCGCTCCCCACGAGGCGCACCCTCACATGCGCTCGGTATTTTTCTGTGTATTTTTCCGCAAGCGCGTCACGTGGAGCAAGCCCACGCGCAAGCTTGGCCGACACAGAGCGCTCCTCACGAGGCGCACCCTCACATGCGCTCGGTGTTTTTCTGTGTATTTTTCCGCAAGCGCGTCACGGGGAGCAAGCCCACGCGCAAATTTGACCGACACAAGGCGCTCCTCACGAGGCGCACCCTCACATGCGCTCGGTATTTTTCTGTGTATTTTTCCGCAAGCGCGTCACGTGGAGCAAGCCCACGCGCAAGCTTGGCCGACACAGAGCGCTCCTCACGAGGCGCACCCTCACATGCGCTTGGCGTTTTTTTTATTTTTCCGCAAGCGCGTCACGTGGACAAGCCCACGCGCAAATTTGGCCGACACAAGGCGCTCCTCACGAGGCGCACCCTCACATGCGCTCGGTGTTTTTCTTTCTATTTTTCCGCAATCGCGTCACGTGGTGCAAGCCCACGCGCAAATTTGGCCGACACAGGGAGCTCCTCACGAGGCGCACCCTCGCATGCACTCGGTGTTTTTCTATTTATTTTTCCGCAAGCGCGTCACGTGGAGAAGCCCACGCGCAAATTTGGCCGACACAAGGCGCTCCTCACGAGGCGCACCCTCACATGCGCTCGGTATTTTTCTGTGTATTTTTCCGCAAGCGCGTCACGTGGAGCAAGCCCACGCGCAAGCTTGGCCGACACAGAGCGCTCCTCACGAGGCGCACCCTCACATGCGCTTGGCGTTTTTTTTATTTTTCCGCAAGCGCGTCACGTGGACAAGCCCACGCGCAAATTTGGCCGACACAAGGCGCTCCTCACGAGGCGCACCCTCACATGCGCTCGGTGTTTTTCTGTGTATTTTTCCGCAAGCGCGTCACGGGGAGCAAGCCCACGCGCAAATTTGACCGACACAGGGCGCTCCCCACGAGGCGCACCCTCACATGCGCTCGGTGTTTTTCTATCTATTTTTTTGCAAGCGCGTCACGTGGAGCAAGCCCACGCGAAAGTTTGGCCGATACCGGGCACTCCTCACGAGGCGCACCCTCACATGCGTTCGGTGTTTTCTATCTATTTTACCGCAAGCGCGTCACGTGGAGCAAGCCCACGCGCAAGTTTGGCCGACACAGGGCGCTCCTCACGAGGCGCACCCTCACATGCGCTCGGTCTTCTTTCTTGGTATTTTCTGTCATCCGGTCGTCTTGTTTCCGTCCTGTCTTTGTCAATTACGCTGCTGTTCACGATGCATAATCGGTAGGGGTACCACTCAGAGGCGAACTCCAGTTGGCTACGCTAGTATTCCTTTCGCACCAAAACAGAGACCACGGCATACAAAATCAGAACAAGTAGGATGGAACGGGAATGAAAGCCTGGACCTATTCAAAGGACCCAGAACCACTAAATATGTAACGTTGCCTGGTTGGTTACCTGAATGTAACACTATGAACAATACCAATTTTAGTTTTCTGTTTTACTTGCCTTATGGATTTGTTACGTTTGTTTTTCTCCAGAAAACATAAACAACCGCCTTCCGCAGCCGCGACTGTCTAGGGTCGCGGGCATTTTTCAGACACTACGGCGTTTTCCCCTGTGCAGCGAACATCGGTGCGTTATGATGAAATAAGGTCTGACTTTGGGAAATCAAGGGGGCTAGCAGGAATGAAAAGAGCGAGTTTTCTAGAGACAAAAGTACATCCAAGGCAGGGGGTTCCTTGCTGTAGTTGGCAGAGTGACCCAAGCGACAAGTAACCCGGTAGCTGCTAGCCGGCTGTGAAAATGGATCGCTTTCGTAGTCCTTTTTGGTGTGACACCAAGCTAGTTGTCTTTTACACTGATGGGGACAAAAATGGCCACGGGGAGTGGCGGTGATCTAATTGTCACTTGTTAGTGCCATTTAATGAAGCCCCATTGGGATAGTCGGTGACTACGCAGAAGTCTGGCGCGCACGCACGCACGGACGCACGCATACACACGCACACACAAGCACACTCTCGCTCGATCACACACGCATGCACACATATTCCCAATTTTGATTGCTACACTTAATTATCCTGAATGAGTCACTGACTGCATAGTTAGGTTAACGCCATTTTTGGCTACTTTGGCAGAGGAGGGAACTGTTTACTTCGATGGTTTAGGTTGGCTCGAAGACGGTGGTGGTGTCAGGGGCCTATGCGTGGCGAGTTCAATGTCGACCTTCTGGTAGGTTACGTGCATTGATTTGAACACATATATGAAAATATACATATATGTGAGGAACAGGTTCTCGCAGAAATATTGATAAGCGATCCTCGGAGCCTTTTTTTCCAAAAACCTAAAAATTCAATATTCCGTGGCGGTAGTCGAAGTCTCTTACGATGCTTCATGTGCTACTTTGTTTTACCCCACATGTTTAACGTGTTTATTTTCGTCGCTTGCCTCTGAAAAACAAGAAAAAAACTCATTTTGTTTTCTACGAAAGGCATCTAAAAGAGATAATAAAGAAGCTTGGTCAGTGATTTCATTTCGCGCACGAACGGGTGTCAAATCACACACAAATAGAAACTCGCAACCGAAAAACCACGAGAAAAACCATGCTTCCCAGCGCAAAACCATGGAAGCAATAGCAAGAGGCCGGTAAAACGGATATACCCCGATGTGCGGCGGACTGGCTCCATGGCGATAAATACGTGTCTAGCGTTGTGACGAAATGTTTTCTTCGAAAAGAGTGGCACGTTTTCTGGCTAGCTATGGCAAAATGATCGGCCTTTCTGCGAAATGATAGATTTTTCCTGGTATCTGCCAGTTATATTGTTTCAGACTAAGGTTCACCTAATAAGGCCCTCTGAAATGAAATTTTGGAGATTCTGAGGATTCTGCCAGTTGGTAGGAATCAATCATTAATCCAACATATTACAAACCCGCAGCCCGCCGGTCGGTGTCAGCAAGTACAAGATTCAGCATACCTATGTCAGCATTTCAGCATTTTGTGCTTAGTGCCCTCAAGCGATAAATTACCTTTCCAACCGCAATCGTTCTGCACGAGTGTCAGCAGTAGAAGCCCTACTTTAGAACCACTTTAGAAATTTGAGAAATAGAAATTTTGATCATTGTCTGTGACGTAAATGTTCTAGAAAAGGCATTAGAAGTTATGAAGTGATTATTATGAAATTAATATCTATATTATGCTCACTGTAGCAGTAGATGCAGTAACAGAAACATTGATCATAATTAACTTGCTGCATCGCCCCAAGTGCTGCGCCAACGTCTATGGCACGCATGGCAAAATATCAGTTGAATTTCTGCGATGCCTGGCGGACATTTTGTTACTTGAGTGATACAGCACTTTTCATCGCATCACATCTACACGTGGAATGGGCGGTGAGACTCAGGTAGCAGAGAAATTAGTTTTATGAATGAAACCGCATGTCATACAGCTCATTTTGGGGTACGCAGTGTAAGCTCGTTATTTCGAACTTCTATACTTCAAATTTATCCATAATACTAACTGCATCTTGCCCGGCCACGTGTTCATAGAAGTCAATGCATAAAGAAGCCCGTTAATTCGAACCGAGAGTAGGTTCAACCCCGGATAATTCGAACTACTTGCCACCATTCCGGCGCTTAGCGCATGACGCACGACCAGAGAAGCGCACCTTTGCCTACACGGCTGCATAGAACGGAAAAGGCGAAATAGGGCAAAACTAATGTAAATACCACTTGGCTGACGTTTTGGAAGGCGCAAGCTTTGCGAACTACGTCAATGAAAACTTAGTGGTGGGTGTGGCGCACTGACAAAAATTGGCCGCGTATCTGCTCCTTTCGTTGCATGATGGTGATGATGATGAATAAATCTTTATTTGCCAAGCTGGTGCAGATGTTAGGGCACCCGCCCGGTGGGGGGCTTCCGTATTCCGGGATAACCTGAGCTCGGCTGCAAATGTCGACAAAAGACGATAGTCTTTCGGCGACATTTGCCACGTAAATGCCTCCCTTCGCTTTCCAGTTCACCTCTCATGCTGTTTTTCTCCCGTCGCGCTCCTCGCAAGGTAAACTTTGTAGAAGTTTGCTCAAATCAATTAAATTTACCGCGTTTTCCTGATCCAGGCCGGGTGCCTCGATGCCAACGCTACCGTACGGTGGAGACGCGCGTGAATCGGGGCACCCTGCTTCAACATTTATAGAACCACCTTGTCCAACTCCACATGCGCTCCAAGCGGAGCGTGGGACCTATCTAGTGGAATCCTTCGTAACTGTTGCCGTTTGATGTCTTAAAATACCGCCAGAAGCTATAGTGGTGCGTGCAACAGCAGGCGACACAATGAATGCAGTGGATGTAGTATTTTATTTGCTACCGCAAAAATGAAGCATCTATAATTTTTGTAATAAAGGAACACTGAAAATATCACTTACATATTGATTTTCGGCCTCACATTTTCCTAATGCTTTGTTGTAGTTCAACAATATTGACAAGTATAAACATTGCAACCAGTCTTAGTCGTTTACATTTGGCAGTGGGTATATAGACCTATTGTGCAGCTTCTGTTTTACTTTGACCGGGCGGCTGAATCGAGTTACAGACAGACAGACAAGCAGATCAACATTTCTGCTTTAAGTAGCCTAAGAAAAACTACCCTCGTTAATGAGGGCATAATATCTCAGTTCAGAAGCGGATGCTGCCAATTGGGACAATGAGGACGAGGACGAGTCGTACAGGGGTCGTCTGCCCACAAGTCAATGCCGGATGGAATCCCACCAGTGTCTTCTTTAGTTTTCAAGAAGGTGAACATGAGGTTTTTACCATATTGGCTTGTTGCAGAAAGAAGTGATGACTGTCACGTTTATGGACAAAAGGCCGGCCGCAATCACGGGCTTCTCTAACTATCAGAGTATTTGCATGCCCTGCTGCGTCCCAAGTGCAGTCTACTGTTGTTATTGTTCACTTTCGTTAGTTCTAACTTTCATCAATTCGAACTGGGATGGCGTCCCTTCGTGGTTCGAACTTACGCGCCATTACTGAATGCCTTTTTTGCGGCGACAGCCGTATTGGAGGCACGCGGCAATATCTGCAATGGTAGTAACGAACCTTGTTCACAGGAGGTGTTTGTGAGAGTTTTCTCCCTGCTCTGGCGATGTCGACAGCGAGAGCTCTCTCACGACTACAAAACGTCGGAGAAATATCCCGTGTGCGAGCCTATTATCGACCCAAAGGGTGGAGTATGCTGAACTGCAATTGTGGAATCAGCGAAACAGTTCCAGTTAAAATTAACCCGCCAGCGGTGGTTGTTTCGAAGGATAATCTCTCGCGCCGGAAGAAAGGACAACCGCAGGCTGTCCACGTATGCCACTTCCATGTCTTTTTTCCTCTTGCTCACTTACAACAGCTAATAGTTTTCTGGGTGTTCTGACGGTTCTTGAGCTACTTTTTTCTGAAGTGTTCCTATACTCATCTGCAATTCTTTTTCTCTATTCGCGGTTTAATTTCCTTCCAAATTAACTCGCCAGCGCCAGTGTCCTAACCGGAAAACCTGTAGCTCCACTGTGCAGGACGACCCGCATGTCGTACACTTATGCCACTTCCATTTTCTGCTTCCTTTTTTCTTCTTACCAGTCTTCCCGATGCTGTATTTAAAACTACTGTTTTCCGGGTCGTTTAACTCGGAACATTTAACCCTTTGCCATGTAACATAGTTGGAGCAAATACATTGCTCAATTTGGTGGCATACGGGGCCCCGGATGCGGTTTTCCATTCCGTCAACCCTACAAACCCGGCCGTTTCTGCCCGGTTCAAAACGTCAATAAAACACGTGGATAGGGTGCACACTGCACCTAAAGCAATACATCATACTGAACCAACGCAATTTTCGAAAGCAATTGGCACAAGTGTCGATTTAGGGCATCTTCACAGAAAAAATCACTCACCTTGAAGAGAAAAAAAAGGCACGATTTCGAGGGTTCGAACCCAGACTGTTAAAATTGAATCCAAAGACTGTACTACAGAGCCACAAAGCTTGAACTATGGTCTTCCTTCGCAGTTTGGGGAAATAATGTCGCTAGTGTTGAATGCGAACCGGTAGAAGGCGCTAGCTGCTTTCAGGTCTCTACCGTTTAGGAAACGAAATGACGCGTCCCCGAATGCTCATCCGGTGAATGCCATTCGTACAAAGTATTTTTTTTACAAAACCCCGGAAAATGCAGAGCGCGCATAAACCGTTTCCGAGTACCCTGCTTGCAAAAGAGTGCCTTGAGTGTCTGGCTGCTTCGGAGCCAAGACAGTTTACCCTATGGCAGAAGCGCACAGGAACCTTGGGCTGGAGCGCGTCGTAAAACTTGTTGCCTCTGCTTGTTTACTTTGGCCGGCAATGGAAAACAGCGCAGCGAACGTGACTCGGGCAGACAGAGGAGGGGAAAAAGAACAGCCTTGGGGAGAAAGAGGGTCCCTGTTAGTTTTGCCAGGGCGCTGTTGCAGTAAGCGTTCCGTATCTGGAATGCAGACGCATCACGTACCAACTAGAGCAGTGGGAAACTGCTCCTGTGCGAGGTAGGAAGTGCAGCGGTAAAAGTGGAAAGCCCGGTGATGTGGCGTCCGCGGAGCTGTGTATACTTGCGCCGGGAACCTGCAGCGTCTACAGCTACGCTCAGCAAATCCTCCTCTATTCGTATACACGGTACATGCTCAATCCGAATTTGACGCTTTTCAGTTCAAGTTTAACGATAAGTTTGCATTGCGGTAGCAGTGCAATCCGGCTCATTTGAGCTGTATTTCAAATTGTTTGCACCAGATCGCAAACTTAAAAAAAGTTGCATCTAAAGAGTCGGTTTAAACGGTTTCTAAGCTGATCATGCGTTAAATTTAGGGGTGCCACAGAGTGCGTAATTTTATTGATGTGTTCTATTTTTCAAAACTGTGCGGAGAAGTGAAATTTAATTTGAATAAAATTATCCATCTCTAATGACGTTGCCTTGCTCAGTAACTCGGGGGACGAATTGCAAATCATGCTTTCCGCACTGGGCGAACAGAGTAGAACCGTGGGCCTGAAAATTAATATGCAGAAAACTAAAGTAATGATCAATAACCTCGGGACAGCACAGCAGTTTGAGATAGATGGCGAGGCAGTGGAAGTGGTAAGCGAATATATATACTTAGGCCAAGTTGTGACCCCAGATCCCAACCATGAGGCAGAGATAATTAGAAGGATCAGAATGGGGTGGGGTGCATATGGCAGACATTATCAGATAATGAATAGCAGCCTACCATTGTCGTTGAAGAAGAAAGTGTATGACAGCTGCATCTTACCGGTACTCACCTACGGGGCAGAAACTTGGAGGCTCACTAAGAGGGTTCAACTTAAATTGAGAACGACTCAGCGGGCAATGGAGCGGAAAATGATAGGTGTAACATTAAGGGACAAGAAGAGAGCGGAGTGGGTCAGGGAGCAAACTGGTGTTAAAGATATATTAGTAGAAATTAAGAAGAAGAAATGGACTTGGGCAGGGCATGTAATGCGAAGGCAAGATAACCGCTGGTCATTAAGGGTAACAGAGTGGATCCCTAGAGAAGGCAAGCGCTGCAGGGGGCGGCAGAAAGTTAGATGGGCAGATGAGATCAAGAAGTTTGCGGGGATAAATTGGTCACAGTTGGCACAGGACCGAGGTAATTGGAGAATAATGGGAGAGGCCTTTGCCCTGCAGTGGGCGTAGACAGGCTGGTGATGATGATGATGATCCATCTTTAAGCAAAGTGCATAGGCAATCATGTATTATTCAATGGAACTTCAGCAGGAAGGTATAAATGTCGGATGGCATGCCTATAATTGGACTTTTCTTGCTTTATTTCCCGTAAGGAAGAATAAACTTGAACACTGATCACACTATTTGTGGCAGGTGGTAATATTTAGGCGTTCCTAATTGCTGTCTCGTAGACTTAGCTGCTCAACGTTGTGTTCGAGGTTGTTGAAGAAAATTTGTTCTGGTTTCAAAACCTTTACTCATGACCGCTGCGAGTCCTGCCACAGACCGAAGACGTACCGTCAGTGCCCTAAAGAGCATTTTCACAGAAACCTCACGCATGTGCAGTACGAAAGTGACATGTCTGACCAGTTTGAGAAAACTCATCGTTGCCGTGGAGTGCTCATAATGGTCAGCTGTTGCAGTTTGAACATCAAGTTGTAGTTACAGCGACCTGTCACAGGTGTTGGGTATGGGCGAAAATTTAAGCGATAATGCGCCCTCGGCAGTGTGTCTAAAATGTAATAAGAAATGGCGTATTGACGTTTGCGTGATGTCACGAAAGTTTTGGGGCTGTATAGGAACGACGTGTTCAAGAAATGGCACCCAATTAAAAAAGATAAGCCTACGGTGCCCACTTCTCTATCCACCAATGGAGACCTTCAAAAGGACAGTCATTTCCGGTGAGCTTCACTGGGCAGTAATAACCCCATATCTGTTGATGAATATCCTGATGGTGTAAAATTTTGCCAGCCAGGAACCACAGGAGGAACATGGCAGATGGCTTCATCCTGCAGTGGACACATGTGTGATGATGATGATGGTGGTGTGATGATGATGATGATATTGTTTCGGCTTCTGCCTATTATCCGAAGACGAAGATGGGCCAGTGGGTTTAGTCAACTCATTGCGGTTACAAAACGAACGACGGAAGCTCTGTGAACACTGCCTACGACTTTAGTAATTTTTGTGCCGTGCACTTTTTGCAAATAAAGTTGCCAAATGTGCACTTCTTCAACCAAGTTAATTAGGCAAGCGGAGAATCTTTGAGTTTCACTCTCTCTTTTTCGTAAAATGGCCTGAACTTGCAATTACGGATCACCAAATAAATACTCCAAACCGAAGACTGTAATGCAGAATGGGGGTGATAGAAAAAAGCCTAAATAGTGTCAGTAGACAGAGTGCAAAGTTAGCGAGCGTGTGCCAGGCAGCTTCCGTTGTTCCACTTTTCCCATTATTCCCGAACTAATTTCAAGCGCCACACATTAGCGTTTTCCCACGAGTAGGGCCCGTCACTCTTCCGAAAGTCCATCCACGGCTTCCCGCGTGGCGCCTGCCTCAACAAAGGCCAAAGGTTATAAGCTTTTGCGGTAGGTCCGCGCGCCTGCTTTGCTTCAACGACGCCCGAAGCAATCGCCATAACGGCGCGGTTATTTGATTATGGAAATCTACGTCGGTGAACTGGCACCCTTCCGGCCCAACTTTGTGTAAGACCATCGCCAACTGGCCCGAGCTTCGTGCCAACGATTCATTTCCATCATCAAAGACTGCCTTCCATTCTGTCTCGTAGCGAAACTCTTGTCAGCAGAAACCTCGTTTTTGAACATGCCTGCCATCAATTTCCGATGACACACGCGTTCATCCAAATAATGTTCTCTTACACGCCGCACGCGTGAAAGAGCAGTACTTTGTATACATCGTGATTTTTGCGTTTCCCGGTGCAGCAGTAGCGGAAATACGTCTGCTGCCCCGTCCCAGGTTTCCGCCATCATCCTCTTCCAGACAGCGGTGTTTCTACTGCCGCGGCCATAATACATAAATACTCGCCGGCGGTGCCCGTTGCAGAAACACTATGAGCAACAGAGCAGGCACCCCCTTCACTACATCTTGCCTTGTCTCTACTTCATAGCCTTTTTTGGGTTAACAGGAAAAAAAGGGATAAAGCTTGAACGAATGACCTTAGTTGACATCGGTCAGTCTCTGACCCGAGAAGCATAAAAATAACATATAATACATTCATAACATACATACATACATACATACATACATACATACATACATACATACATACATACATACATACATACATACATACATACATACATACATACATACATACATACATACATACACACACACACACACACACACATGTCTGCATGCGTATATGGTTGGATGAGTAGATGCTGCAATGGCGTATGCATTATACCTTTATAATCTGAAAAAGGGACAATGGGCAAAAAAGAACACCAGCACGCAGTGAGGCTCTTTACGTTGTCAGTCGCTTTCCGCGCCTATATTTTGCCGGTGACGATTAAACCAACTAGCGGACTGCCATTCCTGGACGAAGTAAAGCTGTGGGGCACAGACAATATTCTACCACGAATTACTCAAATCTTATTGAATGCTCCGAATATTTTTTTGATATGCGACGCTGAGAGCATCTCTTGTCGGCGACCCTGTCCTTCCTGCATGCGTCCGTCGTCGTCATCGTCGTCAGCGTCCGCACTCTCCTCCGCTCACCCCCTCTCCTCTCCGATAGCGAACAATCTCTCGCGAGGGGCATTGGATTGGATTGGCTTGGCTTGGCTTGGCTTGGCTTGGATTGGATTGGATTGGCTTGACTTGGCTTGGATTGAAGTGGATTGTCCTGGATTGTGTTGCGTCATAGCTTCGGCCGACGCACTGGCGCCGGCACGTGCCCAGGTGAGAGCGAACACTCTCTCTCAACATCTGCGGGTGCGCGGCCCAGCGCGCTCTCACTCCGCCGGTAGGCGGCGCTGCGCGCAGTGCTGCGCATGTGCAGTACTCTCTCTCTCTCCGCGGTCTCCTCTCCTTCGGGCGCACTGCGCATATAACCGGTGTGCCGCTCTCCGGCGGCCTTTCGGTCGACGGTTGCTCTCCGCTTGCGCTTGAACCCCCCCTCAGCGTCGCATCACACCAGGGTTCCCGCGAGGGAAGGTGGGCGTAATTTTTGCTCTCCATGTATTAACGATGAGAGATAGTATGGAGTTTTAGGTTGAAGCCGTTTGTGTATGTGTGCGTTACAGTAATAAAAGCACAGACTAAAATGAGGCCATCAGGCTTAAGTCTATGGGCGATAACTGTAAAATCATTTTTAGTGCGGGCTTTTGAGTTGAACGTATGTGCGTGTTAAATATCTTGGTCATGAAACGATTGCCTTACCGAGTACCTGATAGTGAAGCATCACGACCGGTGATCTTTACATTCTTTGGGAGTGACACTTTAGTAATGTAGCAAAAAAATAACAAAGCTATTTGCTCGATGCAAAAATGCAGTGTGCAAGAGCCGAGGAATGTTCAAGGCAAGCACAGAACTCTTCAACAAACTCAACAAAGCCCCCTCGCCCGTAACACGGTTTGTAGCACAGCTTCGTCGAACAATCTTCACGGGCAGAGCACAGCAGTAGCAACCTTGGTAATAATATAGCTCGGGCAAGGTGGTTCGGGTATCTTCACGGTGGATGCAAAATGGCTCATGATTCACTGAGATTCACATTGAGGAGCGGTTTTTCTGTAGAACATGTTTGAGTGCAATGTATTTTACCAAATCTTGGACTTTGCATGCCAACCCGCCGCGGTGGCTCAGTGTCTGAGGCGTTGGGCTGCTGAACACGAGGACGCGGGTTCGATTCCCGGCCAGGGCGGCTGCTTTTCTGATGGAGGTGAAAAGCGAAAACGCCCGTGTGTACGAGATTTCTGCGCACGTTCAAGATCCCCAGGTGGTCAAAATTAATCCGGAGCCCTCTACTACGGCGCGCCTCATCGCCTGCTTTGCGTCGGCGTGTAAAACCCCACAATCAATGAACTTTGCATGCCACTTTAATGCCATTTAGTTTTGCCCGTTATGTAACAGTATAGTCTTGCTTTCTTGCTTAGCAGTTACCTATACGCAGAGATTATGTGCTCGAATGTTATCCCGATGATAGGGTTGGAAAGGTGAATATTTAGACTAATCTCAACTATTGTTGTTTTTAAATGTTGCTTTTAAAGCATGGTTACAGAACCAATTGAATTGGAAGTGTGAATGACCCAAAAAAATTTCTTAACTGTCCTCTTAGTTTATTGTACGCTCTTTTCCAAGAACTCCGTGAAACCGTGAAACTGCTGATAATGTATCAGTCGGACATCAGTACATCGTGACCATCATGATCGCTAAAGAACTCACGCAATCGTAAGCAACTGCAGCTAGAACTTAACCAACGTCATTTTCTGTGACGGTAGCACGCAATGGCTGCAGCCGCAATTCCAGCTCGCGACGGCAGAGCATCTACCCGCGCAAGACATAAGGCGATGTCGACACACCTTAAGAACGAGGGTGGAGCCAACGACACTCGAGAAAATGTAAGCCTGCTGTCGGAGTCGTTATGTTTATGTCGTTGTCTTATGTCGTTGTCCATGTTTCAGAAACATCAGGTCACAGTGTGCGTAGACCTAGCGACGTGAGTCTAGAACATCACTTGTTTGCTGTAATACGGTGAATGCCAATTGTCCGGCCTCCTTAACAAGGTGGTGCTTGTAGAGCCCTCCAGCCTGAGACAGCTTACGGTGCCTGATCATGACCACTAAGTGCGAACACTCTCATTAGCGCTCTCTTCTTCGGAAGGGGGTAGATGGGAGGTTGCGGAAGTGCAGGCCTAGACGAAAAGCGAGCTCACCTGTTGATGACTACGAGGCGACATGGAATCTCGGTGACTCGTGCACAAGGAACCATGAATGTAGGTATGACAAGGATACTTTCCTCCGGCGAAGTTCTCCGGCTGCCACGAACAGTTTTTTCCGGACAGGCATGCACTTGATGAAGTCGTCTATCCACTCAGCAATTTCGCGCAAAAGGGGAACAGCAGGTGATTTATAATCGGAGACAATTTTCACGGAGGCCTTCTTTTGGTGAGGAGACGGGCGCACAGGTCACTGCTCCCTCAGACGGCAGCATCAATAGAGAACCACGTAACTCTCCTCCTCATCGTTATCCTCCGCCTCTTTCTTATTCTGAACGTTAGCATCAGCATAAATATCTTGTGTGCTGTGCTCTTGGCGAAAAATGGTTCCCTGCAAACCCTGTGCGCACACTTGTTCTGTGGAGACAGCACCACGCAGGTGTTTTTTCTTTGGTTTTAAGCGTCTTCAAGTAATTTGTTATCCTCGTTTTTTGTTTATATCCTCTTGATGCCTAGGTATTAACCGGCATTCACGCTTTGTTCAAATTAATGTTTTATTTAAGACTAATTAAACATAATTTACTGAGCTTGTTTTCAATTGGAGCCCGATGTTTAACTTTTTCCTCTGCGCTTCCGGCGTTATGTTGAGGATTGGGCAGCTTTTTTCGTCGTGATCAGTTTAAGCATGGGCCTGGCGAGGGAAGCTGTGGTCGCGGTTGTTCATTTTGCCACAATAGAACACGATGCGTGAACAGTTTGGACTGTTCAAATGCGAAATTTCACTCCTTTCCTCGGTATCTCTGCGGCTAGGCCCTTTTGAGATGGTGTTAATTTTTATTCTTAAACTTTGCGCATAAAGGGCACATTTAAATGTTTTTAATTGATAATTTCGGTCGTCAGACAGCTAGTATAGTTTTGGAAGAACACGGGAAAAATCTCTAAAATATTGCAGCGACGCCCCGCCACAATGCCACATACACTGTGGTATTGAAACAAAGGTTTTTAGGCAGGCCAAACAAGCAATTATAACTCTTGGACAGCAAATGTCCTTACAAAACAAACTGCCCTGCGAGAAAAAGACAGGTGCCTACAAAGAAAAATGCTTTATTTACGCGGGAAGAAATATGACATTTCTTTTGAGCCATTCTTGACGCACCTGTTGAATAAAGAAAATCCTTCGAGCGTTTTTTCTCAAATACGCTAGCCAGTAAAATTCTAGAAACGACACGAAACATTCTTTACACACTCTCCAACGGGCTCAATCGTGGCTTTTCTGTGCTTCACTTTGGTAAGCTGTTCGACGGAATCAACGTAAGTGGATTGACGCAATGTCCCCCCTCCTTACGCATTTTTATTTTACGCGTGGGTACAGTTTACGATATATGGTGGGTACAACGCGATACTTTTTCGAAGAGACAAGGATGGATGCAGAGTTACAGATATTTTTTGTTGATTGGCGAGTATAAAGAGCATAAAAATTCACTGGGACACTAAAGTCTGCTTACGCGTCTTAAAGGGGAAATCCTGGCGATAGGAATTAACTTCTTTATTGCTACATAATACTTGCGTCTTTTTCTTTACATTCGCTTTTTCTGTCTTTTGACTTAAATTACTTCTACGGGCTTCCATCCTGCTACACTGTGTTTTGTGTGTGTTTCTTCGCTTTAATTTCTTCGTCCTACTGCGCGAAATACTTCAGCAATCAGACTGGCACATGCTACAGCCAGTCTACAGTCCGCGTTCTTTGCGGCTGGTATGCCGCTGTTCCATTCACTTGCCATCACGTTTAAGTATCACATGGCACGCACTATCCAACAGCCTTTACGTTTCCAATTCACCGTTTTGTGAATTTCGAAAAGCGGGCACATTGGCCCACAAACATCTTGATTCAAATAACCTTATTCGGGACTCATACCCTTGAGTAATTATTTATGATTTGTTTGTTTACTTTACCATGTCAGACCCGTCAAAACGCGCAACACTGAAAACGTGACGCAAGCAGAACCACAGGATGAGCGCTTACTCTTAACTGAAGTTTAATCAGGAAAAAACGAAGAGCATGTAACCTCCCAGTGACCAAACCACGCACGCGTCATAATCACAGACGGGAACAACCCCAAAAACACAAAAGAAAAAACAAACATACAAACAAACAAACAAACGGAAAAACCCAAAAACAAATAAAACTACCACAAGGTGTAAAACTCATTAGCTTTCGATATAAGCAATCTCTTTTACGTGTAAGGAAACAGAAGCCTGCCTGGCACACTTGTCGGCTCTCTTGCTTATCTGGGACGCTTCAGCTATCTCCCTAGTAGTTTGGTGCGCATACTTTAACGCAATCTGTGTCACATAAACGCTAGATTCCTTCAGCGTGCTTCGCTCTCTCTTGTATTGTCATTAAGTAAGATCTTGTTATTTTAAAGCCGGAGGTGACCGTGTGTTTTGCAGCACATCGCAAATTCAGCCCCGAGAAGAAAATATTGGGCCATCCATCTATTAAACGAGGATTAGTAGATATGTCAATACGGCCCCTTTTGCTGTCAGTGATCTGGAAGCAGTTTTTTATTTATGCCTGAAGCCATGCCCCACTCTGCATCAGGCAGATGTTCTGAACGACCGAAGGTTGTCATACTATGGAGCACTACGCGCATGCAAGTGTCGCCAGTATCTAAATTGTAGAACTTTTCTTCTCGCATGAAGCAGACAGTGAGGACTGCTAATGAGCTCGACTGCCTTACATCATCCATCCACGTCGAAAAGTAAAAGTCTGTCTAATTGACAGAAATTGCACTAATCTCTACCCCTGCACATAACCGTTTATTGTTCTGTCCGCCCCCGTGCTTCCTGCTTGTAGTATACAGTTCCCAATGCCATAAGATGGGGCTGCCCCGGGTAAGCTTTTCGTTTACTTTTACTGGCGGGCTTTTTGAACTTTCGCTACGAGGACGTACTTTCAAAACCACGGCACAATGGGTGCACTTTGCCGAACCAACTTCCGGCAGCCGAACGCGACAGTGGCAGCGGGCAGACGCTTGTACGGTGCCAAAGCTTCGGAGGAAGCCTCTGGATTACGCGAAAAGCTTGCGGCGAATCGGCTTTGCTGGGCGCTTGACGAGAAAGCAACAGATCAGACTGGGGCAGTGACAGCACGCTACACAGCGCGGCAGACGAAGAAAAAAAAAGAGGAGGTAGAAGAACGCTATAGAAATTGAACTCTACATGAGAAAGAGGCAGCGCCTTCATATTTGACAAGCAAGAAAACAGAAGAATAAAGCGTCTTTACACTTCTGCTTTACCACTTGAGGTGGGCGTTTTGCTGCTGGTAAAAATAGCAAGGCTCCAGCAGTGTCTCTGGCTATGACGTGGAATAAAGCCTGTCACCACCGTGCGGGTTTTAAAAATTTTTGTTGAAGTTTCCTCTCCCTTCGGAGCGAATGAGCCACGAAGCGGCGGAACGTGAATCTGTCGAAAGTCACAACTTGCTTCGGTACGTTCAAAATTTTTTGTTTATTTCTTACGTATAATGGGGTGTGTGCGCGCCTCCTAGAGAACAGCTGTCTGTCCGTACGTACATCACTACGCGTGGGTATTCGCGGGTGCCACTCATTAACAGGAGAAGTAAGAAAAGTTACGAAGTTCCCTGTCTTCATCCAGGACAAGTGCGTGTTATCCTACCCTTATTAACGGCGCATGCAGATTGACTTAGAGGGATGCGTTTGCATTTTCGTGCGCGTGCGAAGATATCCGCCACCTGAAATTAAACCTTACATTCTCAGCTGTTCTGTCGGAAAATATTTAAAGGGGCCGTGAAGACGAATTACAAGTTAGAAAGGCTACTTCGTCTTAACAACACTGACACCAATTTTATCGCTTAGTGCAGAGCATATAACCCAGAGAAAAACTAAAAAAAATTAAAGCCGTTCTACTCAACATGACAGCTGTCGGAAGTGCAAAGCAGTGATCCACCATAATGGGCTTTAGCGACGTTATCCGCTCAGTGCTACCTCTCAATGCAATTCAGATTTTCCGCCTTCGCAGTGCTCGCGCGCCTCTACCTGAAACTCCGCCTGCGTCAGTTCTGATCTTTTGGTGCTTGCTTTTCCTCCCGCACGTGCCGGTGTTGCACTGCCACTTTTTTTCACTTACTATCGTAAAAACCAGTCCAACGAGAGTTCCTAACTGAATGAACATGGGCGCTGTCGCTTAATTAAGTATATTTCGCTTCAAATGTACCTACATTTTTCCTTGCGCTAAACAACGGGGAGATGTATGACAAGCGCCAGCGGTTCACGAGTTTTGAACACTTATGACTATATAAACCGCTTGGCTTTCGAAGCCTCTGGGCTACGCCGCGACGACAGCCGCAATGACGGAACGCGGTGTGGCTCTGCTTTCATCCAGTGAGCGAGATACGACAACAAGGCGAGCCCTAAAGTGCTCTGCGCTTAAAACATTACTCGCACCGCAAATCTGATTGATTTGATTGATTGTAGTGTTTTAACACGCCGACGCAACGGAGGCGATGAGGCGCGCCGTAGTGGAAGGCTCCAGATTAATTTTTGTCACCTGGGGATCCTTAACGTAAATCTCGTACACACGGGCGTTTTTGCTTTTGGCCTCCATCAGAAAAGCGGTCGCCGCGGCCGGGAACCGAACCCGCGACCTCGTGCTCAGCAGCGCAACGCCTTAGCCATTGAGCCGACGCGACGGGTGCACCGCATATCTGGAAAGAGCACTCAGCGGCATTCAGTTGGACATACGCGCTTTCGAATTCAGGACATATCGAAGTAATTAGGTGTCCTAAAAGTCCCTTTCCCTTCAGAGGGTCCCCAATCAATACCCCTCGGCATTTTGAAGGAGGTCTAAATAAATGAAACAGTTCCACTGGACGTAGAAGCTGTTCAATCAGTGCGGATCAGTGATTTACCACAGGGGCTGTGGTGCCCTCTCTTGACTAGTTACAGTATCAGCCTGGCGTTGCAACGGAAGGTAGTCTGTACAGGGCGCCGCATCTCTCTAAAACGCCTATAAAGAAACGCTGGATTTAGCTTTCATTTGTTTTGGGTCATTACTGCCTTAATTCTTGATGTTTTTCCTCATTTTATATCATTGTCTACTTATTTTCAGCCAAGCAACGGCAGCCTCCGTGAAAGCGACGCGGATCACCCCAACACTTTCATATGAGTAACGAGTGCCTCTGTGATGACATCGGGTGTCGTCTGTGAGATTGACATCGGATTGACATCGGATTGACATCGGATTGACATCAGATTGACATTGACATCGGATTGACATCGGATTGACATTGACATCGGATTGACATCGGATTGACATTAACATCGGATTGACATCGGATTGACATTGACATCGGATTGACATCGGATTGACATTAACATCGGATTGACACCGGATTGGCATTGACATCGGATTGACATCGGATTGACATGATCGAGATTGACATTGAATGGGATTGACATCGGCTTCGTAACGCAAGGGACCCAGGTTCAATCCCTTCCAGGAGAAGCGGTGCTCTTTTGAAATTCTTTCTTTGGGTGCGTGAGGCGCGTAACTGCGGTTGCTAGATACCGTTACTCAGGCGAGCTACGATGACAAGCAGGGCCCCTAAAGTACGCCGCACTTAAAGGGGCCACGAAGACAAAATACAAGTTTGGTTCATTAAAAAGACTGCTTCGTCGTGATAAAAATGATACCGATTTCATCGCAAACTTCGGAAAAATAACGGAGATATTAAAGAAAACTCGTGCAGGAGTGGCAACTCGCTAGCCAGTTTCCGGCAACTTTTCTATGACGTCACAGAATCTTGTTTGGGCGATCGACGGCGGCCAAACTGATAAATCGTCAGGACACATGACTGGACGATTGTAGTGAGGTCGCTAGTTCCGTTTGATCGAATCACTTGAATGCTCATTTGCAGTTACGACACTGAAAATTATGTTTTATTGATGTCCCATATGACGTCACTCGTGCCGATAACACGTCACTGTGGCGCGAAATTTGAAAGTTCATGAGTATTTCTTGCGTTTTCATCGGTTAAAAAACGTTTTTAGCGGCCGGAATGACTCTTTCAAGTTAACCAAAGTTCTATTTTCTCTTCATGGACCCTTTAAAAAGAAGGGTCACGTCGATGCCGACAGGAATTGCTAGATGAGGATGAACGGGTAGAACGGCAGATTCATGGATAAAAGCATTCGCCTTGATAGCGTAGGGGAAAGGAATTGTGAGCCTAGTGCTGCTGAAAATCCGTGTCACAGGCACCGACGCCGTCTGACGACAAATGCTCCAGCAGACATCTTAACAGTAGGGAGAACATTCGCTTTAATAGTACAGCATTGCTGGCCAGGATTTCTTCGCGGAGTTCTCACACAGAAGTGATAGGGTCTCCCCGTTGATTTCATTGCGCCTCCTGGTTAACCACATTTGTGGCCCCAATTAGGCAACTGGTGGTCTGCAGTGATTCGATTACTTCGACGTACCAACTGGTTACTCCGCACCGTACGGCAGTGCAATGACCTAGCAGAGCGGCGGTGCTGATGCTAAATTAATCATACGTTCTGACTCTCCGAGAAAGACGCTCCAAGAAAACTGTACGAGCTAGTGAGAACGGGCTGTTTTTGGTGGATCCACTCTCAAAATTGGCCAAACTAGTGAAACAAAGTTTTCGCTAACTAGTGCAGTAGAACAGGTTCGACCAGAAGTCTAAACGTGACGTTACACTTTTTTGCGTTGATCGCGTATCTGGTTGTTTGCCTTTGAAAAGATGCACTTTGGAAATGGGCACGACCCAAGTGCTGAGAAGGCAATTAAAAATAAGAATATTAGTGGACTTTGAAAGCGCTAGCGAAATGCTGAGTTAAAAAAACGATGGCCACGTAACGTAATTTATTTCGGACAGCTCGAACTGCTAATTTCGAACGGAGGAAATCGGTTACCACTTGCGGATTATTTCGCTCGAAACCGTTCATCTGTCCACATCCTTCAGCAAAAGCCAATAGCCCAACCCGCCACGAACTAACCTTTCCTTTCTCGAGCGAATCTGTAATATACGGCCTACGGGTGACTCAACACAGAACCGCGTAACCAAGAACCGGCAACAACCTGCAAAAAACTCTCAGCATGCCTCTCTTAAAGTCTGGCCGCTCTCTCACCCACGTGTTCGTAAACTAAGCCGCCACCCCTTTCCTCTCCACCGCTAACACGCAGATCGCGCCGATCGCCCTTGTTCTCCGCCGCACACCTGCTCATGATTCTTTGGCGAGCGCTCACAGAATATCTCGTCACAAAGTAACTTTAGCCGATGCCGAGCAGTTCTGCAAGATACGGCCCACTGAAAACTTGAGCAGGAACAGCGTAACCAAGTACCGGCCGCAATCTGCGAAAAAACTCTCATCGCATCTCTTCCCAAACGCTCGCCGCTCCCTCACCCACGTGTTCGAAAACTACGGCGCCACCCCCCTCCCTCTCTCCACCGTCACCAACACGCAGTTCAGGCCCCTCCCTCCCTCTCCCGTTGTCCCGGCGCGAACGCAACCGGAGCGGCCCCGTCAGACTCGCATCGACCGTCGGCGCGGTCGGCCACGCACTCGAGAACGTCGCCAACGAACCCTCGTGGAGCTCGCGCCCCGTCATGGCCCGACGCCGTGGCGTGTTCGGTCCGCTTGCCCTGGGCACGGCCCTGGCGTCGGCCGTGCTGGCGGCCGCCCTGGCCCTGCCAGCGGCCTCCGCGGTGTCCCTGACCCAGGCTCCCGACCCCCAGGAGCCCGGAGGAACCGAGGGGGCTGACCTGGGGGCTATCGGGCCCACGCCGCACAGACCCCGCTACCTGGGACCCTGCAACAGGGTGCCGCCCGGCGTGGTCACCGAGAAGTCGCCGGGCTACAACAACTTCAGCATCGTCATCTCCGGGAACCCAAAGAAGTACGTCCCCGGAGAAGCCTACACCGGTGAGTGCTGGACGTCCTGTGAATGCGCGCCTCCAGGAACCAAGATGTAGATGTTGACACCTACCAGGTGTGACCAGCAGACCATAGCCGCCCGCTGTGTGGACCGTACCACGGAACAATCTTAGAATAACCATAGGAAAACCGGACCGTACCGCGGTGCAATCGGAGAAACCTAGTCGGGGAACGAGCTGCTGGATGTTTGGACCGCACCATGATGCAATCTTAAAGTTCTTGCCAAAGACCAACTAGTTTTAGTAATTTTAACAAAACGTGGTACATCTTCAAATAACCATCGGAAAACCGGACCGTATACCGCCGTGCAATCTGAGAAATCTAGTCGGGGAACTAGCTGTTGGATGTTTGGACCGCACCATGATGCAATATTAAAGTTCTTGCCAAAGACCAACTAGTTTTAGTAATTTCAACAAAACGTGGTACTCTTAATTTCTCAGTGACAAGAACTTCAACAAAACTATTAGTGAAACGACATTTTCGACCAATATACAAGGCAGCGCTTGCAGGTGCGCGATAGCCGTACCGTTTTAGAGCCCACCTTCAATACCACCCGGCTATGTTCTTGTCCCTTCAAACTCTTGCTATTATAGTTCCACAACAAATTAAAACATCGAAAAGTCGATGTTACTTATCTGAAAGGGTATTCCAGCCGTGTGGTCGCTTAAATCTGCAAAAGATTTTGACGCTGTTTTAGTTTTGTACAGGCCGTTACGACATGAGGAAACTCGCACAGTTTGCTTTAAAGGTAGGGTTTATTGAGCTGGTGTACCTTTGGTAACGTGCGGGGTGGTCACTTAGCAGTAGGTCAGTTCGACATGCTTTTTTTGGTACCCAATGGCGACATTGTCGACGTGCGCCTGTTAGAAAGAAAAAAAAACGACTAAATAAAAGAAAGAAATGTCCGGGTATATTTGCCAAACAACTAGTTTCGTGTCTCTCCTTTCGACGTCGTATTTCGTTTTCCGATTATCTTGATGCTGCTTTAAAAAAATGAGAAATATACTACGCAAAATTAAAATACATGTCCTGATATATTTGATATTCAAATAGCTTCCTCTCTCTCTATTCAACGTCATATTTATTTTTCCTTCATTGGTATGCCGTTTATGAATTTTAACGAACGCTTACCCCAACGGTGATACAGAAACGTTGAGGCGTTGGGTAATGGGAATATAAAGGGCAAAATTTAGAAGCGGTTCGCGTTAGCATTGATGCCGTGGTAAAGAATATTACTTTTGTCTCAAACCATATTTTCACTCTTTTTATAGGAAGGTTGCCGCGGTTAATACGAAACTCCTGCCGGGCTCTGAACGGTTCCGTAAAGGGGTTATCCTGGAACGCGTGTCGCCCTTTGTGTTCATACCTGCGCAAATCTGAGCGAATAGCCTAAATACACACACTTTTAGAAATTTTTTCAGCAGTTTAAGTTCAGCGCAGAATCATTAGGCAACTTTGAAACTCTGCCGCTGCACCTAAGCAGCACCAGCCTGCCAACCGAATGCAGCGAATCCTCGCGTAAATTTGTCCTTTGGCGCAAGCGTTGTGTGTCGTTAAAAATTTTAAAAACAGTTTAGCTAATATTTTTGCATAGCAATCGATGTCATTTGAGCTTGTTCTTTTGTTTTCCTAATAAACGCTGGCTGGCCTTGGAGCACTAGCCTTCACGTTGCCCTCTGGCTACGGTAATATGTACATGTATATATACAGTAAACTCAAAGGGATCGGGAAAATTTATTATCAGAAATTCGTCTTGAGCGGACGTTTTTTGCATTGTTAAAGTTACGAGAAAGCAAACGTGTCGTTCGTCTTAACCACGAAATTAGTCTTAGCGAGAGCCTAGTGTATACATGCATGTATACATGCACACACAAATACATACGTACATACGTACATGTTGAAATGTGTGCAACTAACGGAGGCACGTACCTTATCGAAATATTTTTTATGTTACATACGTATAGACAAATATAACTTTTCCAATAACGAATGTCCACACCAGCATTCGGAATGTGATACAGCATTTGGGATTATATAAATGTATTTCATAACCTTTCCACATCGTGTTACTTGAGGTGATAGGTAAAAAGTACTCCTAACGAAAAGAAAATCCCCAGAACAACGAACAGAAGAACGTGCCAACACTCTGCTCAAGTGCGCACTCTTACGTAATAGCAATGCCACGTTTTACTGCCCGTGCGTTGACGTAAGCCCGCCTATATCGACGTGTGGGACGGATGTTGCGAAATTTAATTTCGTATTCCAAACATTGCCCTCCCCACTTTCGCCGCTTCGTAACCCGAGCGCCGAAATATCACCCCGTGGTTTCAAGTTCTGACCGACGCGATTGCAGCACTGACGGGGACTGGCCAAATTTGCACAGCGATGAACGCGTCCATATAATTCTCTGCATCTTCTCGCGTCCTTCGGGAATTTTCCAAGACAGGTTGTGGACCACTTTTTGTCTACTTTTGCTGTCTACGCTGCCCTCAAACGCATGTAAACATCTGTCGCATAAACGTATTCATTCTTCGGGCATTCGGGGATATTCCAAGACAGGTTGTGGACCACTTTTCGTCTACTTTTGCTGTATACGCTGTACTCCAACGCATGTAAACATCTGTTGTATAAACTACTTTATTTTTCGGGCAAATTCAAGCTACTTAAGCTAAATTTTATATGAATTGAAAATATAGTTTCATTGAACGTACCTAAATTGCTTGATACCTCCCTCACACCGTTTAGGAACCAACATAAAGTCACCCCCACAACCCAGGAATAGACGACCCGGCCCTTTAAAGTGCCATGAAAACAAAACACAACACTCTTTATTCTGAAAATACTTTACTTTGATAACTAACTCAACCATTGGTAGTCCGTAAGCACATCTTTTAAACAGAAAAAAAAAGTTGGAAACGACTTTTAGAGCTCATGCTAATAGACATCCGCAGTGATGTGACATGATGTAGGGAAAACTAAGAACCGTTCAATCACATAGCGATGTTCCTTGGCGGTAGCTTTGGTCTGCGGCCACCAGTCGCACGAATAAGTCCTTGTGACGTCATGCCAGCGGCGGAACAAAGTTTGGTGCCATTGTTGTTGTTCTTTCGTCGTGGCGCATGCCTTCTTGGGGGTATGAGCCAGGAATGGGGAGTCTTGAGTGTCTGCTGTGTCCGCTTCGCCAAATTCAGGAAGATGTAAACTGGAAACGTAAAAATTGTACAAGAGTGCATGCTGCGTGACACGTGAACGTGATGGCACGTGAATAAAAGAGGTGCACGCCAGCCACACAAACCCCCATTCTAGGGAATCTAGGTCATGTGCACTCCTCCTTGCTGCGTATTTAGCGCCTTGAGACGAAGAAATGAAAGCGAAGAAAGAGACGCAAATACGATGCTGCCCCAAAGAAGTTGTTAATAAGTATTGCCAGGCTTTCACCTGTAAATCACGTAAGTGTAGTGAAATGCCCTGAGAAATTTTCAGCTACCGTGCAAGTTAACAGAGACGTGCTTCTCCGCCTGCGCATTTGTATTTTTCTCATCCGCCCTAGTCTATTCAATGGTACAGTTAACAACGAACCAAATTAACACTGTCCGGGAGTTGGAAATGATTATTCCGATATACACTCCAAGAATCTATGCCATCTTGCACAAGGGTGCAAGCCTGATGTCACAGACCAGCTGAAACTCGACGAACGCCATGTAAGTCACTGAGAACCATTTGCCCTGTGTATAGAGATACGGCACTCGTCATCTATTCGTGATTCTCAAGGGACGCGAAGGCTTGTCGTAAAACTTGCAAAACCTCCTCCTTCTGCTCAGCGTTGCGCACGGACCTCAGGTTAGAGAGGTTCACGTCGAACCAAAGTCTGTCGCCGTTGCGGAAGCTGGGCGAGAACTCGTTGTCAAAGGATTCTCGCTGAAACTGGCCGTTCGCGCCTCCCAGAAATCCGTGGCTCTGACGCTGAGTTCTCTATAACTCAACAGGCGGGGTCATTTTGTCGGCGAAGCTGTTTGCTCAAACGCACACTTGCACGCATCGGTTCGGGTCCTCGTCTCGTCGTCGCCGATTCCATTCTCGCGTCGCAGTGCAGCGCGCTTCCTGATAATCCACCTCTTTTTTTTTTTTTTTTTGGCGTCCGGATCTTCTTTGGTCGCCCTATCCCCATGTGCACGACAAAAAACCGGGGAGAGTTCCAAGCCCGCTAAATGTCACAAGAAATAGGCGCTTCCTTGTTGAAGAAGCTTCTCTAAAAGCGAAGCTGCTCGTAGAACCCCCAGAAGGAAGATGCCCACATAGCTAAAAAGGGCGAACTCCTCGCATTTTAAACAGAGAGATCCACTTGGCGGCGGTACCGCTAGCGGAATTTCGGCATTATTAGTGTGGCATATGATGTAAGGAGCAGACGACCGGTGACGAGCGCGTTTCTGGTCATTGACGGCGCAACCAATCCTCGCTTGTGATTATATGGCCTTTATTCATTCGAATGCTTAAGTTTCTAATTTGCAGTTCCGTGTAGCGGGCGAATTAGCTCTCCTTACGCCCGATTCCTGGCCAATCACCCTGGTATGTGCGTGTCATATGCGTGCTCACGTGCTCTTTTTAGTTTCTTGGTATTTTTTGGTAGTTCTGCTGTTAACAACAGGCGAAGGCAAGGTAGTTGGTTTCAAATCGTAGTGGTAACTTTCGGGCACAGTACACGGAAACTCTACAAGAGAGTGCGCTGGTCTACGTGTTTTATTTTTGTGTTGACCCGGTACAGGGTACGTACACAGAAGTTTCAGCGGAAATACTACACCCCTTTCTAAACCAACGGCATCGTCACGAGTTGACAGATCATGGTTCTTCCGCTGGACGCACTGTGCTGCAAGCGCATCATTTGTCGCGTGACAATTTCCTGCGTACAGTGTACGCTAGGTCTCCAAAATGTTTTGACAATTCTACCATCAAGTGCGCGGAATGGCATGAAACCATCGTGGGTCAGGTGTTGCATAGCTGTTTTATATGACGAGGTCAAGGCAAATTATGGAGCAAGGTGCATCAGTTTCTCCTTGCCTTTTCCGACTTCGCTATGTATAGGCCACCGCAAAGCCTTTCTCCGTGGCACTTTGATTTATTGACTGACTGATTGATTGATTGATTGATTGATTAATTGACTGACTGATTGATTGATTGATTGATTGATTGATTGATTGATTGATTGATTGATTGATTGATTGATTGATTGATTGATTGATTGATTGATTGATTGATTGATTGATTGATTGATTGATTGATTGATTGATTGTAAAGTTTAACGCACCGGTACTACGCAGGCGATGAGGCGCGTCATAGGGGATGGCTCCGTATTAATTTTCACCCCCTGGGGATCTTTAACGTGCGCCGAAATCTCGTACACGCGGGCGTTTTTGCTTTTCCCTCCATCAAAAAAGCGGCCGCCGTGACCGGGAATCGAACCCGCGACCTCGTTCTCAGCAGCGCCAAGCCTTTGCCACTGAGCCAACGCGGCGGGTGGCTGGACGAAATCGTACAGTTCAAGTTCAAATTATTAAATTTAGAACGAACGAGCTATCACTCTATATTCCGGTGCATATGCATGCGTTTATGTACGTAAGATGGTTCACTATGGTACGCAACTCGTAGTTATACGGAGTTCACGTGTAATCATTCACTGGTAAGGCAACAGACGGAGCCAGAATACGTGAAAACCTTGCAGTTCAATACAAAAAATATCGTTAAAATTTCCCATTGGGCATGTTACATTCGGAAGAACATCTGGTTAGGCAATAACCAGATTAAACCGTTCTGGCGCACGCTAGTGTAAAAATTAGGCATCGTATACAAATTAGTTTACAATGTGGACGCACACATTTGAAGTCACGCTGGAATATTGTACAATTGTATTCGGAAAGAAAATGAGCGCTTTAATCGGGAGATTTAGACGTCACGGATCAAGATTTTAAGATATCGGTAGCGCATCTTTGCGCCTGCGCAGTACCGAGCTTTGAATCCGACAGTGATGCCGGTTTGTGCGATACTTGGTGGCCACATAATCGTTATTCTTTTAACCTCACACCCTCCGCCACCCTTCTCCATTTTGTAGCACATAGTGCTTATGCGCATGCGCGCACCTAATATTTGAATGCGGGTGTAATTGCTCAAACAAGCTAAGCTTTGAACGGTTGCTTTCCCTGTAGTTTTATTTTGTGTGTGTGTGGTCAGAAGTAACCGGCGATATAGCTTCTCACCCGAGCGTGGCTTTACGGTAACCCGTTGGCGAGGCTGCGTGTTTATTTCCCGGAAATAATGCGGGAAGAAATATCTTCTAATACGCAGTAATACAAAGCAATCCCATTAAAAAACTTACATAGCACTCGGAAAAAAAAAACTCTCGGTTATGCCAAGATATACGTAGCGTGAGCTATAGTTCAGCTAGTTATTCTTAGTTTTCCTGCTTGTCTAGGATTAGCTGATTATCATGCTTACTGCTGCTAAAACGATTTCCAATCCAAGCCAAGTCAATTCAATCCAATCCAATCCTATCTCGGCGGTGGCTCCGGCGAGCCAGCTGTGCGCCGTGAGGCGTCACTGCTCCTCGCGCATACGCAGCACGGCTCTCCAGGAGCCACACGAAACTGCTCAGCCTCAGCCAGTGAAGCTTACGCTACAAAAGCGCATTTTGTCAGGGCTCGTACAATCGTGCACGCCAACTTACGGCCTTCCTGTCTGCGCCAGCGTGAAAATCGGTGCGAGCGAGAATTCGGCATTGACGGTGTTCGCGTGTAAGCAATAATCGAAAACAAACAGGAGGAAAAGAACCCAGCCCGGGTCGAACACTCCCGCAGCTTTCACACGACCCAGCGCCGAAAACACGGAAACGCTGTATAGCAAAGTGGAGTTTTCTTGTGGGCCGACGCAGAACGCCGCGTGGCTTCTCTCGTTCGCGATCATTTTCTCCAGTCGCTGGCGGCCACAACTTCTCAGTGCCTTGCTTCGCAGTTCGCCGTAATAGAACTGGAAGTTCTACAGCAGAACATTGCTCGCATGACGGCAACCGTTATAAACATGACCATTATGAATCATTACAAACAATACTATAAACCATTATAAATATTAGGGCTCAAAGCCCTAAAAGTTGTCTGATGCCACAGAGAAATGTATTCTCTCAAGCACGCCGTCTGTAGCCACCGCAGGTTATCCTGCTCAATAAAAACATTATAAACAATTATATATGCGATTATATTACGTTATAAACCACTATATCATAAATACCATTATAAACATTATGGCTCAAAGCCATAAAAGTTGTCTGATGTGACAGAGAAATGCATGCTTCAAATCATGCTGTAACCAGCGCAGTTTATCCTGCTCAATAAAAACCATTATGTAGCATTATAAATACAAATCATACTACATCATAAACCATTACATTAGGAATACTCAATAAAGCCGTTATAGACCATTATCAACGTTATTATAAACCATTGCGAACATTAGGGCTCAAAGCCCCAACAGTTGTGTGATGCTACCGAGAAATGCACGCTGCAAAGCACGCCGTCCGTAACCAGCGCAGGTTATTCACGTTGATTAAAAAGCTACACAAAATTTCTGCCCGCAAAGGAAATTCAAGTAAGGTATAATTGAGTTGAAATGAAAAGTGGGTAGATTTGGGTATCAATGGAATTCGAACGGAAAACTCGAAAGAGCCTTAACACTGGGAACAAGGAGAACCAACAGGGAGGAAGTAATTAATGATTACTACAGTCGAACCTCAATATAAGGAATACTGATATAGCGAATTATCGGATATACCAACTAAACATGAACTTTCGTTGGTCACGCTTTATTTCTGTGACACTTATTCTTTTTGTAGCGAAACCGAAACCGCAAGAGCCGCGGGCGATATCGGCTATAACGAAGAAATACTCAGTTCGCGCGAGGCTCGAAACTCTAGAGCTCGGCTATAAAAAGCAAAAAGAAGCAAATTAGAAGATAAGAGTTCGCAAAACTACAGTCGAAAAGGACCTTTCGTGCGTAGACACTCTGGAAAACTTCATGCTGCAGTGCTGTGAGAAGTCGCCAGACGAGGATGACATGCTTCTTCAAATATATAAGAACACAGCCCTGTTTTGACAAACGAACTTTGTTCTGTTGTAATTTCACCTTGTCATCTTCTGTACCATTTAGTTCGAAATGCCACAAAGAGGCAGATAAGGATTACTGTCCTTCTATGGTGTTCGAAGCCTAGAGTATAGCGATTTAGTATCTAGGATTTTTCCGCCAGCCAAATTGTCGATTTGTTAGAGCCGATTGTTACCCCTACTGTTAGAACGAATATCGGATACAACCAACAAATTTACTGCCCCGATACCACTTCGTTAATCGAGGTTCGACTGTATTTTTTATCTATGGTTTAGTTTAAACTCGAGAATAAATAGCAGTAGCTCTGGATATTCAGTGAGCGGTACCGGTTTGGCCAACTGGGTTAAGTTCAAGACACGCTGATTGTTGGTAGGTAGGGTGGCGCATGCGCGGAGAGACTCTGGCAGGGCAGTGAGTTAGGTACGTAGCAGTTTGGCTGCCTAGGTAAAGTCGTGAACAATTGATTGATTGATTGATTGATTGATTGATTGATTGATTGATTGATTGATTGATTGATTGATTGATTGATTGATTGATTGATTGATTGATTGATTGATTGTAGGCTTTAACGCGCCGACGCAACGCAGGCGATGAGGCGCGCCGTAGTGGAGGGTTCCGGATTAATTTTGACCACCTAGGGATCTTTAACGTGCGCCAAAATCTCGTACACATGGGCGTTTTATCTTTTCGCTTCCATCAGAAAAGCGGCCGCCGCGGCCGGGAATTGAACCCGCGACCGTCGTGAACGATTCGTGAACGAGTCGCGAACCATTACACTCTGTGAAAGCGGATGACCAGCAAAGATGGTTAGCACGCGACGTAGTGGTGACACAGAATTTCGGTATAAATTTGCCGAGTTGTACGCGTTTAAACCACGTTTTTCCAGCTACAACTCGGTTTTCGCGCCTAGCAAGCGCCATGAATGAGCACAGAATTGCACTGAAAGACAACACAGGACGCTGCTCGGTGCAGTCACCACTGATGATGATGATGGTGATGATGATGATGATGGTGGTGGTGGTGGTATTATTGCTAGTGGTATCCCCTTTGTAGCGGGGTGATGACATTGTGTAATTTTCTGATGGAACGCGCCGTTAATCTTTCCGCCTATCCCCATCTCCACCCTCTCCCTTGGAACGAACGAGGGATTAGAAGCTTTGACTGCGTAGCCTCACGAGGCGCTGGCTTGAACTTGGCCCAGCTTGATCGACGGGACGAGGAAGGAAACGTTTTCTCGGTTTTCCCTTGAATAATAAGCTTCGCTTAAATTTCAAACATGTTGCTCTTAAGCAACATGCGCCGCGCATGCGCACAAAGCAGTGGGCTGTGCTACGAAGTGCAAAAAACTGCGGTTGATTCCTCTGTAATAGGAATCAGTAAAACACGAAAGGGAAATGTGCAGCGAAATCTGCAGGTGAGCATTATTTGCGGGTCCGCGGCTGTCTTGTGGGTGTGCTTGGCGAGCGACGTCCTGTTGCGGGTCGCTTCGGCAAAGGTGCACTTGCGTCATTTCCGTGACGGATAGGACATCAGTTCAATCTTGGTGTGTACCAGCATAAAACACTTTCGTGTTAAAATATCAAACCCGAAAACGAGCCCGAAGTGTAACGTACTCGTAAGTAGTAAAGGTTGCTTCCCCGCAAAACGATCCTGTGTTCAGGGGAGCACTTTTTACAGGCCGCTTGCTTCGTTGTACTGGCGTCACTGCCGTGACGGATATGACGTCAGCAAAATCTTCGTGTATCCAGGAATAAAACACTTTCGGGTTAAAAACCTCTCCCCGGGCCCATAGCTCTGCGCCTGTCCACTTCCCCCCGGATGTCAGGCGACAAACGCTGCTCGGAGAATAAGTACACGCGCATGCGCTGTGGACACGGTATAGACTGGGTAAACAAATGCGCATCTCATTTTCTCGCCGTGCGCCGTTCCCGGCCAGCATGCGGGTTTATCATTCCTCCGATTTTCGCAGTGCATTGCAAACACTTGCAAGTACAGAGTCGACAAAGACGAAACTGCCCGGCAAGGGAACAAAATTGACGGCGTCTTAGGAGGCCGACAAACGGGATTGAGTAAACGGCCACGCGGCCGTGAAAATGTAATCTGCGCGCCGACAATGAAAATGGCGCGCGGGGCTTTGCTTCGTCCGACCCGCGAGAGGCATTGAGCCGGCGTAATGGGTTGAACGTTTGGCGAGGAAGCACGGGGGACTGCAAGGACGAAATTGGGGACGGGAGGCCGTCAACGGTGTTTATATATGGGTCCCCGGGCGGGGAAGGTGTACACGCAGCTGTCGGGTTTGGACAACGAAGCGTCAATTCCCGGCGTGCGTGTGATATACCTGCGTGCGTTGCGCCGTTTTCGGGCTGTTAGCAGAACGAAGATGAAACAGGGTCGAGCCAGGCCAGGTTCGAATTAGTATGCTTCGCTGCAACGTCGGCGTACATGCGCTATATGGTTGCACGCGTTGCGTGGTTTATTACGTTTTGTATATTAGTCAAACAAAGACGAAACGAAGTCGAGCCAAGGCGACTTCGAATGAGGGTGCTTCGCTGCAACGTCGGCGTACGTGCGCCGTATGGTTGCACGCGTTGCGTTGTTTATTACGTTTTCTATATTAGTCGAGCGAAGACGAAACGAACCCGAGCCAAGCCGAGTTCGAATTAGGGTGATTCGCTGCAATCCCGGTGTATGTGATTGGTAAAGCTGTGCGCGTTCGGTCGTTTTCTTGACAAAGGTCGTTTTCTTCGCCAAGCGAAGAGAAAACAGAGTCGAGCCAAGACGATTTCGGATTAGATGCATCGCAGCAATGCAGACGTGCGAGGGGAATGAGCTTAAGCTAAACTCCATAACAGCTGTTGCTAGCTTTGAGATAGAGGTAACAAAAAAGATTCCGGGGAAATTTCTTACGCGATTCATTCTTACGCAGCGTGCGTATCTCCAAGTCTAGCTTGCCACAGCCCCCAAGTAGAAAACTGCGGCATAGAGAGTCACGCCATGTATAATAGAGTGATGCAGATGCACGCTTCGTTCGCAACGGCAGCAACTGAAGCGTGGAGAAACCGAAAACTGTTGGGCAGATTTTGTGAAGCTGTGTTGCTAACTTAGAAAAATGAAGCGTAAAGGGGTCCTTTCCAACGCTTGGTTTTCGCCAACAACTTTCTCCTCTTCTACCCTAGCGCCAGACTATTCGTAAGCGTAGGGCATGTTGTCCTTGGTTTTCCTGTTTTTTTTTTTTTTTCATGCTACTGTTTCGGGCTTCGCAGTTGAGTATCTTCCAAACTACAATCTAGACAGATGCTTATCCAACGGGAGCCGACATTTCTGATGGTGGGAATAAGGCCAGTGTCATAAAACTAAAAAAAAAAACCAATTGTCAGTCCGCGAAGTTTTTAACACAGACGTCTGCAATTTTTCAACTTCCACGCCACCACATCTGTGCAAAAAGTAAATACTTTAATTGTGGGTTTACAAGCTGAATCTACACAGGGGCTTTAATGCGCGCCGCTTAGTGGGGGGCTGCGTGTTCTTTTGGATCCCATGGGTACAAGTGCAGAGCACTTTCGGGGCTCGCCTTGTCGTCGTAGCTCGCTCGCTGGACCCATGTAGAGCCGCACGGCGTTCCGTATCGGCTGTCGTCGCGGCGTACCCAAGAGGCTTCGAAAGCCAAGCGGTCTATACTATCATAAGCGTTTGAAACTCGTGAACCGCTGCGCTTGTCATACATCTTCCACGTTGTTTAGCGCAGAGTTGGTACAAAGTTCGTGCAATGTACGAACAAAGATTGGTACATTCGAGGCAAAATATACGTATTTAAGCGGCAGCGCGCGCGTTCAGTCAGTTACAGGCGGGGGGCGCGCGAGCGCTGCGAAGGCGGGAAATTTGAACTGCGTTGGGTGGCAGCAGTGAGCCGATAACGGCGCTACAGTCCATTAGGGTGAACCACTGCTCTGCACTTCCGACAGCTTTCGCGGTGAGTCGAACGGCTTTAATTTTTTTAACCTCCATAAGAACAATGCCATCCACGGCGTAAATTGAATCTGCGTCTCTGTACTAAGCAGGACATCTAAAGCCTCGGCGGCCCGTAATAGTTATGATTCGAAGTCAGTACCAGCTATACGCGGGTACAACTTCAGAACGACAATGCAAGTTCCCGCTGCGCCTCATCACAGCAGCCGGCTGTTCCTCCGCGCGCCGCAAAGAGTGGGTCACTGCGAGAATTTTAAGCGCGACACGAGTTGTTTCCGCCCTTCTTCCGACTAAGTCTGCTTGTAAGCTACCGCAGCGGCGACAGACTAGGTGAGGAAAAGCAGACAATGTCATTTATTTAGCCGATTCTTTTTTCAAAACTCGCGTGCGCGTTGACACCCGGGTCCGTTACTTCGGCGTGGTGAATATACCCTATGAGCTACTGCCGCTTTGCATTTGTCATAGTTGCCACTGCCATATTTCCTGACGACCTGCTCAAACTTAGCTAAAGCTGCGCCCGGAGTGCGTGTGTTTCTCTTGGCAAGTAACCATGCAGAGACCTTCTCCACAAAGTCGGTTTGATCTTATTGTATCCTGTGATTGAGGGTACATTTTCTTAATCGGCTTCAGAAATTATTGTTGAACCCGTTTTTACGACCGTTCGTCTGTTGGTAAGAGCACGAGACGTTGCTGATGCCTTCAGAGCGATACGTGGCGATCAAATACAGGCACAGTGACATGTATGTCGATGTATGTTCACAGACGAAGACACGAACTGAGTTTAAATGAACAGTGAAAACAGCCCCAATCAAGAGCGGCGCTCATGAAGTATGCAAGTGTAGCACGAATATGGAACGAGAATGAACATGAGCAAAGAATCAATCAATCAATCAATCAATCAATCAATCAATCAATCAATCAATCAATCAATCAATCAATCAATCAATCAATCAATCAATCAATCAATTAATCTATCAATCAATCAATCAATCAAACAAACAGTTGGTCAATCAATTAGTCAATTTATTAATCAATTAGTCAAGCAATTAGTCAATCGCTCAAATTCATCGATCAATCAGGAAGGCCCTATAGCAGACGCCATCATCATCATGAACCTTGGAAACATGTGCACCGTTAAAGAAGCGGTGTAATAATGCGCACATGGGAAGCACGAATGAAGCGCAAGATTGAAGCAAGAATGAAGCAGATGAAGACACGAGGAACGAAGCAGGACAGAAACGCCCGCTATGGGCATTTCGGCGCAATAACCTACGAAAGAGAAACTAAACAATAAGGCACTCCGAAAGAGGATTCTGCTGGCGTTAAGAAGGAGAAATGGCAATGTCTCTAGCCTTACGATACATTCCATTCCCCCGAGAGATTTCTACCTGCGTGTTTTCGGGGCAGAGCGCAACAGGCATTGCTCTATAGCCACGAGATGCGAGTCGTCTCTCCCGAGAGAGTACGGATCGCCCGAACGAATGAACCGGCGTTCGCGGAAAGACAGCGTGCCGACACGAAATGAACGGAGGTAGTCGCGTAGGGGCGCCGTGTAGCGGCGACTTAGGGTTATAAATTTCATTCCTTCGGTGAGTTTGCACGAAACTTGCGGTTATAATTGTGATTCGCGTGTGTGGTCGTCGCGTGTTTAAAGGTTGTAAGTTCCCAACTTAGTCGAAGATATAATTGTGCAAGTAATTCATGCACAGGCGGAACAAAATTCTAGTAAACGCTGGCGAGCTCCGAATACCGGGACTGTGTGAGTTTTCGCATCCACACGGATGAATTTCCGTACTAAGCAACTTTTCATGCGGATAACGGTGACGGCTGGTTTATATCGAGCCCCAACCCATGCCTTGTCGGTACGCCAGTTTCCCGTTTTGTATTAGGTGGCTTCCTGGGAAAGATTCATTGATTGCTTGCTTGATTGATTGATTGATGCCTGGAGTCATTCATTCATTCATTCATTCATTCATTCATTCATTCATTCATTCATTCATTTGGCTATGAATGTGGAAGATTCCAGAATGCTCTTGTAATATCAGAAGTATTTCCTCATGAACAGTTTTAAAAGACGAAGCTTTTTAAGTAAAGTAGCACGCGTAATAGCTGAGGTTGTGTTTATGGCGCACAAAGGCGTTGAGAAAAAAAAACTAAGGAAGGTCACACTAAGGCCTAAGACTTGAAAGTAGTGAAGCTGTACGCAACCTTCAACGACGGTTTAAGTCCACGACTGCAGCCGATTTGCTTCTTCTTCGCTTCCTCAACGACCTTCACTCCATCACTGTTGCTATAAGTGCGAGCTTCCTTCATATTTGTGAGTGATAATCATTGAACATTACCTAGAAAGGGCATACACTATGGCGTGTCTTTCTCGTTTCGAGCAAGTGTTGCCACGATTACGGCGAACGCTATAGTCTTTCCGAGGATGTCTTGCCATGATTACGGCGAACGCTGGCGGTTTTTTGGGGGGGGCAATCTTGTCCAATCTCCCCAAACAGGCATGCCTGGCTTGACAAACGTACGTCAGAGACGCTGGGCGGTCGCCGTGAGGCACGCAAACACGAGCTCTCGGCATTTTCTTGCTTTTATTTAAACTGCCGGGTGGTCTTCGCAATCGTGACCAATCTCCATAATTGGGTACGCTTGAATTGACAAACGTACGTCAGGGACGCTGGGCGGTCGCCGTGAGGCACGCAAACACGAGCTCTCGGCATTTTCTTGCTTTTATTTAAACTGCCGGGTGGTCTTCGCAATCGTGACCAATCTCCATAATTGGGTACGCTTGAATTGACAAACGTACGTCAGGGACGCTGGGCGGTCGCCGTGAGGCACGCAAACACGAGCTCTCGGCATTTTCTTGCTTTTATTTAAACTGCCGGGTGGTCTTCGCAATCGTGACCAATCTCCATAATTGGGTACGCTTGAATTGACAAACGTACGTCAGGGACGCTGGGCGGTCGCCGTGAGGCACGCAAACACGAGCTCTCGGCATCGTCTTGCTTTTATTTTAACTGCCGGGTGGTCTACGTAATCGTGACCAATCTCCATAATTGGGTACGCTTGAATTGACAAACGTACGTCAGGGACGCTGGGCGGTCGCCGTGAGGCACGCAAACACGAGCTCTTGGCATTGTCTTGATTTTATTTTAACTGCCGGGTGGTCTACGTAATCATGACCAATCTCCATAATTGGGTACGCTTGAATTGACAAACGTACGTCAGAGACGCTGGGCGGTCGCCGTGAGGCACGCAAACACGAGCTCTCGGCATTTTCTTGCTTTTATTTAAACTGCCGGGTGGTCTTCGCAATCGTGACCAATCTCCATAATTGGGTACGCTTGAATTGACAAACGTACGTCAGAGACGCTGGGCGGTCGCCGTGAGGCACGCAAACACGAGCTCTCGGCATTTTCTTGCTTTTATTTAAACTGCCGGGTGGTCTTCGCAATCGTGACCAATCTCCATAATTGGGTACGCTTGAATTGACAAACGTACGTCAGAGACGCTGGGCGGTCGCCGTGAGGCACGCAAACACGAGCTCTCGGCATTTTCTTGCTTTTATTTAAACTGCCGGGTGGTCTTCGCAATCGTGACCAATCTCCATAATTGGGTACGCTTGAATTGACAAACGTACGTCAGAGACGCTGGGCGGTCGCCGTGAGGCACGCAAACACGAGCTCTCGGCATTTTCTTGCTTTTATTTAAACTGCCGGGTGGTCTTCGCAATCGTGACCAATCTCCATAATTGGGTACGCTTGAATTGACAAACGTACGTCAGGGACGCTGGGCGGTCGCCGTGAGGCACGCAAACACGAGCTCTCGGCATTTTCTTGCTTTTATTTAAACTGCCGGGTGGTCTTCGCAATCGTGACCAATCTCCATAATTGGGTACGCTTGAATTGACAAACGTACGTCAGAGACGCTGGGCGGTCGCCGTGAGGCACGCAAACACGAGCTCTCGGCATTTTCTTGCTTTTATTTAAACTGCCGGGTGGTCTTCGCAATCGTGACCAATCTCCATAATTGGGTACGCTTGAATTGACAAACGTACGTCAGGGACGCTGGGCGGTCGCCGTGAGGCACGCAAACACGAGCTCTCGGCATCGTCTTGCTTTTATTTTAACTGCCGGGTGGTCTACGTAATCGTGACCAATCTCCATAATTGGGTACGCTTGAATTGACAAACGTACGTCAGGGACGCTGGGCGGTCGCCGTGAGGCACGCAAACACGAGCTCTTGGCATTGTCTTGCTTTTATTTTAACTGCCGGGTGGTCTACGTAATCATGACCAATCTCCATAATTGGGTACGCTTGAATTGACAAACGTACGTCAGAGACGCTGGGCGGTCGCCGTGAGGCACGCAAACACGAGCTCTCGGCATTTTCTTGCTTTTATTTAAACTGCCGGGTGGTCTTCGCAATCGTGACCAATCTCCATAATTGGGTACGCTTGAATTGACAAACGTACGTCAGAGACGCTGGGCGGTCGCCGTGAGGCACGCAAACACGAGCTCTCGGCATTTTCTTGCTTTTATTTAAACTGCCGGGTGGTCTTCGCAATCGTGACCAATCTCCATAATTGGGTACGCTTGAATTGACAAACGTACGTCAGGGACGCTGGGCGGTCGCCGTGAGGCACGCAAACACGAGCTCTCGGCATTTTCTTGCTTTTATTTAAACTGCCGGGTGGTCTTCGCAATCGTGACCAATCTCCATAATTGGGTACGCTTGAATTGACAAACGTACGTCAGGGACGCTGGGCGGTCGCCGTGAGGCACGCAAACACGAGCTCTCGGCATTTTCTTGCTTTTATTTAAACTGCCGGGTGGTCTTCGCAATCGTGACCAATCTCCATAATTGGGTACGCTTGAATTGACAAACGTACGTCAGAGACGCTGGGCGGTCGCCGTGAGGCACGCAAACACGAGCTCTCGGCATTTTCTTGCTTTTATTTAAACTGCCGGGTGGTCTTCGCAATCGTGACCAATCTCCATAATTGGGTACGCTTGAATTGACAAACGTACGTCAGGGACGCTGGGCGGTCGCCGTGAGGCACGCAAACACGAGCTCTCGGCATCGTCTTGCTTTTATTTTAACTGCCGGGTGGTCTACGTAATCGTGACCAATCTCCATAATTGGGTACGCTTGAATTGACAAACGTACGTCAGGGACGCTGGGCGGTCGCCGTGAGGCACGCAAACACGAGCTCTTGGCATTGTCTTGCTTTTATTTTAACTGCCGGGTGGTCTACGTAATCATGACCAATCTCCATAATTGGGTACGCTTGAATTGACAAACGTACGTCAGGGACGCTGGGCGGTCGCCGTGAGGCACGCAAACACGAGCTCTTGGCATTGTCTTGCTTTTATTTTAACTGCCGGGTGGTCTACGTAATCATGACCAATCTCCATAATTGGGTACGCTTGAATTGACAAACGTACGTCAGGGACGCTGGGCGGTCGCCGTGAGGCACGCAAACACGAGCTCTCGGCATTTTCTTGCTTTTATTTAAACTGCCGGGTGGTCTTCGCAATCGTGACCAATCTCCATAATTGGGTACGCTTGAATTGACAAACGTACGTCAGGGACGCTGGGCGGTCGCCGTGAGGCACGCAAACACGAGCTCTCGGCATTTTCTTGCTTTTATTTAAACTGCCGGGTGGTCTACGTAATCATGACCAATCTCCATAATTGGGTACGCTTGAATTGACAAACGTACGTCAGGGACGCTGGGCGGTCGCCGTGAGGCACGCAAACACGAGCTCTTGGCATTGTCTTGCTTTTATTTAAACTGCCGGGTGGTCTTCGCAATCGTGACCAATCTCCATAATTGGGTACGCTTGAATTGACAAACGTACGTCAGGGACGCTGGGCGGTCGCCGTGAGGCACGCAAACACGAGCTCTCGGCATCGTCTTGCTTTTATTTTAACTGCCGGGTGGTCTACGTAATCGTGACCAATCTCCATAATTGGGTACGCTTGAATTGACAAACGTACGTCAGGGACGCTGGGCGGTCGCCGTGAGGCACGCAAACACGAGCTCTCGGCATTTTCTTGCTTTTATTTTAACTGCCGGGTGGTCTACGTAATCATGACCAATCTCCATAATTGGGTACGCTTGAATTGACAAACGTACGTCAGGGACGCTGGGCGGTCGCCGTGAGGCACGCAAACACGAGCTCTTGGCATTGTCTTGCTTTTATTTAAACTGCCGGGTGGTCTTCGCAATCGTGACCAATCTCCATAATTGGGTACGCTTGAATTGACAAACGTACGTCAGGGACGCTGGGCGGTCGCCGTGAGGCACGCAAACACGAGCTCTCGGCATCGTCTTGCTTTTATTTTAACTGCCGGGTGGTCTACGTAATCATGACCAATCTCCATAATTGGGTACGCTTGAATTGACAAACGTACGTCAGGGACGCTGGGCGGTCGCCGTGAGGCACGCAAACACGAGCTCTCGGCATCGTCTTGCTTTTATTTTAACTGCCGGGTGGTCTACGTAATCGTGACCAATCTCCATAATTGGGTACGCTTGAATTGACAAACGTACGTCAGGGACGCTGGGCGGTCGCCGTGAGGCACGCAAACACGAGCTCTTGGCATTGTCTTGCTTTTATTTTAACTGCCGGGTGGTCTACGTAATCATGACCAATCTCCATAATTGGGTACGCTTGAATTGACAAACGTACGTCAGGGACGCTGGGCGGTCGCCGTGAGGCACGCAAACACGAGCTCTCGGCATCGTCTTGCTTTTATTTTAACTGCCGGGTGGTCTACGTAATCATGACCAATCTCCATAATTGGGTACGCTTGAATTGACAAACGTACGTCAGGGACGCTGGGCGGTCGCCGTGAGGCACGCAAACACGAGCTCTCGGCATCGTCTTGCTTTTATTTTAACTGCCGGGTGGTCTACGTAATCGTGACCAATCTCCATAATTGGGTACGCTTGAATTGACAAACGTACGTCAGGGACGCTGGGCGGTCGCCGTGAGGCACGCAAACACGAGCTCTCGGCATTTTCTTGCTTTTATTTAAACTGCCGGGTGGTCTACGTAATCATGACCAATCTCCATAATTGGGTACGCTTGAATTGACAAACGTACGTCAGGGACGCTGGGCGGTCGCCGTGAGGCACGCAAACACGAGCTCTTGGCATTGTCTTGCTTTTATTTAAACTGCCGGGTGGTCTTCGCAATCGTGACCAATCTCCATAATTGGGTACGCTTGAATTGACAAACGTACGTCAGGGACGCTGGGCGGTCGCCGTGAGGCACGCAAACACGAGCTCTCGGCATCGTCTTGCTTTTATTTTAACTGCCGGGTGGTCTACGTAATCGTGACCAATCTCCATAATTGGGTACGCTTGAATTGACAAACGTACGTCAGGGACGCTGGGCGGTCGCCGTGAGGCACGCAAACACGAGCTCTTGGCATTGTCTTGCTTTTATTTTAACTGCCGGGTGGTCTACGTAATCATGACCAATCTCCATAATTGGGTACGCTTGAATTGACAAACGTACGTCAGGGACGCTGGGCGGTCGCCGTGAGGCACGCAAACACGAGCTCTCGGCATTTTCTTGCTTTTATTTAAACTGCCGGGTGGTCTTCGCAATCGTGACCAATCTCCATAATTGGGTACGCTTGAATTGACAAACGTACGTCAGGGACGCTGGGCGGTCGCCGTGAGGCACGCAAACACGAGCTCTTGGCATTGTCTTGCTTTTATTTTAACTGCCGGGTGGTCTACGTAATCATGACCAATCTCCATAATTGGGTACGCTTGAATTGACAAACGTACGTCAGGGACGCTGGGCGGTCGCCGTGAGGCACGCAAACACGAGCTCTTGGCATTGTCTTGCTTTTATTTTAACTGCCGGGTGGTCTACGTAATCGTGACCAATCTCCATAATTGGGTACGCTTGAATTGACAAACGTACGTCAGGGACGCTGGGCGGTCGCCGTGAGGCACGCAAACACGAGCTCTCGGCATCGTCTTGCTTTTATTTTAACTGCCGGGTGGTCTACGTAATCGTGACCAATCTCCATAATTGGGTACGCTTGAATTGACAAACGTACGTCAGGGACGCTGGGCGGTCGCCGTGAGGCACGCAAACACGAGCTCTCGGCATTTTCTTGCTTTTATTTAAACTGCCGGGTGGTCTTCGCAATCGTGACCAATCTCCATAATTGGGTACGCTTGAATTGACAAACGTACGTCAGGGACGCTGGGCGGTCGCCGTGAGGCACGCAAACACGAGCTCTCGGCATTTTCTTGCTTTTATTTAAACTGCCGGGTGGTCTTCGCAATCGTGACCAATCTCCATAATTGGGTACGCTTGAATTGACAAACGTACGTCAGAGACGCTGGGCGGTCGCCGTGAGGCACGCAAACACGAGCTCTCGGCATTTTCTTGCTTTTATTTAAACTGCCGGGTGGTCTTCGCAATCGTGACCAATCTCCATAATTGGGTACGCTTGAATTGACAAACGTACGTCAGGGACGCTGGGCGGTCGCCGTGAGGCACGCAAACACGAGCTCTCGGCATCGTCTTGCTTTTATTTTAACTGCCGGGTGGTCTACGTAATCGTGACCAATCTCCATAATTGGGTACGCTTGAATTGACAAACGTACGTCAGGGACGCTGGGCGGTCGCCGTGAGGCACGCAAACACGAGCTCTTGGCATTGTCTTGCTTTTATTTTAACTGCCGGGTGGTCTACGTAATCATGACCAATCTCCATAATTGGGTACGCTTGAATTGACAAACGTACGTCAGGGACGCTGGGCGGTCGCCGTGAGGCACGCAAACACGAGCTCTTGGCATTGTCTTGCTTTTATTTTAACTGCCGGGTGGTCTACGTAATCATGACCAATCTCCATAATTGGGTACGCTTGAATTGACAAACGTACGTCAGGGACGCTGGGCGGTCGCCGTGAGGCACGCAAACACGAGCTCTCGGCATCGTCTTGCTTTTATTTTACCTGCCGGGTGGTCTACGTAATCGTGACCAATATCCATAATTGGGTACGCTTGAATTGACAAACGTACGTCAGGGACGCTGGGCGGTCGCCGTGAGGCACGCAAACACGAGCTCTTGGCATTTTCTTGCTTTTATTTAAACTGCCGGGTGGTCTTCGCAATCGTGACCAATCTCCATAATTGGGTACGCTTGAATTGACAAACGTACGTCAGGGACGCTGGGCGGTCGCCGTGAGGCACGCAAACACGAGCTCTCGGCATTTTCTTGCTTTTATTTAAACTGCCGGGTGGTCTTCGCAATCGTGACCAATCTCCATAATTGGGTACGCTTGAATTGACAAACGTACGTCAGGGACGCTGGGCGGTCGCCGTGAGGCACGCAAACACGAGCTCTCGGCATCGTCTTGCTTTTATTTTAACTGCCGGGTGGTCTACGTAATCGTGACCAATCTCCATAATTGGGTACGCTTGAATTGACAAACGTACGTCAGGGACGCTGGGCGGTCGCCGTGAGGCACGCAAACACGAGCTCTTGGCATTGTCTTGCTTTTATTTTAACTGCCGGGTGGTCTACGTAATCATGACCAATCTCCATAATTGGGTACGCTTGAATTGACAAACGTACGTCAGGGACGCTGGGCGGTCGCCGTGAGGCACGCAAACACGAGCTCTCGGCATCGTCTTGCTTTTATTTTACCTGCCGGGTGGTCTACGTAATCGTGACCAATATCCATAATTGGGTACGCTTGAATTGACAAACGTACGTCAGGGACGCTGGGCGGTCGCCGTGAGGCACGCAAACACGAGCTCTTGGCATTGTCTTGCTTTTATTTTAACTGCCGGGTGGTCCACGTAATCGTGACCAATCTCTATAAATGGGTATGCTTGGAATGACAAACGTGCGCGGGCGACGCTGGGCGGTCGTCGCGAGGCACGCACATACGAGCGCTAGGTATTTTCTCGGTTCGTGAACTGCCGGGCAGTCGCCGCGAGGCACGCGCACGCGTGTGCGCGCTCGGCAATTTTCTGGCATTTTTAACTGCAGACAGAAAAAAATACGATTTGCTAAAGAGCTGCGCTCTTAAAAAGTAGCTGTAGACCAAAAAAATAGTCAGAAACCACCCGTTTCCTCTGGCACAACTCTTCAACCTGCGTAAATAAGGCCTCACAACTTCAACACATCCATAGCGCGGCGTTTCTTTAGAAGGGAAAGCGACTACGAATTCCACCTAACAGCTGCAAATAAAATTCGTCGTAGACAGCGGACCTTTCCTGCATCCCATTTCTGTTTTAGTAGTCGTAGCGTTTCGGGCTCTGCCAGAAACAAGAACTACTACTTATGCGGTAGAGTTTGGCACATGCAGGCCGAAACCTAAACCACGCTCGGTTGATGTCTGTATCGCGTGAGGAAGAACTCTGCTGCATTAATGCGCCTTCGTTGTCAAACTCATGCACCCTGCTCCGATGGCGCGGCGAAAAAGAAACGTTTATCCCGCCGGGTGTTCCCGATGCTGGTGTACCAACAAGCAGAGGTTGAATTCGATATTGTTTGGTTGTTGTTAAAAATCGACCCGTTCAATGTTTGCCTTCTGAAACAGGTCGCGTGTTGTTATTTCAGGTCGAAGCTATTTCCAATTTTAGTGCTCTTAAAGGGCGTTTCAAAAGGATGCGTATACTGTATATGTAGAACATTGAATGTAGAACATATGTAGAACATATGTAGCAACTCCAGTGGAACATTCGTAACCGGCCAATAACGGTAGACGCGAAGTCCCCTTTGATTTTACGAAGTTTAATGCTTTCGTTTAACAGCGAAAAGCCAATTTCTGACTGTGCTCTGTGTCCTTCCTTCTGCGCGTCGCCTGGGCACAAATAACGAAGGAAGCTCAGACTAAGGCCGGGTTCAGACTGTTGCCGCAACTGTTGTAATAACTTTAAATAATGACGTCACTTCTCGTCTCAGCCAACCGAACTGCGTGACACGCCGTTTTTTTTTACGTTCGTAGGTCACGATATGGCTTTTACGTTGGTAGTCTGAACATGGTCTAACGCGTTAAGAATTGAAGGTAGAGAAGCTGTATGCAACCTTCACGACCATCACGACGGTTTAAGTCCACAATTTCAGCCGATTGGCTTCTTCGCTACCGCAACGACCTTTACCCCAAGTTTGTTGCTATACGGCGATTAAGAAGTAAATAGAACAAGCAGAAAGAACCAACGGAATGCGTACACTTAAACTAGGCGCTCGCAGGTTCAACGTGTACCTTATCACGTGTTCTGTGTCGAGCAGGGGGCGTCATTCCTCTCTTCACAGTCACAGCCGAGTGAGAAAGCCGTTTGAGTCTCTCGTACTAACTCGCGGTCGTGGCCGAGTGAGTATGACGACTGTTGATCTTCCAGTCACAAGTCTGTTGATCTACCAGTCACAAATTCGAATCCTGTCGGTGTTTTCCTTTCTTATACTGTTATACTGAGTTTTGTGAAACGCGGGAATCGAAGTTGCTGAACAGCTTGGAAAACGCTTTCAGCCCCTTATATCCCTAAACAAACGTATGGCAGTCTCCTCCAAACAAATACGTATCCAAATCGTGTGCCACACCGCCATTACTATCCTGGCCAGCGTTCAGGAATGTGCGCGCAATGTAAAAACCGGGTGGAGCTGTCACATATAATATGGGCCTGTTCTCAGACGAACCGATAAGGACTGCATGTCCCGAATGGTGAACAGGAGGAGACAATGCTGCTCAGTTCCAAAGTGGTCCCGCTCTGGGCCTTCCAGTCTGATCGAAAACCCCGCCACGACCTAATGGCAGCTTGCCGCCGTTTAGAGAGGAGGTGTGCTCTTCTTTACCAACAACCGGACAAAAATAGTTTTCTCTCTCTATCTGCTCTCTTGGTGTCTTTCTCTTTCCAGTTTCTAGCGAATACTCTGTAGCTCTCAGTATAATGTACGTATAATGTAGACTTGACGAGAGGGAACAAAGAAAATAAAACAATACTAACGAGGCGAATAAGGTAAATACGGCCGCGAGCAGTATTTGGTGTGTATGCCTTCGACGGCCACTCATGCGTGCAGCGTGAATGCTACACGGGATAAGCAGGCGAGATAAACATGTGTTTTTTTCTGTGGCTGGTCTCCTTTGTTTTGAAGAAAATCGCCGCTTGACCACCTTTCGTGAATGCCTCATTACGGAATCTGCCACTCCCGGCCACAGTGCGAATGTTCAATTTGACAGCCTTGCGAAAAAGAAATGGCTGTGGCTTAGCTCGGCTAGGTCGGTTATGAAAGCAAAAGCAGCCGAAGCAATCTTTGTCATTCGAAGGGTATGGTTAGTCGAACGTTTCGTACTGCGAGCACTCACTGTCATCGTTTCATCGGTTTCGTAAGCCATTGTCGAATACAAAGGCGAGGCTTAAATTGCCGCCGTTGCCGTTCCACACGACGAGTTTTTTTTATCCACGCGGACACGAGAACTAGGGGGATTATACATATACAGCTTCGCTTTAAAAAATCAAACTTTCTGCTGACCTGAGTACATCGCAAAAGATGTCATGGTTCAAGTAAAAATGTACTGCCCCCATAATCAATAAGAGTGCCACTGCACCCATAATCCATCCATCCCTCCATCCATCCATCCTTCCGTACCCATCCGTCTGCCCATCCATTCCTCCATCCATCCATCCATTAACCCACTGACCCACCCACCCACCCACGTATCCTTCCATCCATCCGTCCGTCCGTCTGTCCTTCTACCCAACCACCCACCAACCCATCCATCCATCCATCCATCCATCCATCCATCCATCCATCCATCCATCCATCCATCCATCCATCCATCCATATCAATCAATCAATCAATCAATCAATCAATCAATCAATCAATCAATCAATCAATCAATCAGGCAGTCAGGCAGTCAATCGATCAAACAGAAAATTTATTAATACAAACAAAATCCATAAACAAGCCACAGCTTTCAAGCCTGGCCAATCGGTTCTCGGACGGCTCTGCCCGCGGTCGAGCCGCACACATCTCGCCGACGTTCAGGACCCCCAACTGGGGCAAAGTATAGGGGAAGGAAAGGGGGGGGGCCCGTCTGGGTCTGCCGACCTTGCCGCAGCCGGGCTGCGGTTTCAGCTCGCGCGTCTGGCGTGGCGGCTGGCGTCAATCTAATCGCAGGCCATTTCCTGTTTCGGACCCCCTCCCCGTATAGCCGATGCTCTCCCGCCTGGGTCCGGCGCAACGCCGCTTGACGCATCTCTGACTAAACTCCGGTTGTATACACGGCTCAGTGTTGTGGACCAGCCCATCGCGTGCGGGCACACGTAGTTTGTTGTGCACGCATAATGCAAGATCGATGAGCTTCCATTGATACGCGGTCGAAGAGGGCGCGTGAGGCTGTCGTCCTATCCCGAGACCGAGGCCGCCCTAGTTCATTTTTTTGTTCGGAGGCAACCTACTCCACTGACCTAACTGTACATCCCAGTATTTCTTTTCCTTGCTCCATGGGGTGGAAGTCAGCATGAGGTCAAAACAAGACCAGTTCGTTCGGAGTAGGAAACAAATTGTGGCCGTGACACCGACGCCCTACAATAATGGCGGTAAACGCATGGTGGAGCGGCACGGAGGTTCCGGAAAGGGAGTAAGTTAATCAAGTGTGGTTTACCGGAAGGCTTAACAGCAAAGCTGGAAAAATTGTGACACCCCGCAGTTTTAACAGACAAGCTGTTTACCGAATTGTTATTTTTCATGTCTGCAGTTAATAATAGCAATAAAATGGCCATCGCATGTGAGCGCGTGCCTCGCGGCGACCGCCCGGCAGTTAAAAAACAAAGAAAATGCCGACCGCTCGTGTGTGTGTGCCTCACGGCGACCTCCCAGTGCTCCAACCGTACGTTTGTCGAGCCAAGCATACCCCCTTTGGCCAAGATTGCCTCCCTCCTCCCCAATAAAAAAACTCCAGCGTTCGCCATAATCGTGGCAACACTCGCTCGGAACGAGGAGGACACGTCATAGCGTACACCCTCCAAGGTAATGTCCAATGATTATCACTTCCAAAAAATGTAGGAACCTCACACTTACAGCAACAGACATGGAGTTAAGGTCGCTGCGGCAGTGAAGAAGAAGCAAATCGGCTGCAATCGTGGACTTAAACCTGCGTGGTGGTCGTGAAGATTGCGTAGAGCTTCGCTACGTTCAAGCCTTACGCATTAGTGTGACCTTCCTTCATTTTTTTTCGGCCAAGGTCTGCAGCTTAAAAACTGCAGCACTTCTACCAGATACAGAATGCCGGTTAACGATTTTACCCTCCTTCCAAAGGCTCAGACAGGTTGTGGTTCGAAATAACAGTAAGCACGTGCACGGTGTAGTTAGTTGGGCTGTAACAACTCGATGCTACCAAAACCTAAAATAGGCGATACCTGGAAGCCTCTTTATTTATCTATAAACCTTTACAAGAGCTCTAGCGCATAGATAGGCCATGTAGCATTTAGTATACAGCAGATCACCCAGCCAATAAAGCTCTATAGGCGAATCATAAACGGTCTATATGTACATTTGCGACCATTGAATTGACACCTAGTTAACTTCTGATAACCTGCTCATACCAACGCAAAAACACTCGGTCAACAAGGTATGAACCACACGTACCAAGTTTATATCCGCAAAAACTACAATATGCACCGTGTGAAGCCCGCGCGCACAGCTGCTCACGGAATCTAGGGTATTTCAGGTTCGTAATGCTTTCTTGTGGCATTGATTTGTATGCTACTAGGCAGGCATAACCACTTTAAGCATCCCGTTGCTATATCGTTCAACTTTACTTCATCTGCAGCAGGAAATGTTTGGGAAGGTTCGGTCATCTTTTGGCGATTTCAGAGATATCATGTGGAGCTCAGGGGGAAGCAGCATTTGCACAATTATGAAGGACTTCTGCATGGTTTTGGGATGTTTTTTTCAATCGTTTTTAAAGATGGTAAGGCTCCATGTACGGGAAACAGTACTCATACAAAATGTTACACAGATGCAGAATAGATGACAGGAACCATGGTTGGTGATGAAGCGATATATTTACACAATGAGGACGATTTAATTACTTGCGGCCTTACTGGAGCCCTTGCAGCTGCACATCAGCCACCCTCTCGCCATCGTTGATGCCGGGGCATGGCTTTATGGCGGGAAAATGTTACATTCATGTTTACCAGAGACGTCGCATAATAGTTTTCCCACAGTGCTTAAATGGCGATGATTAAAATTACATTCAGTGGGATGAGGATCATCGGGAACAAGAGAAGATGGGGGAATGAACGCTGAGCGGTCGTTACTTCTCCTGGTGTGTCATGGTCACCACTGTAAATAAATCCCACTACTTCGTCACCCGTAACAGTTTTAGTGAAGGGGTTTCAGCGGCTTTTAGAAATAAACGGTGGTGCACCTGGCGCCTGTGGGCTGTTTTGAGACAGTGAATAATTTCGAATAAACCCAGTAGTGGACTAAAGCGTTTTCGTTGTAATGTTAATTCACGCTTGCAGTACGAAATGGACGCTCAGAGGGCATTGGTTGGTGTGAAATTACCCAGTTTGTCAGAGAGATTAACTCCTCGTGATGCGAACCGTAGTTGTGACCGACTAATTCCGCGTGACTGTCGGGTTGAGCATTATTAATACTGACTAATAAAACGTACTTAACACAATACCACAACATCGCTGCGGTCGAGAAAAGTACGCCGTCGTTACAGTAGAAAGAGAGAATGACCCTCATTGGGACATGCAAGGGCAGCCAGCAGAAGCTCTGTAATAACGTTATGAGCTAATAAAAGAACAAACGCGGTGTTCATGGTCATCTTTCACCGACCGTCCATCCTCTGGCGAGGATTGGCCTGGCCTTCCGCTGGTCCCACTTTTTTTCCAGCAGCTAGCACACGGTAGCCTTTGAACTAGTCCATAGTAGGGTCACTAGATGAGGTTTCAGAGTATCGGCACTCTTCTCTCCTATTGTTCCGTGCCACCGCCATGACCACTGGTCACTTCGCATCATGCGACATTTGTTTACTCTGCGACGGTTCGTGGGCGCCGCAATTTTGTTGTTACGCGTTTTGTCGGTCAACTCTGGTAGCCTTAGCGTGTCCTCCCTGCCCTGCTGCTGCGCGCGACTGACTTCGTTTCCAACGCTACATGTAGCAGCATTTCATCAACAGACGTGTGTCTGAACATGCCGTTTTGCTGCATCTTCGGCAGTGTTGTTAACAAATGGCCCGGTCGCAGTTAGCGGCGAGGCTGTAGAAGCGGAAATCTCGCAATACTAATAAACACCACAATGGCCGCCGTTGCTGATTTGCGTGCCTTAGTGGCAATACTCTGATACCTTGTCTAGTGACACTAGTCCAAACTAGCCCAAACTTGCCATTGAGTAGCCCAAACTTCCATGTTGAACCCGATATATTATGGGTTGAATGAGTACCGCAGAAAGTTGTGCGATGATTGGCTCAATGGCTTGCTTGAGATTCCCCGCCTCGCACTGAGTGTACAAGCAACCGAGGGCCATGGCCCAGATTTGCGCAGGCGACAAATGTGGCGGTCGCACCGGCCGTGAGGTCACTCCCGCGGAAACTTGATGACGCTTGCACCACAAGTGTCAGGGACACGGATTACGAGCGAAGTGGCCGTGAGGTCGCCGCTTTGGGCCGTGAGAGAAAGCGTTGCCCGAAGACCCCGCAACAGCCGGTTTATGTCAACGTTTCATCTGTTTTATTTTTAAACCACCGGGCGTTGTCCTTCACCGTGTAACGTTGATTACACTTGAAGGGATAGTGACGCGAATTTGGCGAACTTCTATTTTTAACTACATTGTGTTCCAGACTGTGGATTCAAGTGACATAGCTGCATTGTCTGGCTCAATGCATCTAACAGGAAGTCTATAGACTTGGGGCATTGGTTCACCCCGGGAGGAGAAGAACACCGGGCACAGTTCGCGGCTGATTCTTTAATGGCCACCATGATGTCACAGTTTTTTGTAATGTAACTTTGTTTTTTCGTAGTATTTGAACATAGGTTATCACTTAGAGGAGGGTTAATAGCAACTCTTTGTTTAGGCACGCACAGCTTGTGAGCTCTCACGGCTAATGAGAGCTCAACGCAGTGTCAGGTGTGTCAAGCGAGGGTTGCCAAAATGACCCCCAAAATCATCAGCCTATTAGACACAAGGTGGGTAGTGGTGATCGGAAATGCACGTAGATACCAGCTAAGCAGTTTGCATTACGGGTACACTTCCGTACTCCACAGACGTAGGCATGAACGAAAAAGAACAGTAAGATAAATGGGAAAACGGAGACCACGAAAAGGGAAAGAGCGTTATGTGGGGTTTTTCATAAACCTTTATTATAGCAAAATATCTTATTTTTTATTTCTGGTTTTTTTTTGGTCCTAAGGGCCTGTGATGGACATTAAACCGGGTAGGGGGGGGGGTTAAAAAACACAGAACAAAAGTACAGTTAAACGAACAGTGACTCACTCAGTATATCGTTCTTTTCTCTTGCTCGCTTCCTTTTTCAGTTTTAACAGTGCATGTATGACACCGAATGCGTTAATACTCTCACTGTGAACCATTATGTGATAAAAAAGCAAGGCGTATAAAAATTGTGAGTAGGTACATTGCAAAGCCTAACGGACATACCAAAATCGAACATTTTCAAATTTTCTGGAATCTCGCTTCATCCGAAGCGAGATTATGGCGCCCAATGCAGTGCATTGTGGGCTGATCTCCTCTTATAACGAATTATCGTTTATAATGAATGCGGTTTCATTGTAGCGAGGAGTTCCTTGTAGAGAGAGCTTACTGTCTTTTCATTCTTCCTCTTCATCGCTATTTCCTTTGTATCGGCGCCCGGCGCGCACACACAAACCAATCACGACTAACTGAACATATCGTCACCTTTCCGATGAAATCTGACACATATGAAAGACTCTCGGTGAAGTTACGCCTCTCTTAATTCGGGAAGGAGGTAGGGATAGTAAAGGGACAGGAAGGGACAGTGGCGACATAGAACAAATCGTGACAGGAAAATCGACGTGGCCGCGAGTTAAACATTCACAATAACGTCGCTCTATTTTCACTATGTCAGGAGTGTATCGGAAAGGCAGTGCTCTTGCTTCACACGACCGCGGCTGAATGTCACTTAAGATTACGCTTCCTGACAGTTGTTACTAACAGACCAGAGCATCACTTCTTTCACTTGAACGCAGTTCTGACGTACAGTCCAACATTGACTAATACCATACAAGATACCTGTCGAATTCATTTTCGCACTGCAAATAGGCCAAAAAAAAGGTACCTTTTCAGTCGGAAATGTGCATCTGATTTCAATTGACCTGCGATTTGCTTGTGAGGCAACAACGTGGTGACCCCAAAATGATTATATAAAAGTACATTTTTGAAAGAATTCCGCTGCCACGAGCACTTCAGCTATTTTATGCGGGTCGGGGTCGAGGAATCTAATAACAAAAGCACTGTGATAGCACTTATAAGGCAATGCATAAAAAAACTAACAGATATTATGTGCATTCTGTGTGCGCCCGAGCCGGAGAGAAATTTGCAGCGTATAATCTAAAAAAAGGTCGCGGCACTTACTCACAGAACGCTAAACAGTTACTCTTCAGAGTATACACTAGTTAATTAGTGCTTTTACTAACTGGTCATACTAATTTAGTAAGAAGCTACGCTTAAAAATGTGGATCGGCTGAGCGCGAAGCACGACATAGACACAATCAACACGCACATATCACACTTAGACAGCAAACAAATTGAGCAAGAAAACAGCAACACGCACGAGGAGAGCGAGTGCAGCTTAGTTACCTTAGAAATACTTCTGTTCTTGGTTGTATAGCCAGCAACGGGAAGTCCTCCGATACAGTCGGTGTGCTTGTCGCAAAATTTAAATATTTTAGCGATAATTTTAGAATTCTGCATTCTAATGTTAGCATGTGCAAGTCAGCATGTGGATTTGCAAAATCGCTTTGTACGTGATTTGGATTCGGAAAGGTGCTGGAGTCATTAGGTTCAGTATTTTACAGAATTTTGTTACTAACAGTGAATGTTAGCATCAAACAAGCAGCATTTACTAAATTCACGGTTTAAAAAAGTAGCGATAACATTTAGGATCCATAATTACTAGCAGGTCCTACGTACCGTTTGGGGCTAGTAAAGTTCGTAAGGAGTTAAATACAGCCAGTAAATACAGCCAGTTTCTAACTTTTTAATAGCCTCTTTTAAAGAAAGTAGCCGCTCCCACAAGTGCACAAGAATACACTAAGAGAAATGCATAACCCTACTAAGGAGATTCCTGCGCACTTGGAAGGTTCTTTCATCAAGAGTAAGTGTGAACCCTACGAAAATAGTAAGCGCGAAGCGCATCTTTACGCCGAGCGCGGAATACATCCTCATGAAGGGAAAATTGCAGACAAATGGCTGACATATTGTGAGTGCAGCCTACTTGCGATCCAAGCATTGAGCTGAACTTACGGTCGGCGCTGTATAAAACGGGAAACCCCGCGCACGTATACATTCGCAAACAGGAACCCCACCAGAAAACCGCGAGTGGAAGTACAGGCAAACAATAGCAACGTACCAGGCGAAACGACCGTGCGCTCCAAGATGTGAACAATGAGGCGGCGTAAAGCCGAGTTTACGCCGTCCAACCCTTTTTTTGCCGCTGTCTTCTTTTCGTCCGTCTTAGGCCCGAGATTTCCAGTCAACATGATCCAAGGCAATCCAGGAGCCGATCAATGTCCCGATGGGTCTAAGGCAAAGAAGGAGCCTCCGGGAAAGCTTCTTAGGGAACGCCCGGCAATGGGCGAAGATAAATAAAATAAGAAAGTGGCGAAAAGAGCGTACCGATCCACGTCGAGTCGCCTCCCTTTGGGGAGGTCGGTGCGTCCCGGTTGGATCGTAACGTGGGACGTTGGCGAGGAACCACACTTACACGCTACGCTGCTCGAGGATATATGACTTGTCAAGGCAGCGCGGTGGAAGGTTGTTTCTCTCCCTGCCCCCTCACCCAGACTTCACTGGTGAGCTCGGCCCAGAAGAGGCTAGGGAATAGGGGAGAATACTAGGTCGAAAAGAAGAAGCTATTGAGGCAGCTCCGTCGGCGTGGTTGTCAGCGCTTTACCCTGTTGCCGTGCTGGCTGTACGTCTGGGATCTGTCGTTTTGGCATCTTGAGTGGACTCCGGCCGTTAGAGCGCCTGTGGGAGTGGAAGTATGGGGAGAACCCACTAAATAAAACAGGGAAGGCTAGCAGACGGTTTACTGAGTGGTTTCTTAAAGGTGGTGTCTCCCTTTGAATACTGTATGTAAGCGGATGAGCTTTCGCGCAGCTGCAGTTAAGGGTGGCCCGTGCGCACTTTGCTTTATTCGAGACTACGCGAGACTAAGGATCATCGGCACAACCCTCCGCAAGGAGAAGTGAGTACATTGGCGTTGACAGCTGTGTGACGTTAGTCCTAAGACGTAGTGGTTGATGGGGTTTGGCACCGCCTTGAAAGCCCAGATAGGATCTTGCAAAGAAAAAGGCTCTGATATACAAAAATGGCGGAAATGAAGGTTTGCTGATCCTGTTAGTCTGTGTTTTTAGATGCGACTGCATCTCATTTACTCGCCTTGTCCCTGCATCCGGCGTCGTTGTCGGCGTCCGCCACTCCCCCATTCTCCTCGCCGCGTGAGCTGCGCTCTCCGCCGCTCACCCCCTCTCCTCTCCGATAGCGAACACTCTTTCGCGAGGGGCATTGGATTGTATTCGAATGGATTGGCTTGGCTTGGTTGGCTTGGATTGGATTGGATTGGATTTGAATTGTATGGGATTAAAGTGGATTGTGTTGGATTGTGTTGCGTCATAGCCACGGCAGAGGCACTGGCGCCGGCGCGTCCCCTCGACGTTATGCGCGCTATAAAACGCGGTGCCTGCGCCGCTCCGCTCCATAGTTCCAGCGCCGTTCCTCCGCTGTCCAACGCTGCAACGTGAACCCCCTATGCGTCGCATCTACACAGGGGTTCCCGCGAGATGAGGTGGGAGTTTTTTCGGTTTTACTTTGCTTGTTTTTCACAAGGAATTCATATTTTTTCACTCATGGGCGTAGCCTTAAATACAACCATTCAAAGTAGAAGCCCCGTCCACCACACCCGCTTCTTTTAATCCCCGGCACGTGATTGGTGAGGCATGCGCTGTGTCACCACCTGGTGATGTTTGGGGCGTTGTCTTTTGTAAACTTTGCAACCTGATGTCCGCACAGGAAGGGCTCCGAGAATGCTTTATTCTCATCTGGGAAAACTTGCGTAGAACAATTATGTTTGACGGCCACCGGCAAAAGCTACTACGAGTAAACATGATTGCGCGATTGTAGAGATGCATTAAGATTCTTTTCATTCCACCTCTTCAATGATAGGATGGAGCTCACACAGTGATCGTTCTTTGTGGGTGCCTTGTCAATGACGTCCCTGCTGACGTGTAGCGGAAAGTTTGAAAATTTGATATTCAGCTAAAACAACGTCCTTGGAGAAGGAACAGAGTTGGATGAGTTATCGGAGGGTGGTTATTTAAAATAAATATTCCGGCAAGACCGTCTTTGATGATTGACTTTAAATACGAAGCATTGTTTGGGAGAAGTAATCTGAGAAGTAATTTGTGTGTCAGCATATGCGTACGTCAGTTCGTTTATGTGCGTGGGAGGTGGAGAGAGAAAGAGGTGCTGAGTTTCTTCCGCTCACGGCAGCTGTTTTATTTCAAATGGACGTGACACAAGGCCCGATAGGCGTCATTAGCATGCTTTGTATTGCGATCAGTCCTGTTTTATCATGGCGATAAACGCCGTAAACGGGAAAATACATTGATCATTATATTAACCATGGCGGGAAGCGTTAATCTGTGCGGCTAATTTAATCGCGGTAATGCCGCAGGTAGTTATGCGGAATCCTTGATGATGATGATGATGGTTGGATGTTAATGGCGTAAGGCCAACTGGGGCAAGTTCTGCGGAATCGTGGGCGGTGACGCCGGCACGTTGAAATATGATTGTAAAGAATGCAAGTAGGGTGGAAGAGCGGAAAGTTTCCGTGTACCGCCGAGTGTCTCAATGATGACGTCATCGCCCGTCTGTGGTCGGACTTCACGGCCGTTAATTGGCGGGCAGCCGCTTTGGCGACGCGCTGGCAGAGCATACGCGAGCAATATCCCTCCGTTGTACCTTAGAAAGCGTGGTATTATGAAATTTGGTTTAAAACTAATTTCTCCCCCAAACATCTGCGAGAAGTAACAATAGCTACGCTAGCGAATTGGGTGTACCTGAAACGACACACTTCCGGAACAGTTTATGGCGCTGAAGGCCTTTTTAGCAGCAATTCTCAAGCAAAAGCAGATATGGCACCACTTCAGTGGCTCTATTGGATATTGCAGACCCTGTTTGCTTCCGTAACGCATACGAAACTTTCTTGAAGTCTATGTCGCATGCACGTTCTTGAAGTTAATCACCCAAACACTGCCACTACTGCAGGCACGAAGTAAATTTCTAGTCGCCCTCGCGACAACTTAAGCAAATATCGTACGAACTTTCCGCTGTTTTCTTGCGGAACTGAGCTGCCATTTTCATTAGTGGCGCTAACTAGATGCTAGCGTATGCCCTGACCAACCTTATCTTCCGCGGCCGGGCTCACAGCATTTCGCTGGGCTTGAGTGTTTATCACTCCCCAGATATCAGTGCTCCGTATTTGCGGCCGTTAAGCCCTGACACGCTGTAGAAAATAAAAAAAAACATTACTCCTTTTGCTGTCTTCATCAGGCAAGGAGTAACAGATTTGGCTGGGAGTTGCAGCTAATATAAGAGGCTGCCAGTCATGGCACGACGGAAAGGAACAGTTCAAAACACAACATTAGAATGTTTGTCACCTTGCTTTCAGATTGTGATGGTCATTTCTGGCGTGCGTTATGAAATGTAAACCTTTTTGCGCGCGAAGAGAACGTAGTGCTATTGAGTTACATCCTCACAGAAAACAAGTTTTAAATACTCTAGTGTTGTCGGGTTTACAATATCAAAAATCGTCAGATTTTTTCACTGCAATTCCCAAAATAATAACCTTTCCGCACAAACAAAACCAACGTGTTGTATACATCGCCCTACGGTGCGCAGCGTTTGCGAGTGTGACGCGCACTGCGAACAGAATTTTTTATCTACATCACGGACTAAGTTTAGACGCATACATGTTCCCAAGAAAACAGCTCCGCCTCAGTGACTTTTTAATAGGGTCTGCAAGAGCACCGAGCTTTTACGGCGCCGAGAGAATAAATAGAAGCGAGGGAGGAGGCAAATATTTCCCCGCGTTCTCATGTCAAACTAACAGTCTAGCTAATAGGAGAAATACAGCGCCAAGTGCAAAATTAAAAAAAAAAAACAGCCATGGTGGTGACTCCAAAGGATTTAAAAATCTGGTACCGAGTTGCGGGTTCCAGACAAAAGCGAGGAACGAAATATGCGCACCAAGTGAGGCATGAGGCGGCAACAGCAGCAGCAGCACCAGGGCTGGTGGAGATTTATCGGGGAGCCGCAGCTCGCATATATTTCACGCTCTCGAGATCTCTTTCTGGCGTTCCGCAGGGTGGCTTTTACTCACGCCTCGCTGAGTCAAACGCCTGTTTTGTGCAGAGCGCAACGACGGCGAAGCGAGCGACGTGGCCTTATGGGGCAACTGATACAGGCGCGTGTGCGCTTGCCGTTATATTCTGATACGCCGGCTTGGAGTACGGCGGCGGCAGTCTTGCGTCGTTGGAGTGGGAGTACCCATTCGCGGCAGAACCGCGTGAGGCTGCATGAAGTGCTTGAAAGGCCGCATAACGGTGAAAGCTGCATGAAGCTTTCAACAGCGAAGCTGTTTAGCAAATCGTAATTTTTCGTGTCCGCAGTGAAAAATACCGAGAAATTGCGGAGCGCGCGCACGTGAGCGCAGACAGACCTCGCCGTGAGCGCTGGGCAGTTCAGAAAACCAAGAAAATGCCAAGCCCTCATGTGTGCGTGCCTCGCGACGACCACCCAGCATCCTCACCGTATGTTCGTCAAGCCACGCATAACCACCACCTACGGAGATTGGCCAAGATTGCGGCGACCGCCCGGCAGTAGGAAAACACCGAAAAAATGCCGAGCGCTCATGTGTGGGTGCCTCACGACGACCGCCCTGCGTCCCCGGCCCACGTTTGCAAGCTTAGCATACCCACTTAGGGAGATTGGCGAAGATTGGCAAAAAAAAAAGAAACTCGAGGGATGTAATCGGGGCAACGCTTGCTCAGAACGGGAAATACACGTCATAGCATACGCCCCTCCAAGGTGATGTCGAATGATTATCACTTACCTAAAAACATGAATAAATCTCACACTTAGAGCAACAATGATAGAGTAAAGGTCGTTGCGGCAGTAAAGAAGAAGCAAATCGGCTGCAATCGCGTACTTAAACCGACGTCACGATCGTGAAAGCTGCGCAGAGCTTCGCTACTTCCAAGTCTTGCTACGCCTGAGTGTGAGCTTGTTTATTTTTTATAAATGAATAAAACGTTCATAATACTGTGATGCGTTCCTAAGCTGCATGAAGAGAGAGAGTGAGAATTACTTTACTGAGGAAAGGAAGCCGGAGGCACTGGAGAAAATAAGGGTAAGAAGTTAGTCCAGCTTCCTCATTTAACATCGTGAAGGCTGATGTTGCCAGCGAAGCTTCCCGGATTTCCCTAATAGCAAGGCTAACCTTCACAGGACTTCTCTAAACCACCTGGTCAATTCGCGTTCGCGACAATTCATTTTTGTCATGTTTCACTGCTCGCACCATCTAGTGAAACCATTTGTTACTTTTTGAACATAGAACACTGCCACGAGGGGGCGAAGCGACAGCTTTTAGTTTTTTTTTACGGCGCATTTTTTATGTGTAGTGCCAAATTCAGACATCCATGTATTTTTATATAAAAGAACAATGCAGATATAACCTATGTATTGATATCCTGCCTCAGGTATGCTGAATGTGTTACTTTTGTTCAACAATGTTAAAAAGTATAAAGATTGCCACCAGATTTAGTATACAAAAGCTTCGCCTGTACAAGCGTCTTGTCCTGGCGTTCTTTCAAGTTCTGCATGTGTGCTTGGCGCTTGCTCTCCTTTTTGCTAGACTATGCCCTCCCTACATCTCTGCGACTGCGCTACCACACTTCCTCTCATTGATGTCTCTACAAAGAACAGCTTAACTGTCAAAATGTGTGGGGTAGAAAGGTATAGGGTAAAGAGCAGTTCGGCAGATGTTTACGGTTGGCAGAATGTTATCTGTGGAGGTAAAGGCTGGGTGTTTAGATCGAGTTAATTGCTACCTGAATGTTTCACTAGTCACGCAAGGTTAACTGGTACAGATGGAGATTGCATGGTGCACTATAGGGGAGCCAGCATGCTGCTACACCAGTTTGAAGAGACCATTTTCAGGATCACTTTGGCTAATCATTTCGATGGTTGGTGGATCTGCCCGCACACGATGCATGCGTTCAGATTCGGCTGTAGGTGACGGGCCATCGTAGGCACAATAAAGCCGGATGAGATGAAATAAATTGTGTGTGCCATCCTTACTACAGTTTGGGCAGAGGCGCAACTGGGACCATGCAGGTGCTGTCCTGTTGTACAGAAAGTGACGTGTATAGGCCGCATTACCGCGTACTTTGTTACCTAACAGCTTTCCCAAATGAATGAAGCTGCAATACCCCGATGTATTTCGAAGCTGCATGAAGCTGTCCTAAGCAAATGAAGCGTTTGAAATACAGCGAAGTGTTTTGAAGCTGCCAGCAGCTTTAATGTAAGAGTGAAGCGTTCGAAGCTGCATGAAGGTTTCATAAATGAATGAAGCGTTTGTAATAGTACTCCGATGCACTTCGAAGCTGCGTGAAGCTTTTTTAAGTAAATGAAGAGTTTCAAGTACAGCGAAGTGTTCCGAAGGTGCATGCAGCTTGCTGCTATTACGTAAAAGAAAAGAGTTTGAAGCTGCATAAAGCATTCCTAACCTCAAGAAGTGTGCTTTGTATTGCCTAAGAGTGACGCGTTTGGAGCTGTAGTAAAGTTCCCTATTGCAGGGAGCGTTCCAATATTTCGTAGGAGTGAAGCGTCCCCAAATTGCGCGAAGCTGTACGAAATGCATGAAGCATCTGAGCGTGTCACCGGAAAAGTTTTTATACAGTATTTAACTCTAATTTCACGATTCATTTTGTATTTCTTTTTTGAATGAACGCACAAGAAGCTTACGTTTGTTAACTTTGGTTTATTGATTGGGTCATTTGTGGAACTGACATAGTTATCTCGCCGGGCAGTTTTTGCTATGACATCTCCAATGACGCAGACGGCCCTCTCACAAACTTCCGCAATAACTAGGTAATGATACACTGGTTTAAATGTGTTTAGATACATTTAATTATGGAAAATTTGGGTTTTGTAAATTTCTTGTTTCGTATATATGGGTTCGTTCTTTTTTTGAAGGCAGTTAATACAGGCTAAAATTGCTTCCATCTAGCCCATTGCGGCACCCAAATAACCGCACTGCTTGCGAGTCATGTAGGTACTACAAGCCCGTGTGTGCTGTGTGCAGGTAATTTGGCATGGATGCTTTTAGAGAAGTCTGTATTCATAACTTCGAGCTTGCTTGGAACGCGGGCAATTGCGGCGCAGTTGTCAAAAAACGTAAACTTCACGCTTTCTTCGTACTCAGACTTCAACATGCCTCAGCACGGGCTGGTCGCGAGATGAAAATCAGACAACGTATCCCAAATTGTACTGGTAATTTATTTGCGTGACTGCCTTACTTTGGGAACAATAAAAAAGAGCCATCCTCTTTCGAAGTAATTGCTATGAATTCTCTACGAATTGCTGAAAAAATTCAATAACGCCGAAGCACTTATAAGTTTGGTAAACTGCGACAAAATGCCCATGTTCGACAAACACGTCACATGCAGAGATGGATAATTACGACTCCACACGCTTAGTATCTTCAACAATCTTTACGGTACAGATTACTTTTTTTGTTAAATAAGCTAGGTAAAGAAAACTGAATCCGTATGTAAGGTAAACCTTAACATTAGATGGTTTTGTGAGCACAAGTTGTAAATTTTGTACTTTATCTATGTTGTTGTGGTTTTTGATGCGGTCGTTGTAGTGGTTATTGTTGTTGTTTTTGAGAGAAAGAATCTCACTTTTTGTGTTATTGCATGACGTGGTAGTATGCAACATGTTTTTGAAATTGTGCGTGTCAACCTCAGCTGTCTCCACTAAGTTGTCAACGAAAAGGCGGTCAGGTCCCGTCAAGCTCTTCAAACTGCTTTTTGCCTCCCCTCCTCCTGTAAAAAGAGATATAAAGATGGAATGAATGAATGAATGAATGAATGAAAGTCGTGAAGGCGGAACAATTAATGACATATCGAACACCACTCAGTGCCTACTTCCGAGTTTGTGTCGCGTGCAAGGATTTTGGGGTTTCGAGATTATGTAATATTGTGCTGTTATTTTAGACTTTCTGCGTTAACATGTCGGCTGTACGTTCAAATCGCCTGGACGATGTAGCTGAGAATTCTACAGCCGGCCATAGCGGATTGGCTTGCTGGGGATGTAACTAATAATGTGAGAGTTTAGGCGAGTTCGTACTCCATTCAATTAATGCTAACATCGCGAACGTGTGGACGAAGGACGAAAGAGAGTGGCTACACGGGCAAGCGCTGCAACTGCTCGCGATGCTAGCATTAATTCAAGGGTTACTGGTTACTGTTGCACCGCAGCGTGAGGCCCACTCTGCGAATGTTTGCTGACGTCTCGGTGCTCTGTATTACATGGTGTGGGAGTTCCTGCTTAACCCCACCCTTTATACGGATGCTAACCCCTCGGTTGAGCAGTGGGAAGGAGAGCTGTCGAAGATCAGCTTCAGCTGATTCACCAGGCTGAGACAGCTGGACGCTCGAACGGGGTCTTGAACAAGGGAGACTAACCACTTGACTTCTTTCATCTAATAACATTTATTCTATCTCCACTGTCGCTCTTTGCTCCCATATTGCTTCCACTGGTTACAGAGTGACGTGAAAGTGAACAGAGCACCATAAAAACTTTGCCCACTTTTCCCGTGTATTGCTCACGCAGGAGAAGAGTCTTTTGCACATCTGACCGATGAATGTTAGATAAAAGCAAATCTATTAGACTGCCAACTGAAGGAATTAGCAACAATGCGGATCTTTATGCACAAAGTAAACAACACTTAGAAAAACCAATACAGCTTTTAAAAGCCATAGTTCCCTTCACATAAAACCATCCCCGTTCAAGGCAGGAAGCTCGCCAGGCAGAAGGTTGCGAGGAAACCAGTGGCGCAGATTCAATATTGATGTTTCCCGCGGGGCCTAACCCAGTAGACGGAGCGCCTCCTTCTTCAGCGATATATCTACCACTACACGTCATTATCAACCCGTCCGCCGCACAGCAAGTTCCGGAAATGATTTTCCACTTCCGGTCATATATATAGAGGGAGCGATCGCGCTTAGAACGAGTCCCTATCGGCCCTTCCTATCGCCGCCGAAGATTCGCTCTCTATTCAAGCTTCTCGGGAGAGTGGCGGGAGGGGCCCTATTGTAAGCGTTTCCCGAATTATTGATTTGTGGCGCCGGAGGAAAAGTGTCAGTGGGCGAGGCTGACGTAACGCCCCCGGGACGTGTACTCTCCCCTCTCCTGTTCACGCCACGCTGGAGATAAAAAGTATACCAATGTTCCACGGCGGAAATCTTGCCAAGTGTGGTCTTTACGGGGCCGAAGAACCTCGTTTGAGGCGACTTGTCGAGCAAACACTGGACCTTTTGTGCTGTTCTTGTTGTTCCGGAGGCTTTTGTGCGACCCATTCTCCCGGAGCTAGATTAGGTGAATAGAAATGACGGTTTACTACACTACAAAATAAAATACACTTGAATGTAACAGACGTAGCTAAATTGCCTTAATGAGCCAACTGCCAGTAAGGCTAACAGAATAAGTCCGAGATGTATTGTGTATTGAAAGACAATGAAATCGCAATAAGGGACTACAAATAGGCAAAGATTTCTCAATTTGTTGAGCAAACTTTGTATCCCCAGCCGTTTCACAGTAGACTTTTCGGTGTTCTGCGTCTAAGAAGGGTCTTTATCACACAGAAAAATCGATTTCGACTCCAATCACACGTACTTGTTTTTCTTTCCTTTCTTGAAATGGGCTTCCAAATCTGTAACAAAAAAGCCAGGCAGCCTGCCGTTGGAGAAACACAACTGCTTCATTGTGGTTTTTTTGCGTACGGCGGTTTATCAGAGAAAGTACGATGACCCTTGTCACCCCTGAAAGTTTAAAGAGAACTCGTTTGGCTACGTGCAGCATGGAGGAAGCGATATGCAGTGTTCTAAGAGCCCATTTGGAGTACAGGAAACGCTAACAACCCACGCTGGTTCGGTAAGGAGCGATATTCGCCGGGAGCAAATAATATAGCTTCAAATGTAAGAAAATGTAGTTTCCAAGTGAAGCTTTTTATGTCTCACTTGCGCAATAGATCGTAGCAGCAAAAAAACACTGCAGGAAAGCAACAAGGACGCGGGTTCGATTCCCGGCCGCGGCGGCCGCTTTCCTGACGGAGGCGAAGAGCAAAAACGCCCGTGTGTACGAGATTTCGGCGCACGTTAGAGATTCCCAAGCGGTCAAAATTAATCCGACGCCCTCGACTACGGCGCGCCTCATCGCCTGCGTTGCGTCGGCATGTTTAACCCTGCAATCCATCAATCTGAAAAGCCAACTTTACACAATGGGTTTTCACAAGGGGTATATGATGATGATGATGATGATGATGATGATGATGATAAATGAATGTAAAATAAAATAGTTATATACAAGAAAAAATAATAATAATGATATTGTTATTGATGATGGTGAGTATGATGATGATTATGATGATGATGCTGAAACGCGAAGAACCTTGCTTTATCGCGTTGCGAAGCTGCTGGCTATCCGATTGCGCTCTTCCGACGCGTGGAAGCATCTACTGATAATCTAAGGTACCTGAACTTCTAAATAAATTGAACTAAAAACAAATCAAACGCGAAGGCGCGCTCATTTCATTCCGTGCAGAGAAGGCTTCCCGTTTGAACTGTCTGATGCTCACCAGTATAATAAATATTCTCTCTCACCTCGTTAAATCTCTCTCACCTCGTTAAATGGAAGGTGCTTTGAGAGAGAGAGAGAATGCTCTTTAATGTGAACTGGTGAGGTCAGCCTTGCTAGGGACAAGGCTTGCTACACCAGATGGGGGGTGACTACGTTGATGAGTGGTGAATATCAGACATTAGGGTTACAGCAGGAAGAAGACAAACAAGAAACGGCGAAAAAAAAGAAAGTAAAAACAAGAGAATACTGCTAGCAGAGTCCGGACACAAAAATACAATTGAAAAGAGAATCGTTAATGTAAACACTGAAACAAAATGAAAAGTAAACGACGCGAAAAAAAAAGAGTAGCAACACCAACCAAAGAAAAATAAATAGATGAACGCCAGTGACACCAACACAAGCAAAGAATATTTTTATGTGGAAACTTTGTGTTCTGGCTTCATCCTGAACGCATTCACGGAGGGCAAGCATGGAATAATTAATGCTTATAAATAAATAAATAAATAAATAAATAAATAAATAAATAAATAAATAAATAAATAAATAAATAAATAAATACTGGAAATATTTTTATTACGAAAGAAGCCTGTATGTTGACGAGGGAAAAGCTTGAAACGTCGTGAGTAATAAAATGTAGTAAATACGGGACGGGTTGTCACTCGCGTGGTACGTATACGCAAACAGTGGCAACGCAGCCCACATACATTTGTCTACTAATTGACTTTGCATGTATGTTTATATTGAAACGGGGGCGACTACTGCCTGGCAGCGAATGAAGGTTGAAGTAGATTTGATACATCTGCGCAGGATGGTAAGTTGGTAGCATTCTGAAGAATCTCATGTGCAGGCTAATGTAGCACATTAAGTTGCTTTCGGGTGGCGTTGGGCGATGCAAATAGTACTTAATGTAGGCGCACCCTGCCCCGAAACACAATACAAGGAGCATGCGCAAATCCACTCGCTTGGATGCGCTGGATTTCCAGAGTGTTAGTGGACCGTAAATTGGCAATCACCGCCAAACTCCTGCGCAATACGCTAAAAAAAAAAAAGAAAAAAGGTGCGGGCTACAGCTTTGGGATTCCTCTGACTGATGTGCCCCACCTCTTCCCACAAAGAAATTTGAATATGTTGGTAATCGCTGTGGGTTTCCTCACAGGAAAGACCTGTGTGCTCTTCATGGAATGCCATTGCCAATTATAGCGAAAAGAGTATAGGATATCTGAAAGAGGTTCAAGATCACTCGACGAGACTTTGGCACAAGGTAGCATAGGGTGGCATAACTAGTTGGGTCCGTCATTACCAGTTGATGAACCAAAACCATTTGTGCGTAGGCATTTTGAAAGGCTATAGATACAATACGGGCTGTAAAAATAGGCTAAAGGGAACGGCAAGCCGAATGGCTTACCTTAAGTTGAGTCAGAGTAAGCGAGGGTGATTGAGAGTTCGAGCATGACTGCGAGTGGGAGCTTGAGTGTGAGTTAGCAAGCGAGTCAGATTCCGTACACGGGGAATCTACCGTTCAAATAACCAGCCCCTAATTCCCCTTCATAGCGAACGAATGGGCGTCACTTATGTTTAATCTGAACGGACTTATAAAAGAAAGATACTGCTTATTACTCCATGAGGCATATCTACCGCAATTTCTTCGCAAGCATCGCGCACAGTACTATACCTCGTTTTCCATCGTTTTCCATCGTTTCCCATCGACCGTCCCGGACAATTTTCTAAGCGTTTTTTAAGCGATTGTATATCACCGCGTTATATAATAATCGAAAAACACAAGTATTATACCGTTCGTCAAAGTCGACTGTACAGAGAGAAATAAGAGAAAAATGAATGTTTTTCAATCAGTTCGGTTTATATGCAGTGTTTCTTTAAGTGGCATGGTAGCGGAGAAACTGCTTGACAAAAACGGCCATGTTGAGCGCCCTATGTTAAAACTGCAAAAAATGTATCAAACGTAAGTCAATAAAGCAAAAGCGCAGTGCGCTCACAGGGGGAAACTAGGTCTTAAAAAATGGTTGCGGCATTCACTAACGGAACACTACCAAGTTACTTGTCCCAGAATACACTAGGTACTTAGTAACTAGAGGGAGTAAATGCAGCACTAGGGAGGGTTACCAACTGAAGACGTCTGTAAGCGCCACTACCTTCACTAGTAAAGTCCTAGCGATAACATCATTCTAAACTATGCGTTTACTAACTGGCCACGCACAGCCTAGCAATAAGCACGACCATAATCTAGTGTATACTACTTCCTACACCCAGTTAATTCCCTTACCATGAAGTTGCTAGTGGTACAGCCTACGTACCGTACTGCGGGGTAGTAAGGTTCGTAAGGAGTTGGTAAATACAGCAGTTACTACCCGTTTACGATATTTTTTTATTAAGAGTTAGGGCATGGAATACAAGTCGACCACGTAAACACTTAACAGACGGACGATCCATTTGATACCTCCAACTATCCAACCCCCCGCCAATGCGGAAAAATAAACGCTGTTCATTCGGCGAAGATGTGATACAGATTCTGCGGAGCAGGCAGTGACGCGGTAATTCCGAAGGGGGAGGCATCGGCATTTTAATTGCACGCCGTTTTGAGCAAGCCAAGCACACCCACTCATGTGCAGGTGACATTGCCCGCTGGGTAAACGACGAACTGCTCCTCGAGCGAGAACTGTTCCGCCTCCCCAGTCGGGATTCCGCACGAGCATGACAAAAACAATGCCGCAGGGCAGCAGCACTCCGCCATTCTTTCGCTCTCTCCTCATCCATATTTATGAAGGAAAGAAGAACGCGGAGCCAGACGCAGAAGATATCCTCGCGGAACGAGCGGCCCCCGCGGGCTTCTATATTGAAATGTCGCAGACGACCAACCAATATGCTTTCGTCTGCTAGGCGCGTTTGCCGCTCCGAGGCGTACAGCAGACGACAGGGAAATAACCCAGACTGGCGGGGGGGAAGAAATGAAAAAAAGATGGCGCAGTGTTCGTCCTGGACTGTGCTAGCTTTTCCGCGTTTTCAGCCTCTTATTTGTCCACGCCCCCGCGCGACACAGTGTTTTGTCTCCTGCCGTTGTGTGCTCCGGAAGTGGGAGTCTCCGACAGGCGTTTATGAAGGCTGTGTGAAAAACAGCAGAACAGTATTTGAATTCATCCGGTTCGTTCGAACGTTTTCTTCCCCTTTTTTTTATGTCCACGCGGCCGTTCTTGCGGTGCCTTGCGGATGTGTCTTTTTGCCTTCAGGCAGGCTTTTGGTATTATTGCGAGGTCTTTCCCTTGCATATTTGCAACGGCTGTTCGGACAGAATCCGCGACGTGCTTACCAATTACCCGTCGTGATGAGAGTAAACAGCCACGCACAAGTTGGTAATGAACGCGTTCACAGTTGGCGCTTGTTTGTATATCGCTGCGACGAGAAGTCTTAATGTCGGCATGAGTCGTTAGGCGCGTATCAATTTCAGCCGCCCAATCTGAGCTCATTACATTCTTGCCTCCGGATCGGAGGCAAGGCAACGAACTAGTATTCCATAACCAAAACGACGCAGCGTTGTCATTGAAAACTGGCCATCTGCTGATCCGCTTTTATGCAAAATATATCATACTATGCAAAAATGAATTCGATTGAATGCTTTTGCTCCAGTGAGATGGTTAGGCTGCATGACACTTTAACTGGATCGTGACGAAGTTATTTCAGGTTCAAATTTGCGAGAGGATCAGCCGAAATGTTGTCGACTCGGGGCGATAAAAAATATCTCGGGCCATTTCCACTAACGCGAAATGTAGGGAGGAGCGAAGCATGCAGTGTATACGTGTATTCTTGGCGCCTTGGCGTTTTTGCCCACGGATATGGAAAGATGGAACCGTTTGGAGGGTAGAGGTATACTGCTTTATTGCAAAAGTCTCGTGGCATTGAAGCATGAAGAGTTCAAGCACGAGGCGTTGGAAAACGAGTGGTCCGGTGTTCTAGTACCGTGACTACATGATACGAGATACGACGACAATGACAGGAGACGCCGACAGCCCGAGCTCCTAAAACATTCTCGGTCAAGCCCGTAACTGTATTCTGCTGTAGTACTCCATCAACGCCCCGCTCTAGAAGCTAGCTGCTTTGATACGTTTCATGCCCTTTTTTTCCTTTCCATTAAATTAAGTTCGCCTCCAGCGCTTTGTATTCGGTAGAAGATTGCGTATATTGTTCCTGGACAAATTCTCTCCCAGCCATGCATAGGCGATAGTAGGGAAGCCGACTTTACAAGAATATTATAACCGTGGTCTTTGTAAGCTGGCTTTTCCTTATTGTGTCTTGCACAGTGAAGCCTTCTATAACATTGCTGAACGCTTCCCCGGCGTGACGTCTTGGTATGAGCGGTAGTTTGTGGACAACTGATAACTCACAAAATGATCGGTTGACTGGTTGAAGAACGCTCGCAGTGGAACAAGGCGGCGTATCGTAATAAGAAGCTATAAATGACCGAGAAAGAAAAAGTTGGTAGGCCAAGAACAGAAGGGCCATTATGTAGAGGGAAAAGGAGGGGAACAAAAAAGTAAAATAATCAAAAACAAAGGTTGTTATAAGTGTTAAGTGGTCACGCAAACAGAACAAATGAGGAATAACAACACATACAGAAATCTACCCATCACAGCGGAACAATATCACTTCACATGCATTAAGGCACGCAAACACACATTGCACAACCAAACTACAGAATGGGACAATTGCAAAATAAATATTAGCACGGCTGTCGCTAGCACGTCCATTCGCACGCAGAACGAGAAAACCTTAGATTTTCTTTCTACGTGGCGTACCGCAGGGTTCCGCTCTGTGTGGCTTCTTTTTCACATCGTGCCTTTCACCGCTCTCAGTTCAATTAAAGAGGGAGCAGGTCACACCGCGAACCTGAAGAAGCCAGCGCCCCGCACGCGCCAACCTAACTTTACTTTAGGTAATGCAAAAGTAGGCGGGCGACCTTTCCCCATCTTTAAGCACTTTGGCTGATGCGTCTCCCGCGCCCCTTTCACCCGACCGCCGCTAATGCCCCCTGCCGGAGTAGACGCGGCCAATATTCGGGTCTCCTTCTGTAAACGAAATCTCGCGCCGCCTCTCCTCCGAAAGGAAGAGACTTCGCTCAGCGGCTTTTGAGATGCAAAGCAGATTCCCCGGCCATTTTGCTGTGACGCTTTCGAGCAAAATCGAATCGGCCGAACCTAGTTTTCGGCCGACGCGAAGGAAGGAGGGGGCGGAGAAAACTGCGTTCCAAGACGGCCTGTACTGCTTACGTCTGGCTTCTCGTTCTTAGCTACCTTTTCCTTCTTCTTATTCTTGCCTGTTTGTGGAAACACGAACGACTCGTTTTTGCATGATAGAATTTCGGGTAAACTGAACGCAGGACAGGGTAAATACGACCCATCATTCGTGTTTCGGAGCTTCTTTCTTGGAAAATCGCAACCACTGGTCATCAAGCTGATGGTCTCACCACGTAGGGGTGCTTGCACCTTTTTCTGGTAATGTTAGCGTAAACGAAGTTCCCGCCCGACAGCCTGCTCAGGAATGACCCGTACGCATCGTTAGAAATCTGCAGATATGCGCGCCTTTTTCTTCTTAATGATGCACTGGAGTAGTCCGGTGAAGTACTCTTTGTCAGTAAACCTTTCTTTGGTGTACTTAAAGGGGCCATGAAAACAAAATACAAGTTTAGTTTATTGGAAAGAGTGCTTCGTCCCGATAATAGCGATACCAACTTTTTTTTTCCTAACTTCGAAGAAATAATGGAGATATTACCGAAAACATTTGAAGCAAGAGTGACTCCCCAGCCATTTTCGGGTAACTTTTCCATGACTTCACATAATCTTGATTGTCACATAAACGACCCATCGCTGATACACATAGCCAGACGATTGTAGTGGGCCTCCAGTTCCGCTTGATAGCATCACTTGAATGCTAAGGCGAATTTAACGCACTGAAAATTAGGTTTTTAGCGCTGGCGCATATGACGTCACTGCTGCTCTTAACATGTGACTGCAGTGCGAAATTCGAAAGTTTTTTTCCAATACTCTTGGCGTTTTTTTTTTCGTTGAAAAAGCGTTTTCGTGGCTGTAATGGGGCGGAGTGAGATCCTAAAACCTACCGATTTCAAATTAAGCAAAGTTATATTTTGTCTTCATGGTCCCTTCAAGTAACCCAGTGTCAGTCTTATACCCCTGGCACACGGGCGCCTAAAAGGCTTTTGCAGAGAAGGACTGCCACCGAAACGGCGTTCGCCTCGGTGACGCACGACAAAGGAGAATCTCCTTCACCGAAACGGGCATTTTGCATTTGCGATTTCATAATGCTTTCATAAATTGTTAAAACTGCAATGAAATAAATTGCACCAAACAAGCCCAATCGTAATGTATTTTTGTAAACATCTACCCACTGTTGCCAGATTAGGCACGGAGCATAGGCTAAAAAAAGCGCTCCATCGTTGCTGTTTAACGCAAATATGTGAAATTACCCATTTATTTTTTTAAACAACAATAAAACGCACAGTTCCTCTCTAAAATAATAAATACGGTCTATTAGCCGCACTTTATTTTTGTTATTGTGAATGCTTTTTCCACAGAACTGCTTGCGCCACTTTATTGGTGTGTCAGTTACAGCAATACGTAAAGGAGATGGGGGGTTGCTGTGTGTCAGGAACGCCACTTCTTTCCACAAAATGTCTTTTGGCGTGGCGAAAGGGGTTTAGTTTAAAGGAGATCTAGCGTTGCCGTGTGTCACAGGTATAAGGCACTACCACGTTTCGGCTTCACCACTACGCACTCGTGTGACCGATTCATGCTGCCAAGATGGCAAATTTGACGAATGACAACTCTGGGCGTAAAATTCGAATGAACAACATTACCGTTCCTTTTTTAAAAAGTTGGCGGGGAGGAGGAGAAGGAGCCAAAGCTGGTAGTCAGCATCCGAGCTGCACAGTCCTCTCTCCAGTGCTCAACGGAGGGGTAGGGCAGGGGTGGGGGTGTCTGGTATGGTTCTCAAGTATCCTGGTTCGCTTCTCACCACGCCAATTCTTCCAAAGTATAATTTGAAGCAAGAAAAGTCAACATTTGTAAGTTTAATCTTGGGTCCCTTTTGCAACTGGTGGCAACCAAAAATGACGACGCCACAAATTTGGCTTCATGTTTACTTCTGGCTTTCTTTCGCTATCTTCCTTTGTGGCCCCTTTCCGTCGTGAGCCACATCACACCCATTGTTTTTAGCATAATCACGTTCGTAGAAGCCTAGCTCGGACACCGAACTCTTCCGGTAGTATCCAGTCTGTTAGAACGACGCTTTCTATGCTTCACTGATGAAGCCATTCCAAATGGCTTCCAACAAACGATGATGATGATTAGCGAAGGCACACCAAGCGCGTCACGAAAAAATCATGCACCCCTCTGTCTAACGACGACGATGGTTGAACGCGAAGCTTTCTCGTCGTGGATTCTTTCGTTTGCCAATCCCACGCTGCAAGTATGGGATACTCTGGACGTACGCACCACTTTTCTAGAATACCCACAGCAACTCTCGGGCGTGCATTCTGTAAACCTAACGTTTGGATTTGGGGTGAACGGTGCGAATTGGTACCTGCTGCTTGGCGTTCAGTGAGCAATGTTTTGAGTGGGTGCCGGTTTGCGGTGTTGAACCTCAGAATGTGACGTCGTAAATGTCGAAATAGGAAGTTAGGCCTAACTTCTTGTGGCTAACATCCTTACGGCACCCAGAGCAACGCATTATTCTTTGGTTTTCGTTTGAGTTTTACAAAACCGCTTTGACCATGTCGAAATGGAGCAATGGGATAGACGCCGGCTTCATAACGCGAAGGACCTAGGTTTGGTAGCGGCCACGGGAAAATTTTTATTTTTTTTTCAATTTCACCCGAACATTCACCATCATCGTCAGAGAAAGTTGGCTTCCCTGCAGGCCGTATTGGTGTACAACGGCATCAGTGTGGACACTAAAACTTCGCTTTAAAAAACGCTTCCAGTGTTCGGAATTAAACCTGGGACTCTCGAGTTATGAAGCCGACATCTACCCCAATGCGCCATTCCGGCGTGGTCAGAGCTGTTTCGATTTCGGACTGATTTTGAAGGGCGAAATCTTCGCGTTTTCATTATCTTTTTTCCCAAACAAAGGGCCTTGACTTTTTGTGAATAACATCGACTTCTTTGAAGACGTTAGAGCTCTCAAGACTTTCTTTGTGGGGTTGTCCAGTTGACATTTACGCTTCAATACGGAGGAAGCGGTCGTCGATAATGGAAAAGGTCGGCGATTTGAAAAGTCTTGTGGAGCCGGCTGCATTTCGTCCTAGGCAGGAGCAAGCTTACTACTCAAACCATCCCCGCAAAGCTAATGTACACATGGCAAAGCCACTACGTAAGACGCACACTCCTGCACGGAACAGAGCGAAGTTTTCTTAAAGTGATTCTAATCAGATAAGACAGCACCAGTTTTTCCTTGAATATTCAAACGTTCCTGCGCGCGCACACACACAATCTATGCGACTTCAATCAGCAGACTACATGTCATAAAGGCTTCGAAAACTCAGAGACTGGTTCCCTCATTTTCCCTCTCTCGCTTTTCCCCATCCGTTCATTTCTCCTGTGTTCGCTGTTTCCCAGCAATGCTTTTATTCATTTTTACTAAAGAATAAAACTCCAGTCGGGGCAAAACTTAACGAGTCGTCACAGGTGGTCTTTTCGACACGTTCCACCAATGAGAAGGTGGCACTGTGGTCGTGAACTAGCTGATTGCGCAGACGATTTTCTGCTCAGAAGGATCCTGTGATGAAAGCATACGTGGCCTCCATTCAAATCTCAACCTGACACTAATTCTGGAATGGTTTTGCTGTTCTCCCTCAGTAACGCAAGCAAAGAAGGGAGTGCCATGCAGAAGACGAAGGGAAAAATGTAGATTGCAGAAAGTAAATTCCCGTACACGATAAAAAGGAAAACCGTAAATGGCGGAAAGCGAAATGAAAGGAACGTGTAAGAGGGGCTATGGTTTTGTGCTAGAAATGAAATGAGGCGACTGTAGGCGGAAAGGAGAACACTCTTTCTGTTGATGGCAAATTTGTGAAAGAAATTGTTGAGCGTGGTGATCTTCTCTCTACCTCCGTTTCTTTGTGCCTTAACCTTTACGTAAGACTGTACGCGCGCGCAAATTGTAATTTGTGCTCTCAGTCAACGTGAGATTAAATGAGCACAGTGCTTTGTCGTCAAATGATGTCTCCGGGTAGAGTTTTCTGATTCAATTATTACTTAATTATTTAATAATTTCGTAATTTGTTCATTCGTTCATTCGTTCGTTCATTCATTAATTCATATGTTTCTTTTTTATTATTCATTCATTTTTTGTTTATTCATTCATACGTTGCTCTTTGATTCCTTCGTTCCTTGGTTGGCTTTCTTATTCTTCCACTTCGGTGAGTTAACAAGCGATCTGTTTCGATTGGCGTAGGTTCCGCGTAATCATGAGAAGCACAAAGTTAAATCTGATTCAAGGATAAGAAAACTGCAAATGGCTCATCAACAGAGATGTCAGTGAAGATGACAGATCGTATTTTTATTCCCACTTTGAAATTGTTCACCAGCCTGACAAGCGAAGAAAAGAGAGTGGTCATTTCAATCCTACGTCTGTTTAACCTATGACTCATATTTTTCTTCGGCCTCTGAATTGCTTATAACCCGCGGAAATTACAGTTATTTATTTGAATAAAAAGCTCGAAGGCGGTACCATTTTCTATTTATTTATTAACTTTCATTCTTCTTTCAATTTCATGGAATACCAATATGGTAATATCTTCCAGCTACACCGCAACTATGACGCGTGACGTAAATGAGGGCTGCGCACTAATTTTGACCATTAAGTTTTCCATATCGTGCGCTGAATACTCCTACGCAAACTGGAACATTCCGTACGTCCTTCACCGTGAAAACAAACAGCTGCTGTATCCGGTAATCGAACTCACGACCCTGGGGTTTAACAGCCCTCCGACTTGGACACCTATCGTTCTAAGCTTCGCGTAGTCCGGAGGAATTGGACGACTGCGAGGCCACTCCTCCTCCGATCTTTATTTTTTATTTCCTCGCAAACAGTACATTGACAGGGACGAACGGATTGGCCCAACCACTCCGTCAGAGGAAAGACAGCGCTTCGGCTTCTACGTGGTGTGAACATCTCGCTCTCATCGTTACAACGCTGTCGTCGTGGACGACTCCTGGACGCCGGCGTCCTTGTATAGGACCCGCGGCCAGAAGGGGGGGAACAAGTTTCCCTGCTCGGTCGATACCTTTTATCGGCGGGGTCGACTGCGCGTCGCCTGGCTTTTCATCTATCTCCGTTGGTTCTCCTCTGCGCCAAAGGACGATCGACAGCTCTAAGTGTGGTGGACGCGTTGAAAGGGGCGATGCGCCTCTTCTCTTTCCAAGGCGTACCAGTCGGACGATTCGCCAACTGTATGACGGGACTTCTTCCATAGCAGCTGCCCGTGTACTGCCAATTTGATTCACCTACGCGGAACGGTGGGGCGAGCGGAACGTCGGAACTGTAGGGAGCAAAAGTGAGTTGAAGATTCCCTCTCTCTCGGGGACGTGATGATGTCGCTAGCGATCTGGCTCACTTAGTGGCCACTTAGGTGTTTCTGGGACAGGCTGTCCTGCCGCGTGCTTCGTCGCTGTCTTCGTATTTGCCGCGCTTTTATTTTTTGTCGTCTTCGATTCCTACTTGGCGTGGCTGGACTCCAAGAGTGCTTCGCGAGGACAATTGAGGGCCGTTTGAGACGCAGCGCTTCGCGCGTCTGCAAATTAAAGTCCCAATTCACGTTTGCAGCTGTTACACTTCCCCACCTCTATGATTGCCCGTCTTTTGGTAGGAGGTAGCGAAATTCATGTTTTTGTCCTAGCAAGTTTGCTAGAGGGATTTGAACCGCTTGTGGTGAAGCAATCAGCCACGGTTTCGCACATGAAATTTTTTGACGGTGTAGGTTTTTTCCAGGCTCAAAAGAACACTAAAAAGTAAGAAACACTGTAATATAATACGAAGGAGTTAATTAATATACATGCAGAAAACTTGCAATTTGGACCCCGGGGGTATAAAGTGGCCACCGAGGGACGGGACTAAAGCTCGGATAAGACCGATAACTCTATGGAGAGATAAGATAAAGACATTTGCGTTCAAAGATATATTGGCACTGCACAGGATTGTAGCAGTTGTAATTGTTTGGAAGAGGACTTCGTTATAAAATGGGGATACATACGACTACGACAACGATGAAAATAATGATGAATATATAAGGTAGGTCTTATGTAACGCTTAAATAAAACAAATGACAATAGAACGACCACGTTCTTGTTGTGCTAGTGAGACAAATCTGCTCCCAAAAACTCGCATCACTATGTCAGTTAGATAACCAACATCTCTATTGGCTTCAAGGATCGAAAGAATGCATTCATATCTGAGCATTGCGTCCGAATGAGTTCCGGTGAGGGTGTGTATGCCACTATTGGCAATTCTGCGGACTTCTTCGGGGAGTCACTCTCAAGTTTGTATCCTCCCATTGTTTACGTAGACAAGCACCCAATTGCACCGCTTTCCAAGTATAAATGTTTCCTTTTGAGGTTTTGAGGTCGTGAGAGACGCTTTCGAACTTTCGAATGGTGTCGTCATTTGACAACACCACATAAGATATTCTCTGGGGCCTTTAGAACAAAACCACAAGTGCTAGTTTTCTCGGAAATAGTTCTTCAATTATGCCTCTTGCGCTCTTGCGATAAACGTCACCATTGTAGTGGTAGCGTTTCCGTGGGGCTGGTCGCAATGGAAAAGAAGATCCAGTAAACACAACCCATAACAACGAAGAGGAGGTCGGGAAACCGAAATCCTCGTTTGTCAAAATGTTCATAAATGTGTAAATACTTGCACTACCAGCTTTATTTTTTCGTATAGGCTCAGGGTATTCTAGCTTGGAAAACAAGATTTTTTTTCTACTCAAAAGCAAAACTTTAATTTCCTAATCACCTAACTAATTCTCGTCCCTGTAAATTATTAAGTACTTGTACCATCAGCAAGCTGTTTTATTTTTACGCTTCTGAGGTCCGAAAGTGTACGAAACCGCGGAGAAAAGCAATTTTTGCTCGAAATAAAAACTTCAGGGTTGAAAGGGTTAGCATTTTGTTTTGTTGTTTTTCCACGCAAACTTCTGAATTCAACATATTTTTTCTGTGCTTAGGACATAACGTTCTAAACTTCTCTAGATGCTCCTTCGCTGCTTGTACTGGGACGACGGTGAGGCACACCACCCCAAGGTAGGTGACCAGGTATCCCAGTGGGATGAGGCGAGGGTTTGAGAAAGAAGGGGGAAGGAAAGGGACAAGCCGCCCCCAACGAACATCTCCAGCCAGACGTGCTGAGTGGAGGCGGCGACGTAGGGAGAGCAGCTAAGCCTAACCGTGCATAAACAAGTAGGCAACGGCCGGCAGAGGTCATTAGTGACCTGCTAAGTATTCCAGCGGTCCCAGAAATGGTGTTTTTTCTCCTTCTCGGGCTTCGTCGCGGCACCAAAATTTTCCAGAACGGTTTACTTAAGCAGAAGAACTGGAGTGAGGCACAGGCGAGTAGGTTGGATGCGGGGGTGGGTTGAAAGTTGTTCAACCGTGATTACGAATATTGATGGCGAGGAGCTCAAGTTGTCAGCCGTGTTGGGAGGGGCATGGCAGTTCGGGGAGAAGACGGGTCAGCGAATATTAAAGAGTACGCGCATGCCATTACAACGGGGATCAAACAGTACTCTTTTTCACATCGGCCTTACCCGAGTTAACGACGTTTTAAGTGCGTGCGAGTCCACGAGCCCAAAACAAAAGTTTCGTGCGTAGGAAGTCCGTGTTAAAGGGTGGTATTTTGTCTTGGAGTGCGTGTGTCTATCTAAAGACAGGATTTGTGCATGATGAACTTTTGTATATAATGAACATCCTTCCGAAGTGTAACTCGGCTGAGGGACTGCACTTCATGACCATCTGGCTTGGTCCTGGAGTACACGTTACGTTACCCACTTGTAAAATATTCTGTGATTACGTACTGGCAACATTTCGTTTTCGAGATGGAGAAGCCTTGGGGAGGACGGCCAATTACAATTGTGGTGGTACGCATCACAGAAAAGAGGAAGAGGAGGAGTGGAGGAAGAGAGTCCTCTTCCACTACTCCTCTTTTTCCTGTTTTCTATGGCGAATACCACCACAACCGTGATCGGCCATATCCTCTTCCACCACTCCTCTTCAAATTTCTGTGGCGCACACCACCAAAATGATGATTGACCGTATCCTCTTCCACTATTCGGCTTCTTCCTCTTTTCTGTGGCGCATCACCACAGTTGTGATCGGCCATATCCTCTTCCACCACTTCTCTTTTACTTATTTTCAGTGGCGCATACCACCAGAATGGGAATTGGCCGTATTCCCCAAGGCTGCCCCGTCTCGAAAACGAAATGTTGCCGGTGCTTCATCACACATTCCTGTTCCAATAGTACGGACTTCAGGCCTGCCTCATCAGCTTGGTGGCATACAAATATGGCTATGGTAAAAGTGGGGCGACTGACCCCGGCTGCCTACAGTTTAGACTAGTTCGAGACGCAATTTCGGATCAACATTAATTTCGGCAAAGCAGATTCTGGCGCTGAGGTGTGCTATCACGCCCTTAGTTGGGAGCTTTTAACGAAGAACTCGCACGAACAGTGCGCGTGAAATAAAATTTATGTTCTCAGTGATGGGAACAAAACCACAGCCTCACTTCGGCCACAGTAGGAATTTTATGGAGACGACACAGTTTAAATGATGATTTGTAAGCCGTAAGCGGTGGCTTTCATGCCAGATTTGTAGGCTGCTAGAAAAGTTCGCAATAACAATACAATTTTGGTTTAGGCTGATAGAAAAGTTGGCAACAACAATACAATTATGGTTTGCATATCCTACCTAACCAGGAAAAAGCGGTTTCTTGTTTACCAGAAAAAAATTCCCGTTCGTTTTATAGAATAGGCATTTTTATCTATGTTTGCAGAAATGACATTCACGTCAAATACGAAACAGGTGCTGCCACGGGAAAAATTGCACCAAACAGCGCTTTAGCAAGTACTCGTAAACAATGGTACTCAAATAAGTGTTATTGCAACTCGTGTTGGCTACGACGGGGGCAAAGGTGATGGGTATGACAACGATGCGATTTTTGCCATCATCGTGATGATGATTACGATGAATTTGTCGTGACCGCGCTCGGTCTGGTTTTTGCTTGAAGTGCGGAATTTGTTACGCTGTGTCCCAAAAGTTAAACATTTCCCTACTTTAAACGGCGTATTCACCGCTTCCGACGCAACCTTGGTATAAACCCAGGTACACATTCTTCAAGAAACACCCCAACAATGGCATCCTTCGGCAGAACCCGGCCTCCAACGTCGCACTGCGGCCGGTTACTCGTCAAGTGCGATAAGACGCCGCGCTGTCTGTGTAGGTGCTTCCGACGTCGTGGCACAGCGACGTAGAGTGAAGTGTATTTAGTGATAGGGCGGTTCGCAAAGCAGTTTCCGTCGTCTAACAGCACAGCTCAGCGGTGAAGCTTACACGAAGCTTTCTTGTGGGCCTCATCCGCCCAAGGGCATAAGGGGCTTGCGTGTGCACGTGAAGGCAGGAGGTATGGAACGAGGGGGCGTGGTAAAGCCACTGATCAGGGGGGAAGCCATTAATCTGGACTCCGAAGGGGGGAAAAGGGGGGCGTCTGCGGCGTCGGAAGACATTAGGTTTTCGGTTGACAAGTTTGGCTCCTACGAACATGCGGCTGGGCCCGTAGCTGCCAGCCGCAGACGCTACCGGGCGAAAATGGGTGGGGGGAAGCCGCCATTAATTTTCCGCCGAGGCTCGGCTTCGGCTTCGGCTTGGGTGCGCTGCTGTCCTTCGGCGCCGGCGAGCACACCTGTCGACGAGATTATAGATATGCGTGACCGAGACGCGAAAAATGGGTAGTTCGGCATATCCTTGTGCTCTGAAGCTCCTAGTTGGATTTTGATTTTAGTTTATCGGATTTAAACAGCGGCAGCCGGGTTAAAAAATAAACTGACGAAAGCTGACGTGAAAAAAAAACGAGATGTTTTGAATGGGGTAAAAAATAGACTGAAAAGAAAGGTCCCATGAAAAAGAAAAGGGAAACGATATTGCAAGTCCAGCATACACCCAGCATAAAAAGAAAACCAGAATAAAAAGACCCAATTGAACTTCTCAAATGTACGATTTTGTGCGCTCGTAATGGTATCGGAAATCAAAACGAAGGTTTTGACAGAAACGAGTGAAAATACTAAGGAATTTCTGCTTATAAAAGTGCCATGCTCAAGTAAAAATGGTTAGCCCCAAGAATATATCACTGGAAAACTCGCTTAGTAGTGCAGTTTCCATGCAAAAAAGGAAGCTTCGAAGTCTGATATCAGAATGCGAACGCTTGTTTATGCTAAACTTCCAACTGCCGCCAAACTTGGAAATCTGTTTTTTTAGAGTCAACAAAATTTTGTTTGGATTCTATACTGGTTGCTGGTTACGTTCTAGTAATCTCAGCTTTTCGAGACGCGCAACTCCTAGCAAAATTAAACCAGTCGAGCTTGACAGCCTAGAATACTTTTAACGTTTTCGTGTTTTCTATAAAGCAAACTTATGGACACGATTGAAAAATTTTTGTGCGATGAATTCTTGTTTGGACGCTCGGTGCGTGTTTTGATAAATTTTGGTGTTTATGCACTTCAATGAGCACTGATGCAATATGAAGCGCTTGCCGCAAAAATATTTTAACTTATTTACAGGTACTTTGAGTCCCGAAGCATTATTAAAATCAAATTCAAAATCTAGTTGCTCATTTATTCCAACACTGCAGCGTGGGACAGGTTTGACAGATGATAATTGGCGGTTCTCGCTGAATACTTATCGTCTTTTTTTGTTAAGACAAGTTTTGGATATGAAAAAAAAACGTGCTCAAACAAGAGCACATCCTGGGAGGGAAGCAAATTATGCTGCGATCAGCGAGGGTGAAGCCCAGTATAAGCTGCTCGTCAAGAGTTCCTATTACATAATTATTTTCACCCCACCAAAAGTGTTCGTGGTTGAAAACTTCGCTACGAAACATAATCACGCAGTTTACAGCACAGAAATGGCAAGTAAACCGCCTCCTTTTGCTGTCAGTCGGTCGGTATTGAAAATTTTTGTGTGTAGGTAAAAATCTTTGTAGCATTGTTCTTGATGAAGGGGAGCCTCATCGCCACAATCGTCACCTTCAGCGTCAAGTGGGGTCAATTAATCTTCGTCCAACCCTTTCCCCACCAAAAAAGTGGCCATTATAGAATTCACAGCCATGTTGCATTTTTGTTGTGAACGTGATGTCATAGGGTATTACTCGAGGCGAAGGCTAAGAAAACTTGCAATGACTTCTTTTACATCTTTATCGGGAGGGAAAGTTGAGCCTTGCGGAATAGCGCCCAGGAAGACAGTGTCATTTGATGGCAGCTTCACCATAAGAATCCACCATGGTGACGAATTCCATATTGTTCATGACACCCCAGGGAAATGACACCACAGAGATGAAATGCACTAAAGTGGCTATTTCGGTTTGTTGGTTGAACATGATTAGGGGTCTACAGCGCAGCTTGCACACGGACAGAAGGGAGGAGAACTAGACACACGCGAGCGCTGGGACCAACATTTTATTCAAATAAATACACACACATATACTGTATATGCGCAGTAGCCACATGGTACTGTTGGTTTGCGAGCGATGCATGCATTAAAAGTTTAATTCCTGCTTTGACAGTGTTACTGACAGTGAGCTGACACATGCCAGTCCCAACCTGTTAATCTGGATGTCGGGTGTCAGGGGTACGACACCCTACAGGGTGTATCCCCACTGCGCACAGAACTCGGTGCGCTTAGGTAAACGCCTTGACGGTCTTCCTGCGGCGCGAACGAATGAGCGAAGCCGCAGACAGGTTGACCATTTTGTAAGGTTTTTAGCGTTTCTTCGCTTCCGGTTCTTTGACCCCCGATGCTTGACAAATCGCCACTTGCCGGGCCCGCCATGCGGGCTTCGGTGAACCACCTCGGTCGTTAGTCGCCACGGCAACGACACTGCAATGAAGTACAACCATAAAAATAAGCAAGTAGTAATGTAACAAAGATATTGAGCGAACCCTTATCAGAGTACGGCCGAATGACTCCTGAAGGGTTTCTCCATAGCGTAGGGACTTCCGGTATTGCCGCCAAAAGGGTTATGGACGCGGAGCGCTCTTTCGACGCCGGCACCTCTAAGGTCCTGACTTCGACGGACCAACTCGACCACCCGACATCTTTGATGCTCAAACATTGTAGAGAAATAGAGAATAGCGAAACAGACAGAGAAAGTGTACGACAGCTGCATCTAACCGGTCATCACCTACGGGGCAGAAACTTGGAGGCTCACTAAGGGGGTTCAACTTAAATTGAGGACGACTCAGCGAGCAATGGAATGGAAGAGGATAGGTGTAACATTAAGGGACAGAAGAGAGCTGAGTGGGTCAGGGAACTAACGCGTGTTAAGAACATATTAGTAGAAATTAAGAAGAAATGGACGTGGCCAGGGCATGTAATGCGAAGGCAAGGTAACCATTGGTCATTAAGGGTAACAGAGTGGATCCCCAGAGAAGGCAAGCGTGGCAGCGGGCGGCAGAAAGGTAGGTGGGCCGATGAAATCAAGAAGTTTGCGGGGATAAATTAGTCGCAGTTAGCACAGGACCGGGATAATTGGAGAATTATGGGAGAGGTATTTGCCCTGCAGTGGGCGTAGATAGGGTGGTGATGATGATGATCCTTGCGGCGCCGTGTACTTTCAGCAACCTTACGAATTCCCTCCTCAACTAGGTGGCACCTCACTAGGCATGCCTCCCAACATCAGCGCATGCTCGAAAGAAAGGTTTATGCTTTTTATCTATTTATCTCTCCCTGGTGGCGTTAAAGGAACACGACTCGCCGCATCTGACCCGTTCGAAGCTTGGTATCAACTGAGACGGAGCGGCCGTTCAATTTCGCTGCTTACGCGTTTTCCCAGAATCAGATTTATTTAAGGCGAAGCTTCTTATGTCTCATTGATGGCATAGGTCAGATCGAGAACGCGCTGTAGGAAAGCAAACATTTTCCGACGATGATGATTATCGTGGGTGAAGCGAAACAAAGAACAACACTTCCTGTGGTCGGAATCGAACCTGGTTTCCTCGTGATAGGAAGCCGACGTCTATCTGATTGCGCCAGTTCGACCAGGTAAAATCAGTTTTTATTTGGAGAAGGGTGAATGCACTTGCAAAATTACATGACGGTAGTTAATTGCGAAGCTTTCTTCGCGCGAAATCAAATGGAGAAGGGTCAAAGTCAAAGCCGCTGCTATCAAAACTCCAAACTGGCTGCGAGTCGAAGTCAAAGTTTAACGAATAAAAGTCTAAACTCGAACGACAATCAAGGAATATCTCACTAGGACGCTTCGCGTTCAACCATCATCGTCGTTTGCCGGAGGGGCGCAGAAATTTTTTTTTCCTTTTGTTCCATTTGGTCATATCGTTAATGCGGTGACGGGAAGTAACCAGTCGTTCACCGCCACCAATCACTTGATATTAGTATTAATATTATCAGCATGTTAACTAATAATATTTATGGAATTCAAATTATTATACCGATTTCGCATCTGACATCGGTTATTCTTATTTTTACTTTCAGCAGCACCACAAACAGCTTCTCTGCACACCCCGCGTAAGCGGAGAAGTGAGCCTTCAGCCGGTGGCCGAGAAGGGTGTTCTGTGGTGACCATTTCTTTGTTTTGAAATAAATTGTTTATTACGGACTACAATTTTGCCAGCCATCTATATTTGCACTAATACGACGCCTAAATGCCTTTGCACTTCCACTTTCGTATTCGTGTGCAGATGCATGGCGGTGCTCTTTGCGCATTGCGGAAAGGTTTTGCTGGGAAGTACACGCCGACAAACAATGCCTACAGGTTAAAATAACTCAAGTTACCTATCAGCAGGGTCTAATAAAGAAAGTTATTTCGGAGGAACTGCACCTTATGTCCGCCAAGGATGTGATTTGGAGTTATCGAAACAAATTTATACTGAGGCTTCTTCACCCAACTTGGCTAAGAAATAAAAAAAATGTTCTTCAGATAACGAATAACGTAGCCTTTATGACTCTCGCCGCAGTCTTACTATCATTGCATATTTCTATTCTCCACACCTATCTCTGGATGTTAAGCACAACTGAAGAAAGGGATGTTTTAAAAGGGTGCTCGTAGTGCCTTTGTAGACTTTTTGTATACCGTTTGTAGACGTTTTGTAGACCTTTTGTGTACTTTTTGTGGACGTTTTGTAGACCTTTTGTATAGATGTCGCCTGACGTCAGCATAAAATATGAGCATTGTAGAATCCCTGCTCATGCCAGAAGCCGCCAGGGGGACGCATGCAATTATCTTCCACTGTACTTACCTTGGCATCGCTCGCCGAAGATGCCGACACAGAACATTTGCTGTGGACGTGCCCTTTATTGCACGCGGCCAGAACACGACACCTTCGAGGCACAGGCCTCCACCCTGGCAGACCACCTCACCTCCATCGGTGGATATGGGGACCCCACCACCGCTCCCTCCTTGCGTTTGTTCGCGAAACGGGAGTTAACCTATACTTGTAGCATAGTATTTATGCCAACAGGCATACTGTCGCAAAAGAATATATTTTCAAAACGGTATTTATCCAGGTCATCGCTAAGGGCACGGGGGTTTCGAACCCCAAGCGGTTGACAGAAAGAGGGTTCTAAAAGAACGTTTCGAGGTACTAAAAATAAAAAAAGCCCCAAGACACTGCGCGACAACTGCCTGCTGGAGTGACAAACAGACGTTCCTCATTGATCGCTTCCCAATCGATAATCACTTAGTAACATCGATAACCGATCAATAACCCTCACTTAGCCTAATATGGGGCCCAATAATTTCGCGAACGGCGGCTCATAGATGGTGGTTGGCTTCGGAAATTCCAACACCATACTACACCATACCATAGGGAGAGCAGTAAAATACCTATAAGGAAGGGTGTCCGACAAGGAGACACAATCTCTCCAATGTTATTCACAGCATGCTTACGAGACGTATTCAGAACGTTGGATTGGGAACAGGTGGGAGTAAGGGTTAATGGAGAATACCTCAGTAACCTCAGATTTGCTGATGACGTTGCCTTGCTAAGTAACTCGGGGGACGAATTGCAAAGTATGCTTTCCGCACTGGGCGAACAGAGTAGAACCGTGGGCCTGAAAATTAATATGCAGAAAACTAAAGTAATGATCAATAACCTCGGGACAGCACAGCAGTTTGAGATAGGTGGCGAGGCAGTGGAAGTGGTAAGCGAATATATCTACTTAGGCCAATTTGTGACCCCAGATCCCAACCATGAGGCAGAGATAATTAGAAGGATCAGAATGGGGTGGGGTGCATATGGCAGACATTCTCAGATAATGAATAGCAGCCTACCACTGTCGCTGAAGAAGAAAGTGTATGATAGCTGCATCTTACCGGTACTCACCTACGGGGCAGAAACTTGGAGGCTCACTAAGAGGGTTCAACTTAAATTGAGAACGACTCAGCGGGCAATGGAGCGGAAAATGATAGGTGTAACATTAAGGGACAAGAAGAGAGCGGAGTGGGTCAGGGAGCAAACTGGTGTTCAAGACATATTAGTAGAAATTAAGAAGAAGAAATGGACGTGGGCAGGGCATGTAATGCGAAGGCAAGATAACCGCTGGTCATTAAGGGTAACAGAGTGGATCCCTAGAGAAGGCAAGCGTTGCAGGGGGCGGCAGAAAGTTAGATGGGCAGATGAGATCAAGAAGTTTGCGGGGATAAATTGGTCACAGTTGGCACAGGACCGAGATAATTGGAGAATAATGGGAGAGGCCTTTGCCCTGCAGTGGGCGTAGATAGGCTGGTGATGATGATGACTACTGGTGGAGAAGGGAGTCATCAATGCTAAACTTGGGGCTTGTGCCCTGTTTCCACGTTACAGTCGTTGGCGGATCAGTCATTGGGGGATCCATAGAGGGCCGGATGTCCTAACACCCCCTTTATTTGGGAATTGATACCCCTGACAAAATAACCCCTCAGGTCAAATAAAAAGTGTAGTTGATGATTTTTCCTATTTGTTGTATTTCTGTTTTTCCAAAATTTCGGTGACTACCCTCCTCGTTCTCCTTCTTATCATAATCAACAACATCAACACTGATAGAAGCTGACCTCCCCTCCGGAATAACCTGGATCCGACTCCGGTTACAATCATTGCCAAAGCACTTAAGGCGGATTGTTGCTACGTATTTATGTTTTTGTAAGAGCGTGCCTGAATAATCCTGCTTAGTTGATGCAGATATGCTTGCTAAAAAGTTGAGTAGGGGTCTATAGTCACTGACGGGTCCCTACATTAGGATCGACCTTTGGCTTTTTCACACAGATGCAAACACACACACATACAAATGCAAACACACGCACACACAAGCAAATATATGACAGAAAACTTTCTTTGTTATAAGCGATAATTTGTTAAAAGTGGGTATGCTTTACATTCTACGCAATGCAGTAGCCGCCTTTGAAAACTTTAAATGCACCGAGATTTTGAATAAATCGATTTAGTCCTCACATGGGTTTACTTATGTTCATATAGCATATATCCTGTACATAAACACTCATACATACATACATACATACATACATACATACATACATACATACATACATACATACATACATACATACATACATACATACATACATACATACATACATACATACATACATACATACATACATACATACATACATACATACACACATACATCGTAGCAGCATATCGCTCGGAAGAAGCCCATGTGCGACAGTTTTTGCCCAAGATAAAGTGGCGTTTTGTGTCCTGTGTGCTCTGCCCTTCTTCTTGCAAATTACACCGTTACAACCAAAGCACAACTTCTCAAAACCCAAATCACATTCTTTCCGGACGGTGCGAGCCACCGGTTGAACGGGAGGCTAGTTCCATTCTGCCGCGTCAAACGCCAGCAGCCAGCGCTAGCTACACGGTATCAGTGCCGAAGCACTTGCGCACGCCAGCCCTCCTCTTCTTCCCAGAGAGCTACGACTCTTCCGCGCAGTTGCGGTTCCCCCGTCCGTGCAGCCGCCTCTGTAGATCACTAAGGAGGATGATGCGGGATTTCCGGTGCTGGTGGGCTGCGCGCTGAGCCGTCTTCGCTCGATGGGCACAAAACGGCCGCTGACTCCTCCTGCTCTGTTCTTTCCTTTTGGATTGCGTGTACGCTTCGGCCCGCGTCTGGTCTTTTTCTTGGGGTCAGCGTGGCCCCATTTATCAGACCGCAGCCGGGCAGGCTGAAATCCCCGTGAAAGACGTTTCTTCAAACAGCTGTAGGCGCACGTCGCGCCGGGACACATCTGTCGCCTGCTGTTGGATGCAGTACACTTGATAACCCGGCTGCCTTTCTCTGCGCACTGTAGGTGCATTCACTTTCAGACTCGCCGCATGCAAAAATTACACTTTTAATGTTCTAAAAATGCGCGTGCTCTTCACTCAGCTTCTTTCGGTGTGTTCTCTGACCGACTTTTCAACCATTAGGTATCTGTCAAACGGCTTTTTCATGGTAGGGCTAAATTTGACTTTTAAACCAAGGAGGGTCAAAGGAGTGGAAAGAGAAGAAGGTGGAAGGGGAGCAAGAAGAGGAGCAGTGCTTCATCACACATCTGGAAAATGACCGAAAGAATGCCGTAATATTTAATGCTGAAAGTGGGGCTAGTTGGTTTTGGGTTAATACATATTCCCAACAAAAACAAGACACGGACGAAGAGAGGTGCACACGTAACTATACGCACAGCGATCATTTTATGTTCATCTCTCTTCATCAGTGTGGTGTTTTCGCTTGTAAAGTCTATTCACGCCGACAGCATCACACTGACAGTAATCGAAAATGACTTGTACATGAATTTGGTAGCAAGAAATTTAACGCATTCGCGGCTCCAAGTGAAAATTTGTTTGTTGGCTGATGGTGATGACGACGAAGAAGAAGACGATGATGATAACGATCATTATGTACGTCTGTCTCTCCAGGCATTTCATCGACACTGTCGTGGTGTCGACTCACCGCTTACTAAAATCGGGATCTGAATTAAGACCATTCCATTGTATACAGTTGCCTGAAAGAAATAGTTTTACAAGCTATCGTTACGAGTACCCCAAAGGGTAAACTGGGCAGCAGTTGCATGAAAGTCAACAGCAGGCGTATTCGAAGCGGCAGTTACGCAGATTTGTATGGTTCCTTATATTCTTGTTCTCTTTCAACCCTTAACTCTCAAGTGGTCGGAAACAGCGCTGCGTGGCCTTGCGGCTGCCGAGCACGTCCCTCGTCGTTTTTGGAACCAGAGAGCTTACGCCATAACCAGCGACTGCACCACTTGCGATTCTATGTATTGCGATGTAGCCGTCCGCACTTTCATTTCCCTCATGATGTAGGAGTCTGCACGTGTTACCGCGAAAGCAAGGGGACATAATCACAATGACAACACTCGAAACCCACTCTGATCAGTGTAAGGACTTTAAACGCATAAAATGGTTGAATTGGGGTGTGGGATTTGAAATAGAAGCCTACAAAACGCGGGTCTAGCACACATTCACTTCAACATGGCCGATCCTTTGCGCTAGCTGGATATATATTGATCTATATATATAGTAAATTCGTTGTGGCAATCGTTAAAGAAACGCGTGTTAGCGACATGTGCTGTGGCCTATAGTGTAAGCATGCTTAATACAGAACTAGCAAAGCACGTGCAGCCTAATACCTCGTATGGTGGGCTAGCAAGGGTGAAGAAGCAGGAAACAGCAGAAAACCAGAAATCGATTCAAAGGGAAAACAGTTATGGCTATCGTAATGAAAGGGCACAGTAACGTTATTGAACGCCTACAGGAGCAACTTGAGCATGATAATTACAATAGTAGCAAGCCAAGTTTACCCTAAAAGCATTTATGTAGGTCCAACAAAAGCCATTAGCCAGTAACCCTAGACATAGTAACGAAGAGGAGAAAAAAATTGCACAATGGGAAAATTAAGGAACCGGACAGCGGTAATCAGAAGATACAAGCGACCACTGCCTCTCCTGTGACTAACTCTGAAGCGTCTACCTCAACGGCAGCTGTGAGACGTGGTTGTCTATGAAAGTACGATTGATTGATTGATTGATTGATTGATTGATTGATTGATTGATTGATTGATTGATTGATTGATTGATTGATTGATTGATTGATTGATTGATTGATTGATTGATTGATTGATTGAATAAGTGTGAGTCAGAAATTGGGCCCATCTCCCCGCGAGGGGTACTCGAGTAAATGCGTCGCATAGGGGGTGGGTGTATTGCGTTAACGTTTAGTGTTTGAGGAGTTGGTGGTAGTGAATGCGTTGTATCAGCAGCTTCTTGACGTAGTTTGAATGAGTCAAGGATATAAGGCGCGTTCGTAGCCTCCCATTCTGTGTCGGCTTTGTGGCGCAGTGGGTAGAGCACCATGTACATTGCGTTCCGCCCGCAGGGTCGAGGGATCGAAGCCAGGCGCCGGATAGTATTTTTTTATATAGTGTAGGGGGAGGGGTGCGGACTACGACTACGGACGTCAACGCGGGTGACATCGTGAGTTACTGAAATGCTCTGCATTTAAAAAAATGCAAGGGTTCACAAAAATGCCGCATGGCGAGGAAGGAGGTAGGTAGTTACTGCAGGTAAATTCACCACCAGCCTGCAGCACCGCAACCGTTGCGACGCGAAGATTTTGCGCCAATCACGTGTTGTTCCGATGACGAAGACGTTGCAACAGAATGTGACACATTCACGGCACACATTCCATTAAACACAGAGGACCGCAGAGGTTGAAATAAAATCCGGTGAAACGACAATTCCAAAGCTAAGCAGTCTCAAGTGTATCTCTGAGTTTTGCGGCTTTCTGAAACCTGGCAATGACGTCATTCAGCAGCAGTCAGCAGTTTTGCGTGAATTTGGTGCCTTCTGTGAATAGGTCCCTTTAAGTCCCTTCTGTGGACCTAAAGCCGGACGCACAGACCGACGTTTTGCTAAATAGTACGAGTCGCGGAGAAGAAACGGCGAAAGAGATTTCCAGAATGGCATGGCACTTCACCGGTCCGCTTCCCGGCGAGAGATTTCCCGATGGGGCGACACCTTCCTCTGTCACACTCTCTCTCTCTCTCTCTCTCTCTATATATATATATATATATATATATATATATATATATATATATATATATATATATATATATATATATATATATATATATATATATATATATATATATAGCTACAACTGGGATAATTTTACTTCATAACAGGGCAAAAAGGCGCGGTACACTAAAAAATAAACCTTTTAATTCGCTGCAGCGGTGCCCGAAAGATGGGAGCACCGAAGGCATGTCTGGGGTGTCAAAGTCGTTCTTTTGTAGGCGTGCTGTTACTTGATCCTAATTGCCGTTGCGTCCGCACCATGGAGCAACCGATGTAGCGCTTAGAGTTTCACACCAGTCATACACAAAACGGTGTTTTGGAACGTCAGGCAGCGAAGCAACGATTTATAGCTGTTCCTCGGCGCCAGTTGGGAGCTCTTCGGAGCCCCATACAGCGTCTACCGAAAAGACGCGAATATAAGCAGGAGCTGTAGCTTCTTTTTTTTCTTTTTACTAAACTTCACTTCTGACGTTTTGTGTGTGGTTGTTTTAGTTATTTTAAGGCGAGAGCCATAAGTGCATCGTTGTGAGAAAAAGTGGCGTTGTTGTTGCACTCGTTTTCCTACACTGAGAATGGCCGTAGTTGTAAAGGTTACATAAAAGCACATTCGAGCTCGCATGGCAATTGAACACGGTATCTAGGGTAGGAGGGCAGTGCGTTACCACCACGCTACGTCAGCCATTTGCTGGCGCTGGAACAAGGGTAAACGTAGTACGTGCAGCGCGGACGTGATGCCGCGAGACAGGTTAACGTGAGGGCACCGAGTAGACCAGGTGCACGTCAGCTTCGGAGCACTCCTACTGTGGGGAAATTGTGGCATGATGTATCTCCAGTTTGTATCTCAGTATTCGCGCCAAATGAGAAAGAAACTAAAGGGAACGAAGAGACGCGAACACGATGTAACAGTAAGACGTCTTCGATAAATATCACGAGGGGAACCCATTACCTTTCGCTGTCAAAGCGCGTAAGGTGAACCTAATTGCCATGAGGAATTGAAAATTTTCCCCTCAAATATGCAATTTCGAGCACGTAGAGAATACGTATAATAATTACAGCAATGGAAACCAAGGCTTGACAGTGTTTGTGGAATTGCTTCTTGAGAGGCCTGCTTGACCGAGCCAGGGTTGGGCGTGTAAAGTGTCAACTTTAGCAGACTAGCTAAACACTTACAAACGATGTATTTCAAGGCCCTTTGCCTTAGCTTTGGTGTCCACTATATCTAGAGCAGACGGTAAGAAATTTCAGTGTACCTGTATGTGTCATTTCCCTTGTTCGCCTATTATTAGAATTGGGGTCGAGTGTTCACCTGTGTGTGTCAAGTGGGGCGCATGAAGAACCATGTCGCAACCAGGGGATCGATTATAAGATCGCAGTATAAGCAAGCGCACGTCAGGCTGAAACCAACCACAGGCACGGCAACTAAAGCAGACAAAAAATGGGTGGAGAAACAAGAAGTCAGACGGCAGCAATACTTTGGCTGCATGCAGGCAGGCCCTTCAGCCTGTACTCTGTAAACTACGTAGACTCCGTGAATGAGGACGGAGGGCGCAGCCATGATACCAAGTCTGATTAACACAACTTCAGCACCTTCAACGACCTTCCTCGCTGAAAGCTACAAAAAAACATTTTTATTGCCACTCCTTGAATAGTTTTCACATGCCTCAAAATTCGTAGTTGAATTTTCAATTTCTGGAAAAATGTTAAGTGTACTGCAAGTTTTAAACACAACGGCTGCTTGCGTGAAAACAAGGTGCGCGTTATTTAAGCTACCGAGATCACCTACAAAGCATTTCCCAGAAGTTCGAATTTTTTGGCTGTTTACTTTTTTTTTCTGTTTTATCCACCACCTCTTAAAACAAACATGATTACTCACCTACAAATCAGAATATAAACAACAAGGAATTACAAATGCTCAGCTTCGCCACCAGATGGTGTGAGCAAATTAGACAGCACCGCTTCTGCCGCAAATGATCTAGCCTAATACACCTTACCGGCTGCCATGTTTTCCTTCGTCCCCTTCTGGATAGTTTCCCTAGTTCCTCTGGGGATTACATAATTAGTGTTACGCTGGGACTGCAGCATCACGCAGAGCGGCCGGAGGATTAATAATTGGAGGCAATAATTCCGGAGCGTTGCCAGCCGCACGCATCATCACCCCGGACCGCCAGCACGCTTGTATCATTTAGTGGACCTTGCCGCGAGCACCCCCTCTTTCCTCCCGTATATGTATGTGTTCTACACGTATCGATGCCCACTTTATGGCATTCTGTAAAGAAATCCATATCGCGATGACTTTCTCTGTTGTGTTCTTGCAATCGGTGTTGTCAGTGGGCACAAAATATAACTCTGCATTTTTTACCGCCGTGTTTGTTTACTTGGTACTCACACCAGGGTAGCATCCTTTGAGAAGCTTTGTATATTTATTCATTGAAATACGTTACGTACACAACGGGGCATTACATAGGTGAGGGGGGGGGGCTATATCAATCAACACAAAAAGGTCTACGAGTGATGAACGTCAAACAATACAAATTTTAAAGGCAATACCTACATTATTGATAGTTAAAAGTACAATAAGGTATAGGCACAGAACTAGAGCTGATGTTCACTTTGTAGTAACGTTAACACTGCCCTCTCAACAAGGACAGCTTGGTTAGGTTTTCCACAATTTGGGGAAGTATATACCACTCGGGAAAACTAAGAGGTACGGGCGGATTCTGGATCTTGTTCGTTTACGCGAATACGGGCCTAACTGTGCGCATGATCGATGTTTACTGAGACGTAGGGGGAGGGATTAATATCACGGCATGAAGGCAATAAACAATAAACTACCAAGCGCCGTGCTGTCTACTTCTTCCTTCGTCCTTGTTTTTTGCGCGCTTTGTATTCCACCAAGATGAACACATACCAACTAGCCCAACTTTCCGTTCTTCTGCATGATAAAATAACACGGTAAAAACTGTGAGTGACAGTATTTCTTCGCATTGAAAGTGGCGGGAGTTCAGGGGAAGCTATTGGTGGCGAAACACGGTAATAGTGAGAATAAGCCGACAGAATAAACCGTGACGCTCTGTTCTGCGCAGTCTCCAGTATGGCTGTTAGATTTTCATGATGCGGGTCCCATACAATAAAATCGTATTTGAACGAAGGTCTTCCTAAAGAAGTGTATGCTTGCTGCTGTTTAGTTTCTCAATTTGTTGGGTGTACACGTCGTTTGAAAATGTTGAAGTTATTAAAAGTTTTGCAAGTTCCGTAAACTATACGGGCGTTCCAAGTTCAGTTTAGTGAGAAAACCACCGAGATACATGAACGATTGAACTGACTCGAAGCGCGTATCTTTAACGGTAACTTCATTTAGGATTAAATTGTTCCGGGTAGTAAGCGTTTCATGGGTCGTTTTTTTCTGCGATCGCCTCTATTTGTCAGGTACGGCAGCAGTCTTACAATAAGTCTGAAGCCTACTTATATCAGCAGAGGCGGTTATTCTTTTTAAATAAAGCAGTCTCTTGCAAAAGACAAAAGCGTTTGATGGCATATTATCAGCTATATCAATCACAAATATAATAAAAAAACAGCAGAGGGCGTAGGGCTGATCCCTGTGGTACACCAGTTGACACACATGTGGTTAGCTATATGTTATTGATTTAACTGAGTGGAAACGGTTGTTTATATTATTTATTCCTGTCTGTCATCCTCCTGTCAAGTTGAACGCTAGAGGCCTTCAGTCCAAGACCCTTCTGAGGCCCATAGTAAAAAGCTTTGAATTAATTATTGAAGACCACGTCAGCGTAAATTGAAGAATTCAACGAGTACTAAAGGTCGGTTACTAGCTCAAAGCGCCGTTTCTGAGATAATCGCTAATGCATAAAACCACGTTCGTTTTCAATGAGAGCATTGGTGTTGTTAGGGTGATCCATAACATACCGAACACAATGTTATCTAGCAGCTCCCGGGATTGCACTTGTTACACTTTTCGCAGCAGCAGGAGTTGCCGGATGCTCGCGTAGCTCGGAAACAGAATATAGTTTTGTTGTTTTTGCTAAAAATGGCCCGAGAGAAGTTGCTCGACTAGACGTCCATCGTAAGAAGTAACGAGACGGCAACCAACTGGGGTCTTATCTCATCGCCATTGTAAGGCAATGTTATTATTACGTTCTCTACATGCCGCATTAGTGGTGTCGTAACGTCGCGGTGAGAAGTTCAATGCCAGCAAAGTTATACTCGTGCTCCACAGTTTTGGACGGGTAATGTACCTTGCTTAAACCAATGAAAATTGACCCATTAAGGCTGTGTATCTTGTAAAGCCAGTTTTAATTAAATACTAGTTCTGAAATATATCTTTGTAATGCGCTGGGCAACACTCGTTCAATTAGTCCCCAGAAACGACTCGGCAGATAAACACAATTGATCGCTCCTATCGCTATGGGCCTTCGTGGAACCATTCCTTATGCAAAATATACTGCACAGGGAGGAAGCGGTTACCTTTACTGGATGCTAGCCGTGCGAGAAAACTTTACAGAAGCTTTATCACTTCCAAAGAACTAAGCATTGATGTTATTGTGATGCCTGAAAACTCCGAACCTATGGCGAGACCGTTCGCGAATCACTTGCAATGAATCGTGCACCCAATTTATCCAACCTCTGTTAGCCGGCCATTGTGGGCAACAGACGTACACACACGCAAAACTACTGCCATCTGGATGTCAGCTGATGCTGGTTGCCCAATACATAATATGTAATTTTTGTACGGGAGAACAGCGGTCAAAACTTTGCAGAAACCCCTTATCCCGACTCCAGGTAGACGCGTTGAATATATTCCAATTGTACTACGATAACGTTTGTGATGCAGATTCGGCGTGCTGGCTGGCGCGAAAATTTCACCAAATCGCTACCGTGCCAAGACTTCCTACACAAATAACGTACTTTTGGAATAAGGTAAAGCAACGCATGGGAAGGGGAATAACGTAACGTAATACATGGCGATTCACGTTTGTTATTTGGCGCGGTTTTGAACACTGAGGCCAGTATGCTACATTAACGCTGTTCAGGTACGCACACGCCATCATTATAATGCATTTTGAAGTCACGATACTTACAACAGTATAGATTGTGCTTTCGGGAAAAGGCAGAAACCGATTATTTTAATTGCTCTGAAACCAAAAAGAATTAGGGCTTCCTGGCAGCCTTTTTTTTTCGTTAAACCCCCTGTCATGGTTATGTACGCACATTTTTTTCTATGTTTAATAAAGCCTCATTTGGGCACATTCAATATCTACGCCAGGTGTCTGGTGCACCGATACGTCTCCCCTGAAGTGCAAATGCGAACACCTTAGGTGTCATGACCAAAATTTAGTGGAACCGTATTTCCCGGCCTTGCTGTCCTTTGCCCAACAGTGCCTTCGACCTTCTACCTTGACTAAAGCCATCCATGGATCCGTTCCATTACTAAAGACACACTAAATCATACCTAATACGTTGAAGCTCAAGGTAAACACGAAGAAACAATTGTGAGAAACGTCTGCAAAATAAAACAACCAGAGCCAACCAATTCACAATCGGTTATTCGAGCGAAAACAAGAATGCGTAGGCTTCTTCTTGTTCAGTTGTAATGACTTCAGAAACAAGTTTAAGGTTTCAAAGAGAGTGCCGACGCTAATCTTGAAAGACGGACAGTGTCCCAGCGCTGCTTTTGTATACGCAGTGAGCCCGGCGCACAAAAATTCGCTTTTGTGCGCTTGATAAATACACCCCATATAAACTTGAGCAGGAAGGCAATGACGAATTCGAAAATTCGCTGAAGTGATTGGTGCTTTAAAAGCTTTTGATCTGCTCCACTGCCCGTGTAAATGTACCTGACAGGTCATTAAATTGGAGAGGGAAAAAAACCAAGACGAACGCACAAATTGCGCCAAGGAAAGATGGGCCCCGCAAGAGACCGACCCGTTTACCTGAAACCGGTCAGGATAAGCGTTATTTCATTACGCCTAACGCGTATGAGCCTTATTTTATTATTCCCTCACTTTTAAAAATAAATACGTTGTTGCAAAAATGAAAAGCCGTTTCGCTTTCTTGGCACCCTTTATAAAATATGCAATTGAATGGAGGCGAAAAGCGGAAACATCAGTCTGTTGAGATTTTGGCGCACGTTAATTATTCCCAGGTTGTCAAAATGAACCCGGGTCTCTTCACTACGGCGAGCCTCATAGCCCTAGTGTGTCTACATGAAATTCGAGAAGCAAAAAAAGAATGCAGCAGATCGAAATACAAAATAAAGCTCTTCTCTCTACCTGGCGGCATTTAATTATTCAAATGGTTTTACTGCGCTATCCTGAGCCCTGTCTCACATGAAAAGCTCGTGACGCCAGACGGCCGGGACGATTTAGTGATGTAAAAAATGTTACTTCTGAAACCTCTGACAGCTAACTGAGATATATAAGCTTAATATTGCGGATCTCTTTTATTTCGTAAAAAAAATACCGTGTGCTACTCTTAGCATTACCTTAGAAATCGAGTTCCTAACTGTATGCGATACTGGACTTGTTTAAAATTTCAGTACAGATATTTGAGACGACGAACTCAATTTTGCATGCCAAGGAGCACAGTACGCATTCCCAACGCTGAATAAGCGGCTCCCATATCTGTCCAAGCCGTATATTGCACAGAACGGGTCCATAATGAAAAAAAAATACGATCAGCGAGGCAGGCTGCACTATGAATTAAAGATTTAAAATGAGCATTGATAAGCGGGTGGACGTAAAAACTTTACAGCCAAAAAGCATGTTATCTTCACACCTAGTCCCACAAAGTTAACAGGTGTTTCTCAAACCACGGCGTTTCGTATGAATAGGAAACTGCGGCACCGATGCCTAAACGACGACACACGACGCAGGGAGAGCGTTCATTTCCCAGTTTCTACCGAATACGAAACTGCGGCGGCAACGCGTAAACGACGACACATGAGGCTAGGCGAGCGTTCATTTCGCCAGATCTTCAAAATTCCGCCGCATTCCCGAGTGGGGCTTGGTATGTACTTCGATACAGGAAGCCGGAAGCCATCTCCAAAATTCTATGCCAGAATATATACACGGGGCATAAATATGCACACACCTTCCCTCGGCGACTTCTCTAAGATAAATGACCCAACCTGCGAGCAGCTTGCAGCGCGCTCTTCATTTCGCCCAGTCGAGACTGCAGCGTAGGAAGGAAATTGCGTTTTTTTTTTCTCTCTCTCTCTCTCTCTCTTTCTCCCTGCCGTGTAATGCTTGGCTTTTACTTCATGGCGGCGAATTTTCCGGCTCGCTCCGGCAGGCGTAAAGTTTACACCAATGACAACTCGTCCCGACATTATGGCGGTTGCAGTATTCACGCGAGGCATAACGTTGGAACGAATGGGCGCTCCCCCTGGCGTCGATGTTGAAATCTATAAAGCGGCGGAAGGAAGAGCAACCGTGTTTACAGCCATATGGGAGCCGAGCAGACGACGGTTCGCGTTCGCAGAAGATACTTTTTTTTGTTGTCTGCTTCATTTCACCGGCAGCTTTTGCTCGTGCGCTTTCCTTTTTTCCGTTTTATGTAAACCTCATCTCGGGAACTGTCAGTTGCACTTTCGGACAACATCAATTTGCGCCTCCACCACTTCATCTCCTATTTGTTTCTCTAAGTTCTGTTTTTGTTTTGTTTTACTGTAACTCACAAAATCCCCTCGGCGTCATATCCGACACTCCGTAGCGCCGTAGCAGCAACTCCATTTCCAGTCCTCCGTTTTTCTTTATCGCTTCATACGCCGGCTGCCGCCCCGACACAACTCTCACTTTCTTCTCAAACGGCCCACACACAATCCCTCCAGCATGTGAAAGCATTTGGCTGTAGCCATTTACAGCCTATAGCGCCTTAACGTCGTCTAGATACACTGTTTTCTGGCGGCGAAGAGTTTTTTGCTCCGGCGATTCTATCACGGACCGTCTGCAAAACAAAGCGTTCTTTGTCTTCGGTACGCGCCTTATTCAAAATGGAGCGAGAAGCAGTGGATTCACCCTCCCGTATGGATATGTAATTTCGCGTTCGGGAAGGGCTTAGCATGCACGGGTGGTATAAGATTGCGCAATTCTATGCGTTCCGAGGGAAGCATTTGTCTTTCAAGAAAAACTGGTCTTCCCAGAACAGCGACGCACTTAGAACTAGCGTGTTACAATTTGAAGAGACCCTGCAACACTTTTTTTCAACTTTTCTTGAAATCGTAAATGCTTGCAGAACGTAGTCACCCCACACAGTCGCTACTTGGATTAGGGGGTCGTAAAGTGCTTGAGGTAAAAAGTACTGCTCTATCCCCATCAGATAACTTGGAAACTCGCTTAAAAGATTTTTCTCTCTTTCCCGGTGTTGACTTGCTTCGACCGCTCAAATTACGTCACCAAGGCGCCGCTGTTGGCCAGTTTTCTTTCAGTTGCAGCAACGACCACTTTTCGACAATAACTTTAAGAATAAAGCCACAAAAACAAAGCAGAAACGGAAGGCAGTGCCGCTCCGTGCTGGCGTTAACTATAGCTTTCCCAGTGCTTCCAGACGCGAAGGAAAGAGGGAAAGGGTTAATCGAAAATGTTGCAGGGTCCTTTTAAGCGATCACAACACCACAAAAAATGAAGGAATCGCACGACGTCACTTTACCCTGGATACTCCGCGTCATCCTTATAACGAGAGTAGCGAGTAGCACCAGTTAGAACTGATGGAAAGCATTTGAGAGAAACTAGGAACAGCACACAAAAAACAAAATGGCGACTCGGAGACGAAGAGGAGCATACTGGTCGGACGAGGCTTCGGCAAGTTCCGCAACTTTTTTTGGTGCGCCGTATCGCCGCACGCCGTCGTTAAGCGTATAAAATGCGTTGTCACCTCCCCGTCAACTTGACGTTCGTTCCGTCTTGTACAATCGCGTTTCGCGCAGCGCAAGAGCAGACATTTTGTAGCCCAACGGGCGCCAGCTTCGCTGTGGCCCACAACAGACGGCGCAGACGCCCCGACACGACGCGAGAAAACAAAATAAAAGATAAGCGGAGCTAAAAGTAGGCACAATGTCGCGGCTTGTTTTTCTAATGACCGTGAGAAGACACATTGGCCAATGCGAAGTGCGTCGCGGATGTATTTCTTTCTGCTTTCGTGGGCGCCACGTGGTTAAGTACGCCTGGAAAGGACGTACTTGTTGCTCGCTGCGACTGGGAAATAGAAGACACCAGCAGCGTCGCTTGACGACGCGAAGAGTTCGCATGCGTATCGGGTTACCGGAATGCTCTTTCCCGTCTCTCCGAGGAGCCCCCAAGAGCGCGTGCGTTTACTTATGTTTGTTCTTGTGGTTATTATGCGCCATGCGGGGTGTTGTTGACGAGCCTCCTAAGTACGTTTCAAGGGTAATGCCTGATGAGACCGCCATGACAGCTTCAAGCCGGGCGCCGTCTTGTAAAGGAAGTTGCGTATATAGATTTGAATAAGGAAAATGGGGTTTCAGCGCAACGAACAGATTGATTGATTGTAGGGTTTAACGCGCCGACGCAACGTAGGCGATGAGGCGCCCCGTAGTGGAGGGCTCCGGATTAATTTTGACCACCTGGTGATCTTTATCGTGCGCCGAAATCTCGTACACACGGGCGTTTTTGCTTTTCGCCTCCATCAGAAAAGCGACCGCCGCGGCCGAGAATCGAACCCGCGACCTCGTGCTCAGCAGCGCAACGCCTTAGCCACTGAGCCACCGCGGCGGGAAAATAATATAATAACGAACAGGCCATCAAACTTAAATTTGGTGTCTTGACGTCTCTCTTTTTCAGGGTATAGATGGTGTTTTTTCTTCAAGGAATTTTGAGCAAAAATGCAGGCTGCAGACAAAAAAAGACATCGACAGACGCTACAACGCCGTCTTTTAAATCGCGTATTCATTGTCCGCGTCTCGTTTGCTATCTCCTGTAATCCTGCCATGTTTTTACGTGGTACACCTATACATGGGAGCCTGTTTGACTCTTTTCACCTTGTTTTTTGGCAAAGAAAATTAACGGCTGGAGATAGTACGCTTTATCAACAGTACGATGTATGCATGATGTTCGGTCAGTGGAGAAGCAGCTACGATGAAATTACCTGCGCATGCGCAGTCCAAATTGATACCGCGTTGCTCTCGCGCAGTCGCATAAATGAGCTGTATTTACGCCAGGGGTCCTTCTCGTGACAATATATTAGTTTCGGGATTCACGATTACAACAGCAACAAAAAAAGATTGTCCCTAGAGGAAGGCTCAAAATTAGACATGTAAAGTTTTAATAGTTACCTAACAATAAACAATAAGAAGCCACTAGTTCACTATAGGTACGGCCTTTATAGTGCGCACTACTTTATTGATTAATTGATTGTAGGGTTTAACGCGCCGACGCAACTCAGGCGATGAGGCGCGCCGTAGTGGACGGCTCCAGATTGATTTTGACCACCTGGTGATGTTTAACGTACGCCGAACTCTCGTACGCCCCGAGCGTTTTTGCTTTTTGCCTCCATCAGAAAAGCGGCCGCCACGGCCGGGAATCGAACCCGCGACCTCGTGCACAGGAGCGCAACGCCTTAGCCACTGATCCACCGCGGCGGGTTCGGAGTGCTTTATCCGTTGAAAAACGTCTAGGGATATTATAGTAGACCTAATATTAAAACATGTCTTTGAGAAAGGAACTGAGTCCAGCGGACCGTTGCGTGACTGAAGAGGTCAGGTGGGCTACCCTTTGCTGTACATCAATGTGCAGTTGGGGCTGATGCACATCACTTATTCGTGGCTATCTTAAGCCGAGAAACCCGGCTGCACATTCAATGAAATCATGCCCAATCACGCGCTGCCAAATGCATTCACTTGCAATGTATGCAATCTATATTTTCTGCTCTCACCTTGGCCCTAATGGTGAATAATCTCATCTCAAACTAAGGCTTACATGGTCACGATTGATTCCGCTTCGCGCAGAAAAAGAACAAAGCAGTATTCCGTATCCTAAGCTGCCTTTAAGAGTGGTCAACTAGATGGCCTCTGCCGGCCGGCACGGGGCTGTGATCGCTCCGATATGGTCTCCGTTAATTACCCGGATCCGTATAAGATCAAGCCGTCTGCCGGCAGGGGCGGAGGGGATGGCCCGACCCCCCACCCCCAGTAGCTGGCGGAAGGCGCCAGCGAGTCGGCCTGCGGGATTACCACGGGGCTCACACCCAAACGAGCCACTAAGCGCGCAGCGCCGCCACCAGTAAGCCACAAAAACCATAAAACACCCCAGACGCTTATACCGCCGCTAAGCGAGGGTACGGATAGGCCACGCCATTCCGGCAGAGCCGTCGGACTCGAAGGCGGCGGTTCTCCCGATAATTCGATTAACCCGGAGGGATACGGGGCTGCCCATTAGGATTCACGTCGCACCGGGCTCGGTGTCGCTGAAGTGATGGGTTCCGCTGTTGTTCGGGTCTCGGCTCGGGCCTGGAGCAGTGCACGCTGGGCGAAAAGTTTGGGCGAATGGCGCCGCCGCGCGAAACGCCGGGAGAGGGCGCAGCGGCCGTTGTTTTCTTCGAGACTTGCGCCGAATTCCGAGAAACTGCTTGCGGAAGTTGGAATTGAACCAAAGCTGAGTGGGGGGCTGTAAAAGGAGCAGTGGTTAGCGGAGTTTCACCGTCTAAAAGGTTTCTCTTGATTACACAGTTACCCTTTAACGGGGGCGACAGGGGGCGCACGAGAACTACCCGAATCGGCCGAGCAAGCATTAAAGGGGTCGTGAAGAGAAAATGCATTTGTCTTTGCTTAATTTTGTCGGCTTGAAGGACCTTTTAGGAACATAAATTCCAAATATTTTCATGGTGGTCAGCGCGAACGGAAAACAAACCGCTCGCGCTGACCACCATGAATGCTATCCAACTCGCCCATTTTGCCACCTTATTACCAAATATTTTCACAATTCATTGCTTCTGGAACTTAGGAGGCGCCTTTGAAATTCTCGTTTTAAGGCGCATCGCAAGCGACCATGCGCGCGTCGTCGGTCGACAGCGCAACTAGCAGTGACGTCACGCCAAGTACATGCGAGAGTTCAACACGTTCAACGTTCTTTGTGTATATTTTTCGGCAAAACTGCAAACCCGATATTTTAAAAATAATGCATCCTTTATTCGCTGCCCAAAACAGTTTTCTATCCACGTGAGCGGTGTCGTGACCACTTCAGTTGTCTGGCAACCATTGAAGCAGAACTCAGACCTACTGGCTGTCTGTACAGTTTGTAGCCAGTTTCGCTGCTGAATTTCACATTTTTTTGCAGAATTGTCTTTGGAATCTTACCTTTTTTGCATGAAATGGCACAAAACCGCTCAAGCAAAAAAGAAAAGCGCCCGTGTGCGATTCGAATTTTCGGCCTCCGCGCCAGACCAACGTCACGGCCGGCCTAGTCTGACAGACTTATAAAACAAAACAGGACTACAGAAAGGGCACACAGACAGGGGGCTGTTTTATATGTCAGTTATGTACCAACTGGCCCGCCTTCAATCTGTGTGTTAGTCGGACACTTTATCCACTACACTATCGATGTGAGAAGCGCGCGGGGCGAAAAACTGCTGCATAAAAGCCGCTTTGCATTGGTAACACCCGCACTCTGTGGTGTTTTTTTTTTAATTTTAATCAACCCAGAGCTCTAACCGCCAACTTACTGTTGAACGCTTCTTCAGTAAGCCAGAGGGGAGCCTGTACAATCAACAAAACAGCGTTAACAGCATTGTTTATTGGAGGAAAGAGGAAAGCAATCGAACTGCGTGATGGTGGGACTTGGCGACTCGGCGCTGTATCGGTGCTTCTCGCTAGCTATTTTTGCGCTTGGTGAGTAAATGATGGATGGGTTTTACGCTCCGACTACTCGAAGTTCCTTCGATAAACGTGTTTATGCAATAAATTGTCATTTTAAGCGTTCGGTCATTTATCTCGTCAGGTCAGAAGTTTCACGTTCGCGCAACTTACATTACAGGCTACGTGAGACAGATGTTGGCCAACTTGAGCAGATTCGTGCGAAACAGCGTAAACAGATTACGAATGCCCAGTTTAGATTAAACGTGGTTACTGCACCACTCGCCCGCGCTGTTGACTGAAAGTTTGACCATGTTGATCAGTCGTATCAGAGATCAGACATCTCCCTTTCAGTTGCAGGGCGAGTTTCATCATGGCGCCGATGTTGTAGCTTTATCTGACCCTTTGCAAGCCCGTTCTATGCCGACATATTGTGCAGACGAGGGAGAACTATGATTGGCTTCTTATTGACTCACTGAAACGTCACTTCACGAGTTGAAGAAGAAAGCCTCGGTGAAACCGTAACTACATTTGTTTTCCTATTTGCCTATATCGGGCAACGAAACGGGTATGCATTGTTTGTTTATCAAGGTTCCACGATTATAAGCGCAGACACAACACAATTTTCTTGAAAATATTTTCACGACCCCTTTAAATAGTGTCTTTCACACACACACGCACGCAGGCCAGCCCGTGCGCACACACGGAAGCACTTTCATGCGTCCACGACGCAAGATCTCGAAAATGCCATACCTCCACTGCAGCATTGGATGCCGCACACCATTCCAAAATCGGCTGAACTGCCCCTTACCAAAGCACGCCAACATTGACGATACTGCAGCACGTTTTGCGCTCTGCAGGCATCGCAGGAACCTGCAATTCCCCAGACATGCTCCTCTGCCCCCAATGTCACATGGAAGCAACGACCACACGCCATCCGCTTTGGTCTTTCGCGGTAGTACCGCACATCCTCCATAAACGCACTCCTTTTGTGAGTCCTAAGCATCCAGGAATGGATCTACCCAAAAGACCGAGGAAACATCAGCTGTATTTATCGTGGTAGGAGCAAGACAGTATGGAGTAATAGCGTGAGGAGGTGGACGGCCATGATGCCACGATGTGGGATCTCGTCTAGGGAACACACGTAATAATAAGGATGCAAAAATTAGAATGTGGACCACCTTTCTTTCATTTCACAACCTCTTCCCCCATCGGCCGGAGAGCGCGACCCATTTGAAATTCATTCATTCATTCATTCATTCATTCATTCATTCATTCATTCATTCATTCATTCATTCATTCATTCGTTCGTTCGTTCGTTCGTTCGTTCGTTCGTTCGTTCGTTCGTTCGCTCGTCCATTCCTAGCTAATCGCTCCCTTCGCTTGAAAGTACTTTCCATCGCGCGCATTACGTGCTCTGAGAAGCAACAGCACTGCACTGACGTCGATGTATGGTCAACAAGAGAACAGTAGGGCTGTTATTCTAGGGGCGAAGCACCTTAAGGCCGAGGCTTGTCTGTCCGGCGTCCGGCGTCCGTGGTCGTGGCACAGCACTGTGTAAACCAAAACATCTGTGAACAAAAGGTTTACAAAAGTCAACAAGAACAAAATAAAAGGTTCACAAAAGGTTAGAGAGGAAGAGAGAGAGAGAGAGACGCACAGCACCGTGTAAATCGAAACAGCTGTGAACAAAAGTTCACAAAAGGTTAACAAGAACGAAATAAAAGGGGTTTACAAAATGTTAGAGAGAGGGAGACGCACAGCACCGTGTAAATCGAAACATCTGTGAACAAAAGGTTAGCAAGAACAAAATAAAAGGTTCACAAAAGGTTATAGAGAGAGAAAGAGAGAGAAAGGGAGAGCTCCTGGAGAGCCGTGCTGCGCATGCGCGAGGAGCATTGGATTGGATTGGATTGGATTGATTTGAATCTGAATTTGGATTTGGACTGAATTGGATTGAATTGGATTGAAATAAATTAGATTGGATTGGCTTGAAAAAAATTGAATTGTATTGGATTGGATTGGATTCGAAATCGTTTTACCAGCAGTGAGCACTCTCACGGGTGATTTACGGCAACAACGAATCACAGTGCTTCACCCACTCGCCGAGTCATGATTCACTTCGTGGAGGTGCGTGAATTTGAGGCCATTCCATTTAGCTTTTTATTTTCTGCAAGCCGTTGCACAGGTCGTTTATACCTTCAGGAACAGGACAACGCATGCGCTCAAAACCAGCGCATACCTTCTCGTGGTGCCGTAACAGCTCCATGTTGTCACGGCTTCGGATGAAGAGATTTTTTTTTTGTGTGTGGAACTTTTCCATTTTCACTTTCCCGTTTTCGGCTCGAACTGTCCAACCCGTTGCAGCTTTGATCGCCCACAACGAGAAGACGTGACTTTCAGGCGGAGGAGTTTAAAAGGGGCACCCAGGTTGCGTCGCTAAGGGCCACGGGCGCATAAGGGCTCGGCAAAGCCTGGCCAAAGGTCCCGCATTTCTACGCACCGACGCGCGCAGAAGACGTCGTCGAGAAAGGACCGGGACAAAAAGAAACTTTCAAGGCTTAACCGTTCAGACCAGTGGCGCCAACAAAAAAAAGCATAAAAATAAAAAAAGACGGCAGAAACCAATCGTTTTTTTTTCCCAGCTGCGTGCGGCATGTATTAGAAATGAAAGAAGTCATCTAAAAGGCAGAACAAGCGACAAGGGAGTTTGGGAGTCACATTCATTTGGGCGTTACGCCTGTAGAGCAAAGATACAACTAAATATGGAGTGTTTTTTTTTCATTGATCGCGACCTACTCATTTATTATATCCGAACGAGTTGTCCGTTCCCTCTCTACAACTTCGAATCGTATACCTGGCGATAGCCCGGGCGCAGACTGGCGGTGCTGCCGCTTACATCTTTTAACGACCATCCGCTATGGACCTGTCCACTTGTTCGTAAAGAAAAGATGTTCCAATACGTCTCAGCGACTCGGTCTCCGCGTTTTTTTTATTTCTTATTATCGCGTTTTAGTGACTCAACGAACTTTTACTGCGGACGGAAGAGGCGTCTGCGATAAAGGATACGTGTCCTATTGTTTCCACAGCTGCGATTGGTTTTTATCACCTCTGCCGCTCTGCGTCACGTCGTATATGTCCCGAGAACTTGTCTCCCCCACCCCTGTGCTGGCGTAGCAGCCATAGCAGCGTCGCAGACACTACTCCAACTTGTTCAAAGGCCATCACCATCGAGGTATCAGCAGACCTCAACCATGGTTTAAGAAGCAGACCAGACAAAGCTAACTGGATCCTTCGACTTGAATCCAAGTGGGGGGGTGAGATGGGAGGTACTGAACTTTACCCAACTCGGTGAGTGAGAGAAAATATGCTAAAGAGCAGGTTTCTCCCACCTGCGTGCAACCGAAAAGGTGTTGGCTTGACACTGTGCTGCTCCTAGTCAACAACAGCCATTACAAAGCCATCGGCTAGAAAGTAACGGCCGCTGCTCTTGTGCGGCTAATATTTTATTCCTTGCTTGTTTCGGCGTCTACTACAGGATAGAGAATGGCGACGGAGGTATACGCGTCTCGAAGGGAGGAAAAACTAAAATAAACACGTACTCTGCGTTTGGGACGACAAATTAGGCAGGAGCCGCGTAAAATAACCAAAATGAAATAGTAACACCTTTCGTGCAATAAAAAGGAGGAAGTGTCAGGTGCCCCTCGACACTTCATTATTTCAACCAACCTAAAAGAAGGGGCATTTTACGATATATGATTATTTCAGCAGCCACTGAGTTGATTCGTGTAGTTCAGGTAGTAAAGCTATCTTAGTTCTGCAGGAAAATTTACACAATAAACACAACTACACAAATCGACCTGATGACAGGTTTAGTTTCAGGTTCACGGTTGCCCTTGGCGGGAGATCATTTATGGCGGTAGCGTTACCTCTGCGACAACTTCAACACGGCCAAAAACAGGGACGAAAGTTGTGCGGGTCTGTAGTAGTCACGCTGGATTACCAACTCGCCCAATCCAGTATTCTGCTTATCTACGTACGTTACCTCTGGCATCAGCGGATTATTGAATTATGGACTGGAATATATTTGCACCTCGCCAGGATATCAATGAGTTATAAAAACACCCCCACATAAAAAACCTTTAAGCATCTGCCCGCGTCTAACGTCAGTGCATACAGCTGGTACGAAGAGCCGCACAAGGTTTTCAAGTGTAAGTTTCCACCACCGTAGTAGCAGCTTTAGCCGTAAGTGGGCGCTGTTGTCAATGAAGAACTGACCATGGATGAACAGGCCATGAATTGCATGACTTCCACTGTCTACGTACTTCCACTGTCTACGACTTCCACTGTCCACGAGACATTGCGTATGCGTACGCTTTCTCCAGCTGCTCAATGCAGCCATTTCTCCAGCCTGCTCATGTTCCTCTTAATATGGAATACAAATGGCCGTGTCCATTTTCAGTTCGGTGTAATTTGGGAAGCCATTCAGCGGAATATATCAGCGGAATATATCAGCGGAATATATTAGCGACTTCCGAATGTTCGGGAAAATCGGCGTCAGTCCTAAACTTGCGTGTTGCAACCTTCATGATTCCGCGAGGTTTTCCGCTGTGTCGAAGATACCACCAGCTCAGTCAACACAACACTTTGAACAAGGGGAGTGTCCGCAGAGCTTTTCTTGACGGAGTCATTCCCTTGTTACAAAGCTGACACTCTACTGACTCTTAAGGGGAGTGTCATCAGACCCCTTTTCAAAGAGAATCCCGTCACTCCATCTTACTAAGAGTCAAGCGAGGGTATGCGTGACTCTATAGGACGTAGTCCCTCTGAAGTCACTTCGAGTAAATAGCTGTAGTCCGCTATATCTCGAAAGGAATAGCCGACAGCTCTTTTCCAACCGGCAATCTATTCAATTCGTCTCATCATAAGCTTAAAATCTAGTTGATAAGAAAACGCACCGCCACCGTTGTATGCGCTTCTTTATTCTACGCCGCTTTCAAAACAAATGAAGTCCGCACCCAATTTCACTGCGGAGCTTCCAGACGCCCCCAGCATTCGAACTTGGTCTCCCCCACCCCTCTTTTCTCGGTCTTCCTGCTTTCTTTGGCTTTCTAGGAAACTTGACCGCCCACACAAACGCGCAAACACCGTCTCGAAAAGCCTCGAGCTGAAGCGCCAGCACGCGCGACAAGAAAAGTCATCAAGAAAAGTCAGGGCTACTTTCAGAGTGCGCCATCTGTTGGCCCCCTCCGAAGATCGTACAAATAGGTCCAGCCACAAACAGGACCGAAATGGAGCGTGCGAGAATGTTTGTTTGAGGACGCCGGCCAAGCTTTTCCGAGAAGCAAATTCAGGCGCGCTAGCACAGAAGGCTCGGCCCGGAATACTACTGTTTTCCTTGGCTCGGCGCATGTTCTACGATCTTACCGCTCGGAGCACGACTGCTTCGTGAGCCGCGTAGCATCAACACCCGTCTCGATTGCCCAATGACTTTACGGCCTTGGCGGAAGCGAAACAATATTTGTCTGAGTTTTCATTTTTTTCTTTGCTGACCTAAAGACAAACAAAAGGCCGCTCGGATTGGTCAAGTTCAAAAATGCGTCACCGCAGCCTACCACCGGCAGCGTGGCTGAAAGTGAGAGCTTCAGCTTAGCTATCTTTGATCGTACCTGCCCTGTACATCGATAAGGAGCCCAAGTCCACAGAGGAACAACTTTGAGCACTTTTTACAGCATTAATAAGCAATACGCATCAAGTCTGCATTCTGGACGTACGACTAGTGTTAAGGAACGCATACGAAGAAGCGACGTACAGATCGGGTGCGAAAAAAATGTGCAGGTTGCCCAGAACTCCGGCTGTGTAAACACATTGCGGTATACTTAAAGACAATAATGACGAAGTTAGTACTCTTTTCTCGAACGTAGATTTAGCGATAGGATGTGAAGGAGAGGCGCAATGACGTTTTTAAACGCGGCGATCCCCTCGAGGGTAAATGAGTGTCTCCGTTGGGATGACGCCACACCGAACTATATTAATCAAGGAAGAGTGAACAGGCTGTTTAGATACGCCTGGTGGAAAGAAAGAGGGAAACATTTAGGTTAAACATGTAATTTTTAATCGAAAAATCTCTACTGAATCGTGCGGTTTACCATTACCTCACGGCTCAATATATTGAACCTGTTTCTTGAGAAGTGTGGTGAACATGGACACGCCTTAAAAATACGATATGCTTGTACCATGGAGGGCCTTCTTAGTCGATGCTGACATGCACATACGCCATAGGAAAGCGTCGTATCGCTTCCCTGTCAAAACCAGCAAGGAAATTTTTTTTTATAGACTACGCACCAAAGGTGAAGGCGTGCAGTATATTTGACCTTCTGAACAGGTCAGTGGGGCAGGTGTTCGTCCAGCGCTGCACCTAAGTAGTCTGTCGACGATGATGACGTCAGATAGCAGTGCACACACTGAGGGTGACAGCAGACGAAACCGATGTGGCAGATACGTGTAGATTAGTGTCACTAGATAAGGTTTCAAAGTATCGGCACTCTTTTCTCCCATTGTTCCGTGCTGCCGCCATGATCATTGGTCAGTTCGCGTCACGTGACACTTGTTGACACTAGGACGGTTCATGGTCGCCGCCATTTTGTTGTTTGTGCGTTTTCAGTCGGTAAACTGTGGAAGCCTTATCCTGCCCTTCTAGCTGTGCGGCTGCGCGTGACTGATCGTTCCAAATGCGAATCAAATATACCGCGTATAACAGTATTTCAGCTGACGAAGTGTGTCCGAAGATGTCGTTTAGCTGCATCTTCAGTAGTGTTGCAAACAAAAGACCCGGTAGAAGCTAGCGGCGAGGCCGCCGATGCGCCAATCTCGCAACACTGATGGACACCAAAATGGCCGCCCGTGCTGACTTGCGTGTCCGGGTGTCGGTACTCTGATACCTTATCTAGTGACACTAGTGTAAATGCCTTAATGAGATAACGGTTTATAAATGTACAAGACATACAAGCGCGGTAACAAAAAGTTTGGGTCCAATCACGTGGTGCTACCATTTTAAGCGCACAGCCATTCACAACACGACCTAGGGACCGGGCGGAGAGCTTTTCAAAGTTTGGTATCACTCCAAGGTGTCTGCACCCTCCATGGTGACCTGTTCCGCGAACACTTCAAAAGTTAAGCGCAAAAACATTCTCAGCCTCACAAGATGTTCACCGCTACGGAAAGTTGTAAGGGTGCAAATTATTTTTCACGGCCCGCCTAAGGAAATAGTGCTGTGCTAGCCACCTTTTTCCTTGAAGAAAAAGGTGGCTAAAGAGAAAATGAACAAATAGAAAAAAAGACGTTTCGAATCATCTGAGGTTTCAACTTGGTTCCCAAAGCAGCAGCCATCTGCTCCAACCACAGTGCTAAACGTTCTTTTTCTTTTTTGAATGGGAGAATACGCTCAGACAGGACAGTGCGAGGACACTACGAAGTCAAGCAAACAAGAGATACACTGAAGTTGACAACGTGCCAGAATGAAACAAGAACTTCCCAGATGCATTCCACTAGTGTCACTAGAGAAGGGTACAGAGTATTGGCACTCTTTTCTCCTATTGTTGCGTGCGGCTGCCATGATAATTGGCCAGTTCTTATCACGTGATAGTTAATCGAACAGATTTAGGGGAAATCCCAAAGGTGGAGTAAGTTTTTGCAAAGCAAAGTTTGACAACCACCTAAATGCAGCCATGCGGCTACAAAGGAAAGCTATACAGCTTTCTCAGAAACTTCGTAGTTGAATAAAAATTCGTCCTAGTCCAGGTTTCGGACCCGGGACCACCGCTTAACAGGAGCAGTCGCCCTACCAACTGAGCTAACCAGGCGGCTAATCATTTGTAGAGCGAGAGCGAATTGGTCAACAACTCGAAGTGAAGGACAGCTAGCAGTATGGCTGCATTTAGGTGGATGTCAAACTTTCTTTGCCCACGCGACATTCATTTACACAGCGACGGCTTACGGGCACCGCCTTTTTGCTACTTATGCATTTTAGTCGGTAAACTCCGGTAGACTTAGCTTGTCCTCTATGCTCTGCGGCAGCACCCGACTGACGTCGTTCCGAATGCGAATCAAAGATAACGCATGTAGCAACTTTTCAGCAGCAGAAGTGTGTCCGAAGATGCCGTTTTGCTGCATCTTCAGCGGTGGTGTTTACAAACGACTCAGTAGACGTTAGCGTCGAGGCCGTAAAAGAGGCAATATGGCAGCACTGATAAACACCAAAATGGCAGCCGTTACTGACTTGCGGGCCTCACTGGCGCTACTCTTGTACCTTATCTAGTGACACTACGTGTCACGTGGCAGGTGAACATGACGGCACGTGTGTAGGACAGGTGCACCCCGGAGATATCTCCCCTGTCTGTGGAGAAGCTGTCGCGCGAGTAGCAGCCAGTCGGCCTGCAGCGGTAATCCGCGTCAAAAGACGAAGAAACGAAAATGAAGAAAGAAGATATCTGATAATCGCTTGCTTTCTCTTCAAATCACGCGGGGAGACTTAAGTGCCCGAGAAATTGTGGTAGATAGGTGCGTGCATTCAGGCGGAACACACCACAGCTTTGCTGTTCTTCTATCTTCACAGAGTGGAAGGGGTGATACATTTTTGACTGAGTCATTGTTGTTGTTTATGATGATGATGATGGGGGTGGTGGTGGTGGAGGTGGGGGTTGATGATATCTTCGATGTGTTGGGCTAGTATCTACAAGAGTGGATTGCCCACGGATAAAGCGTTCAGTAGGATCTGGTTGGAGCTTAGGGCTCTAATTTAGTTTACTTTCCAGAAAACTCAGAAGGGGGCGCGTAAGGCAGCCCCAATTTTTTCTACCGGTAGCTTCGGAACACTTGCAGATTCCATATAAACAACTCAACCAGGGAAGTACATCTTGGAGACAAAATCAAAAACAAAGAGATGAACTTTTTTTCCCAAACACGCATGAGCGTGAAGAGCGGGTGTGGCAGTTGGAGCTGATAAGTGGACAAAGAGGCCTCGTTTAACGGAAACAATGCGTGACGATTAAATGACATGAGCAGAAACAACAGACACAACAAAAATAGGGGTAAAAGGGAAACGCGTGGTTGTATTTACGACCCTTATCTAAACGCTCACATTCGGGAGATCCGGGCGAGGGGAGGGCGAAGAAAGCCATTCCGCGAGAAAGTAGTTTTTTTTTCAATGTGTTAGAATTTTTTTCTGCTTTGTTTTAAGTGTGCTTGTGATTTAATTTTTTTTAAGTGCGTCTAGGGAAAAAGCTGTCCGATAAGGAAGCCATAGCGCACCAGTCTCGAAGGGCTCAAAGACACGTCCGTTGGGGCCTTTGTGTCGTTGCGAGCGTGTTACTCGAAAATGTGCCGGTTAGTTTTCTTTTCCGGCCAGTTTCCTTGGAAGGCAGCGTCTCTACGCAATCGCGGGACAACCGGCCCCGCCGGGTTGTTCAAAAACGGCGTTGGGTGGGAAAAACAGGAGGCGATGACAACCCCTCCCTAGGGAGAGCCCAGCTACACAAGGACGTCGTTGCTTTTCCTAACACAAAACGACATATGCTCGCGACTCGTACACAGCTTTTGCCTTCATGCGGGTGCTTTTTTGTTTGACACTTTGGCATTTGGAACTAAGCTGGCTTTCTATGGCGCCTTCTTTTACCCACTCGGGTGTTGCAGCCGATGGAAGCACAGTGTGAAGCTGGGGGTCTGTTTTCCAATGCAACCTCGCGGTGCAGTTGTCGGTGCAACCTCGCGGTGAAGTGGCTTTTCCTAACCCAAAAAGACACATGCTCTCGACACGTACACAGGTTTTTGCCTTCATGTGGGTGCTCTTTTGTTTCGCACTTTGACATTTGGTACTGAGCTAGCTTTCTGTAGCAGCTTCTTGAACCCAAGTTGGTGTTGCAGCCGACCGGAAGCACAGTGTAAAAGCTGTGGGGCTGTTTTCCAGTGCAACCTCGCTGTGCAGTTCTCGAAAACGATAGGTTCCCTAGATACTTTTGCTTCTTTGCTTCCTGTATAGAAATGACACACACGCACACACACATGCACAAACACACAGACGAACACACACGCACACACGCACACACATCCATTTCGGAAGTTTCGTATAGCAAACAGCAAACCACTCATCTTTGTGTAATTATTGTGCCCATGGATCACTTGTAGATATCCTCCAAGAGCTGATTTACACTGAATGAAATTCTTTCTCATGACCACTAAATGTAGTCTAAGCACGTTTCATTTACCCTACGAATTTGTTCATAATAGTGTTAAATAACTTTCCCTAAATCGAGCTTGTTCTCTGCCCTCATTATAAATCCTGGGCGAAGTTTTTGGGGTTACGCTAACCTTGGTAAATATATCTTCTACAAAAACTATAGTATCCTATAGCTCTTAGAACTATAGAAACTATAGTTCTTAAAGGGGCCATGAAGGCTAAATTGAAGTTTGGTTCTTTAGAAAGACTGCTTTGTGGCAATAACAATAATACTAGTTCTAACAGAAACTTCGAAAAAATATTGATATTTTAAAAAACGTGTGATGCAGGGGTGACTCCCGAGCCACTTACTGACAACATTTCTATGACGTCACAGAATCTTGTACGTGCGAAAGGTGGCCGCCGAGATAACCCATCGCGAAGACGCAAGACTGGACGAATGCAGCGGGAGCTTTAGTTCCGTTTGATTACATCACTTGAATGCTAACGTGCTCTTAACACATCGAAGGTTATGATTCTAGTGTTTGCCCATATGACGTCACTTCTGCCGATAACACGACACTGTAGCGCGAAATTTGAAAGTTTTTAATACTTCTTGCCTTTCCTTTCCGGTTAAAAAAAAAACGTCTTTCGTGACTGGAATGGAGCTGAGTAAGGTACTAAAACCTAGTTCTTTGAAACTAAACAAAGTTGTATATTGTCCTCAAGGCCCGTTTAGGTTAGTTGACACCACCCTTAATATAAATTAGACTTAGGTTGGCATTTTTACAGTGTAGTGGTACTTTTATTGTCATGAGGCATACAGAGAAAAACTCTGCCATCTTTTATAGCGCAATGTCATCTACATACTTAGGTAGATCCATTGTTGTTACTTCGTCCCCGGCTAATTTATTTCTGCTCATGCTCTTAAACGTCTTTCCACCTGCTCTTTAGTTACTGTTTGCACCTCGCGAACCCATACATTGGTACTTTTAGGGCTGTTATCTTGCGTAGCATCACTAGCGCACAAATCTCCTTACCATCTTTACGCTAGGTTTGGTGTTGTATCCATGTTGCTCGGTAATTACCACTTTTGTGTCCGAGTGCTATATCTGTGCCAAGCTTGTTCGTCATGGTGATTGTTCACCTGTATTAATATTTCTTTATTCACTGCCTTGTTCTAGGCGGGGATGGGACTTACCTTGCTACTACTAATTTCCATTAACAACTTCGATAATTAAAATGTCTGCGTTGTTCTTGACACGGTCGTATTCAAGCGTTTCTTGGTGAGGTTCGTTTTTTAAAACCGTTTACCAGAATCCGCTTTAAGTTTTATTTTTTGCTCGTACTGCTGCCCATCTGATTACCACTGATCGGTTTTTCATTCAATACGTCTGCGCTATTTTCGCAATCACCGGCTGCGACAGAGAGCTTGCTCTGAAGCACTGCTATCAACTCCTCTGTCCTGTTCCTGACATGGTTGCATATTTTGTTTCCCTGTTTTACTGTTGTCTCGACGTTTCGCTTCTCAGTTCTACCCTTCTTAAACTCCTCAGCGTTCCGTGGTCACTACCGTTGACATTACCTGCTGTGAACATCCTGGCCATTACCAGGATTGACACTCGATTAAGATTTAATTGTCATTTTCACCTCAGGGACTTTTGCGTGTCCATTATCTGTTACATGCCTTGCGGGGAAAGTTATGTTCTTACGCTTGTTTGTTTAGATCTCTCTGCAAGAAATACAATCCACTGTATCATCTCGGCTTTTCAACCTGCCGACTGCAATGATTCCCACTACACGTCTTTTTGCATCTCCTCTGCGATTTTTTGGTGAAAGCTCCAATTGCTGTCGTATTATGTGCCGTGACCTTATTCATTTTCAATTTTACACCAAGGTGTAAACGTTAAATTGTTTCATTCTTGTTGCAAAGCTTCGTGCCACACTATTTCCTCCTGGTCAGCTTAGCCAGGAGGACTACTTCGTTTTCGATAAGAAAAGGGACACCCATTCCCTGCTCTTGGATAAGGAATTACACCCTCAGCCTCATCCTTCCCAAATGCCTTGGATAACCAAAAAGCTGCCGCTGTTGGAACACCCTACCATTGTGCTAGGCATAAAATGATCTGCGAATGTGACCGGACGCGCAACGGCCCGGCTTCCCACTGCGAATAGCTGGACTCCTGGCTTCATGCCTATTCCGCTCCGCCCACGGCGGTATATCTGAAGCTGATATCGGAAGCTAACATATATCCTAAAGCTGGCCGCCTCATGCAGTTTTCACGCCGATACGGCGTACGAATGACTTGGGCGATAGACGCGAGGTAAAAAATTCGAAAAAGGGAACAAAAGAGAGAACTAGACCGAGGACTTAAGGAAGATGAGGGTACCACTAGATGGCGCAGATTCCTGCACTGTCCTCTAAAAAGCGCGACTGGCGACATATAGCTTCCCGACCTCCCCCACGAAAGCAGTATTTGGAGCCAGTTGCGGCAGCTGTACGAACAACTTCGGCACCTGCATCAGCCGTGGCAACATCGAAAGGGACGGAGCCATTCCTCGTGCAACTGCGGACTCCTCTCGCTTCAGAATGCACGCAAGAACAAAGAAACGAAGAGAAGGGGACCGAGCCACGGAGAGGGGAAAATAGCTTTGTTGGCCTATACGCGGAGGAATGTCTTCATATCGGCCCCCCGCAGCAGTCCGTCCCGCACTTTCATTCGATACAATGCCGCTTGGGTGTGTCGGAAAAGAATCCAGCGCGCGAACTCACACGGGCATAAAAAAGCCGACACATATATATACGGGGTGGCGCGGAGGTGCCGAAGTTCGGCTTATACAAACGGCGATCTGAGCGGAGCATTCGATTTTGTTTGTGCATTGCGATGTGCGTTTGTCCCCCCCCCCCCCTCCTCGAAGTGCAGTACACAGCTTTCAGGAGAATTGCTCTCCCACGCTTCGGCGAAAATGTTGAAACCGAAAAGCAAACAAAAATGTGTTCGTGCAGAAAGAAAGAAATGTTGGAGTGGAAAGGAAAGAAAGGAGAATAAATGTGACAAAGTAACCGTAGAATCTGCCGTGCAGATTTCCAGCGATGAGTCGCCTTTCCAGGCGAGCCCATGTGCGGAATCTCACGAATAAAACGGCAAAAGTAGAATAGAAGTTTTTTCCTTGAAATATGTATCAACGAACCTATAACATTGGAGGTGGGTATAAATTTGTCCTCGGCGAGGAAGGTATATCAAGGGGAGACACTGTGCGCAAAAAATTGACTCACACTGAAGCTATTGTCCCATATATTCTGGGCTTCTGGACCCGCGCAATTTCGTACTTTCAGCTGAAGCGCTGGCAAATGAATCCAATAAACTCTCCACTATCTCCGGCGCTTAGTCGCTCGCCACGACAAAGAACGACGCCGACTCCCGAAAGAATCCGAGTGGGTGGGCGACTCCGAATGCCGTGACGTCAGTGTCCGAAGAGCCCGTCAACAACACCTTCTAGGTAGCCAGCAAGCCTTAGTATTGGTATTAGGATAGTATTGAAAAGATGTGAACGATGACGTCATTTGTCGAGTTTAGGAAGAGTCAATATGCCTTGTCGGTAGGTGGCTGTATGAGCCAATCGCTTGGCAGTAGAATGTCGGTAGGCGCCAATGGCACGGCCTTTGTGTCAGAGTGGTGTTTCTGTAAGTAAGTGACCGCCTGGTGTCTGGGCATTCGTCTCACATGTCGGCGAGTTGCCCCGGTGGAATGTTATCGAGGTCGCTTCCAAGTATCCAAAAGAAGTTGCCTATTTCGTTGCGTCCTTTCGGGCTCGAGCGGTCGTCGCAATAGCGTGAAGGCGCACTGAAAGGGTTCTCTGTGCGAAGAAAACTGGCAGACACCCACTTGATTACAGAATTACAGATCTACGAGCGCATTTCCCCGTCAGTTCGTTTCATTTAGTCAAGATGATCTTGCCTGTTCATTGGTGCGTCACTTGAAAAGAGGGAATATAAACTTGGAAGGCATCCTAAAAATGTTGGCCGGTACTGGGCCAGCTAGTGTCACTAGGTGAGGTATAAGAGTAGCGCCACTAAGGCATGCAAGTCAGCGACGGCGGCCATTTTGGTGGTTAATAGTGTTGCGAGATTGCCGCTTCTACGGCCTCGCCGCTAACTTATTCCGGGTCGTTTGTTAACAACATTACCTAAGATGCAGCAAAACGACATCTTCCGACACACTTCTGCTGGTGAAATGCTGCTACACGCGTTATTGTTCAATCGCATTCGGAACGACGTCAGTCGTGCGCAGGCGGAGGGTAGGGAGGACAAGCTTAGACTACCACAGTTTACCAACTGAAAATGCACAGGCAACAAAATGGCGGCGCCCATGAACCAACGGAGTGTAAACTAGTGTCTCGTGATGGAAACTGACCAATGATCATGGTGGCAGGACTGAAAAATAGGAGAAAAGAGTGTCAGTACTCTGTAACCTTATATAGTGACACCAGGTGCAGCTAGACGCCAATTCGTTTTTACATGAAAGTCATTTTTTCAGCAACGTAATGAATGCATTTTAAGAAATGCAGCTTCAATTTCTAACATACTTTAAAAAAAGCCTGATCCGCCTCACGCAGTTGTTGAGGACATCCGTGTATTACACAGTTTAGCTCTGCTGTTTTCTTAGTAACCTACGTCACAGGCGGACTCCTCCACTTTCGCACTGTCCACCATGCGGACAGGGGAAAAACAAATATTCTTTGGCACATACGCACTCCTTATAAAAATCAAAGTATAAAGCCGGACTAGTTGGTTCATTCTTGACGAAAAAAACAGCGCCAAGAGCAGGTCGGATGTACGAGGAAAACCACGACCACGGGCGCTGGCTTTCATTGAATGCATTGTATAGTTCACGGCCTCATATAAGACATAGCTTGTATAAGACATGCGTTGCATGGGACATGTCATCTTAATTAGTGTAGTACGGAACGGCGTTCCAAGGAATGGTGTTCCGGAAACTAATTCCTTTTTGGAGGAACATAGGAACGCCGCCGTTCCATTAAGGGTCGGTAGAACTGCAACGGTAACTCGTTAGGTTTATGAAGGAACGGCAGGAACGGCGTTCCTTCAGGATTTGGCTGTTTTTGATGCCAAGGCTCGAGTACAAAAATCCACAATTTACTACTGTGTTTCTCTTCCTACAAGCTGGCCAGTTTCCCCGCGCCCTTCAGCGGAACGTGCTTTCTCGAAAGTCAAAGGCAGAAGAATAACCACGCAGCGGGCCGCAGCGTGTGCTTGCTTCATGGCGGCGGAGCTTACACGGCGTTCGACGGGTGTATAGCGCAGCCGCGTGAATGCTTTTCACCTTTCATCGTTTCTCTAGAAAGGCCAGGATGCGCGTCAATCCCACAGAATTGTTCCCTGCCGGGGAAAGGTTGTCTAAGTCCGAGCGGCACTGCAGGTTCCTTGTGAAACCACGGTATCCGTATATTGTCAGTGGTAATTACCACATTAGTGCGCGCGAGGCGCGGGCGTTGCTATGCTATGCTATCAGCTTTTGAGAAGGGGGGGGGGGATAAATGGGTGAAAAGGCCCGAAACTGTCTGGCGTGGGGTGCCGACAGGGGAGTTGCGCTCGCTGTGAGGACATTCGAATTGTCACCGGCTATGAATAGGGCTGGGCGCGCCGCACTGTCTCGGGATGCTGTACTGCTCGAAGTTAGAAATACGCATGCAGTTCGTCACGGCGCGGTCTGTGGGTCGACGGGAATGGTCGGCGGCAGTGCCAGGCCCTTTTGTATTGCACGCGTCGTGTTGACAAAGGAGAGGAATTTCGTCATTGTTGGGTATAATTTCGTCGCGTGCCGTATGGACAATACCTGAGAGAGGCCGCCGGAACGTGCACGGCCAGCGTTCAGAGTTACTTTAGTTGGTCGGTTTCAGCCTGTGCTTTGATTTGATTTTTTGTAGTGTAAATGTTTTTTACGCACGTAATTATGCTCCGCGTTATTTCCTGTGCTTTTACCTTATCCGTATTTCTAACCATTTCTACTTCTATTTTTGGTTGTTTACTTTAAATACTACCCTGATTGTGCTCGGTATAACTTTGTCATGCTTGCGCGTAGATTTCATGAGTGACTACGCTGCTGACTTTTACTTTCTTTCTTTTTCTTGACTTGAACTTGTATTGTGAGCCTTGTAGCCATTACTCGTTCTGTTGTGTTTTGTGACTCGTAAATTTGTGCGGTATGATCCTCGCAGCTTCACTTTTGTAACCCCCTTTCTCAATTCCCTGCACAGGGCCTGTAAGGTGTTTTAAATAACCTGCAATATTTTAATAAGCGTTCAATAAACGTCTATGTATTGTTCCTTTCGACGCAGTTTCCTATGCACGAAGTTTAATTACGTTCCTGCATGTAACTTTTTATTTGCACATCTAAAACTCTGTATCCTTACTGCGCATTTGAAAGACCGATCTGGAAAGTACCGTATGTTTTGCACGCATAATAGACGACCACCAAAATCGCAGTTAGACATGTCTGGAGTTTATCCGGTGCTCCCTGACATGGGGAGACGTGCCACACCCATCTAGGAGGGTTTATTTATATTTTTTTTTATCTCCAGATAATCTGCTGCCGGCGGTGTTCCTATTCGTATAATATACGTAGTTTGGTGTGGCTTTTAAATTTCACACTTTAATCGCCTCGGGATTATCTGACACCATACTTCAGTTAAAAAAAATGAAATGTAACAATGTAACGACACGTTGCAATGTCCGAAGTGGAACTGGAACGCTTTCCTTTCGCAATAAAGGAACTCGTAACGGGCACTCGTTTCGAAATTGGGAAGGAACGACGAACGACTTTTCGTTCCTGTTTTAGAGGAACGTGTACAACACTGCTCTTAATAGGTTGAGGCCATGTCCCGGGACCAAGTCCACCACTGGCTAGTATCGGGATGCTCTGAACATCTTCCCTGCAACCGGTCTACAAAGCTCGTGACGGAAGACAGGATGGGAACACAGCCAGCGGACCGTAGAAACTCTAAGGCCACGACGCTAATAATATACCGTCTCCGTCAAAATTTTCTAGGCCAAGCCGAAAGTGCGCAGGCTGCAAAAAATCAATGTAGAGGCTTACGTCCTGAGGAAGGCTGAAACGTTTTATGCCGAAAAGCTAGACAAAGCACTTTTCTTTTTTACTGTCATAAAATATTTTTGTCATATTTAAATGTAAAGCTTATTCTTTGAGTTCTTTGTGGTCGAGAAGGCTTAGGATTGTCCTAGAAATTTTTGACAAGGGGTGTACGCCCATGCCATTCAAAGGGTGAATGATTGAAGCAGGCTACGAGCTCTCGCTTTTTTGTGGCAACTCATATGGGAGGCCAACTGAACGTTGCCTCACTTGCAAACTGAACATTGTGAGGCAAACTGAGCGTAGCAAACTGCACGTCAACGACCGCCTTCGCGGGGACGCTTACTTGCTCAAGTCTTTCACTGGCAGCACGCTTCCTGCAAAATGCTTCTTCATGCGGGTGCGAGCCTTTGTTTGAGCTGTGCAGCATGTTAAAACGATGCCAGGAACAAAAAAAAAACGGAGGTTTTTAAGGTTTTAAGGGTTTGCTTTGCATAAGCGTGCAGGCAAATGCGTGAGCATGCCTTCGGTTGTCTTGTTAGAGGAAACAATGTATCTACGCAGTTATTTTTCATTTTTATGTTTGCTTTCCGCCTTTCCTTATATTGCTAACACGCAATAAATCGCTATCAGTTCATGTCAGCGCCCGTGTTAGTCGTTTTCGTCGTCTGTCCGTTCTGTTCTTAGTGCAGTTTTATTCGTAATGCCGCTTCTTGGTGTGCTGATTGTTAAAGAATTAGTGTCAAATTGGGGAACGGATGTACCAGTGTTGTGTACACCTCCGCGTTTCACCGCTTCTGTTGGTGTACGCGGTTCAAATTCCATCGCTGCATGACTTCACCCATGGAATTTATAGAAGTGCCGCGTGGAACGAAGCGTATTCCTTCTGTGCACGGTAATGACGAGGTGCCCACAGTGGCAGGTGCCCAGTGGTATGCATATGTCATTTCTTCTTCTTCTTCTTCTTCTTCTTCTTCTTCTTCTTCGTCTTCTTCTTCTTCACTTTGCGACATTTCCTCCGTCTTTCGTCACTATGAGTGGGAGACATGGCCAATTTCCCTTGTTAGTCATGCATGTACGCGATTACAACGAACGTTTTAGCTACTCAGCCAATTTTTAGTTTTGCAATTGGCCTACTCAAATTTCTCCGGTACTATTGAGCACATGTGTGTCCCACTTTTTTAACTCGAAGGCCACAACCCAACCCCAGGTTAATTTTTAGTCGCCCAAAATAATCGAGCTTCGATGCGACTTACGCACCTCTTCTTCGATGCCTGTTATCCTTTTGCACTGTGTCTTAGTCGCTATGTGTGATAGTGAGTGTTCCTAAATTTTGCATGCAATGAAGGAAAAAGAGCTGCGGTAGTACAGGGGTTCGGTACTCGTCTTACATTCCGGAGCACCTTGGTTCGAATACCACCAGCGCAAAACTCACCGAATAATATTTTCACTTCAATTAGTTTCTTGTATAAGGTGCTTCCTTGACAAAGGTGGCTTCCTTCTGAGCATTAGTTTACCTGGTTTTTATCCTTTTAGCTGTCGGACACTCAGTGGGCCTATTCCAGTGGACATTGTTGGTAACATACGTAGGAGATTTTATGTACCATAAATGCTGAATTTTCAACCGACGTAGCTAACTACTCCATTCACATTATTACCTTTCGACAAACATAGTTAACTAGTCCATCCACATTAATACGTTGGTCGCCTGTAAAGGATGCTCCACAGAATGGTTCCGCGTAACTAGGGAAAGCGAACTTTACAGAAGAGTATACGCAGTGGTGCAAAATAAACAGAGAAATCATGCTTTTGTGCAAGAGAATGACAGTGAGACTTTACCTGACCGTGCGTGACGGTAGGCAAGACAAGGCTGGCATGCCGAGTAAAGGTGTGAGCGGAGTTTGCCTGATGCCTTCCAGCAACTGGCCTTTTTAACGCGAATCATCAACGGGTCATTTAGAGAAAAGGCCGGCGTACAGCGTCCGGCGTCTGTAACACCGAAATAGCTGCTGAACCTCCCAGTGGCTGTTCTGGGTAGCGCATACTTCGAGGGGTGTATTTGCCATTGCTTTCCCTTGATTCTTCTGGTGTTAGGCCGAACGTTGCGCTTTGAGGTCTTGGGACGTTAACAAGTAGGTAGGTAGTTTTGCACTCTTATTGATAAATATGGGTCACATTTGATTAAAAGAACGAGTTTTTAACCTAAAGTTAGCTAACAGTTGGGTGAATTCTTGGAAATTGCATACGTTTCGCGAGCACGACGCAATTGCGTAGCAGTTCTTTTGTATATATTTTGCCGTCATTTGTGAGGAAGTGAATAACAGAAGCGGAGTAGTGGGAAGTAGTATAACATCGTTCAGGAGGGGTACAGTCCTATATGAACTGCGGCCCGGGAACGCTCCCGGCTGTCGGTTTAAGCTGCTTATTGAAACTTCTCTTTGGTGCGGCATGATTATCTATAAACTGGCGCTGTACTTGGTGACGACGAAAGGCCGTAGTCGACTGAACAGCAGCCATCTTTCTCTTTTTAATCATTTATTCTCCGAACTGCGACCCAGCAAAACTCAAAAGCGCTACAACCCAAGGCCGTGTTCTAAATACAACGCAGCATTATCATAACCCCAAGTCAAGCCCTACATCTTTTCCGTAGTTCCTACAACGGGAGAGTGGTTGAAGAAACGACTCTACTCCCACTGCTGATTAGAAGAACGGAGAATCACACACGCGACCGAAGCCAGGGACGACGAATTCTAGTTCTTTACCAGAGATGCGCTCCGGACGCACAAAAATACAAATTCATTTTGACATATTACGCGCGATTTCACATTTTATGCTTCTTCTTCTAAATCTTGTGATGCTGCTTTTACTTCTCTCGTTCCTCACTTTTTTTCCGGCTGACGACTCTGAAAACCGTGACTCCGCAAGAATCCAATTACGAGAGGATGGTCCTTCCTCTTTTTCCTACTACACCGCCGTAGTATTCCGTTATTTCGTTTTCTACGCGTCGACCCCGCAGCCCCAATTGCTGGCTTCCACCCGAGGACACTTTAATAACCTCCACCCCACGCGTACATCCCCTGCGAGCCTCGAAAATCCTTAGCGCCGCACTCTTAACCCAACACTTGTTCGTGGACGTTGTCGATTGAGCCTGAGACCGGAACGAAAGGGAGAGGGGGAAGCTGAATGAAACAAGGTTCGCTTCACGTGTAGTGAAAGGGCTCAGAGCGGACGCATCCTACTCTAAAGGTCTGAACGAGCCATTTAGGCTTAGCACGTTTCGGTCCCGCCCCTTCTCCCTTTCTCGTTATCGCGCGCTCCCCACTTCCTCCGATTATAAGCCGAGCCTCTGATGAAAAGGTGCCTAATGAAGGAGAGCCATTTAGCGGAGACTCGTGTAGACCCGAGGCCAAGCTATTTGCGAACGACGTGGGTGGAGTCGCGTGCTACCGGTGTTCTCGACCCGTAGCTCCCGTCAAGGTTCGGTTAGCGTCGACGAGGTGTTTGGGGACAGCCGATGCCCCTTGATAGCCTCTTGTTCTCCGAGCGCATAACACTCTTGAGCGCTGGATATAACACGGCCAGTCTTGTTCCGAAAGAATTATGAGATCCGCGCCTTCGTCATTATGGCCGTCCCAGCTGTGTATGCTTTGTTGTCTGGCGCGCTGTACATACATCGTTTGGGAAGCGAGGTGGCTTGGCGCGGTTCTGTCGTGGCACAGTCTTAACAATTTCATATGGAAACTATAGGCGACAAGCACTCGTTTTAAACGACTCAGAATGCAGCCCTAAGTGACTGATCAGTGTTGGTGCTTGTATTGTGACTGCCCAGAGCTGAGGCCAACACCATCAAGCATTTAAAAAAAAAGTAAAAAAAGCAGTCTGATGGGGAGAGGAGCTTGGGGGCGGGGCCTCAGAGTGTAGTGGCGAACATAACGGGAATCACGTATTTAGTGCGTCCGAAACAATGAGCTGCATTTGCTAGAGACCGAACCGTTGGAATACCTTGAGGCAAACAGCCCGGTTGCATTAGTACCTTTCGAATATCCATACGATGCTAACTAGATAACTAGAGCACGTTTACAGGAACATAACTTTGTTTCCAAGGTTTCTTCTTTTTGTCCACTTTTAGCGGCATGCTCAGATTTTGTAGGCATGGTGAAATAAAGCCTGAAGGACAGTAACTAACAGGGTGGGCCGACGAACGAGTTTTTTGGAGCTTTGGAGTCGTAAAGCATCTAAAGCATAATTCACCATCATGTGCTTTGATTAAGTCCCTGAATCGCTACTGTTGGACTAGCACTGGAAAGGTAAAGGCACTTTATGTTGCATTGTGAAGGCGCCACCGGCAATGCTCATAGAATTTAAAGTGCGGTCTAGCTTATTCTCGGGCCAGCTGCACAACCGCAAAGGGAATTATTAGAGAATTGCGCGATTGAATCGTAAAGTTATTTCGAGGGAATTGTGAAGGTAATGAGCGCTGTACCGCCACTTCCGGCCACGTAAGATACTCACAGAATTCACGAAAGCTTTTGTTTAAAAATACAGATTGTGTTTATACGCGAGTTCACAGGAGGGAATCAACATATTTCAGGTCGTCGTATTCGAGCGACACACAAACACAAGCTTACAAACACAAGGCCTCAGCACAAGCTTACAGGGGTCATGCAGAGAAAATGCAAGTTTGTCTTATTCGAAAGATTTGGTGTTTTATATTGCCAACAGCGCTCTTCCTGCAGCAAGTGATGCCTTATTCGCTGAGAAATTAATCAATTTAAGTTGAAATTTTGATTCTCCCGCCAAATCGTGTTTCCTGACATGTTCTATGACGTCACATGTAGGGGTCTCCAAGCGAACTTCAAGTGCGCATTTCAGTTTGCAGTGGATTGTGGAGCCTTATTTAACGTCAGTCCTCCTAGATGGAGTCAGCATACTGCTCCGCACCGCTATTGGCCTTTGTTTTTGACCGTATTTGCACCTGGCTTGTTTTTGTTACGGTAGGTAGTAATGGTTTCGTGAAACGTGGGTATGTTTGACAAATATGACAAATGGGGTCGGGTAAGACAATGCGCTCACGCAAATCGGCCAGTGTCGTGTGAGACAACCACAAAGCGCTGCACTGCTGTGCAGGTGACAAGCATAGTGCGCGCAGTACCAACAGCAGTGCGCATCGGTACTTTTATGTTTACGTGTACTTTCGTAACTTCCATACTTCCACCAAACCATTCTTACTGCTACAAAATGTATATGCATTACAGTTAAGCGAAAATAGCTCGTTCTGCAAGCTTATAAGCCCTGTCTAACTTGCGTCTGCTTTTACCGGCCTCTGCTAATCTCAAGGCTGTTCATATGACGTCATATGTTTTGTTGCAGGAAGTGAGCTGGTGAGTCACTTGGCCATTCCCTGATGTCGTAATTATATAGCTTGTTTTAGCGAAGTGTGCGTTAAAACTGGCGTCATTATGATTCTAACGACGCAATCTTCCGAATGAACCAAACTTGTGTTTCGTCTGCGTGACCATTTTAAGGTAAACAGCACCATCTGTGGTCAAAGAGGAGAACTAGATGAACTCTGTGTCTCCTTGGCCTGAGAACAAACGACGCACTATTCCTGTTAAATGGGAACATTCTTCTGCTGAAAAAAATTCAAATTGTTCTTATCACGCCGAGGCCATGCTTTAAGTTACGTGGCTTGACGTACGAGAGGGCTACAAATTAGTTTCGACCACCTGGAGACGTTCAACGAGCGCGAAAATATCAGCACACCTTTATTTTTGTTTGTGAGCGCCAGAAAAATGGCTGCCAGGGCCGGAATCGAACCCACGTCCTCAAGCTAAGCGACACATCGTCGTCGCCACTGTGCCACCATGATGGGTCATTGTAAACAGAAAAAGTCGCTTCCGTTAAAGACATTGTGTGACGAGCTGGTACTTAGTTTAGTAAACGCAATAACAAAGACCAAGTGGGACAGGTCAAGCCTTCGACCAGCAACTATTATGCTTGAGAGCATCGCGTAACTTAAATGCTGCTTTGAACAGAAAGGTGAGCTTGCACAGTCGAAAAAGACCGCCTGAAGGGTGAACCAGACAAATTCAAAGAAACGTTCCGAAAAAGTGAAGTTCAGCTGCCGCCAACGGTGTTTCTTTTCATATTGCAGCCCTGTCACGGAAAGTTTGTACCGCGAGTCCCCCTACAGTCCGTCTCTCCTCCCTTTCTCCTTCCACGGTGTCACAGTTTACGTAAATTTAACGCCTTTATTCTCGCCCCTGATAACTGAAGCCCAGCTAGCCGCTTGTCTTTATTTTCCAAGTCTCCTCTCACCAAGCTTGCTCCCCTTCCCGTTTTCATTTGAGCCCCGACAAGCGCGCCCTGTCGCCGGAAGTGGCAATGACGTGGCATTTCCAGCGGCTCATATATCGCAGGAAAAGAGAAAATTGTTGCCCGGGACTTCCGGTGGCGTAATAGCGCGGGCGCGCACCGCGCGAATGCGTTAAACAAAGTTTGCAAACGGGAATGTGGTAGCATTCAAAGGGTGACCTCAAACTCCGTATTTCTTCTTTGTTGAATTTGCCGCCTTCCGCCATTTAGCAGCTTCAGATAAACCCGGTTTCCACGAAGCGACGGCGTACACGCGCAGGCGAGATGAGGGAAAACGCGTTTCGAAAGTGGCATTTTTGCGGCCACGAAAACTCAGTGGCTTCGCTTTCGTTGTTAATACGGCAACATCAGCGCAACGAAGCTGATGGAATGTCGAACTGTCGCACTAAATAGTGGCAGTATCCACATCGATCTGCACTTTAATTAAATGAATCATAATGATGCTTAACGCGGCGACACTACACAGCGGATGCAGCGCGCCATAGTGGTGGGCTCCGGATTAATTTTGAACATCTGGGCATCTTTAGCGTGCGTCGTAATCTCGAACACACGGGCGTTTTCACTTTTCGCCTCCATCAGAAAAGCGGCCGCCGCGACTTTAAGTAAGCGATCAACGCATCCATATGCATGTATAATAAAATGTAGTCTGAACCACCCATCACAACAAGGCAAACCGAACTATTGACTAACGCTTCGGCTGGAGCACCTGCCGTCATTGGAGTAACTCCGAAGCGGTTAGTCCGATGAATATTTGCACGCTGAAACGTTAGTAAACATTTGATACGTGTGTTGGACTCTCCGTTTCCTTACACACATGCATCCTTACATACATACATACATACATACATACATACATACATACATACATACATACATACATACATACATACATACATACATACATACATACATACATACATACATACATACATACATACATACATACATACATATACGTATGAATGCATTGAACGCATAAATGCATACATTTATACACGCGCTGTTCGCATCAGGCACCAATTTTTTCCTTGCAACGCCGTCTATTCGGACAGCGAAACTTCTTCTTCTCGTCGTCAATCAAACAACTCACAATTTCTCTTCCAGTTTTCATGCTTTTGCATAACGGAACAGGGGGGTCTGGTCGCGGTCGCTGCCGTTGCTTTCCTTTTGTGCTTTGTCGGTTCGACTCGGACCGGGCGTCTGGCCCGCTGAAAAGGCGATCCGTACAAATTAGGGCTCTGCGCAATGACCGGAAGCCGCTCTGCTCCGGATATTACAACGGTGCCACCACGATGCGAGCTCGTTAACTATTGGGCGCCCGAAAGAAGCAAGATGAAAAAGGGAGAATAATTTGTTGGCAAAGCGTAATAAAGTCCTTAACGAGCGAGGCTGAAATCTAGTACAGCGCCTGCACTGAGACTTCTACGCCGAACGGAACATGCAAAATAGAAGGACTGCAGGAACTCCTTTTGTTTATGCGAACACGGTAGCGTTGAACCATTTTTTTGTTTTGGTTCGCTAAGCCATGCAAGCTTCCCTTTAAAGACGCAAAGCACATAACTGAAGTTTGTAGGGTTTCTACACGATTGCGCGTTGAAACTGCGGAAGGGCGAGCGAGTCACGCCTTGGACGAAAATTTATTACAAAATTATGACCAACGCAATGACAAATATATTGGCCCGACGATTACTTAATGGTAATGCAAAATTCATTGATAACCAGTGCCTATTATTGGCACTTGCGAGCACGAGTTGCAACTAAACGTGCGTGTTCAGGGCCCAAAATGGCTCTACACTGAAGCAGCATGTCTTATAATTACGTTCCTTATGTCAGCGAAGTTGGTATGAACAATGTTTGGTGTTGTAGGCTTACGGTTACTTGTGAATATGGTTCTTAGATTTTTTTTACTATAGGTGTAGTTAATGCTGCCGGCTAAACGCTTGAACCTTTTCAATTCAGTTCAAATGTTTAATTTCGCGCATTTGTAAAGACAAAACATTGGTTTCAAAATATCTGGGCCCTTAACAAGGCTGCTAGAAGTGGGCCCGTGCAATAGACTTATACAGAAACACCGACTCAGGTTATAAGATATAGACCAAATGTACACCATTGATAATTCATAAAACAAAAGGTCGAAACCAATTTGGTTGCCACAACATCTACGTAATGTATGGTAATTGCCAAAAACAGATTGAAAGAATCAGGCTGAAATATTTACAGGTGATGAGTTATAGGTTATACAAAAGGTAAGGGTTCATTTTCTCCGATATGCTTTTTTAACGCAAGACGGAAATTACTTCTCCGCTTAACAATAATGGGGAGGCTATTCCATAGTTTGGTTGCAATGTAGCTTATGGTGCGTTGACCATATAAATTGCTGACAGATAGAATGTTGAAGTTTCTGCTTGTTTGGTGTTTGGTTTCTCTTAGAGAGGTCATAAATAAGTCGTTTGGGGTAGGGTTGTTATTTTTCAATATTCCGTAGGTAATACAGGCGGTTTTGTAGTATCTGGCGACTAAGAACGGCATAATATATATATTTTTAAAGATTCGAGCGGAGTGCTCCGTACCTTTAAAAAGCGATACTGCTGACATATGTTATGATGGTTTCTAGGTACGTATACCCCTGTATACCCCTCGAATCTATATAGTAGGTTACATGACAGTGAAATACGCTGTAATACAGCATTCTTAACGTTTGTAAGGGGAAATGCGGACGTGCTTGATATAAAGCAAAGCCGGCTTCATTCAGCTTTGAATACATGTTATCTATATGGGCTTTATGATGCATTCTCTTTTCCGATGCTACGCCAATATAACAGTGAGATTAAACTGCTGAAATGGTAGATGAGGGTAATTTTTGCCTTGTTTTCGCAGTTTTATGGCACGTGTGCGATACCGTGTGACATATGGGATAACAGATGCAATGCGACATTGCAACCACCTTTTAGCGTATTGCCTCGATCACCACTGCCATTATAGTCACTTCTTGCTGCTGAACGCTCGCGCGCGCCCGCACGCACGCGCACACACACACATACACACACTCTCACACTCACACACACGCACGCACGCACACGCACCTCTCTTCTTCAAGCTTGCTTTGGGTCGTGATGGTCGTTCATAGGTCGTGATGGGTCGTTCATAGGTCGCGATGGCCTTGGGGGCAAAAAATTATTTTAGTGGTAAATTCGTGCACTACGCCGGGTGCGTTTCGACCTTGCAAAGTGGATGTTATAACGTAACAAACCAGTGGAGGCTGAGCAAGTAAAGCCGTGATCCTTCAGAGCCCTGGATGTAAAGTTATTCATTGTTCACAAAAGCCTCTCACTGTTTTGGCCCGACAAAAGGGTGTCAGGAGAACGCTATGTGAGGATGTGTGCTTTGAGTGGACAATGACGCTGCTAGTATCACAGGAAACGCGATATGCAAGAGAGTGAAACAATATAAGACATGGGAGTTGGTGCTACTGCCGTATACAAGATAACGGGCGGGGACCAGTAAATCATTCACATATATATATATTGAACTAGAGGGTGAACGGAAGAGGATGAGAGAGAAAGGAGGGTGTAGGGTTCGACGAATCCTTCGTGCAAGAAGCGGTGCCCAAGCTCGCCTCGTCGCCTGCGGCTTTGAGGGTCAAATGAGAAAGCTGGCGGCCATAATGTGCACCGTCAGCAGTGGGCAAGGGCTGCGCTGCATTCTGCTGAAAAAAGCTTCTAGTCGCTCATTCCTGGCTTAACACGTCAGCACCACTAATTTTATTAGCGTCCTAAACGCCGAGATTGAACAGACGCGCTGGTGCGGAAACGCCGCATGACGCCCTTTTCGCCTAGCCGAGATTTTCAATTAGGCATTGACCGAAAAAGAAAGGGCCCATCTCCCCGCGAGGGGGACTCGAGTAAATGCGTCGCATAGGGGGTGGGTGTATTGCGTTAACGTTTAGTGTTTGGGGAGTTGGTGGTAGTGAATGCGTTGTATCAGCAGCTTCTTGACGTAGTTTGAATGAGTCAAGGATATAAGGCGCGTTCGTAGCCTTCCATTCTGTGTCGGCTTTGTGGCGCAGTGGGTAGAGCACCATGTACCTTGCGTTCCACCCGCAGGGTCGTGGGATCGAAACCAGGCGCCGATAAGTATTATTTTTTTGTATAGTGTAGGGGGAGGGGTGCGGACCTGTTGTTGAGAGCGAGGAGGGTAGCGTGATGCGGGAGAGGAGGAGTGGGGGAGAGGGCGCACCTGGAACGGCTGTTGCGGACGCCGAGGCACGCCGACAAGGACGGGTGACATCGTGAGTTAAAGAAATGCTCTGCATTTAAAAATTGTCAATTAGTCAGTGACCGGAGGGATGGATGGATGGATGGATGGATGGATGGATGGATGGATGGATGGATGGATGGATGGATGGATGGATGGATGGATGGATGGATGGATGGATAAATCGATGGATTGAAGTGTGGATGGACACAGGTTTAAGTAATAGTGAGTGATATAAAGAACGAGGTCCAGTCTTACTATATGGAAAAGTCGGACTGCTGTACGTGGTTGTACTTTTATACCGCAGTACTCGCTGTAAGCCTGGCGTTTTACCGGTATTACAACATAAACGGGAGACACCAAAATATGGCAGATGACCTCAAATACGTACACAAAAAAGAAAAACCCAGAGGTAGGGCCAACTCCGAGGGCACCCCGTAATTACATTGGACGCGTTGGTACAAATGACATCAGCAGCTACTTGACGGGAAGGGAAGTGAAGTGAATGTTTATTCCAGAGAACCGAAAAAATTACAAGGGAGATGTTACAGAATTGAACATGATAATAAACACATAACATCACGGTAGCGGTTGTCTTCGGGGGATTCCGAAAAGGCAAATAATTTACCTGACAAAGCGACATCCCCCCCCCTGCCCCCCCCCCGATTTTACACACAACTCAGCCGCAACGTGAGAGAGTGCATAATTTTCATGCACAGAAAACCTAGTACAGAAGTACAGTAAAAAAAAACTCCATTTGATACAAACTTTACGTAACACAAGTAAAGATTTAATTTGTATTACTTGAGAATTGGCTTTGCAACAAGAACACAAAGTAGAAATACAGAGTGATATTCAAACAGTTAAACCAGGATGTAACGAACCTCTAAGTAAGGAATTCCTGGATTTATCGCAGTTTTTCAATTCCTCATTTCCACTTTCATTGAAGCCCATGTGTTGGCGACCTCTATATAACGAAGGAGTTGCGACGGTTAACCTGGATGCAACGAATTCGCTACGCTGATGACTCGAGGTTTCTTGCCCTTTTTCTGAAAAATAGGCTGCGAGATGCAATAATTTACCGAATTTCCCTCGCACTGCAATCTTTCGTGCGTCAGCACGTGTGAGTGCGGTGTACGTTAGGTGCTAGGCCTGCCTGTCGGCGTGTAGTCGCATGTCTCCCCTGATATCTGTGGTATGGATTCGTGGATGATTTCTGCTGCCTGTATACGAAAATATTTGTCTTTTCAAGACAAGCTCGCAATTTTAAATGCCGTCTCCAACAGCGAGAAAGAAGAACGTCACCGCCCGGTACAGTGTCCCAGCTAGCATGCCTTCAACAATTTTGACTGCAGAAAAGAGCATGGAGTTCGCGAAAAGGCGCCCTTTCGGCATTAGTTTGGTTCTTGAAACGCGTTAAGGCACCGAAAAGTATCAAACAGAAAAAGTGATACTTAGTAGCGTTTCTTAATTCGGGGGCCGTGTAGTTGCAGCAAGCGTAAATCACGCAGTTTTCCAGTGTGACATATATACTTGAATAAGGGTGACTTCAGCATTACTGATGCCTAGCATATTGGTTTCGTTTCTGCTTCATACCCGCGAGCATGTAACGAAACTTGCATGTAACGAAAACCTGGATGTAACGAAAAAATGCGAATTTTCGACAACTTCGTTACAATCATGTTTACCGTATCATACAAATAATCATTGTTTCTAAACAAATCATACACATCATAAAAAGAATCATACACATCAGTTTTCTTTTTTTAAACATAGTGCAGAGATACAAAGCTGTATCAATGTTAGAATAACAGGGTGCTTGTTGACAAAGTTAGGAGTTCTGTAGGATGTCTTTTGCGACCCATGGTTAGTGCAGATTTCTTTCTTGGTGGTAGCTCGCAAGCCGTAGATTATATTTGTGATTGTTCGGTGCATATTGTTCCATGAAGGCATCAGAGTTATTCTGGAACTGTTGATAACTGAAAAAAGCTGTTTTCTTGTTTGTGCTGTTTTGAATAGTCAGTATGATATGACTGTGGAAGAGTGGGGCAGAGTGGGTTATCTGTGATTCATTTTCTAGCAAGCATATTATTTTCTTTTGAAGTGCTAGCACATTATCTAAATTAACTTTGCCAGTTGTTGCCCACACAAGCGAGCAATAAGTGAGGCGAGAGTGTATTAACGCGTAATACAGCTGCTTTTTCAACCACATTGGCAGCTCTAGCTGCTTAAGTTTATGTATGAGGCACACAGAACGTGACACATCGTTTAGAATTATATTTATATGAGCTGACCAATTTAAATTTTCATTGAACGGACAACAAGACATTGGTGTGAAGTGACTTGTTCGATGGTCGTACCAGGAAACGTGATAGAAATTTGTTGGCTTAAATCCTTATTCTTAAGACGAAAACCGGCAAGCAGGGCCAATGTGTTCAATTCCTGTTCAATGAAAGGTGGTTTGTTTCTAGCTATACAGATAATTTTTCAAGCCAAAGATTTGTTACTGTCTGGAGTGGAGCAAGATCACTGCCGGAAAAGAAGATGTCCGGGTCGTCGGCGTATAAGATTAAATCTTATACGCCGACGTGTGGAGGAAGTATGTACGCTGTCGTTCAGGTATAAGAACAAAAGCGGGCCGAGTATGGATCCCTGTGGTAGTCCAAATTTCAATTTTCCTAGTTTGGACCTTGAGTGCTCGATTTCCGTGTATTGAAAACGGTTACGTAGGTAGCTTTTTACTAGATACGGTAAAATCCCTCTAATTCAACATCTACTTAAATTTTGCAGCAAAATGTAGTGCTTTGTGGAGTCCAACGGCTTCTTAAAGTCAATGAAGACACCTCTTGTGCATAGTTTTTTGTTTAATGTGGTCAGTTATTTTATCTGAAATGTTTAACTATACTAACTCAGTTGATTTTCCTTTTTTGGGAAACCGTACTGTAGCTCTGAAATGACGCTGTTTCTTTCACAAAAAATATATATTCTAATATTAATCACCTCTTCTGTAACTTTTGACATTACATCTGTAACGTGCCGCGTTATTGCGTAGATTTTCTACAGTTTTGACTCTTTCTGAGAGGGGAGCTCAGTTCGAGTGGGTTTGTACGATGCACACTGCAGCAAAATTGCTGGACCGACACTTTTCCTTACGCGCGGTGCCCAAAGCCGGCGCAAAAGAATAACGATAGACGCATAACAGGGGTGGGGCATAGAGGGGCTCCCCCTCCCATCTCCCTCCATTCCTCCCTCCCTCCCTCTCTCTCTCCCTCGGCTAATTATTTATTACCCGCACAACGGTTCTGGCACTCACCACCAGGGAGGCCCTCGAGAAAACGCGCGTCTAGGCCCGCATGCAATCTGCGCTTGGCGTGATAAATTAGGCAGATTGAAATGAAATTTGCGCGTCCACCCTGCGGTTGCGGCGGAGCGCCTGGGCCTCGGAATGCCCGGGATGAAGCCTTCCAACAAAGGTTGTGGTAAGGAAATATTCGAGGAACGTACTTTTTTGTTCCCGCAGCCACGTGGAATATTTTCCGAACTTCACTTCTGCCGGTAATCTCGTAACAGGGGCTTTCATAAGTGTTACAAGGTTTAAAAAGTTTCTTCCGAGGAGCAGCCAAGCCACCAACGTTTAACCTTGTAAATTTGTTTTCTCATTAGTTGTGTGAATTAATGATGGTAAAGGCTTGACGTGCCTGGGAGCTACGGCAGTGCCTCGGCATCCGGAAGAGCTTGGAAAGCAAATTAAGCGCGTTCCGGCTTAGATGGTTTGAGTGAGGAACTTGTTACGCGGTTGCCATCGCGGTGTGGTTTTTCTCGATTTTCGAGCGATGAGCTAAAGATGTATCGAATTCCGCGGTCCGCTCAGTGGGCGTTGGAAACTCAGAGTTTGGTTCACAGGACGAGCAGCTCACTTCTAAAATAATCACTGTACTTCACTTGCGTAAAAAAGGCTAAGACTGAAGAGAGACGACACGACCCACAGCGCATGTGTGTCGGGTTGTTTTTCTTCAGTCTTCGTCTTTTTTGCGCAAGTGAAGTATACAGTATGGAATACCAACTCGCCCGAACCTTCAGCCCATTAAGCTAGATTAATTTGTTTTCGCGCAGTTCTTATAATATATTTTTTATAGATATTGGCAAGAACGGAAAAACATTCGGCTGTCATATATAAGCGTGTTCATAAGGGATGGAAGGTAAACAAGAAAGGAAACACATTCTGGACGTTTTGCCGCTGATGTATTGTAGACTGGGATGCACCGGATGGAGCGCCGCAATGCGAAGAAAATGGGAGAGAGCGAGAAATGAAAATTCCAAGGGCAGTCGACCGCAGTTTTTTTTTTACTGAACTTGATTTCCTGTTTCGTTTCAGTTTCGATTCTTTCACGACTTTGATAAATAGACTCCATCAAACATCGTCGCAATTTACTGCAGGAACTCATAGAAAGTCAATAAATGAGAAAGAGAAACAGTTTGGCTAAGACAACCAGGAAATATCGTCAGAGAGCAAACTTATTTTTTCTGAACTGGCGGTATGCAATATTTTGCTATAGGCGTCAGTGTGCGCACGCACTTTTCATAGCGCGCGCCCACATTTTTTGTGACCGACTCTCGTAGTTCTTTCGTCCAAATTAATTGATCGAATGATTAATTTATTCATTCATTCAATACTCAATTCATTTATTCATAGAACATTTTCGCTACTCGAATGTACCGAGTTGGTAGCCGTTTTTCAAAGTGTCGTCCAATACTCTCGCAGATACTTTGCACTGTGGGTGAGTTTGACTAGAGTAATGTAGTAGTAGTAGTAGTAGTAGTAGTAGTAGTAGTAGTAGCCGTAGTAGTAGTAGTAGTTATGTAGTAGTAGTAGAAGTAGTAGTTGTTCTTGTTGTAGTAGTAGAAATTGTAGTAGTAGTAGTAGTAGTAGTAGTAGCAATAGTAGTATTAGTAGCAGTAGTAGTAGTAGTAGTAGTAGTAGTAGTATTAGTAGCAATAGCAGTTGTAGTAGTAGTAGTAGTAGTAGTAGTAGTAGTAGTAGTAGTAGTAGTAGTAGTAGTAGTAGTAGTAGTAGTAGTAATAGTAATAGTAGTAGTAGTAGTAGTAGCAGTAGTAATAGCAGTTGTAGTAGTAGTAGTAGCAATAGTAGTAGTAGTAGAAAACGCTTATTTGAGCAGCTGAAGTTCTGGGAGTGGTTCTCTAGTCCGGGAATTCATGAGATGAGCAGAAAGCCTTCACTCTGGATGCCGAGAGTTGCTGTACATCCAGATGGCCACTGGTCACCAGGTTATCCCGCAGCTCAGGGGAAACCTACGCTCATGTGGCTTCAGATGTGGGCATAAAACCACAATCATCATGTATTAGTAGTAGTAGCATAAAAATACAATCATCATGTTGTGTATTTTTTTTCTTCTCTGCGTTACTACGACTATGTGCCTTGGTGAATCGCCTTTCTTAAGCCTTGTATTGTCTAAAGTTTAACAGCCCTAACGTTAACCTTGACGAACCGTTAAGCAACATCAAACTTATTGTACATCAAGCTGCGAGTGCCGCTTGATATCGTTGGATTCTGAGCATACCGTTAGGCTTAACGTCAAGCTGAGGCATACCTCCCTCCAAGTCCCCCCCCCCCCCCCCTTCGCACTGGGACAACAGTGGTTCATCTGGCTGGTTAGCAAGATTAACGACGCTCCTGAAGCTTCACGTTACGTTCGCGAAGTCTAGGAAGTTAGGGAAAAAGTCTTCCAGCGCTTAAAAATTGCGGAGGACACGGAAGTGTGCTCATTTAGGAAGATGTTGCGAAAGAATAGGTGGGCTCCGCAGAGCTTGCAAGATTCGTTCGTGATTTGACCAAACCCATTCAGGCCCACCCGCTGGTCGTATCATTATTGTTTAGGGCACGCCCCTTTCGAATTCTGGACCCAACGTAAGACCGGCGTGTATCCACGTCTCCCTCTTCGCTGCAGCAGTTCGGCTTGTTTCTGAGAAAAGCTGACACGCTATCGTTAGGCCTAACGTCAAGCTGACGCAGACAAGTCTCCCCCTCCCGGCGGCGACATTCGATTTCGTCAACAGTACAGAACAAGCCTTCTCTTCACGTCGCAAAGCAATGACTAATAAGGTGATAGGCTGGGCACTGCTTGTAAAGCCATCTAAAGCATACCCACTTTACTATTTACGAAGACATGCTATTTACATGCTATTTACAAAAAGATGGGTATGTCAGTTGATTTAGAACATCTTTACCAAAAATGCCATTCGCTTTCAAAAGACATGTAGGATTGCGAGGGCTCAAACCCTGACTGCTACAAAAAGCGACAGCGACTACACCTCAAAGACACAAAACTCGAACGGCGGTTCCTTTTCCGCTGTTAGTCAATAGAATATCGCTAGTGTTTAAAGAGAACCATTAGACAGGGCTAGAGGCTTTTTCTTCTGTACCGCTTACGAAACGCAATAACAACTCCCTATGCGTCTCCAGCTGTTTGGTCGGCTCCTTAGTAGCAATGACGTCGCGTCTATTGAGCTAGCCCGTCGCTGCCATCGGGTGACGTCCGGCTGGCGGCTACCGCGATTGCAACGAATGGCGATTTTTTTTTTTTGCCGCCGGACGCCGACACCGCTTTTGCACTCCATGACCCACACATCCCGCAATGTAAACGGAGCACGTATCAACAGATGCACACACTTTTTTGTTTGGTACCTCGTGTTTCTGAGGTTCTTTTAGAAAATTATTTTTTCCGGCTCTAATTCCAGACAATTGTAATTTCTCGAGACACAAAAGATTAAACGAAGCCTTATCCAACAAACACCCGTCTCTCATCCAATATCGAAAGTACACCGGACCTCACAATGGGGGGACCGCAGAAGAGCGCAACAGCGCCGTCAGCGCATAGGTCTTTCGTCGCTCGCTTTCGCACGCATGACCGCCGCCATTGGAGTCTCAATCCCTCGGGACCCGCAGCGCGCCTCCGCGCGGTGGCGCTAGCAGAGCGCCTGAAAGTCAGCCAATTAGAACGAAGCGCCGCCTTTCAAACGGTTGGCCACTCTCTTATCAGAAGGAGCCACGCGCGCGGTTTCGGTGAAGCGGCTTTCGAAGCCTGGACCGCGCGCACTGCGGGAAGCTGCTTTGGGAATTTTTGTCGCCTTTTTTTTTTTTTTTTTTTTTGCTGGGGAGGCGATAGGAGGAAATAGGCGGGCATAGAAAAGTGGCCTTCGTCCAAACTGCTTTGTGCCTGGACGATGCAGGATCTTCTCAACTGTACGTTTACAATGGGGCCAGTGGTTCCTTTGAGAGAGTCTAACGGCTCGCGTCTCTCCTGGGATAAGCTATTGCGACATGGTTATGCGTTGTAGGCCTAACACTCGTAGGTAGGTCTGGCGTGTTCGCCTATTCTCTGAATACTCTGAGAGGGTAAAACGATTTACCCGTATGAGCTCCGGTCGTTCGTAACGGGGAGGAAAAAGCTGGGCAGTGAAACCATTTGCCTGTGCCTCGCGCGCTTATAAAGGCGTATTTTTTGCACACTTAATGCTGAGTGGGGCTTTCAAAGAGGCATAAAATTGTGAAGTAAAACGTACGTGTTTTATTTTCTTTATCCGCATCCTTTATTCTTCGTTTGTCTTCGTCAAAATTGCACAATATTCATCTTAAAATTTATCACCACTTATAGATAACCACAGTTTACTGGCATTCATGATGAGTATTGTCCTGCGATGTCGACTATGTTGCTCGGCATATCAAAATAATCTGTAAGTCAACTAGTGTATTTTCGCGCGTATAACGCGCCCCTGCATATAATCGGCACCACCACTTTGATCCCGGCGGAAAAGAAAAAGAAATCATCGCGTTTTGCCCGCACATTTGATACGGGAAAGGCTGCACCAAAGCTACTGCTCAAGCAACACGTCACATACTATGCAAACAGAAAAAGCGTGCATTTAGCAAGCAGAATACACTTACTGTAAGGTGAAAGTCACAATTTACTAATAAAATTCAGTTGTTGAGTGCGCTCGTCCTTGTTGTTTTCTTCCTTTTCCTTGTATGTTTTGCGCAATCGCTGCTAGTGTTACTGCGAGGGAGCTTCACCGCACAACGCGCGTTGCCGTGAAGCTGCACTAAAGGAAAAGCCCCGCGTATTATCCGCACCCCTTCTTTGCCACTGACATTTTCGCAATTTTGTGCGGGTTATACGCACGAAAATACGGCAGTCATTGTCTGCATCTCTTTAAAACTCGGCAAATAAAGAGTAGACTGACGTGGAAGCGAAAAAATGCCGTCGTAAAGTTTAAAATATTGAGGTACAACTTCTCACACTTACTCGGGTACAACCTGAAAATGACAACTGTAGTGGCTCCTGTGTCTAGTTACCTCACCAGATGTTTCTTTGCGCGGAGCAAATAGTGCCTTAATCCGAGTATTTTGAACATAACACGAGTCGTTTCCTTGAAGTTTTCGGACTTAATCTCGTTATAAAATAATGTAGCGAAAAAGAAACTATGTGAGGAAAAGTGTAGACAATGCCACGCATTAACCGCAATTTTCTTTCAAAGCGTTCCCGCACGTTGACGTCTGCAGTGTTCGCCGCTCCGGTGGAGTGATACGCCAGATAAGCTAATGCCGTTCTTAACTTGTGCCCGAGTATATACCAACTCTCAGTCGTGTTAACTACGTTTCTGCTGCTTTGTCGGCTTTTCGATGTTCTAAAGGGTGCAACCTTGATATAACGTTGCCAACATTTTCTCATGCATCACCTGGCCTACGCTTGCGTTCCTTTGCACTCGATAGTACAGCCTTTCCATGCGAACACATAACGTCAATACAATGGTCGGTATATCACCATCGGCAGTATCATTAGCAGCAGCTGTATGTTGATGTTCATAACCGGACAGAGGCCTCTCTAATCGACTACCTACCATCCCTATCCTGCATCTCCCTAGTCCAATCTTTCCCCAGAGGCATCCCCACTACATTTCATGCTTTCCTCTACTTTTGAGCCATTTTGGCATTCATTAACGCTTTTTCTCTCTCCTTACCTCTTTCTTATAATCGCGGCCCTCGGTTTTCATTTTGTTGCTCAGTTTTTGTGCATGTTTTTTACCTTGATGGCAACGGGCAGTACTCTCTCGCTCTTGATGCACAGAGAAAGAGATAGCTAGAGAGTGCTTTATAGGGAACTTTAAAGCTCAACCCTTCTAGCAGGAGGGCTTGCTGCAATCCCCAACGTTCCCTGTTATCTGTTTTGAGATCAAAAGTCCTATCCCCAGCTCCTTCCTTTTCGTATGGCCTCGGTAACACATAATAGGCGTGAAATGCAGCACCTTAGCACTTTCACCTGTTTTTACGACCTGCGCGATAAAGCATTGAATTCCGGGGAGCTCCTGTGATAACTGGGCCTAAGTACCTTCACCTGTCTGAGCGCTAGGCTCAAAGGTTGCAGTGTTCGGATTACAGTGGTAGCCAGTCCGGACACCAAGATTGCTAAAACATTCTGGTGTCACTGATCTGACCCCACTTATTCCAGGGGTTCAGCGACTGCTGGGAAATGTAGGTCTGACAATCGCCGGCACTTCGTGTTAGGGTTGCGATCGAACACTGCACCAGTATACCCAGATCATGGGCTGCCGAGGGAGGGCTCAATTGTGCTTCGGATAGTCTTCCCAGTATGGTTGCACCTAGTGTCACTAAACGTTACAGAGTATTGACACTCTTTCCTCCCATTGTTCCGTGCAGCCGCCGTGATCATTGGTCAGTTGGCATCACGTGACATTTGTTTACACTGCGACGGTTCATGGGTGCCGCCATTTTGTTGTTTATGCGTTTTCTGTCGGTCGTGGTAGTCTCAGCTTGTCCTCCGTGCTTTGCCGCGGCGCGCGACTGACGTCGTTCCGAACGCGAATAAAAGATAACGCACTTCGCCGCATTTCATCCGCGGATGTGTGTTCGAAGATGCTGTGTTGCTGCGTCTTCGACAGTGTTGTTTGCAAATTACCCCGTCAAAGTTAGCGGTGAGGTCGCTGAAGTGGCAATCTGGCAACACTGATAAACACCAAAATGGCCACCGTTGCTCACATGCGTGCCTCAGTGACGATACTCTGTATCTTATCTAGTGACACTAGTTGCACTTATCTATTTTCAGCTCAGACGTCCGTGACAGTGTTATTAGTGGGAAACTGCTGTGTGCCCAGGCGGAAGAGCCGTTCTTGTGAGCAGCGGAGGATACCGAAAACCTGAGTGCCGTCATCTAACCGAAAAAAAAAACGTGTCAGGGACGAGTATCGAACCCTGGTACCTGTAGCTACAAACAAGTCACTTTACGACTACACTAAGCCAACGCCACGGCAAACGCGACCTTTGAGCTAATATAAACAAAAGGGAGGCAAGAGGAGAAAAAGTTCCCTCGACACTGAAGTTGGCTCACGTGTTTGACTGCGAAAGGCTTCCGCTCACTATAGTTATCGGCTACATCGCATCTGTGTCATGCTGCTTCCGTGCATTTACCATAATACCGTTTCTTATCATCTCAATACGGAGTTAGGATTATTGTGAGGGAAGGAAAGGAAAGCGAAGGAGGCGCTCACACAATCAACCTGCAAAGAAGGCTTTTGTAAGTATCGGCAGGGGAAGTCACACAGCTTTGGCATCTGTGGTACATAAGTAGGCTTAGCGCCCCTAGGAATATCTTTTAACGCGAAAGTGTTGTATTCCCGGATAGGCAAAGATTTGAATGACGTCATATCCGTCACGGAACTGATGCCAGTTCAACGAAGAAAGCGGCCTGTAAAGGGTGCACCCCTGCACACATGGTCTGCGTGTGTGGAAGCAATCTTTAGTACTAAACAGTACCTTATACTTGCGGTTGTTTGTTTTCGGGTTTTATATTTTCACACGCAAGTGTTTTATGCCGGTATACAAAATGATTTGACGGACGCCATATCTGTCCCGGAAATGACGCCAGTACACCTTTGACAAATCGACCCGGCAGCAGAACGTCGCTCACCAAGCACACCCACAAGAAAGCCGCTGACCCGCAAATAATGCGCAGCCGCAGATTTCGCTGCACGTTTCACTTTCGTGTTTTACCGATTCCTATGACAGAGGAATCAACCACCGCTTTTTTTTGTAAAGCATAGAAAAGCGCATTCTTGGGCTAGTTGGTTCTTCATACTTAGACGTAAATCTGCACACACGGGCGTGAATAAAGTTTATTCTCACCCACTCGCTTAACTAGACCTCGCCCCAATTGAATACTGGTTATTTATTCACATGTTTCTTTGGATAATTTACGAGTATAAGTTTTATTCAAATACAGTTGGCTCTCGCTAAGACAAACGCTGTTCAGACAAATTTTATGGTTAAGATGGTCAACACGTTCGCTCCCTTGTAACGTGCACAATTGACGAAAAACATCCGCCTAATACGAATTTCTAATAAAATGAACAAATCTTCATGGTCCCTTCGAGTTGGTCTTAACGGGAGTTTATTGTATTTCTCGCGAAAAGCGGTCTGTTACCAGTCAAGGCGTAGGAAGAACTCATATGCTCACAAGTTACCCAAATCTGGACCTTTGTTGAAGATTTTTGGTCAGTTCGTTGATATCTGCCCGAGAGCGGTCATCAAGCAGTTCACACAACTTTCAGCGCGTCTCATTTTCTTGCACCGAAGACACTTAACAATTAGAAAAAAATAGAGACAAAAAAGAACACAAGTGAAAATAAAAAAGAGTGATACGAAACGAAAGTTCTTACCAGTGGGAGGGGGCCCCTCACTGCGGTGCCCGCGCTCGTCATACGAAACCAACTAGTGCGCCTAACGAGGCGAAAAGAATTGCGGCAATTTCAAGGTCAATGGCTAAACTAGGCAATTATCCTCTCACTGCGGTCTTTGCCGGTCCTTTTTTTTAACCGTTCGCGGCACCAAGCTTCTGCACGGCGGGCTAACTAACTGCTCACACTAACACTGCTTGCTACGCGTATCGACTCGGTCCCTGAAGCAACTGTGTTATGATGGTAGGTCTAGTTTTAAAACTGGTAGCACAAAAATTGCGCTAATTCTGTCAGGTCGCGATTCCTCTACTGGATTCTGGTGAAAATCTGGTTATTGACTCTAGCACGGCTCTACCCTTCATGTCCATACCATTTGTCGGTGGATACATTTGTGCGTCTATATTGGGGACCCTCGTTATTGTTCTTTTATGTCTGCAGCAAGTCTAAGTTAACCCATATCTTCCGCGTCGCTAATTCGCATAATCACCTATCGCTACAGTGAAGAAGATCTGGGCATGAGATGCTTTGATGACTTGCAAGCTTCACAAACAGACGAAGAAACACGAACAAGAAAGGCAAATAAACCGCCGTGTCCGTTTGTTCGTGCGCATTCATTCGCCCCGTTTTCAATTGATTGTTGATCTCAACTACTCTCTTCCAATGATAGCTTCGGCTGGCCAAAATGGCTGTTGATGCCGGCAGCGCTCAAGCACGTTCGACTAAGCACGCTTCAATAAAGCTTCGATAAAAGCCAAGCTTTCACTTCAGTAAACATTTCACAGCGAAGCTTTCAGCCTCTCGTTGGTCAGAAAATTTTGTGTCGTAAACAAAAAAAAAAGAAACATCCCCCTCGCGAGGGGCACGATCAAATGCAGAGCATTTCTGCGGGGGGGCGCGCCTGCAACTCGTATGGATTACGTATTGGTTGTTGTTGTTGTAATTGTTGTCTTCTAGTGTAGACATTGTCGATGAAGTCGATGGTGAAACGTGCCGTGAACCCCCTGCCGCGGCTATAACGCAACGTGGAGCGGCTATGACGCAACGTGGCGCGGCTATGACGCAACACAATCCAACACAATCCTCTTTAATCCAATCTAAGCTAATCCAAGCCAATCCAATCGAATCCAATCCAATGCCCCTCGCGAGAGAGTGTTATAGCGCCGAAATCGCCACCACGCGAACGCGTGATGCTGACGTCATGATCACGCCACAGATTTTAGCGACCGCAGCGCGCGCGAACGACATATGTGGTTCAAGCGCGAACCGACCGCGGCGAGAGAGTGCGATGCCAGCGCCGCACCTGTTCTTGCGCGCGAACCTAACGCGGCGAGAGAGGGTATTGCGCACGTCCCCACCTGTTGTGCGCCCGAACCGAACGCGGCGAGAGAAGGCGTTGCGAGCGGAGAGAAGGCGAGGAGGACGCGGGGGAGAGGGCGCACCTCTGGCCGACGGTTGAATGAGTCAAGGATATAAGGCACGTTCGTAACCTTCCGTTCTGTGTCGGCTTTGTGGCTCAGTTGGTAGAGTACCGTGCCCCTTGCGTTCCACCCGCAGAGTCGTAGGATCGCCGGCAAGTATTTATATAGTGTAGGGGGAGCGATGCGGACGCGGACTACGGACGCCAACGCGGGTGACATCGTGAGTTACTAAAATGCTCTGCATTTAAAACCCGCGCAGGACCCAGCAGTTCGCTCCCAAGACGCCGAGCGCATGCGTCTTCAGTATTCGTTTAAAGCAAAACCACGAAACAAGCTTGGAAACCGAATGATGCATGATAAGGAGCCTGTGAACAGTGGTGACCTCCTCCCCCTTCCCCTTGTGCTCCGGTAAAGATTAGGTTTGCAGCTGCTCTCGAAAGGGTAGGGGGGTTGACGTCATTCAAGGGCTAACGCAATCGTCAGGACCCGGCATTTGCTGTTAGAGAAGCCGAGTGCAAGCGACAAGCCTGCCGAGACAACAACGAACATCTCATACCCTACCCCATCAGCACGTGTAGGGGTTTACAACAGCTTCACTGGACCTCCACGTTCGCAGGGCGGGATGGCGGCCATTTTCTCTGTCTCCCTCCTCACCCCTGACACCTCGCCGTTATTCTGAGAGAAAACACCTTTCGATTGATTAATTGGATGCTCGATTGATTGATTGATTGATTGATTGATTGATTGATTGATTGATTGATTGATTGATTGATTGATTGATTGATTGATTGATTGATTGTAAATATTGATTGATTGATTGATTGATTGATTGTAAATATTAGGCCGAACTTACACCCTGGTCAGCCTGCGCATTATACGGCATTGTTAATAAGGCGTATGGCCTGTGTGCCTGAAAGTAAGCACCTGTTTGTATACATAGATATAATATTTTATTGTGGGGAAACTGTTACTAGTGAGTTTGACGAGTTAAATAAACAGAGGATCATGCAGTCAGTACGCACAAAAAAATTCTTATTCACCATCACGACGACTGCATATGCCATGACGAGTGCTTTTCGCATGGAAGGCCGATGGACATGTCTCCCGGAATCTCGAAGAGTAGTCTTCGAAGTTCCTCAGTGTTTTGCAGCCTAATGTGCGCGGGGGAACAAAAATATAGAACAACACAACGTCTCACAACGCACTCAGAAAGAGGACGGCAAACTTGAATAACTCAAATACCGCCGGAAGCAGGGAACCAATGGTAGGCGGCCGCTTTGCCGTGCGGAAGGCTTCCGTTCTCGAATGTGCCGGGCCTACCTGCTTTACAGCCGACAGGACGACGGCCCTGCTTCGGCCCGTTAAGACGGAGGCTGCAGATTATGTGCCTCTTTTAGGGACGTAGGCAATACGGGAATGGGATTGCCGGGCGGGAAGTCAGCGGACCGGATATATATGGCCCAGTCATGCGGGAATCAATAGCCCGGCTGAAAGATGGCTGAACAGGGGAAGGCGGGGGAAAGAATAAAAAAAGTACTCCGGCTATTCACCGTCCTGTCGTTATGCGCGAGAATACAGGGCTACAGATGGCTAAATAAGAAGTAGTTCGTTGCGAGGGAGCGATGAATTATTTGAGCCGGAGGATTTGGAGCGCTCGAGGACGATATGAAGCTACCAATTCTGGGGCAAATACGGCGAGGGAGGAACCACTGCTGTGTTCTTCTTCATCTTGTGATTCGCGTATCGCTTTCGAGATCCTTCCCGACGATTTCGTGCAAACGCAGCTCAACGTGAGCTTGTTTCCCGCTTTTACCGACTTCGACGTCTCAAACTTCCCCGAGGTATAGTTTTCCTTTTTCCAGGTTTGGCTTGACATGTAAGGCATTCCCTGAGTGAGTTTGAGATAAATGTCTGGCTTCAGTGATGGCGCGGGCCACAAGACGCCATTCTTATCGATCAGACGGTAATAATTTCGGGAAGCTGTCAAATCTCTATGTCTGCTATTTTTTGTTTTTTTGAACGTAACCCACCATTCATTCTACTCTTGGTTAGCCCTTTACTGCCGAGGAGTGCATTGGCCCTGAATGCCACTTTCTTCCGTACGTTCTTTCGAGCCCTTGGTCTAAGCTGTGTTTTCGCCACGAAGAAGGAGAATTCGTATGAAGTGTAGGATTAAAATGTAGGGCCGTCGGACCTAGTTTTAAGAGCTATTTTCATTCTGTCAAAAAGAGGGACAGGTAAGATTGGTGTGGAATCTTGCCAAGGAAGTGAATGAAGGAAGCATAGCATCTAAGGAAAGAAGGATAGAACTCATATACACCCTCCCGACAGCAGGAATAGATAGACGCTATAGCTTAGGCTACGACAGAAACACGTATGCTGAAAGGTGAGGCTAACGCCAGCCACATAAGGGAGAGCGCACTAGGCGAGATGACATCAACTCTGACGAACTTCGGAGGCTAACATGTCTCAATAGAACTGTTTCGTTACATTATTCCTCTTTCTACAGTGGTCATTTGGCACGAAACACATCTCTGCGACTCGTTCTTCACTTCCCGCGTCTTCGTCTTCAACTTAATCCGCCGTTCATGGCGTATCAAGCAATTCTTTCTGGCAACCTTGGTTCTGTTACGCCGACGACTGCACTGCCCTCTTGATAGGCGCACTGTAGGCAGAGCATCAGAGTGCGCGATGACAACGTTGCCAGTACTTCCGTGAAAGTGGGGTCGATTAAGATCAAGACTATTCTGAGCTTCGCTAATGCATGGTCCTGGAACGTTTGCTGGGTCTTGTTCTGCGCTAACATGTTAGATAGGCAACAGGCATGTGACGGGGTTAGCTTTTAACCTACAGGCGAGTTTTACAAAACTGGGTTATAATATACTCCGTGTTGTTTCTTTCGGCATGGTCAACGCACGGGTGTTACGAGGTGGGTGCAGACAGTGAAGTTCTTCGCTAAAGAGACATAGAGTTATTACCGTGCAACTGAATCTGAATTACCGGTGTGGCCAGGTAGCTAGTCTGATAAGACTACCCTTCGGCGAGCGGATAGATATTACGCCCAACTTCCGAAACAACAATGGGTTCGTATGAAATAGGGTTCGCCTAACCAGTGAAAAAGCTTCGGTTGATTCCTCCGCCAAAGAATTAGTAAAGCTCGAAATTGAAATGTGCACCGAAATCTGCAGCTAAGCGTGATTTGCTGGTCGGCGGCTGTTTTGTGGGTGTGTTTGGCGAGCGACGTCCTGCTGGCGGGTCGCTTTGGCAAACGTGTGCTGGCGTCATTTTCGTGGCGCATATGACGTCAGTGAAATTTTGGTGTATCCCGGCATAAAACAGTTTCATGTTAAAATATAAAACCCGAAAACGAACAAGCCGAAGTACAACGTACTGTGTAGTTCTAAAGGTTGCTTCCCGGCAAGAACACCGTATGTGCAGGGATGCACCCTTTACAGGCCGCTTGCTTCGTCGTACTGGCGTCATTTCCGTGACGGAAATGACGTCGGTGATATCTTCATTATTCCTGGAATAAAACACTTTCGTGTTAAAATGCAACAGGTTAATAAATCCACGCTTTCAGCCAGCGATGCACAAATATCTTGCAAAACGGATGAATGGTGTACAGTAATTAGCATGCTAGCATACGATTCAATGTCAAGGAGCTTAATAAAAATACAATCATTGGCCGTGCACCAGATGCCTTGCTGTTCATGGCTGCCTTCTTACTTACTTAATAATTTTTTCCTTTCATTCAATTCGTTCACTTCTTTCCTGAAATCCCTTTAAAAGACCGATTTTGCTTTGCTTCTTTTTCTTCCGGTTGTTCTGATTTTTTTATGCAACACTCTACCCTCAAAAAAAAGGAAGAAGTAAAAATAAAAGACCGCGGAAAGAACCAAGGAAAGAACAAACGAGGGATGTGCGGGTGAAGAAACTAAACTCGATTAACAGACCTTGCCGCTCGAAAGCGCCCACCGGGAACTGTAGACAGCGCGCACATCTAATTAACACTCACCGCAGAGCCATTGTTTTCAGGGAGCAAACTCTTCGTTCCCTTCGCGAAGAAAAAAAAATAACTACCCACAGAAGCCGGAGTTTCCGCGCGCGTACTCGTAACTTTGAAAAGGGCGCGCAAGACACGTTGCGAGCTCTTCCCGGCAGTCCTACGCTTTTGTCTCTGCCCTCCGCAATGCTTTCGGGCAGAAGTCTGCCGGACATTCGTTAATAATATTATTGTTTATGGGGCGCTCATTAAGGGTTAACGGCGCGTGACATGCCCCGTTTAGAAGGAGCGGTGTTTCCGGCGGAAAAGTATATAGAAAGTGTGGAAGAGGAGAAAAGTTGTCTGTACTCTTAACAGAGCGGGGATTCCTGCGTGCAACAGAAGGTAAAAAATGGCGCTATATAAAAAGGGGGGAAAACGAGAAAACTGGCGCACACTACAGCTGAGAAGGAAGCGAAAAAAAATATGGCTTTTTTAGGAGAAGTCGAGTATGGAGGAAGACCGATGGGGCTTCTGTTTACTTGCATAGCTTTCCTCCCTTCGTGCGGTAATAAAATTTCCAGGGAGGGGAACAAATATGGTGGGGTATAGAAATAAACGGAGCGGCGTAGCTACAAAACGAAGGGACGAAACTGAAGTTCTCGGTTACGGAGGGACGGTAGCTGTAAGCGCTCTCTGTTTTGCAGGCAATACTTTCGTTGGAAACGTCGTTGAGGCGAGGGAACGGGAACGCATTGTCCGAAAAATAAGGCCAGAAAAAAAATATAGAAATAGCCTGCTTCGTACGAGGGAACGCCGAATGATGGACCAACATTCCTCTCGCATCTCTTCCCAGCCATTGTGTCGAGGTGGTCTTTTAAACTCTTCTGAGCGAAAATTCCCGGATTATATTCCGGGAACACAATTGCTAACGTCACGAAAAGTTCTACAAAATGTCTGTTTCAAACTATTTTGAAATTGGGTCAGGTTCGCAAACAAAAATTCAAGGGCGGTCACAAGACGCTTTGACCGCCCAAGAAAGAACACTGTGTTTAAAACGCAGCCATTTTCATTCTGTTCCGCAGCACGGCTGTACAGTCGTCAAAACTGTTAACAACAACAAAGAACGAGGTGCCAGCGTAGGCACAGAGCGGCAGCTTACGATAGCGCTCAAGCTGCTACGCCAGGGTGCGCGCATGCGCTGAAGCACCCGAATGCAGTAGGGCAGCGTCGTGAGGGCCGCAAAAGATGCGGCTGTGGATATTGTGAGCTGCCAATCTGTGCGTAGGCAGGCACCTTGTGTTTTGTTGTTGTTAACAGTTTTGACGACTGTACAGTGATGGGAGCCTTGCACGAAACCTTCCTAGGGTAAAAAAAAACAGGAGTCTTTTTTTCTGTTTTGTTTTGTGTACTAGTAACAAGGTATCAATATACCGCTCCTCTAAACGCGGCTAGCAGGCGGAGACGGAAATGCAGGCCGAACGTTTGTTTCGGCAGGGGAAAATGGAAGAACGAACATTAGCATTTGAGTAGTACTTGAACATTCGTATTCGATAATTATTTTAATAATGGTAGCAACGTTAAAGCAGCAATGCAATATCTCTCCTTGCACGGGCACAAGTTCAAATTTCAGCCATTTTGCTCTGCTTTGAGCTGACAGCAAGCCTTGCAGGTGTCCATAGACGTTGCTAATTATATCCAATGTTAAATAAGGTTGCTTATTTGTTCCAGGTTTCCAGGCATCAGTTAACGATGACACATGTTTGCCTGTACTGAAAAAAGCATCGCGTTGGAAATGAAATTTCGTTATCGATATGGTCGCGTAAAAAACATTTATACCTTCACATAGTAACGCAATAAAACCTTAGATTCACCGAAGTCTGGATCTGCTTCCCAGTGCCAGAGTCATCGTAAACAATATTATCCCCTTAAAGCGTCTATGAGAAAACAATGTCATGAATCCCGACGTACGAAGAAGTTTTGTCAGAAAAGCATTGTTTCTAGGGGGTTCTTTGTAAGAAAAAATAAAGTAATGTTAGGATTCGCGCAGAGTCAGACGCTTTTTGTTGTTTTTGTTTGATACTAACGTACACCAAAACGTTTGCTCAAGAATGCCTTCAATATAGTTCTCTTTTTTTTTAGCGCAGCCGTTTAGAGCTATTCCGTGTAAAAAAAGACAAGCGCGGAAATTCTCCCGATACAGTGAGTTTATATTTGTAGCACATGAACACGTAAGAAAATATCAAGATATTTTGAAAAAAGCACGGGAACGACAAAGCACCTGTGGACCGCCAAAGCACTTGATTAGGAGTTACAAATGTAGCTGTACACACGACATCATCAACCGATGACGAAGAAACCTCATGTGTGACCAAAGTTTACCTAACCTAATTACCTAAGCTTACCTCAACTACACTGAATCGGATGAGCATGCAACTGAGGGGAACGCGAATACAAGGGGAAATGTAAAAAAGACTAGCAAGTATTATGACCACGCCAAGATAAACACTGATAGATCCGCGCTTGTGCATAATGCCGCTATTTAATCTGGTTGGCGGTTGAATATTTTTATGAATAGGGAAAAAGCCCAGACCGTAATTAAAACAGAAACAACAAATCTACCCTCAATTCGATGAATTTACACAAAATCGGTGTTTTTTCTTACACAGTTTGGCTGAAGCGCATACAACGTTTCGCTGCAAGCTTTTCTTCCACCCCAGTAACGCGCATATAAATTGCCAGCGCCTTAGTCGCCGACTCCCATGAGAACCCGCTTAATTTTCCAAACCTGCAAAGGCGTGGGGCTTCTAAGCTCCACTGAGCACTCGGCGCCCGAGAGGCCCTTAAATTTATGCTACATGAAGCAAAGCGAACAATAATAAGAGAGGAGATAAGGGGATACCTTGTGGAGTTCCCCTCGACCCGCTGTTCTTATAATTTTTGTATGCATTGCTTTGCTCCCTTTAAATAGACAGCCCGCCAACGGTGACTGTTTATGTCACAGACATCTAGTTAAAGGTCTGCGGTTTTGTTTTTGGCGTGTGGTTTTGTTTTTGTAAAAAAGTATAGTGAGCGCCGGTTGACTTTTTTAACACTACACTACACGAGGGTAATTAAGGCCACAAGCGCCCGAATCTACCGTAGGCGAATTATATAGAGTTTAAAAAATGAAATGAATGAAAACAAATGAAATGAAATGAAAACAAAACACTACAAAAATCACCACTCACCACGGTACTGTTTGCGCAGTTAATATTTGAGAATGCACAGGCCTCACGGGGGAAGAGCAGACGTCGACATCAATAGCAGCGCCTCCGGAAAAGAGGTCCGACATGGCAAGAGCGAGAATCCCTATGGACAGCGGTACAGGCATGGCACGCCTATGAGAGCGGGACCCTTGACGATAGCTGTGCTCCAGTTACCCGCCTCTTAAGGACTCCTGCCCTCAGAAGGGAACTGAAGTTCATACGCCGTTCGATGCCTACGACGGGTCGCCGTGCGGCCCTTCGTCGTTAAAATCACAGGGACCCGTCTTCTCCACGTTGACGCCGCAGACTCACTCACTTTGATGACGATAGATGAGAGGATGCTGGGAACCTTCCTAAGGACTTCTTGCACTTCTTGAGATCTTCGGGTTCTTGTACGTGGGTCCGATGAAGTGGTTGGCTCCCTTGCACTGCTATTGTTTTCTTGCCTGCTGGCAATGACTGGTTCTGAAGGCGTCCGTCTACTTAGAGTTAAGGTGCATGTGCTGTAATAATCAGGCTGCTAAGGAACGTCTAGATAATGCCTAACGAAAGCTCAACTTTTGCTGCACTCTTTACAGGTCGACACAACCGATGCTGAAACTAGAAAAAAAGTATTACCGCAGATATTTATGCAGTTTTGTAGTACGACGATCATAGCTTTAAAAGTGCCCTGCCTAATAACCGGTTGCAGATCAAAAGCTGCTTGGTTTAAAGATTTACCTTCACGACCATTTCAAGGCGAGCATTCAAGATCCTCTGTAGACTTTTGAGACGTTATCACAATTTTTCAGAGGACGTGAAGGAAAACTTTGTTAATATCAGCATAACGAACCATGGTTCCTATTGATGACTAGAAAGTTTGAAATATTGTTTATAAGCCTGTGAGCCATTTGAGTGGTAATGTGAATTAGTGTATCGTGTGGATGCGTACATTGAAAAGGGTCGGTTTGAAAAGATACATCATTATGTTTTCATTGCTGGGCTGGCTGCGCTTAATATAGCAGTGCGGTCATATTCAGCACAGCCAGCCAACCACATGAAAAACTCAAGAATGTGCCTTTTTTGCCTGACCGTTTTGATTTTACGCAGACAATTAAATTACGTTATACCTTGCTGACAGACCAACAGGCACTACTCAGTATTTGTCTTTGTGCTAGCAACAAACAAGACCATGTCTCTGCTTGTCAGATTTTTTGACCCACACCGTTTTTTTAACAACGCCAAAGTTCCCGGTCATTCAGGAAGTTAAGCATTGTAGCAGGTTAAACACCCCCATGATCGGTGCACCTTACCTCACGTACTTAGGATTACGGTTAGTGGTGTGGACGAAATTCGCAAAATTCAAATTTCCTCAATTTAGCGGCGCCGATGGTTGAAACGCGAAGCTTTTTTACGTGCGAAAATCAAATGGCGAAGTGGCAGAGTCGAAGCCGCTGCAATCAAAGTCAAAGCGTCAACGATCAAAGAGAAAACTGCCTGCGAGTCGAAGTACAAACTCAGACGACAGCAAACGAATCGCTCACGAGGAAGCTGAGCGCCGCATCCCCTCCCCCCACAACAATCTTCGTCCGTGTCGGAATGGCGCAATCGAATAGACGTCGGCTTCATGACGCGAGGGGCCTAGGTTCGATTCCAACCATGGGAAGCATTTTGTAGCGTAAGCTACACTGACCGAGGTTGAGCAGTTTCGCGTGGGCCGTCAAGGGCCGTTCTGCGCAAGCGCGAGGAGCATTGGATTGGTTTAGATCCCATTGGCTTGGATTGAATTACAATAAATTGGATTGTGTTGGATTGAAATCCAATCTAATTGGAGTACGGGTGTGTAGAGAATTGGGTCTGCACATTCGCCGGTCTCCGCATTCCAGAGGAATGACGTCATAGCCGCGGCAGACGCACTGGCGCTGGCGCGTGCCTAGCTGTGCGCCTCCGTTGCGCCGTGGCTAAGTCTGACGCTGCGCAGGAGCCGCTTGATAGCCGTTTCGCGTGGCTCCTGAAGAGCCGGGCTGCGCATGCGCGAAGAGCAGTGACTGGTCTGGACTGGATTGGATTGGATTAGATTGGATTGGGTTGGACTGGATTGAATTGGATTGGATTGGATTGAAAATAGTTTTAGCAGCAGTAAGCATAATGAGCCAATCCTAGACAACCAGGAAACATAAGAATAACCAGCTGAACCTTGCTCACGCTACGAATATCCTGGAATAGCCGAGCTAAGCTACTGTTAATTTTTCTCTTATGTCTTCGTCTTTATCACCATGCGCCCTCCGATTTTGTGAAGTTGGTTTTCCTCCAGTAAGTTTTAGGTAACTATACCACCATAGTGAGGCCAAAAAAACTCCGCTTTAAAAACCGTCTTATGTCCGTGCGAACCAGGCGGTATACGACACGAGACCGGACAGTGCCCTGTATCGTTTCGCCTTTGTCGTCCTGTCGTTGCACTGTTTTTTTTTCGAATTAAATCCTGTAACACAAGTCCGCATCAACACACTCTAACGTGTTGTCGAGATTTGTATTGCTGAAGCAGTTCCAAAGCGCAGGTGTGAGTGAGTGTTTGGTCGCGAGTCTTGAGCGTCGATCTAATTTTTAGGCTCATCATGTTGAAGCAGAACAGCAGTAACTTCATAAATGTGTATGCTGCAGCTATTACAGTATACTACCACAACCTTCCTCACCCCGTTGTAATCGTTCTTCACGGGTATACTCTCCCGAAAAAGCAATATTCATCGCGAAGTGTGAAATCTGCGTGAAATATACAAAGACAACAAGCATAAAAACATGGAACGATCGCTGAGCTAACAACTCGGGCAGAGCTTTTCTCTTGACTAGAAATGAACCAGGGAACAAAAGGTACTGTGCTATACTCGCTGTTATAAGTTGTCAGTCCAGCAACATTCCCGTCTTGTCGTTTTCATCAGTTTCGCGCTGCTTTCACACTATGTAATCATGTCAAGCCTCCCACCAGGCTATACGGTCCCAGTATTTATCCTAGCTCTCACAATGCTGTTCAGTCGTGTGTGCTGATTTTTGTTCATGCATACCAACTCATTCATAGTCTCCTGCATTCGAATGCTTATAATGTTCCCAGGACTACTCTAAAATCTCTAATTAACCAAGCAGAGCCTAACCGCATCCCTCTAATTGTTGCTCATGCCGGGCCCGTTTTCCTTATCGACATTTTTACGACCTCCAAACAGACGTCTCTAATAGGCGTCCTCACGAGTCCAATGACATTTCCACGCTCATGGCGGCATTATTTGAATTCTAATTAGAAGAGAATTCCAGAGCACACGGGGGTGGCTGTTTACGCACGTAAAATAAAACCGGAGAGAGAGGATCTCGAAAAGAAGATTTTTAATCCCTGATTCGTTTCACAACAAGAGAAGCTGTCCCTGTTCCCTGCCGGGCTGCTTATACAAACAGGGCCGTTCTCTGCGGAATTAATCAGGGCATAAACGCGGAGTCAAGTCTACCGGGAAACCAAAACACGTCCACTAAGACCGTCCCCGTCTTGGAGAAACAAGAGAAAGAAAAAAAGATCAAAACCTTCTACTCACTGTAGAAGTAAATCAGCTCGAAACAGAAATTCTCGCATGCATAAACGACAGGGCTGCGCCCACCACCGGCTAGAGAACAGTGCCGAAGCCGGGGGCTGCTCGGAGCGATCAGTGGGAAAAACGCAGAGCGCTTGCCCGAGACTCGACTCGAGCTGAGGGTATTTGCATATCACTATTGAATATTTCCAGCCTTCTGTCCCTCTGTTCCCCCTCTCCCACACTACCTCCCATAGGAAGCGTGCCAATCGATGCAATAGCCTCGCGAAGCAAAAAGGTGGACATAGCATCAAGGAGGCAAAAGATCGCTTGGCGCGTTCTCTTCTCAGCCTGGGTCCTGGCCGTACAGTCGAGGAAGTTCGAGTCGCGCGGCAGCGTTGGGGATGGAATTCTTATTCCACTTCCCTTTCCCACAACCGTCGTCACCCCTGGGGAATATCTTATGCAGTCCGCGATTCGGCTGCGGTCGCGGAGGACCGGTTCCGACGCGGCCACGTTGGGAAAAGCGACTGCTGGGGTGTGAAATATCATCGGCGTATCGCGCACTTCGCAGTTGACCGGCGAACCCGGGGTGGCCGCACCACCTGTTGACGTGCACGGAGTCGCCAAAAATGACGCGTGGACCATGAGCGCGCTCGTGGGGATCGGAGATTGTTTGGGGCTTCGCTGGACGGCCGTAGAACTGTTTACTTGCTGGGGTGCCTAACGTTCCATGGTCAACTTATTTTGGCATTCGGTACTTGTGATGCTGGAATGGCGGAATCGAATTGCATATGCCTGAAGTGAATTGATGTCAGGAAGCGAGCGGCGTGAGAAGAGGGACGGTGTTCACTTGTAATGGTGGCCACGTAAGAAAAGCTCCAGTAGTATTTAGAGTACTTTTCATGGAGTGATTCGATACTGTATCATAACGCGCGGTATGAATTTAGGAGATCTGTTTCATTCTCGCATATTGAATACTGCAAACGATTTGATGACGCGTTCAACAATTCACTGAAAACAGGGCATAATTTAACACATACGCCATTCGTCGGCTCTCTTTCCTATGTGATACATATTTGTAGCGCTTACGTATCCAATCAGGTGTACATGCTTTCTATCTCATTCGTGCCGTCATCGTGTCACAACTTCGTCCAACTACTACAATCTGTAATCTACCTTACATTTATACCATGCTGAGGTGCTCTTGCTCATTCTGCGTCTTTTCTTCTTCTTCTCTTCCAGTATCGATACAGGGGCGCAAAGAAGCCCTTGGAGGAGCGACGTCACAGAAGTTTATAGGATTCATGCTCGTAGTGGAATCCCAAGATCAAAATAGGATCACCCAAGACGTTGGGAATTTTCAGGTGAGTATTTGCGGCAACGTCTTTTTTGCTACACCCATTGCAGAAGGTCGGTAAAAAAAGCCTATTACGAACTCAGTCGACTCGCTTGTTGAACGAACTGTGTCCGCTTGCCACAGTCAGTTACAAATGGAAGCTTAACTACACAGGTGGTTGCAAAGTTTAGAGGGGAGTAGGCAAGTTTAGAGTGCAATACAAGTTTGGATTTTACTCGTACAAGCTACACTTATCCTACGAGGCCATAGAATTTTATACTAATATACACTAGAGGGAAAACTGGTGCCACTGTCTAGGGGAGCCGCGCTTCAGCGAGTGTTCCGTCATGTCCCGGCCAGGCACATTTCACTTGTCCTTGGCAAGGCTCGTGAACAGGCTGAAAAGTTGCCTCTGGCTGCAAAAAAGCAACAATATTACTGTAGCAGATTAGTTAAATTTGTTTTGTTATTTTAAAGTTGAACTTCCAAAAAGATATATTTGTAAGAGATTATTTAGGAGCTTAAAAAGAAAGAAAGTGCCACCCTTGTTTTGTTAACTTTCACTCCGAGGCAAAAAAGAAGCCACGTGGCCAGCCAAGCCAAATAGGCGAGGAACGTCGCTAGCTGCACTGGCGGCGCCCACGACTGCCCGCGATTGCAGCACCAGATTTTACTCTAGTATATATTAGTATGAAACTCTGTGTACGAGGCATGCCGTTATAGTGGGCAGCGAAATAATTTTGACCAACTGCGGAACCCGGGCGTGCGGCCAAATCTCGTCTGTTTTAGGCGTTAAGTACTCACTTAAGTATTTCCATTGGCTGATTAAAATGCACTACCAAGGCACCAGTGGCCAGTTATAACTTATTCGGAATGTTTAGGTCGAGTTGCTCCTGATGAGGTATCTGACTATATATATGCATGTGCGAGAGTGGCTTAGTGGCCAAAGCATCACACTACTGAGACCGCGCTTAATGTATGAGATCCATCGAGGCATTAGCAATAATTTGTACGTGGAAATTTTGCGCATCGGTTGAGCGGTGCAAGGCCTTATAATATGGCACGTAAATATACAAAAAAATTAAAATTTTGGGAGTTTCGTGGTTTCTACCTACCTAAGCTATACTTCGGTTAATAAGGCGCACCGTAGTGGCGAGGCCGCATTAACTTCGACCGCCTGGGTACCTTTAATTCCCGCCTAAATTTCGACACACGGAAGTTTTCGCTGTTCACCTCCATCCAAAACACTCCCGGGCCATCTCCCCAAGCATGAAACCTGGCGAGGGCAAAAGCATGCAGTGTATAAGTGCATTCTTGGCGCCTTGGCGTTTTTGCCTACGGAGAAGAAACAGTTTGGGGGTATATGTATATAGCTTTGCTGTAAAAGTTTTGAAGCACGAAGTGTTCTAGCTCAAGGATCTGGATAACGAGTGTCCCGGTGTGTTCTCTTGGTACGCGTTACAATCCAGCGCGAGGCGTTGGAAAATTGGTGCCCCGGTGTTTTAGTACCGCGACTACATGATACGATATATGACGACGACGACAAGAGACGCTGACCACCCGAACCCTTTAAGGGGCTTCGCCCCTAAAAGCATCCACCGCGGCCAGGATATCGAACCCGCGTTGTCGGATTTAGCAGCACAACGCCTTAGTCACTGCGCCACACCAGCTAGTGGCATGTTATTATCATTTTGGTGAGGTTTGATGGAATTTTCAACGGCATTTGGAAAAAATTTGGATTGGCGTGTAAAATAAACGTACGCAGTCCGCGCTCAGCGTCGCCTGCACAGAACAATTCTGGGGCGGTTGTGCAGCAAATTATACCACCATAGAGGAACACAAAAAAATGGGGAAAGGAGGAAGCAGCCAAACTGGCTCCGCTGGTTCAGAGCGGAATTTTCCGTCGTTCCACTTCCGCTCAGCCAGGGAAGGGCAGGCGGGAATTCAAGCGCAACCACGTAAAATGCTCAGCCGGCGTTTCCCGAAACCGCAGTTGCGTTTCCGCCGGAATATTTCGGCCAAGCCAGACACGCAAAAACCAACATCAAAGCTTCCCAAATAACCGCGCCCCGTCTAGAGCCGCGGTTCTGCGTTTCACCGGTGGGTGGAAAAACGCTTCCCTAGAAGGCAGATGCCGGCCCAGAACAAGCTCAGTTTGTGCGAATGCTTCCTCTCTGCCATGGAGCGAAAGCTCACCACGGCACTTTCGCGAGGTTTCGCTACGGGGACAGAAATCTGGCGTGGTCCGAAGCAGAGCCCTCAGTGAGAACAGTACCTACAAGAAAGGTGCATGTCCACTGGTATGCAGAGCTCCTTACTATTAGCTGTGGCGAAGTACTTTTACCGTCAACATTGCTTAACCCAGCGGCGACGTTTGACGTGTTTAAGGGAGAACATGAATACTTGAAGGGACCCTGCAACACTTTTTTCAACTTTGTTTCTAAATCCTAAATGGTTGCCGAACGCGGTCAAAAGACACATTCAGTACATTGATTCGGGGTTCGCAAGGTACCTCAGCCCAAAATTCCTCCTTTATGGCTATCAGATAACTTGGAAACTTGCTCAAAAGATTTTTCTCTCTTTCCCGGCCTTGGCGTTCTTCGATGCTGGAATTACGCCATCACAGTGGTGTAGCGGCTATTGGCCGGCTTTTCTTTCTGTTACGTCGTTGAACACATTCGATAGCCACATTAAAGAGAAAAACACCAAAGTGAAGCAGAAACAGGCGTATCTGCTGCGGCAATCAAATCACGCAGTGCAGCTCCGTGCTGGCGATAACTATAGCCTTGGCAGTGTTCCCAGACGCGGAGAAAAGAGTCAATGCGCTTATCGGAATTGATGCAGAGGCTTGAACGTAAGCGTCGTGTTTTCTCAAAGCAAGGCGCAAGATGCAAGGCGCAGAAAGTCGTGTCGTCTATATTAGAGTGGGATGCGTGAGGAGTGTGTCACAGTGCTGCGAATACTACACGGCAACGACGCTGCAGTATTTTGCACGCTTGCAGCTACAAAACCGGATACCGTATTTTCGCGCGTGTAACCCGCACCAACAATGCGAAAAGTTTAGTGGCATAGTAGGGGTGCGGATATCACGCGGGGTTTTTCCTTTAGTGCAGCTTTACGGCAATGCGTATTGTGCCGTGAAGCTCCTACGCAGTAACACTGACTGTTACTGCGTACGCAGTAACAGTCAGCTCGCAGTAACAGTAAGCTCCTACGCAGTAACACTTTCATGGCAGCGATTGCGCAGCAAAACATACAAGGACAAGGAAGAAAAAACAGGGACGAGTGCACTCTAACAACTGAATTTTATTATTGAATTGTGACTTTCGCCTTGCAGTATTCTATTTGCTAAATATACGCATTTTCTGTCTACATAGTATGTGATGCGTTGCTTTATCGATAGCCTTAGCAGCAGCCTTTACGGTATCAAATATACTGGCAATTCGCGGTGATTTTTTAGGCTGGAGTGGGGGTGCGGATTATATGCAGGGGCGGGTTTAACGCGCGAAAACACCAGTATGCCAGTGCTTTACGTGAAAACGTTTTTGCGTTGCTATAATTTAACCACGAGGATTTTCGCCCGCATCGACACTCCTCTGTCTCCCCCTCCGTTCCTCCCCTCTTTTATTCATCTTACTGTACACATGTCGCGTGACCGGCTGCAACATGATTGGTTACGTGAATATGTCACACGTCAAATCGAATCTGCTTCAGACAAACATCTCGTAAAACTTGGCTGCGCTTCGCCTTAAAATATTTGTAGTGAGAGAGAGTCGAACATTTATTATACTCGCGAGTAGAAGGATGTTTTCAGGGCCTCAGGACAGTACAAAGCATCTTGAAATTAGAGTAGCTGTACGGACGCTCAAGAAATTCCTAGCGCCCATACCAGTTCCATTCCGACGCGCTACCGTTGCCATCAGCTTCGCGTTCCGTCCACGTTCGTTAGCGGGAGTTGGAAACTGGGTAGGTATATGTATGATGTTGATATAGAGTACGTAGTAGATATATAGGCTGACCTTTTTGTGAATGACAGTGTGCGAAGTAACTGAAGGTCATTCAACAGTTTGAAGCGTTACGTCTCTGCACATCCAGCCGGATAAGAAATTGCGATTTGTTTAGCCTTCTCTTGATATGCAGCGACAAAGAAGTTAAATGAAAAAAATGAAATCTTTCACCGGCTTTAACTATGGCTCACAAACTATGATGTGGATTCCAAAAGAAAGTCACCTTACCATGTAAGAAGCCTTAGAATACAATAGCGGAAAATACTTTCATGCCTTCGTGGTAGCGATAGTTGTACTGCTCTTCAATATAGAGTACCCGAAAGTAGAGTAGAGTAGAGTACTAGAGTACCATTTACTGACTGTTAGCCAGGACAATCGTTGGAATCCTATCATGGTTTTGCGTAACATGTTGTATTTTTGGTTATTAAAACAATGGAATATCCTGGTACCAGAAAGATGACAAGGCAGGCAATATGTGGGGAAAAAAATTACGATTATAACGAACGCTGATAACGAACGCTGAAAGCGAACTAAATACAAACTTCTGTTTGTCACGCTTAATTTCGCTAACACCTATTCTTTTATAACGAAACTCAAACCGCGAGAGCCGCGTGCAATATCGGATATAAGGAAGAAATATTTGACCAGGAGTCTGAAAAAAAAACCGTCACCCTAAACTGCAGAAGTATGAAGGTCATTTCGTCCGTACACACTGTGAAAAATTTCATCCTGCTCAGTACTGTGAGTAGCCACAAGACGAAGATCGCATCCTTCATCGAATAAATAAGGACGCAGGCCTGTTTTGTCGAGTGAACTTCGTTACGTTGTAATTTCCCGCACTCATGTTCCGGTTCATTGAGGTTGAAATGTACAAGGAGAAAGGTAAGGATTACCTTGTTTATAGTGGATTCGAAGCCTCAAAAATGCATTTCTGCATCAATTATTTCTTCGCGAGCCAGCCGTTTTATTTGTTAGAAGCGATTTTTACTTGTACTGTTACAACGAATACCGGATATAACGAACTAGCTTGCTGTCCGGATACTATTTCGTTATAATGAGGTTCGTTAACCGGCGCAAACACACGGCTCCCAATCTGTGCGCCTCTCCCGACACATGCCGCCGGAACGATCGCTTCGCGGCCGGGCTTTTCGGCCGGGCGGCCGCATTCAGAATGGAAGCGGAAATAGAAACGCCCACGCGAACTACTTTTTTCCAAGCGTTACATTAACACAGTGCGGTATATAATATTGCGTAGCCTCCAACTAAGGGTGCCTCATTGCCCCACTCGAGCTTCACTGCACTCAGACTAAATTTTTAATCTTAACACTCGCTTGGCCTCATCGTAACCATGAAAAATGCTTGTACCTAATTATAAGTGGTGCGTTCACTGCACGTGCTCAATGTTGGTTACAACTTTGAAGAAAGCTATAAGTAAATTGAGTACGCGTGGGTACACCTCAAGCACTTGAATACTGAGAGCACTTGAGCAATTGAGCACAATTAAGTACTGAGTACAGCTCAAGCACTTTCTTGAGGTTAATGTCACGATTAGGTATGTTGGGGGGTGCACTTCATCATGTTGACTTATTCTTGAAGAAAGCCTTCCTTAAATCGGCCATGAAGACAAACTACAAGTCTGGTTAAATAGAAAAACTGCTTTCTCGCGACAACAAAATGATACTAATTTAGTTGCAAACTTAAAAAAATAAACGAGATGTGGTGACTCCTTCGCCAGTTTCCGGAGATTTCTCATTGACGTCAGAGAGTCTTTGACGTCACACAGTGAAGCCTCTATTTCCGTTTGATCGCATAACGTGAACGCTAGCGTGCGGTTAACACGCTGAAAATTGTGTTGTTACAGCAGAGCTGTTTAACCCGGCCGAAAGTTGTCCAACGAGAACAGAAAACCTCCGATTGGAACGGGAAAAAATGTGTCCCTTGGAGGGAATCGAACCAAGTTCCCTCGCGCTCTTAAACCAGCGTGAACCCGGTTGAGCCATCATCGCATTCAGGGCCAACGGCATAATTTCCTTCGAGTCATTCGTAGTGTTGGCTTTGAACTTCACGTGAGCGTTTTCGTTCATTCGCTCACTCACACAGGCCTGAATGCCCCAACCGAGCCGCTCTTAACAGCAGAGGCGTTTCGGATTGAGCTTGGTCCGGTGGAGTGGCGTCGTCCAGGCTTGCGCGTAGGCTTGCGCCACTCCAGGAGCTCGCAAACAAAAACCAAGAAAACAGTTCACCTGCATCTGCGCCTCAAATAGGGAGCACAGGAAAACTCGTGCTCCAGACGCCGAGTTCGCGAAGCGAAGCCACTTGTCTCGGGTTTTAGCGTGTGCTAACATGGTCCGCTTTGGGAGAGATGTGAAAGGCTTCGGACAAAACGATCCGGGCTTGATTTCGTGGAGGACTTTCAGCGGCAAGTTCGGAAATCAGTGTGAGGCGCAACAGTCGGGCCTCCGACGAAGGCAGAGTTTCTCCATCCTCTCCTGTTACTCCATCCTTGCTCCACTAGTGAAAGCTGGGCCAGTGTTTTTAGTGATGGTCCATATGATGTCCCACCTGCCCATAACACGTCACTTTAGCGCGAAATTTGAAAGTTTTTAGTACGTCTGGTGTTTTTTCGGCTGAAAACGTCTTTTGTGGCAGAGGTGGAGCTGGGTGAGGTGCTAAAAATAGTTCTTTAAAATTTTATTTTGTCTTCGTGCACCCTTTAACTGGCCTGCACTACCGTGGTGCGGTTGTTTTTAAAGTAACATCGAGAAAAATTATTCTTGAGATGGTGTCACACCTACTCAGGTCATTTCCACATCGGTGCCCCAGCATTCTTGGAGTGCACTATCAGGGTTGAATGTCTCTTAGCGAAGCCAGAGCCTTATTAGGTATGAACCATTCAAGCTGATGCGCAAATCAGCCTTTCACAAGAGTGGACTATAGGTAACTAATGCTGCTTTAAGGCTTGTTTCAGGTTTTGTGGAAGATCGAAATGGTAATCTTAGCTTTTACATACAGAATGCTCCTGAAGTACTCGAAAGTCTTTCGCAAACCCATAGGTATCGAATCAGTCAATTGCTATCTAGGAACCTTAACTCCACTTAACCATAAAAGGGAGACAGTTTGATCGAGCGTGTGATGTTGACTAAGACAAGTCTTGAGCGCAGGTGCCTAGAATTGCATCTGAATAGGTTCGCACCATATTCAGAATTGCGTGACAAGTTTTACGCGAAGTCTTCTCACTGCTTGAATGAATTCCACAAGAGGAAACAAGATAAAAACAACGAAAGCTGAAAGCAGGACGCTATGCATCCTGCGTCCTTGGTGCATCTATCTTTGCCCGTATCTTGTTTTCCCTGGTGAAATGTGTACAAGTAAAAGCCAATCATACCACCTTTTAGCTTTAACTGTGGCCAACTTCTCAACCTAGGCACGTTTTTGCTGTATTAGCTAATCCAGGTTACATGCGGTGGAATTCACGAAAGGCAGGCATGATGCGGGGATGTTACGGGGGCTGACGTATACACTTTTAGTAATCTGCACTTGTAAAGCCCCTTTGGGCGCATGCGCAGTGTGATTGACGCGCCGCGTATGGCGCTTCTCTCTCTCTCTTCTTCCCTTCTAGTTATTCGGCGATGCGTTGTCTAAATTTTCAGAAGACTGCCCGCACGCGGTGGTGCAAACTTCGCTCGTGCACAAGGCCGAGGTCAGCGTGCTCTGGGTGGCACCGCCGCCGGGTTCCGGATGCGTCGTCTTCAAGTACGTGCCCTGTAGCACCCTGCCGCTTACCCTTGCGCGCCGTACATCAAAAACCACCAGTCATGATTATTGTTATAAGTATGCACAGTAAAATGAGTTACACCTTTTTTTCAAAACAAACATTTTACACCCTATCAAAAAACAAAGAAAAACAGCATTTGAAGGGCGTAATTAACGATCAAAGACCCTTCAAAAGTGGATATTCTTGTGTTTTTTCTAGGGTGTAGGGGTGTTATAAATGACACCTTACCCTTAAAGGGTGTTCTCTTTTGTTGGTCGTTTTGCTACGGTGTGAGAGTGTTAGTTATAGGCAGTGATGTACACCCTTAAGGGCTCCCGGCCGCGGCGGCCGCTTTTCTGATGGAGGCGAAAAGCAAAAACGCCCGTGTGCACGAGATTTCGGCGCACGATAAAGATCCCCAGGTGGTCAAAATTAATCCGGAGCCCTCCACTATGGCGCGCCTCATCGCCTGCGTTGCGTCGGTGCGTTAAAGCCCACAATCAATCAATCAATCAATCAACACCCTTAAGGGTGTAATAATATTACATTATAAGCTATGGCTCTTCTTTGTATCTCGGATAGAGTGAGCACTAGCACTGCCTAAGTTACTACGCGCTGTTTGCACTCCGCCCTGATTTGTCCGCACCGCAACAGCTCGTGCACAGCAACTTGTGTAACGTTGAACCACAAGCAAAGCTTCAGCCCCCGTGTCAACGCATGCACGTCTTCGACGTATTTCAGTTGCAAACGGGTGAGCCCAGCAGCCACTGAACTTTCTTGAAAACATGTAATCGTTCAAAAATATCCGCAACCACGACAGAATCTCTGATGCCTGCATTTAATACCGTGACGGACATAAGCATCGGCAATACCTTGCCACATTCGTTTCTAGAATCTTCTCATGCACAGAGAGATAATGGAAACATGCATTATGATTGCATGTTCCATTCGCACACGCGGGTTCAGAAATCTTTTGAAGCAGAAAAGTAGTTGCTGCACCTGCTCGCATAGAACAAAGCGACAAGTGGGCAACTAAACAGACCACTCTTGCTCGGCCCATAGAGCCAGTATAAGACACGACTGCCTTTATTGCCGTCTTCACTCTAAGGTTGGCGAAAATGTATCGCGACACAATTTAACTTTAACGTAGCTGTCATGAGTTCTAGGGTACCTTCAGGTTTTTCGCCTCGCCGCAAACCGCGTGTTCGTTTGGACTGCTCGCGCCAGTATTTGTGAATATTTTTAGGTGACTGTTACTTGCAAAATATGTAACCAGCTCAAGGTCACCATTTTGTTCACGCTCTAATGTCCAACTCTTCAAAGAATATCATCTCCATTGATCCATTGATGTGGAAAGTGCTGCACAGTGTTTTTTTATAGAAAACACAGGTATGTGTAATCAGCGCCACAGTTTCGTATATATACACCCCACACTTACATATTCAACAAGTGTGCCTTTGGTGGAGTAATGCTCTACCGGCACAGGGCACCGTGTGAAAAACATAGAGCAGTATCAGTTGTGGAATAAATAAGGTCCAGTGGATGTCGTTTCTTTTTTGATGACTGAGTGCTCCTACGAATTCGTGAGACCTCTAAAGCGCTTTGGATAGAGATGACATAGGTTTAGGCTGTTATGACGTTTGCAGCAGGATTTTTCTTTATGTGCTTTTCCCCAAAGTGAGAGCCTATACGCCCGCTCAAATTCTCTCACTAAAGTTCACATATTGACATGGATAACAATGATGACGTAACAGGTACACAAATGCATTTCCTTTTCAGAGCCACTGTAGTGGAAAATCGCGACGCATGGTACATGGATGAAGGAGAATTAACAAAGGAGCTATGCCAGGAAGGTAAGGTTCAGCGTTCCAGCTTTTTAACGGTAGATTGTTAACCAACTGCATCAACCATGTTCATTTTCAAATTGGTTGTAGCACTCACAAGCTTTCTAACCGGCGATTTCCGATCGACTCGATTAAACGACTCTGGTGCGATTTAGTTGGTTCATGATCTAGAAACTTCAACAGCGCGAACTGACAGGACGAAAGACGAGAGACACAAACGACGCAGACGGGCGCTGACTTCCAACTGTTTATTTCAGAGCGTCCAAGCATGCTTATATCTCAAAAAAAAACACATACGAAACTTAAAACCATGAAGAAGTAAAAAGAAAATTACATTTGATAGCGGAGGGAACTGGTTAAAGGACACCTTGTAAAAATTTTATATCTTTATCGTACAGTGACAATGATGGTGTGCTAATACATTGTATTAAAAAATGTATTAGCACACCATCATGTCACTTACGATAAAGAGATAAAATTTTTACAAGGTGACCTTTAACCAGTTCCCTCCGCTATCAAATGTAATTTTCTTTTTACTTCTTCATGGTTTTAAGTTTCGTATGTGTTTTTTTGAGATATAAGCATGCTTGGACGCTCTGAAATAAACAGTTGGAAGTCAGCGCCCGTCTACGTCGTTTGTGTCTCTCGTCTTTCGTCCTGTCAGTTCGCGCTGTTGAAGTTTCTAGATCGATCAAGCGCTTGAACTTTCAAATCGCTTGTCAAATTGCTAATCAAATCAATGAAATTCAAATCAAATTGCTGAAATTGTAGCAATGACTTGCACTTACATGGATTCATAAAACACCACATTCCAGATTGAAATTCAGTATAGCTTCAGTGGCATGATGTGATGAATGAAGTGCCCCATTTCCGCATAAGTTCTAAATCACAACTAATATTGGTTATCTAGCATAATAAATAGTTAACACAGTGGATATCTGGTGTGAAGTTTTAGAAACCGGAATGCTTTGCTTTTGAACTAAGGGATGGAGGTGGGCTTTAAATGAGACCAAGACAAAATGGCGACAAAACTAGGTACGCTTCTGCAGTTGTTCATTTCTCCTAGCGTGGTTTGTCTTTTTGTATTAAACATTTATGCATGTGCGGGTTACGTGTCTGTCTGCGTCCATGCGCGCGTTTTTCCCCAAACGCCTCTTGTATACAACTGTAAAGAACAGCAGAATTTTTTATTTTATTTTATTTTTTTTATATTTGAAATACCCTCAAGGAAATTTCGTTGAAAAGGGGAGTGGGTGAATACATAACAAGAAATAAAAAATGCAGTAAAAAGGACATTATATGAGCGCATATCACCCCTGAAACAAACGTAAAGCAAGTAAATAAGGTTGTAATGATTCTTTTACAACGTAAGAAATGCAGCTAAGGTATATCTCGGGAAGTATACCCAAATGTTCAGACGATGTCCGTAAATGTGTTTGAGGCGGCCGAGTGAAAAGGGATTATCCTTTGTTCCTCTCCCGGCCTGTGCGCAGAGCAGGAGAACGACGACGAGCAACCAGAAGTGCTTGACGAATGTTGCGCCTGCGACGAAGCCAAGTACGAGATGACCTTCGAGGGACTCTGGTCGAGGTACACGCACCCTAAGGGATTCCCAGACAGTGAGTACACCGCTTGTTCTTGTTGGCAATCAGAGCACTGTCTCGTACTTACAAGTGTCTCTCGGCTTGCTCGTATTTGCGCAAGAGGCCATGCTTCGTAGTACAGCTGACTGCAAACTGATCTTGTTGACATTTCTGTTTTGTTTTACTTTGTTGCCTAGCGACGAAATAGCACGGTAGGGATTTTTTTTCTTTGTCGGAAAGTAAAAAAAATAGTTCACCGCTAAACAAAAGGAGCTTGAAACAACCAACGCTAAGGGTTCCTGTGGTTCCTAAATTACATTATTATATGCACTAGAATGCCTTGTTTTGTTACGGGAACAAGAAAGAGAACGTACAATGAGAGCAGTATGCGTGGCGCTGTGCAGGGCCACAACCACTGTAGGCTTAGCAGCTTTCACCATGCGCAATCTGCTTGTGGAATATAGTCAAACGACGCTTTCCCCTATCCTTACGTCCACTGGTATGTCTCCATAAGCCTTCCACTTAACAATCTAAGCAGTCATACAACGCACTTTTCGTGTAGAGAAATGGAGTGCGGGAAAACTGCTTAAACCACAACCATCATATGCGCACTACGCACGACATACTACGAGCCACCATGTTTCATGTGATGACAATGCTTAAATGGAGCGGGAGTTTTGTATTTTCTTTTCGAACTAAAGGTCTCCAGAAATAATAATTGTTGGTAGGTAACGTCTACTTCAAAAGGGCCTTGCCCACATCATTTCCAATGGACCGTTCCTGAGCACTTGCACCGTAACCGGTAATTCGTTCTTCACAAAGCAGTCGGCATATTCTAAATTGAAATGTAAAAACATCCGCGGAAAAAAATAATTTCATAGCACGCCGGCTGCGGAAATTTTCCTTCCAAAAAGCAGCGAAACATGTTTCGTACAACGTGTACGACACAGTTTTCCTCCCTCCAAACACCACGTTTCGCAGCCACCGGACGCATCCATATTTGGCGCCTCGGGACTTCCGATATATTGATTGGCGCATACGACCGGCCCACTCTATACCAAATCTGCAAAGTTTCTACTAGTATTTCCTAATCCCGCGAAGTTGAGGATCTGTGTCCACCGCGCGGTGCGCTGGCTCCTGTAAACCGCGGCCCCCACGTGAATTCCGCGCGGTAAAGTTTTCGCGATCGCCTCGTCCTAATTGGGCAGCCGACGCGGGATTGTTTTAAACTCGAACAGGGGGGGAAGGTTGAACTTCGGAAACAACGATACACGTGTACACACGCGCCTGGCGTCGCATCGATTTGCCGAATGGTGCCTCAGAGACGCAGAGCGCAGCTGCAGAGTTGTGTTATCTCTTCGGTAACGAGACGCGTCGGGTCATTTCGCGTCCAAACACACACGCACCGCCCTGTGCAGCCGGCACGGGGGTTCAAAGATGCCTCACCTCGGGGTGACGGCCGCAGAGCGGGTTCGAGGTTTCGACGCCGGGGCTGTTCTAAAAACCATCCGTCACGCTGTGTTTAATGAGCTGCGCAGCGCTGAGAGAACATGCGCTCTGTCGCGTAACGTTCTTTTTTTTTTTTTGGCGTTCTCGTCGCCCTGTCCTGTGCTCGTTTGGCGGTCATTAATAAAATCACTCTCAGGTCACACTGATTTTACGCCGTGTCTCATGTTTGTGTCTCTGTCTTGTCTGTCTTTTTTTTTCGCTGCACGACCACGACGACGCGCAGACGAGTGGTTGACCCACTTCTCGGACATTATCGGGGCATCCCACGCGGCGGACTTCAAGATGTGGGAGTACGAGGGCTTCGCCTCCGAGGGAGTCAAGAGCGTCGCCGAACACGGCGCCACTAAGAAGCTCGAGTCGGAGCTCAAGGCGGAGGTGAGCACGGCTGCTTTGACCCGGCGGCGCCAAAATCTGGGCGGTGCATCCTTTGTGTGGATAGTAATTGATTAAATTCTTTATAACGTTCATCGAACTGCCGCTTTATCGATTGGCGGAACGGAACTTGGATTGATTATTGATTGGCTTACTGGCTGGACAGCTTGCTCATTCATTCATTCTGTGAGTCTGCTTTTTTCTGTCTCTGCCTTGGTCCTGCTACGTTTTATCAAAGATATGCATATTTACAAGCCCTTAACACCTGCAGTTCTTGGTTTATTAATGTGTACGATTCTTTATACACACACTGTTTTTCGCAGAATATTTCAGATGGGTCGCTTTCCATTGGTCCTCCGCTGATGCATGTATTAGATCCGTGGCCTTGCACAATACGGGACTCAAACGCAGGTAGAGCTCACATCGTAACACAGGTCATCATCAGAATCGTTAACTTGACACATGCGTGCAGAGCATCATTTATAATCATTATCATCAGCAGCAGCAGAATTTTTATCACCAGCATTGTCAAGAAATTCATGACTAACCTAGCAAGCTGAGCAATATTCTCCCGGGTGATATAGCCAGTCACATTAACACATTAAAGATCCTTCTCTCACTTGCCAGGGTGAAAACATACTCACAAACTTCTTGATGTTAAAAATCAGAAAAAAAAGCGTTGGGTCAGTCTAATAATAATGGCCTAAAAAATTACCACTTGAAATCGTTACTGTGCCAATGACAATGCTGACAGACGGCGCCCAAAGCATGACCCTGAAACGGCGATTCCCCTCTTTACGCCTTCCCAGTCTGGTAAGATCCGGACCATCATCAAGGCCCGCGGCCTGTGGTACCCGAACGTGAACGGCAAGACGTTCGCTGTGTTCCGCGTGGACAAGAAGCACCACGTGATGTCCGTGCTCTCCATGCTGGGCCCGAGCCCGGACTGGATCGTGGGCGTGAGCTCGCTCGAGCTCTGTCTCAAGAACTGCTCGTGGATAACCGAGAAGACCATGAATCTCTACCCGTGGGACGCAGGGACCAGCGAGGGCGTCACGTACGTCATTGTGAGTATGGCGTGCTCCTCTGCCCTTTTAGGGGCGAAGCTCCTTAAGGCGTGGGTCGGTCTGTCCATCCTCGACGTATGTATGTAGCCACCTCTAGTTTAGTTCTTGGATTGTTTACTAGATGGCGTGGCTACCTCTAGTTTAGTTCTTGGATTGTTTACTAGATGGCGGTACTTGTATATGATGAAAACATGCGCTTGGATTGTTTACTAGATGGCGTGGCTACCTCTAGTTTAGTTCTTGGATTGTTTACTAGATGGCGGGGAGCGTTGTAATAAAATCCGTTCACTGTTGGCGCGCGCTCGGAGTCGCCCGATGGATAAGGCTGCAGATGTGCGAGCCCGCGAGGCAGAAGCGCTCCGTGAAGCTGCGCGACGTCGCCGCCAAGATCCTGCCGTACGAGAGCGGGAGGCCGAAGCGTGTCGTCTGGCTGCGCGACGACGCCGCCAAGATCCCAGCGTTCGAGAACGAGAGGCCCAAGCGTCACGGCAACGGCGCGAGGACCCTGCCGTACGCGAAGCGGCACGGCTGCGGCGCGAAGAGGATCTCCAAAACGTCTGAGAACGGGAAGCGGCGAGAAAGCGCGCGTATTGGCAGGCAGACCCCGATGCAGTGAGAGCTCGTGAGGCGTCTGCAAAACGCATCAGGCGAGCTCAGCCCCAAGGTGCCGACGCGCGGTTTAAGCGAGACTTTCTAGACGTTACGTTCGGACACAGATGTAGTGGGCGAACTTTCACTGAAGAGTCACGGTTTTACCGATGATTTCCCCTCAGGAGCTTCGCCCACTCATCATCATTCACCCCGTGGATATGCTGTGAATTTTTTTCGATATGCCACACTTGATGCACGTAATGAACTTTTTGGTGTGCCTGTTAGGAGGTAACCGAGTCGTTTCAAGGCCACCTGCAGTCTCTTTCACGCTGTGGCGCTAAACTTTCTGCTGCATTGTTAGGTTGCCGGGTATCTCGAAATACTTCAAAGACGGGAATTGTTTCCGGAAACTTGTCCACATGGATGCCCTTTTCCGCCGACAATAGAAGAGATGTAACAATTTTTCTCAAATTTGGAAATCAGGTTTGCGATACTGCTCGAAGTGCACAACTGTATAATTCGAGAGTCTTGTAGCACTAATCCCTTAGCATGTAAAGTTGTAAACGGTGTGCAGAGACGTTTTTCATAGCAACATGTGCATCTTAGGAGAGATCAATAATTACGGGCGTGAGATGATACAACAAGGAAGCCCATTTCAATGGCCTTGAGTTATGGCCGGTCGATGTAAAATTGCAGTTATTCCTCCGGAGTCACTTTCAGACAGACGTGAAAACAGTCTCACCTCGTTATAACGAACACCGGTATAGCGAATTAGCGGCTAAACCGAACTGAATACGAACTTTGGTTGGTCACGCTTTATATCAGTGACACTTACTCTTTTTATAACGGAACCAAAACCGCCCGAGCCGCGCGTGATATCGGCTATAACTAAGAAATATTTAATTCACGCGAGGCTTTAAACTGGATAGCTAGCTTAACAAAGCAAAATATAAAATATAGACCATGCGTTTGTAAAAATACAAATGAAGAAGAGGCCCTTTCCTGCACGGACTGTGAATAGCCGCCAGGCAAACATCACATCTTTCTTCGAATCAATTAGAACGCACGCCTGTTTTGCCAAACGTACTTTGTTCTTTTGTAATTACCCGTTGCCGTGTCCCGGTTGATTTATTTTGAAATGCTAGAAGACAGCTAAGGATTACATCATGCATAGCCTGCACGACACCCACAATAATGCGTTTATTATCTCGGATGTTTGCATGAGATATATTCTCAATTTGGTAGAGCCGATTTTACCCATACTTTTACAACGAATATCGCATATAACAAACTAATTTACTGCCCCCATACTACTTCGTTATAACGAGGTTCTACTGCACTGCCAAAACAGCAGCTCTAGTAGAAAGAGCGTTCCAGACGGCGTAGGCGGGACGTACAAGCACGTGCTCTCCCCGCATCTGCAGGGTCAGCGCGAAGCCACGTCTCCTCAGCAGAGGATCCAAAAGATAACGTCCAGCCACCCGCACCACACGGACTCGCCCTTCTACGATTCGACCGGCGCCCCCATGAAGCCCGTGGCCCGGCTCACGGTCACGAGGCAGCGCATCTACGAGAAGTCCTGCGACGAGGACGTCGAGCCCAACACGCCGGCGCCCCTCGAGACACCAACGCCAGTCGACCAGAGACGTGAGTGCTTGAAACGATCCGCGCTACATCTAGCCCGAAGCGTCGTCAGCACCATCACCTTGGTTTATTCTTTTCCGTCGCCTTTGTGATGTTGTGGAGGCTAGAGGCCTATACATCTAAAGCAAACTACGACACGCGTAGTCCAGACCATCTCCATGATGAAAGACAGAGCAAGAAACACAGGGACAAAAGAAGACTGCACTACGCACTGTTCAGCGCTGCGCGTCATCCCCTCTTCTTTTGTCTCCGTGTTTCTTGCGCTGTTTTTCACCATAAATCTGAATCTGCTCCAACTAGTCCTACTTGCCACCTTACTAGTACATCTCTACAATCTTCTTTTAAGCGAAATCCTTATATGTCTCATGGAACGCGAAAAGTGACCGTCGTCGGCGCCATCACAGATGGTGGCAAAAGTCGCGCATGCTCAGCGGGAAAACTGCGCAGTGGGGGAACGCTGTCTGGCGCCATCCCTCGGCTCTCGTGTTAGTACACGTAAGCAGTCTTAAGTGTCTCTGCCGATGTTTTGATTATTATCCGTTATAATCACTATCCGTCGACCGAAAGCATGAGCCACAAAAGCAAACCAGGGTACTTCTTAGGCCACAGCATTATCATCACCATATTCGTATTCTTCTGTACAGTCGCCGTTCACAAACAGGCAGGAATGTTTAGGAATCTGTGCATCTTAGACAGTAAGGATCATTATTCGCCTTCAGGTGGTGGATTCACGGCGGAGACCTTTCCTACAGTTTTTCAACCGCTCCAACTCCTTTACCCCCGAATACAGTCTTCACCCCCTGATATTTTTGGCGCATCGCTAACTTCTCATTGTGCCACGGCTTTTCAAAAAACCCGTCGGTTCCCATCGGTTACATGGGCTGTCCGTACTACGCACAGAGCACAGTTGAGTAGGCTAAAACATGTGTGCTGGGCTTATTACGTGGCAAAAAAATGAAATGAGGCAGTAATGCTGCATAACGCTATATTTTTAATGCCCATAAAGGTGAAGATAAGTTGTGCTTTTGTGTAAGCACAAGAGGTGGATAAGGATCAGCTGCTTTTGCACCACATTTGTGTATTTTTTGTGTCCTATCGGGTGATCCTGATCACCTCGTTTAGATACGATCAAGTTTGAAAGGATTCATTTTCCTCTTACGCTCGCGGAAGATGAACTGTTTATGGGCTCATAGATGTAATCGCGTGAAGTTGCAGCGCTTCCCTAACAAATTAGGTCACGTCGTTGGCACGTTTAGGAGACCGAACTACCCGAGTATGTATATATATCTTTAACTGCTCTCTGGGATGGTTCAATCAGGAAGACAAAACACTGGAAGAAAGGCCGCTTATTGTCTACTGTTGCAAAAACACAGAAAATAAACAATAACCTCAATTATTATGCAACGCTTGCTCTTAAACTGAGTTTACGAGAATAAGAAGTTCCGGCAAAAGTTCCACTTTCTGCAGCTAGTAATGTGGCAAAAAAATTTCCAGTGCACGACAGAATCAGAAATGTAATGGAATAAGAAAATTAGCGATAATAAAACAACCATAATAGAATAGTCAGTTATAAAAAGCACAAATGAAAAAAGCAAAAGTCTTTTTTTTTTCCAAAATCTATACTCTAGAAACATGTAAGCTAATCGAAGATACTTTTTTTTAGTCCAGTGTCTTTTTTTCCAGAATTTCCCCGTCAAAAATCAATTTACCGGTACATTTGTCTACTTCACACAGAAATAACTGACTGCCGATAGCTGCACCAATGTTATTCATCGCCCGCTTTAAGACAGCAGAAAATGCAGAAAGGTGGTGCCCAACGCAACAGAACCTCCACCTTGCACTATGAAATGGTTTCCCGCTATTTTCGAAGTTTGCAGTTTACAGCGATCTTTTCCGGGCCACTCTCCCAGAACATAGGTATTGCACGCGGTTTGAAACTTAGAGACACATCCGGCCGATTTCCTAAAGAAAGCGATTGTAAACAGCTAGATTCATAAGGCCCGTAACGTGCACCGACTGCGCCGGAGCCGCTTGATAGCCGTTTCGCGTGGCTCCTGGATAGCCGTGCTGCGCATACGTGAGGAGCTGTGACTGGATTGGATTGGATTGGATTGGATTGGATTGGATTGGATTGGATTGGATTGGATTGGATTCGATTGAATTGGATTTGACTGGATTGGAAATCGTTTTAGCAGCAGTAAGCATGATAATCAGCAAATCCCAGACAACCAGGAAACTGGCTGAACCTAAGCTCACGCTATGTATATCCTGGCATAGCCGAGCTAAGCCACTGCTAATTTTCTTTGTGGTGGGGTAAGGCCCCTCTACCCTTACAGACAATAGGGTGTAACTGAAAGGCAAACGTGTACTGGATACAAAGAAACAACACGTTATTTTTCGATCCACTTCCTTAAGCTTCAAGCATTTCTTTCTCCATATTGACGCCATTATTCCTTGCATTTGATGAATGACAAGACGTGAGACGCTATTTGGGAAACTTAAGGAAAATCACGTTTGTTCCTCGTTGCACCGGAATGTTGACGTGAGAACATTTTTCTCCGGGCTTAGACGCACACTATACCTCTGCTTTAACCGCCTATTTTATCGTTTGGTTTGTATATATTTTTTATAGTGCAGCATTGCGCTTACGCATATGCGAGCATTATTTTCCTTTTATGTTGTCCCGGGCATGCACAATAACCAGCAGTGGCGTTAGGATGAGAACATTAAAATTTCGTTCTGAAAACTTGTAATAATATTCGTGAAAAATTGTAAAAAAGTCAGTATATGTTTTACTATCTATTAGTTCAATATCTCTCAGCTTCTGCAATATTAAGTGCATAATATTTCAAAGTCAGCGCGCAAAAAATACACACCAATACGAGTGACAGAAGAGGACCAATATTAGGAATAAACGGCAACTTCGGAGCAGATACACGCACCCCTGACGTTGCGCCCTATAGGGAGCCATTATAAAATTGATAACCGCATCAATCATATCGATTTTCTTCACTAAAGTTTCACGTTTCGCCACGACTCTTCGCAAAGGACATGCCGGTTTGATTATTGATTTTACCTCTTTATGCTGTTTCAAGCAACCGTGGAAAACATATCCGGTAAGAGCACTCAAATATTTTCACTGACTTTTGTATGGCGTTATTTAAGATATATGTCTCCGTCAACGTGCAGTCCAGGCAACGGGAAAGAAGTCTGAAATGATTGATTACTCGTGTCGAAGAATAACAGGAACAAACGAACTAATGGGAACATGCTACTCGAAAACTTTATTTACTTTGATGTATTAGTCAAGCGTACTACAGTTATCACCATTTAAACAACGGTGATTGTCTATACATATAATTGGCTCTCTAAACCGATTCCCGATAAGGGCGACCAAAATTGTTTTGGGTCTTTGGGTCTTTAAAAGGACCGACTCGAAATGGCGAGAAGAAAATTCGTCTGAATACGCCGAACTTTCCTCACTTGAACAAACGGGCTAATGACGCCTATTTTTATTTATTTTACGAGTAAAGTCTACAAATAAAGCTCAATCGATTCGATTCACGAAGATGTTTTGTTGTAATTATAGCAGTTCAATGCTGTAGTGCAGAGCAGTACAAACGATAAAAATGTCGCAAAAATGAGCGCGAACTAACCTCCTAAAAAGCGTCCAATAAAGAGGTTGGTCGTTAAGAAAAAAGGGTCTAAAATAATTTCGAAACGCTTAAGATGCGAAAAAAGCACCAATATTATTACGCCCACAAACTCGCATACATTGTGACAGCGCCATACTTTTTCAATATCATTGTCCCCACGCCATAAGAGTGGTTCATCAGAACGAGGAAATCGAAGCCAAATTTAAATTTGAATATCTAGAGCTGCCGAACAACAGGATAGTGTAAGGCATGAGTTATGCGTCGGCAATCGCTGTGCCTGCCCACAAAAATTAGGGTATTAGTGGCCGGGCAGATTTTGCTACTGACGCTCTCATAATCCTTCAGGAATTACCTCTCGTGCAATCCTGTCGGAACAAAATCTTACTTTCCCTCATACGCCAACAGTTACCTATTGTATTTTTTGAGTGAAATAATAAATGAGCCAGAAGATACTACCGAAGCTACTATCTCCGGATGGTCAAAAATTTCTCATTTTTATTAGCGCTGCAAGTTATGCTAATTTTTTAGAAGAAAACAAGCAGCAAACTGAGGCTACACCTACAATGCAGGTGTGCAAATGGCAAGTTTAAAACATGCACAGTTGACCTGTCTTTGACATCATTCATTACTTAACTTATCGTGAGAGTGCAGCACGGAAACTGCAAAGCAAGTTTAGATTTTACAGCATTTTTTAAGCCTGTGGCTTCAACAAGGGCCACCTGGGCCATGGGCCTTGGAAAAAACAAGGGCCACGGAAAAAAGTGCACATAAACAGCTTGCGACTGTTTATGGGCTATTTTTGAACAATTTGGCACCTTTCGAAAATCTGTGGCCCCATCTCCAGGCATCGATACTCCAATAACATCTGTAGACCCTCGTTATGTGCTCAGGTACATTGCTATAACCTTATCAATCGTTTATTTGCCAGTCAAGAATAGTTCTAAGCAGTTCGAAGGCAGCCCAGGGCTGTTTCGGAATAGAAATTCCAGGATCTAAAGCAAACAGAGCTGCTTGGAAGAAGCACTTTGGGGTCTAAAACGATAAAGAAAAAACCTCTTACGTAGTGACTGCTTTGTTCCTCAAGTTCCCATGTGTGCTGCTGTTGTCTTCCAACATAGTGTCAAGAACTCAGTTTCTCATTGTTAATCAGTTTGTCGCGTGAGGAAACTAATCTATAGCGCGTTTGAATTGGTGCGAGATTCGATCGGGTTCCAGTGCGCCTGCAAGTTTTAGAGCGAAGGATTTACTACACCTTGTCTCGCAAGGCCATTCATCCCGTATCACTGACCTTGAACCGTCGGAGCGCAAGTGGCAGGTGTTATGCCCTGTCACGTGACCTACTGCGGAGAGGCGCAAGAGCCGCGCTCGCTCAGAGCGTCGCCGCTGCGGTACCTCGTGACTAGGAGATGGTTTAACGGCTGCTTCGGTGGTGCTTGGTCGCTCAGTTTCCCCATATATCACGCCCCGGCTGGGCCATCTGCGCTTGCGCTTCAGCGTAAGCGACAGGTTGAATCCAGCCATATAGTTGTCCAACTTTCATGAAACAATGTGCATAGTCGATACAAAACAGAGCAAAGAAACCTTTCGGTCGGGATAACAAGGTTTACATGTGCTTCACTTGAGCCATTTTCTTAGTCGCCATGGATTCGCCAGCTTCGGGGCTAATGAAACTGTTGCGTGGTCATGGAACGCAGCTGAGTGCGCCGTCACCGAGTGGTCCAGCTTCGGGCCATGCAGCGTGACCTGCGGCCAAGGAGTTAAGACCCGGACCCGCAGCTTCATCATGCGTGACAAGGCGGTTATGTTTAACTGCAAGACGCAGCTGGTCGACCGGGACATCTGCGACATTGACTGCGCAGGGTGAGTGTGTTGGTGCGGCTGTGGTACAAGCGATCAAGCACAAGACAGGTGTCGGAAAGCAAGTGTCAGGGCGCATTGCACTATCAATCCGCTGGGTTCTATTGAGTTGCGAAAGTAGCGAGTTTCTGCGCTCGAGGTATTTGAAATCGTTTGATCAAAGAGCTAAAACAAGTGCTCATAACCTTAGTCGGGCGGACCAGTGTTGCAAAGTCCGCCTTGTAGACAAGCATAACTTAAACGATCAAGCAGAAGGCAACAACGACTATTTGGCACAATTTTCTCGCTGATGGAAAGTTTCTCCGCCACATATAATTCAGCGCAGAAGAATTACGTTTAAGTGTGACGGAACATATATTTTGTTAGAGTAAGAATAAAAGGTGCTATTGCCAGATTTGGGCCATTGCCCATTTCACTCTTACTAGGCGGATAAGCTTGTAAGGTGAAATTTTTGTGACCTTATAACTTTCTGCATGGCATAGAGACATTTGACAGACTGAACATTTTTGTCGACAACATTACATATAATTAAACAGACGCTTTTTGCAACCGCTTTGGTAACTAAGACAAGTAGGGCACCGACGGGTGCCTTTGCGGGCGCAGTTCTGTTGATTCTTGTGTTCCTTGTGGCGCACTTTCCTTCCGGTTGTGAAGAGTGCAGCCCTTGTTGCGTTCAACTGCTCCCAAAGCCGACCAGACCTACCGTATCAGTCGTCACCTGGCGTAGCAGCTGATTTCGCCTGATCCTCCTCCCCGTTGCAGGGGCGTGAGCTGCGAGACGACGCCTTTTAGTGACTGGAGCGAGTGCAGCGTCACCTGCGGCAAGGGAGTGCGCATCCGGCAGCGAAAGTACAAGCAGCACATGGCCAGGAAGCGCTGTACGCTCGACCTTATGGAGAAGGAGATGTGCGTCGCCGACATGCCCACGTGCAAGGACGCGCCAGAAGTGGTGAGTACTGCGTGTGCCGTGCAAGGTTGCGATCGTTTTGTAGCGTGAGCTACACTGGCCGAGGTTGAGCAGTTTCGCGTTACTCCTGGAGAGCCGTGCTGCGCATGCGCGAGGAGCAGTGACGTCACACGGCGCATGGAACGTTGCTCGCTGCCCGGCGTCTCTCACACTCCCCACGCGTTCAGCGTCTTCGCCGACCTCCGTTCCGCACGTGGCGGCCCGGTCCGCTTGATGGTCATGCGACGGGTGGCCTGGTGTGCAACCGATGGCTCGTGCGTCGCAGCAGCACCGGCGTGCGCCTGTGGAACCTGCTTAGCTCTGGGACGATTGGTGACTCTGCGCCGGAGCCGCTTGATAAATATACATGCATCAGATAATGCGTATACCGTGTGTGTGTCATTGAAGTAGCAGTAAGCATGATAATCATGCTAATACCAGAAAACCAGGAAAGGTAAGAACAACCAGCTGAACCTTAGCTCACGCTACGTTTATCCTGGTGTAGACGATCTAAGCCACTGCCTATTTTTTTTTATACCCCGTGTGTATGCGTGCATGTACAGCTACACACAAATGAAACGTGAGCGTGAAAATATGAACATTAACACATACTTAGTGCGATTTCGTTCCATGCAGATCGAATGTACGCGTGGATTAGTTACAGTACCGAAATTGGGAAATGTGGCTTTTCAAATGTACCAATGGCGCGCCATCCTTCGACCTCCACTAACAGTATTTGTTCAGTTTTGAGTGTTAGGGTTTATATTTTTCTGTTCGAACTTCGTTTGTCCATGACTGCGTACGTGGGGTGCTACGATGCCGCGTAAGAATGGATGACTCTCGGGAAGGGTTGAAATTTGGGCGAGTTGGCAATGGTTCATCCTAAAACCACAACTGCGCGCAAAAACATAACGAGACAGGAACACATGATGAACAGGAACATAAACACTGCGCTTGTGTTGTCCTCATGTGTTCTTCTCGGCGTTAATTTGCGCGCTGCTGTCATTTTTAAAATGACTCTAGGAACCTCTGGATTAGCGGCTATAGGTGCGTTTATGCGGTTGGTCTAACGGATAGTTGTTTCGGTAATTCAGACCGGTCACTACTCTGGGAACGTTTCACACTCACAGTCATATTCCTTAAGTTTGACAGTACGCAAGTTTTGTGGTATATAGAAAAGCTTAACTTTCACAGCTGCCGTAGAGCGCTCTCGCCTGTACGGCGAGGAAATGCCGAGACATCGCTATTGGAGTTAACATCACACTTTCGGGCTGAGACGTCATGTCACAGATGGCATCATGTCATGTGACGTAATGGTCACCTCCTATTCAAGCCTGAAACCCGCGCGTGCGCAGCTGGACCCCAACTGTGCGGTGACCCAGTGGGCCGAGTGGTCTCCGTGCACCGCGACCTGCGGCAAGGGCATCAAGGTGCGCACCAGAGCCTACCTGAACGCCATGACTGCAGCCATGGCCATGTGCAACGTTGAGCAGATACAGAAGGCGCCCTGCATGGCCGAGAACACCGACTGCAAGGTCGATAGCCAGGAGGCACACGGTGCGTACATGAGGGCGCATGCGCAGAATCTATATATTGTGTGCTTAGTTTTTTGATCACACCTAATGTCAGCTGATATTTCCCCCACAGAGTGCATTTATAAACATGGTTTAAATCCATTTATTGCCGGAATATGTGCACCCCCAAAATACACTGATAGTCGAAAATGTGGGTTCCTCATGACGTGCACAGTGTTTCTGCAAGGTGAAATTGAACTGTAAAGGGAAAACCGAACAGCAGTTACCCTAAATGTCAACAATATTACTATTGTGATAGGATTAGCCAATATGAAATGTTTGTGCTTATATTGTGGGCTACACACACAGCGCTGCAAAGTGAACTTCTTTGTGTGTGTGCTTCGATAGACCTTCCCGACATAAGTACACACTTCAGATGGGCTTACCAGGGTCAATCACGCCAACGCACACAAAAGGCTCAATTGACTTTATAATTAACTACAGGCTGAAATGGCTATCACGCTTAACCTGAAGAAGGTGCCCACATTTTTTATACATATGCATAGACGCAGGTCTCTCAACAACCCGTTTTCCGCGTTTGGCCAGTTTTATTTTGTGCACATTACCCACGCTTTTGTTGCAAAATACTACGAAAAGGAAAATGTTTTTTGGTAAGCACGACACAAGGAGTTTGAAAAGACATTAATATTTCATAAACACTTCAATTAAAACACCAGACTTGTACCCCAAAATATTCAAAATTACGCAACCCAAAAATGAATGACTCAAACTCTACATAAACGTCCTGCGCACGACTTTCCTGCACTATGTTCTAGCATCGGGATGTAGTATGGTTTGTCCTATATATGCGCTTTTTTTAGTGGCTTTGGCTAACCTACAAGTTAAGCATTAAGCACGTAGCGCGTTTCGGAACAAATTCTACGGAAACAGGAAAATTTCAGCTTTTTACCTTTTTTATGAGTGAGGATAAAAATGTATCGCAATCAACGACTTCATGTTCTGAACACTTACTTAGGGCCGAATTAGGGCCGAATTTTTATGCATAAAGGCTGCTCAGCCTCTTTCCATCCCAATTTTTAACTTGTTTATCCGCCCATTATTTATGGTGGAAATGCGAGCGTGTGTCTTCTGGTGGTGTTTGCAGAGATCTGCCTCCTGCCCAAGGACATCGGTCCGTGCAGGGGCTACTTCCCACGCTGGTACTACGACTCCACCAAGCGCATGTGCCTACAGTTCGTCTACGGCGGATGCCGCGGCAACAGGAACAGATTCGAGCGATATTCGGAATGCAACAAAATGTGCGAGGTCACAATATCACGTGAGCTCCTGCCAAGCACAAACTACATCTACCGACGCGGTTATGTTTGGTTCTTCCTTTTAAACTGCTAAGCTGTCAAACACGGAGTAGTTACGGCAAAAGGTTTGTTTTGTGTTTGAAAACATGAGCCCAATCTCTCAGCGAAGTGTGGTGCAGAAACGGACATAACGAAAGATTGTTGGGGATAAGAGTTGCAGCACCATGTAGTGCACCTGTTCAGAGCCCATCAAAACCAAGATGCACTTAGTTTTTTTTGTTTTAGAAGGATCATGTTGTCTATAAAACGTGTTTCGTTGCGTTGCATGGCCACATTTCGCGCGCATTTGAAGTAAACAAAACAAAATGAGTTAGAAGAAGTGACTTGTGCACACACGATAACATTTTCGCTGTTGCCTTTCTTACGCTAGCCGAATGTGTAGTATTTCTATCCCCTTGTTCCTAGATTTTGCTCTGTTCGCTGAAGCTAGTTATAGGCTAAATCAATGCTTAAGAAATTGAAGTTTTGCAAGTTGTGACCCTACAACCTGGATAAACACCACCTACACATTGGTGTATAAAAAAGCAATGTAAAGAAGTTGATTGGAGTAACATGGCCGCTGTAACTTTTTGTTGTCCGACATTGCTTTTTGAGCTGTGGGTTTCGGCATAGCTAAATCTGGGGGAAAGTTGCATGCATGTGTCTTTGTTTTAAAGGAAACATAATTTCTTTTTTTTTCAATCACTTCCGGAGAACGTTAAAAGTGTCTAGCACGTGTCAAGCCAATGCTTTGTTCTGTATGCACCTATGCGTTGGAAGTGATATAGAACTACAAGTAATATTTTTTCAGAACACGAACGCAGAGTACAAGCATATACTGTTACCATAGCTGCTAGCATGTTCCGTAGCGCTGAACGCGTTACTTCGATACACCCGTGTAAGTTAGTTTACTGACTAGACCGCTGGGCAGAGTAGCACGACTTTTTAAAAGCTGCAGCATTGTCTTAAAATCTGAATACTGGCCCTCAATTTGTTTTTTTAAACAGCTGCTGTAAGTGTACCACGTGCACAAATACGCGAAAAGATATTTGCAGCTAGTTTCCTTTAAGAAAACCGTGTGCACAGGTTCGTTATTGTTAGCTAGTTAAGCTGAAAGTTTGTTAGAAGATTGCGTCACTGAGAGAAGGATGGGGCACCTGCCCGTGGAAAAACTGCCATGCGCAGTCTCAGTTAAACATAAACCGATTACTTAAAGTAAAACTGTTACAGGACCAAGGCGTCACTCGGTGGCGCGTAGAAATAAAGTGTCAGACAAAAGACTTTACGCTTTCGCAACGGCGTTCCGCACTCCGCGTGATTTAAATACCGGAGGGTCTGGTTCCACACACACTAAAAAAAGCAATCTCGACGTCTGTGCCAGACCTCACTGTTGCGTGCTGTACACTTTTGCCAGAACTCCGAGCCACTTTAGTAGAGTCATTTCAGGCTCGCGCGATATGACTAGGAAACGTAAAATAATACGGCCTACAAAACGCAAGGCTTAAAGAAGTGGCCTGGTAAAGCTTTTAAGCGAGAAAGCAGCAGTAAAAAGATGCTTGCAATGAGCCTAGATTCCGCGAACCAGTGCTTCGTACTTTCAAGCTTATAAAGAGAGATTTATTGTTTTCTACGTTGGAACAAAGGAAGCAAGCGCGGCTTTTTTTTTCGTAATCTGTTGCGTTGGGAAGGCTTCTTTCTCAGCCCGTCTGAGGGCTTTATTCTTCCCGAATAATGCGCACTTTTCCTTCGCGAAGTAAAAAAAGTGAACGCAGTCGTGAAATGATCAATGAACGCAGTATGAATGCAGGCCGAGTGAAGTCTGCTGAAGCATTTTGTACAGTACCTGAGGAATATCCTGCACATGCAGAGAGCTGGTTGATGAAAAATATATTTGACTGTGTGCTAAGTAATGTGTTACTGAATGTGTGTTTACGTTTCTAAAACATTTCGTAATTAATATTGTACAGCTTCTTCATGGTTTTCTGTTTAATACGCCCTCGCTTAAAACGCAATTTAAAGGGTTGAGAGAAAGCCTTTCATTCAGAAGTCATTACGCCTTGGCAAATGTACACGTATTGATCGGTAGTTTCATGTATGGAATAATATAGAAGAGATGAGTGCGGAAATTGTACTTCCTGCAGGAAGAGAGAGTTTACAAATGCAATATTTGACCAATTAAGTAAAGAAATTCTCATGTATTGTATAGAGAGGAGGTATTTATTCCTGCAATGAGGTAATTCAGATTTACGCGTCTACATATTGGTCGTAGCCTTGGCAAAGTGTTCTCAATTGAAAGGAATTCAACAATAGAGAGCGCGGAATGAAAACACAGAATAACCACTTTAAATAAAAATTTATCAATGTTTGATGCTGTGAAAGCTTCTGCTGTGCACTGCAAAAAGGCGTTCGATAAATTTGCTTCAGCAAGCATGTGCTACCTGCTTAATAAATGGTCATTTTCTCTTAGGCCAACTTGCACCAGCAATGCTCAATTCTTTCTGCGATCTTCTTCGTAACATTCGTATGCTTTCTGCGCTTTTTTTAATATTCACGAAATGTGTCTGAGCAAAAAACTGTTTAGAGATAAGCCGCTCAGTCGATTTCATGCTGTTTTTCTCATTGAACTTCGACAGTGTTGTTGTCTTCCTTACATCATGGTGGTGTTCTTGCGTTTAACTGGGGAGGACATTTAAGATAGCTGTGGTGTGTGAATCAACATGTAGCAAAGCAATAAGTTTCTCTCTCAGAAGGTTTGAAATTTACTGCACTGTCACGCTTCAATAGTGCCAGTATTCATTGCGGTTCATTTAGCACATCTTGCGTAATATTCAGCTGCCCTTTTGAAACATTGACAACAACACCACCGCGAAGCGCTGCTCTCACTAGATGCTCGGCTTTCTCGCTTCATCACTTCCAACACAAGGGCTTCACAGCTCTTCCAAGGCATTTTTCTGTTTTTTGCTTCATGCTGACGATTGTTAAGAAGGGAGGCATTTTGCAGTTGCTTCCAGAAGGACTCATTCATCCCTCATGCTGCGTTTGCCAGTATGAGGGATGAGAAATGCGAAATAGCGATGGGAAAATAACGAATGAGAGGGTGCTTTTCTTGTGCATCTAAGATACGGAACCTTCTCGAAACTCCAGCCTCTGCCGGCTCCTATCTGATGCCAGGCATAATGGCTGTTTTTCAGCTTTGAAACTTGTGTTAGAGTCTATGCTAAGTGCGCGGTCTTGCAGTGTTCGATTTTTTGAACAGCAATATACAACTGCCGCACATGTACACGTGCTCCAAAATCTAAACGGAGCATGAGAGCGGTTTCCGGAGTGGATAAAACTGCATGCCAGCGCGATCTATGAATAGATGCTCTGCAGATAGCGAAAGTGCGTGGGCACGTCCGGTTGGCCAATCTCGATACTCGGATGCTCGCCTTATCGCCGGCTCAAGCGAAGCTGCTCCGCTTCCATCCCTGCTCGCCTGGGGTGCTTCCAATGTTGCGTGTAAAGCTAGGATACCGTCCTTCTATAAAATCACCTAATGAAGTTTGTTTAATAAAGCTGATTTGTTTTGAAGGAGCTAGCCTCCGATAGGCTCAGCGCCTGAATTCTCTTGAGCGCCAGTTAAGACAACGAAAGTAGTTGAGCCAATACACGCACGAACGGTTTTTTTTTAATTCATTTTTCATGCGTTTCCTTGAGACAAGCATGTTTAAGGCAGCAGCTGCTTTATGACTCTCGAGCATTCAAAGCTCGTAGAACAACATACTTGCCCCAGGATAGTCTCTAACCATAGCCGGAACGTGGGCAAACTGGTGGCGTTCCTAACAAAACGGAACCCATACGCCGCTGAAGACCAGTTTTCACGCGGGCAGATTCGCTCAAAGTTTGCGCGAAAAAGCATCAGAATGGCCCCTCGTGAGTAAGGATGGCAGCGCGCAGCCCCGTTTGAGCGGGCGATAAGGCGACCGTCCGAGTATCAGGATGGGCCATCCGGATCTTCCCACGCGCTCTCGCTATCTCCGGCGCATCTATTCATAGATCGCGCTGTCATGCAGTTCTGTCCGCTGCTGCCACCGCTCCCGTGCTCCGTTTAACTTTTAGAGCACACGTACATGGGAGGAACTTGTGGCAGCTGCTGCAAAAAACGTGACGGAATCAACCCTCTCCTCAGATAAGGCTTATCGTTTTCCTCGTCTCCCGGTGCGCGCGCTGCCTGCTTCACGCTGCTTTTGACGCACTGCTTCATGTCGCTGTCCGCTGTTTGCGTGTGCTTTTGCCGCAGACATAACGCAAGGACTCCTGTCGCCTTCGGCACTGGGCCAAAGCTACGCCATGAAAGACACCACGCTGCACGTGGAAAAAGGCCTTGTCTGTGGTCTGTCCGCCGCTCATCTATGTCGCTGCTGGCCGCTTTGCTAGCGCACACAAAAAGTCTACCTGGGAATCGAGTGTTTACAAAACTCTTGTAACACAGTCTGTACGCTGATAACCCCTGTTCACGAAAGACAGCATTTATTTATTTATTTATTTATTTATTTATTTATTTATTTATTTATTTATTTATTTATTTATTTATTTATTTATTTATTTATTTATTTATTTAAATACCTACATGTCGCCCAGAAGGCAATACAGCAGGGGTGTTAAAACACATTTTCACACACGAAATGTGACAACGAACAAAACAAGAAAGTAATAAAAAATTAAAAGAAAATAACAGACAAAAAATATACTAATTCCTGCAAAAAAGTAACAATGCGCAGCATTTAGAGTAACATACGTATGCGGAAACATATGCACGAACTCACGTATGACAGAAAAAGTACGAATATGCAATGAACAGTCATGCGCGCTTAGAAGAACAGCGTAGAAAGTTTAGCCTTGAGGATAATTGCGCGAAGCCGCAAACAATCTGTTTTCGCTTGCAACTTGGATGATTTCCCGGGAGAGCTGGTTCCAGGATTTCATAGCGAGGGAGGAAAATGAATTCACGGAAGCAGTTGCACGAGTGAGCATTTCTCTAATCTTGAGCGTGTGTTCAAGACGTTGCTATTATCATAAAAGAGACGAGATGCCATTTACCCTTCTCCCTTATTGTAGATTAAGATAGATGGTTTCTAATGTTGTAAATGCATGATCACACTTAAAGCTTCGAGGCAGGCGTCGGATGAATAGCTAGTAATAAAGCGCTCATATCGTCTTTAAAGGAGCCATGAAGACAAAATACAAGTTGAATTTATTCGAAAGCTTTCGTGTTTTATAGAGCCCACAGCGCTTGTGCGGATACAAACGATGCTTTATTCACTGAGAAATTAATTAGTTGAAGTTAAAATTTTGATTTGCCGGCTAAATCATGTGTTTTCGTGGTCTGTAATGACATCACAGGAACCGACCGCTCTGCAGCCTAGGGTCCCTTGATTCACCCGTCCGCCGTACAGGGTGAAGACACGTATACGGTGGCACCGCCATTTTAGGTCACTCGCTCTCCGCCGAAGCAAGTCATTGTACCAAACCGGGCTAAAATTATGGCCGCAACGCGGTTTACTGGTGAAGTTTGAATCATCTTATCTGCTTCGCGTTGCTGGGTCTCGTAGGAAACGAAAAGAACAACGCGTGAAAAACTAGTGGTCGCTCGACAAATACGGTCTTGTAAGACACCGCTGCTTGCGTCAATCGGCCAGTGTCGTCTGACACACCCCCAAAGCCCCGCAGTTCTCTGCAGCTAAACCAAGCCTAGTGCGCGCAGTACCAACAGCAGTACGCATCAGTACTTCTATGTTTACATGTGCTTTCGTAACTTCCACTATTTGTCCTACCATTCTTGTTGCTTTAAAAAAATGTGCCCTAAATTTAAGCACAAACAGCTCGTTCAGCAATCTTATAAGCTAAGCCTAATTTGCGCTTGCTTTTGCCGGCCTCCGCCAATCGCAGACTAGGCTGGTATGCCATCATAGGTTCTCTTGCGGGAAATGAGCGAGTGGGTCGCATGGCCATTCCCTTTTTCCTAATTATATAGATTATTTGAGCGAATTTTACGTTAAAACTGGTGTCAGTATGATTCTAACGAGGCCGTCTTATGAATGAACCAAACTTGTGTTTTGCCTTCATGGTTCCTTTAACCTCAGGTTATAGATGTTAAAATACGCCTGGAAAGCTGAACAATCAAAGGCAGTCCAGACACACGCAATTTTCTCTTAAAGAGACCCTGCAACACTTTCTTCAACTTTTTTTAAATATTAAATGCTTGCAGAAGGTAGTCACCCAAAACACCCACTAGATAGATTAGGGGTAGCGAAGTACCTCAGACAAAAATTACTGCTTATGCCTATGAGATAATTTTTAAACTCGCTCAAAAGATTTTTTTTCTTTCCCTGTCTTGACGTTCTTCGACGGCTTGAATTACGTCCCTAAGGTCGTGCAGCGGCTGTTGGCCGGTTTTCCTTCATTTGCAGCAATGAACGCTTTTCGATAGAAACTTAAAAAAAAGCCACAAACACAAAGGAGGAATGGAAGGCGTATCTGGTGCGACGAGCAAATTAACGCAGTGCCGCTGCGTGCTGGCGATAGCTGTAGCTTTTGCAGTGGTTACGGACACGAAGGAAAGAATGAAAGCGCTCATCTAAAGTGTTGCAGGGTCCCTTTAATGGGTTGTTTCGTGCCCTGTTCATGGGACGCAGACTAACCGTACAGCGATGTAGTATGTCCCCTACCGCATCGCCACAAAGTTTGATATTTATTTCAACCGCAACTGATGAGGCCGCATAGGTTAGTTCGGAGCTGCGCGAATAGGGTTTTGTCTTTGCTAAAAATAACTCTAGACGGTATCAAGCGATCACTGTTCTCTTTATATGGGAATCACAAATTCGTGTCACTTTTGGTTCAGATTGTTCATAAGAAAGCCATAGTGTAATTACACAAAAATTATGTAAGAGATGGGTACCCAGTATGAAAACAGCATGCGGTATTTTAGCGTAGTTGTAGTGGAGACCTTGCTGTATACATATTTCTGGTACAAGGTACATTACCTGCGCAAGCAGAGCACACACTCATTTTTAGCTTTAGTCCGCTTAAAGGATCTACCTCCAAAACGACTCTTTCCATTACGCACCATAAAATTGACAATCAATGCCATTGCAATGGCAATGCAGGCTTACAGCAACGTCCAGCATACCCTTGAGAGCAAAAAATTGCGTCTATGTCATTTGGATTGGATGGTGCTTCACACCTTTTGCAGTGTGTGATGTCCAAGTATTCATCACGCTTTCGAGTCAGACCTAACGTCGGGTCTCCTAAATTGTAAAGTATGTTCCCTCGTACACAGCTAATGATCATTCACATGGTTTGTCGCAGTGAAGACGAGGGCAAGTATATTTTAGAGAAAGCTAAACATTTTGGTAACAGTTGAAGTGATACCAATGATAATTTATGCCATTTAGGATAGGAAGGTTTGGATCAGAGAATTCTTGATGCAAGAGGTTAGTCATACCATAAAGTATTAGAAATCAACGCTGCAAGCTGTAGCTAAGGAGAAAAAATATACTCTGTTCGTTATAGCGTTGTGTCGTGCTAATCGGTGCAAGTGTAAAGTCATCGTAGGTTCATTCGATTGTGTGGTTTGAAAGACTTCGGAAATTTAGACAGGTCGTACATTACAAAAGTGTACTCTAAATGCGGTGTTTGATACGCCATTGTAAGAAAAGGCACTACCCTGATAAGTAATAGTTTAAGCTACTAGTAATTGTAACTACATTGAAATTTTAACTAGGTATAGTAGAGGCTTGCCTATGTTAGCTTTGGTACTTGGGATGGAACGTTGTAAGTTTGTCATGTGAGCTCTTCGACATTTTGCAGTATATTGTATATATTTAGAAAACCTAGTTACTTTACCTAAAATATGCTACCAGCATTTATTTGGTGCCGAGCTTTTCTATTTTCAACGCAAGAAGTTTACACGAATCAGCCAAATGGCTACCGAAATATTTTCTCTGAGCTCAGGTGTTGTTTCTCTGCCACGCACATAGGCTTGAATGGAGGTGAAAATAATTTGGTATTTCTCACCTAAACCTAACTGCGTATGATTGATGACTTCAAAGTAGGACATTTAGCGAACCCAATACGATGCTTTGAGATTTGCTTCCTTTTAATATTTTCCAAATGTACCCCAGTTTTCCTAAGATCATGATCAGGTTATAGTCATCCAGGCAGTTTGAGCGTGCAAAGAAAATACTCTTGTAAGTGCCAGATTCTCATCAACAATACTGACCAGTAGCCTTTCACGTTATTTTACACTCTTCTGCCTTGAATTTAGAGCACGTTCTGACCCTGTATTTCCTCGTGGCCTTCGCGTCTCCTTCGACGTCTCCTTTCGCACAGCGCCTATCGGCCAGCTCAACGGCCTCGGGCCGGTGAACGTGCTGCCGACGACCAGCGACGAGCCGACGTCTCCGATCATCGACTGCGTCCTCACGCCCTGGTCACAGTGGAGTCCCTGCTCCAAGACGTGCGGCAACGGGCGCCGCGAGAGGCGACGCATGATCAAGCTGAACCCGCAGAACGGTGGCAAGCCCTGCTCCAAGCGGCTGGTCCAGAGGCGAAGGTGCAAGGAGAACCCACCCTGCCGTAAGCACCGCACATTTTGCCCACTAAGTAATGTCGCGCCCTTCCCGGTGCGCTAGGTGTGCACTGTCGCGTTTGTGAGCGGCTGTTTGAGGCGGCGTCCATTGGTGGGTGAACTCTCTTGAAAATACCTGAACTGCCGCAGGCATCAGATACCTGAATCTGGATGCTTCCTTTGGGTTCCGTGAGCTCAATTCAGGTGTGGTGGCAGGTTTTTAAACTACTATTGCGCAGCGAGACTGACAGGGGTACTCGTTGAGGAGGTAAACTGTTCAAGTTGAACACATAACGGAGGGAAGCAGAACATACTTTGAAAGCGGAGCGTTTGGTGAGTTTTCCTGTAGTCGCAAGGACGGGTCGGACTACGTTTGTATACTTCTACTACGGAAAAAGTTCAACATCAGGGATCGCTGGTTCCGGTAGTAAAGTGGCTATTTAGATTCGCATGGGTTCGTTTGGAAGATGATGTTGGCGCTGGCAGGGATAGAGGCACTGGTGCTGCAGACCGTGCGTGGGGGCATTGCCGAAAATATTTTTGCTGCGGCTGAAAGGCTTCGCTTCTTTATGCACCCAGTCAATTTTTGCAATGAAACAGCCACCCTAGCTGAGCAGTACTGGCACTGTCTTGATGCGTGACATTGTATGATATGCCCACCTAATCTTCAACCAGTTCTCGATTTCTGTTAACCGATGCGCTTCTAGTCCCAATAAAATGGGGTTTGTCTTCAACGTAGCCTTCTGACGCTTAGATTCGGTGTTAGTATTTCAAAAATTGCCTGGCTTATTAGGCGATAAAGGGGTCATTTGAATGCTTATACCAATGGCACAGGACCGACGTTTTATTTTTGGTTACCGCTGCCTCCTTCCTTTTTTCACCCGGCTCCCTTCACCAGCTGTGCATAGCGATACAATATAGAACGCGTGAAAGTAGCCTCTTTGCAATTGTAATTAACCCAATCTTACAAAACAACAGAGATGGCAAGTTTTCCTCCTCAATAATTATCCCTATTTGCTTCTAATGAGCGTGCCAAAGTTTCTCACATCATTTAATGCGATAATGCTAACGTATTCCAGTGCTGGCCTTTTCTTGTTTTCGGATTTGTGAGTAGGAAGCTGTGCAGAATAAATAAATCCTGAAGCCATCTAATTACAGTCCTGACAATCGTGCATGGTCGGCTCTGACTGCTCGTGTTCTGCGACAGTAATCTGGCAGTACTTGGAAAACGAAACTTCGAGGCACTGTAAATACTTTTTTATCACGATTTGTCAACTGTTGCAAAATCAGGAAGAAAGTGACACGCACAAAAATGTATCGGATTTTACGGTTTGAAAAACCTGCATACAGAGTTGGGTAATTGTTCCTGTGTTGATTTTTTTCGTCCCCGTGTTTTCAATTGCATCGCTGCTCCCTCAGCGGAAACCAAGGAATCCAGAAAAGGTATGCCTGTGTGGTCGATGTGGTGTCCAGAGCTTATTCTTTGTTATAACGGTCATTTGTCCGACATGCCTTCAGGGAAAAAAGATCGGAACAAGGGTGAGTGGCTGTTTGTATAGTGCACTTCTGTTACACCATAGATCCGAACGTTGTTCATTCAGACTTTGAATGAACCCCCAATATTTTTTACTGCTTGTTTGCGGCTGCAGGTAAATTCGCTTCCACATAACGATTCCTGCTGGTAGAAATTACGTCACCAGAATCACTGCACACCTAGAGGCTAGGTCAAGCGCCAAGGTGCAGAAACAAATATAAACTGTTTATTGCATTCGCGACAGTATTAGGGAATGTAGTCTGTCGCTATCAGGAATAGCTGTTTTGAAGCGAGAACAACATTAAAGTAGTAATTCGGATGTTTCAATGTTACAGCGTGTGTCTTAAACGCGAGTAGGACATTTTTATACAGACTTTATAATCTGATAGAAGTTTTTTAGAGTTCGTAAAATCCCGTGATCAAGGGAGTGCAGTGTAGCTTCCAGCACTATATGAAATCGAACTTTATTTCTACACGCTATTCCAAAATGTGTGGGGAATATATATTTTCGTAGCTTAGGTAAGCCCAAAGCTAGCCGAAAGACGTCGCCAAAATTCAACTGGGTGCTGACATTGCTATTGGCCCCTTGTTTTTCTGGATGCATAATAACATGCAGCCAATTCATTCTCGGTGTGGCTAAGTGGCCAAGAGCACAAAGTAAAGTTGTGATCCCCAAAAACTTAACCTTCTCCGTACGCACAGAATTCATTATAAGCTGAGTAAAGTTGGGCTGAACGCTTTGTGGCCTTTGAGTTAGAAAATGTCGATAACCATTCCACGCAGCTAGACTTTGTGTGTCACATCATTAGGTTGAACGTTAAAACAACCGAGCTTTTAATGGAAATATAGGCATAACAACATACCAGTTATATGGATTGGCCAGTGAGGATGATAGTTGCCGTCAAAAGTTCCCGGGCGTTCTACCCGTTGTCATTTGTCTGCAACATAAACCTCCTCACTTCACACATACCCACTCAAGTGGATTGGCCAATGACGTTGACAGCTGTTGTCGGAATCTCACGGCCGAATCTCACGGAATCTCACAATTTGAGTACAACCTCGCTGATATTGGCAACTAATGATGACAGTCGCCGTCACGATCTATACCCATTTACTAATTCCTATTGGCTGTGACATCACCGTACCTACCCACTCAAACGAGCACTCAGCGTCATCTAATGAGACATTGAAGCTTTCGCATTCACAGCTCATAAAACGTTCTTAAGTGTGCTCAAAGTATTCTCGTTATTACATGAAGACATGGCCTCCTGAACCCATTTCCACTTTCCTCCCTCCTGCAGCGGTGGACTGCATGTTGACGCCTTGGAGCGAGTGGCGACCCTGTTCAAAGACCTGCGGGCCGGGCGCCGTGCAAGAGAGGCACAGAACCATCAAGCGGCACCCGAAGAACGGCGGTTCCAGCTGTGACGCCACTTTCGAGAGGCGCTACTGCACGCTGCCACCGTGCGACTACCGACGGCGCTAGCCACTCGGCATGCCCCAAACGGGGCTTGCCGTGGTGGCCCCTGTCCTTGAATGGTGGGGTTCCCCTGGTACGTTTGCCGACCTGCCTGTTCTAATCCGTGGATTGCGAATGCGCCTTTCCTGATAGGTGATGCCAGTGAAACATGTTTGAAATTCAAGGAGGTCAAGACGTGCTACAGAGGAGCCTGTAGGGCCTCCTTAAAGAGTTGAAAGACGAACACGTTTTAAGTTGCTAAGACTTAGGCAGGGGATAGATTGATAGGCGTAAGATGATTAACAACGCAACAGGAAGAACGAGACACACAAAACAAGTGCTGACTCGTGACCACAAACTGATTCACACAGAACGCCTATATATTCAAATAAAACGTCCACCTGAGGCCTTTTCAACAAACTTACCGTAGAGTTCCGACAAAACGCCCACCCAAAGTACAGGCATGTCAAGTGAAACGGAGTGGGCGAACTTTCGGGTCAGTTGCGAGAAAACTGCAAAAAGTGGGCGCACCGCCAACCATAACTGCGGAGATGTGTACGAGATGGGCGAACGTCCTGGTCAAGGGCGGAAAGGACAAACGAGTGACCGCATCAACACGTGAATGTGTGTTATTCGCGTTTGTTTTGTTCCCCCATCGGCGCTAAAGCCATCCGTTTTAGGGGTTTGGGGATCTTTGGGGTCTTTTAGTAAATTGAATATTTCGCCCCTAAAAAGGGGTGGGCGATGTTTCGGGGGAGGGCGTTCTCTCGGAACTTTACGGTAGTGCATTCAGCAGTGACCTCTTGCACGGGAATACACAAGAGGCAAACCCTCCCCCCGCTTCTTCAGCCACCATTCGGCGACGTCCTGCCAGTACCACAAGAGGGGTGTTTCGGCCTCTAGTGCCCCACCATCATTCAGTGCGCCAGAAGTGTGAGTTTGAGTGATAAGAAAAGCGATGTGTCCGCGGCAAGCAAGATATCACACTAGCCGCCACACCGCTCCCAGTAATCAAACTAAGGTGTAGTAGCCGCAGCAAGTTGCCTCCTGAGACAAAGCCATACCTTTTGGCCGCTTCCCTTCGGTCACCACCTGAATAGAACCTGGATAGTAAAAATTCATGGAAACTAATCGATTGTTAAAAACCGTTTTACTCCTGCTGAAAATGGAAATACAGGGAGTAAATTCTTATAAGGAAAGCATCCTATGTTCATTCTACAGCGGGCCTTGATAGACCCCGGCATCGAAATAAATTATGTAAAAAAACAGGAGCAGCAGAAACGTGTAGGAGAGAAACAAACAAATAATTATCGCAGAAGTTAACTATTCATAGACAGTAGTGATTAGTGATGTTGGTTAAGGTGTGTAAAATTAGGTTGACAGACAATAGGTGGATTAAAATTATTTAAACGGAATAACGATTGATTAGTGTTCGCTAGTAATGATCAGAAAGGGGAGATTCTTTATTGAGCATTAATTAAGATGGACTACGACAAAGTGAGGTGAATTAGGGCGGATGAAGATGAGTGAGGCAAATTAAGAGAAATTAAGACAATAGCTATGGTGGGTAAAGTTAGAATAATGGCTACTTTTTGTATTGATTTAAATGAAGGAAGGTGCGGAATTACAGGGGGTTACGGTGGCCTCTTAAGGCCACCGTAACCCCCTGTAATTAAGATAAAGATAAAGATGGAATACGGTGGATTAACGTAGAAGAATGGCACTACGGTGGAATGGGAGAGCTCGGGGTAGATTTTAATGGATTACGGTGGATTATCATCGATAAAACCACTAAAGTAGCGCGGCCTCTGTGTCACGTGCATACGTGTATACAAAAAGCACCTGTCACAATAGTACACCTGCTTTTGCCTTCAAACATATAAGACTGACCGTGTCGCGAGAAATTTCCAACGTGCGATTCTTGTGACAGAGAATTCCACACATATCAGGGGAAAAAGACGCACATAATCAGCACCAGAAACTCTATAAACCGTGCTATTTGTTGTTGTTGTTGTTATTTGTTACATTTTCGTTGTTGTCAAACTGCCGACTGTTTTAGTTTGCAGATACTGATAGTACCTGCTGTTCCCTTTGTTTATTGCGCAATCCCATATTTTTATTTTGTTCCCGCTCATTGTTGCGGTTGCTTTGTGGATGTAGATCCTATCTGTGCATGTATCACGCGTATTTTCTCGCATTCTTTTATTTGTTCTGCTCGCTCCTGCCAAAGGCCTTTTTTCAAAGGCTGGCAGTAAATCTGAAAATAAATAAATAAATAAATAAATAAATAAATAAATAAATAAATAAATAAATAAATAAATAAATAAATAAATAAATAAATAAATAAATAAATAAACAGTCCGGCAGGGTATGAAAAAAGGCCCATCCGTTTGAAGCCCACAGTCTTTCACGAAGTTTGGCTAGGGCGGGTAATGGATATGTATTTGCGCACGTCCTCTAGGCAACTACTAAAATTTTGGCTCGGGTGAATGCGTGCAAAACTTTAAAAAAAATTTAGCAGCCCAAATTTTAAAAAAATGCCTTCACGGCGTCTACGCCTAGCGTCTGTCTAAGAATAATCGCCGAGTGACGCCATCGCAACGTCATTTGCAGGCACAGAAATCTGTGTCGTATTTTATTCAGCACTGTCAGTACAAGTTGCGTGACTTCTCGAAGTAATTCTTTAGGTTTGGGTCTTAGTTCTTGAGTATTCTCATCTGCTTACTTTTGCACGTTTCGTCTGGTCAATCTTTAAATGCTCACTTCTTTAACATATTTTTTCACCGTTATACTAGATTTTCAGCATCATCTGCAATATCCCTTCGTTTTCCCCTTAGGAAATACAGTTAGCGAAATATTAGAACGCATTTCCCTATTAAGTCCAGCATAAGTGACCTTGCGTCTGAGGAAATGAAGTTAGTTAAATAATAACACGCTTACCCAGTGAACTTAGTAAAAATAGATTCACAGATGCTTTCTTGTGTCAGCCGTTGTGAGATGGTTCCATGTACAATGCTGGGCAAGGCCTTTTCCAAGGTGTTTGCAGCATCTTCTTGCGTAGCTTGTGATTTAGGCGTGATAAAAGAAGTTTCATCGTGTTTTTAGTGTTCATGCGAAAATTATTTTACCACGGCCAGCCCTTCACCTCCACGTGCCACCAAAGCTACCACAGTTATTTATTCACTGTATGGCCCTTATTCCAAAGTAGTGCCGGTAGGTGCGGTGTTACATCTACAAGCCTTAACCGGCTCTGTTTGCATTCGGCATCGAGAAGTACTGTTTGACAGCTGAAACCAAATCATTCTCAGTTTCGTCTCCAGTTGTTCTTTAAACATTGTTTAGCCTGAGCATAGCGCTAGGAGTTTCTTTGCTTTCAGCTCGGCCGAGGAGTGGCGATAGCGATTATAGCGCGAAACAAAGACGAGAACCCAGAAGCGGCAAGAAAACGCTGAAGTCTCTATAAATTCTGCTCAAGGGGCCCAGCTTAAAGAGACAGAAAATCGATTTTTGTCGAGTACATTTTCTTCATCCCACATGATAGGGCATCACTAAAAACACCTTAACCCGAAACGGTTTTGCTGATAGCGCCTTACAACTTTTGCAATCAAAATTTTTATATCTGCCATAAAAATATATATCTACCATACATTTACCGCCAAAAGCAATGCTGGCAACAATGATAGTGAGACATGCGGCAACACACTTTTAGCTGCACGTGAGGTTAAAAGGGGCATTTAAAACTGGTCCCAGGCTAAAACAATATTGTGCAACCTTCCCTATTCCTTCGTGTAGTTTGTGAATCACGCGTTGAAAATCACGGAGTTGTTTGGACACATAACGTAGTGTCACTTTTAGACACTACGCGTCGCCACCTTTGAGCCTTCACACATTTTAGTGCAAAATTAAAATTATTTCCGCCTGCTTAATTGGAACTTCCTTGTGGTTACGCCAGTATATAAAACGCTGGCTTTCATATAAGCTAGACGACAGACACTCCACAAAAATGGGTTGTCTGTCTCTCTCATTTTGACAATTCATTAGCTGAATTAGCCGGGCTTACAACGCACCATCCTGTGTATTGTACCCGAAATCCCGATAAATGAAAAGTTAATGTTTACCGCACTAATTACGGAAAACAGATGTTGAAGTTTCGCTTGCCGTCAGCCCTGAACGAACTGTACGAAAGGCATACCCAGATGTGATAAATCATTGAGAAACTTACGCAAAATATTTCTGTAAACTGAACCAAAGTGTAGGTAGCAGTAGGATGAGTTCGTTTACGGTTTTGTGTCATCTGAATACGGCCAGTGCCTCTGATCACGCACATTTTGTACTCACGCATACTTTGCTTTGGTGTAACGCCACGTTGTCCTAGCGTTTTCTGTTGTGCTTTTTTTTTAATATTACTCATATTTTGTGCATCACATCATTCCTGTTTTCACATCCTGATATTGTTTAAATTGGTATTTATATCGCAATCTCTGTGTGCACATTTGTGCTCGCGAGCAGCTGCGTCTGTAAATTCAAATTTACTGAGTCCATTTGTAACGTGACCCGCTTTCCACTGTGCTTTGTAGGGGTCACGGACCCCCGTCAAGCCTTTTCTGGGGCGGTATTCTCGAGTTTTGTCCCTTTTGCGTCCCTTTCAAAAGTCCCTTTGGCGCGCCCTGATTGCCTAAAAGCAAACAACCGGAAGTGACGTAACGCAGCGCGGCAAATTCACTGCCAACCTTCCTCCATGCTGCCAACGTCCACTTCTTAACCGGAAGTACGTCACGATGAAAGGGACGCAAAAGGGACGTTTTGAAAAGGGACAGTTACGAGAATACCGCCCCTGGGCTTTTAGTCCATGCCCCTTAGCATCCTAGAATATATGAATAAACTGAGTTCATTTGATTTGATTTAACACTCTCCTGCGATTATTCAAGAATTGGAAGGAGGAAAATGCTTTTGCGTCGTCTTTTCGCAGTGCCCAACCGAAAGTGAGCTGGTGCCAGTACTTCAAGACGCCACTCGACTCGACCGCATGCACACATATCGCCTGGAACTTCGATCTCTATCTCTCTCTCAACTTCTGCACACACCTCAAGAAACGACTACTACTACCGCCGCTGCTACCGCACCGCTACGATAGCGCCGCTAGAACGCTGCTTCTAGAAGACTGCGGAACACTGTAGGCTCGCATTCAGTTGCTCCCTTGAAGATGCATCTCTCAACGCTGGTTATCGTGCTTTCGAAGATAGTGAAACGGTGCTCCAATCCTGCTTCCACGGCATCAAGCTCCCGTCGCCAACCAAACGGCTACTATGTGCGCCAACTCCGCCACTACGTCATGGACCGCCGTGACGTCGTTCTCTAGCTATGGAGAACGAACTTGACCCGGCTTGTGGGGAAATTGCCCTTATGGAGTGGGGAAAGCTCGTCAAGTCAATTCTGCCCTGTGTTCGCACAATTCGTCGCTTTGCTCTAGACTCACGCTACATGTAGAACGTAGGCGCGCTTTTCGGTTTCCACGAAGCGCACTGAGTGACGGGTGAACTTCTGCCCCGCCACTTATGAAGCATTTACCGTTCGGTCTCACCAAAACGATAAAGAGCTCCGAGTTTTAGTTGTGTAGGCAAAGACCGTCAGTCGGATCTTCGCCGCACTCTGCATGTAGCCACTTTCTGGCGATGTGGTGTTAGTGGAGAAATGAGCGCGCAATGCACACATCGCCGGTAACATGTCCGGCGACTTTTAGGCGCTTCTAAATGTTGTTGATTCCTTGTGTGTTGTGCGTTCATATATGGGGCAATTTAGAGCGTTTTTTAGTTCAATGTGGCTCCTCTGCATTCGAAAAGGTCGGGAAGGACGAAAAGGTTTCGACGAAGACAGAAAAAATTGAATGTTCTCAGAGAGCTATACAGTTTACCCGAAAGATTTGTGAAAACACGCTGAAAAGATTGGAGATGCGTTGATTTGACGCAGCCCTTGCTTTAAAAAGATGAACAGATCATTTGCGGGAGAACTGTATGCCTATCATTTAGCTGTTATGAGTATGGGGTTTTACAGCAAGTACACGTGGTTGAATTCAATGTTAGACATTAGTTAGAGCAAGGATGAATACCACGCTGAGTTTACATTGCACAGTTTTTGAAACTTTGAAAGAGCAAGAATGTTTAACTAAGTGTGAAAAACAGCAGAGACAACTTTGAGTTGCTGGAGGCTTGCAGTCCTGACAAGTTTACGCAGCCTGCTAACATGAGATATTGAAGTACTGCTGCTTTGAATGCCCATTCTGTTTCAGCGATTTCCAAGGAAGAACTCCCACGCATGCCGAATGCACACTGACGTCAAAGTATCTGTCATCTATTGAACACTGCTACCAGTCTCCACGAAACAGACGGAAGTTTTCTGGTGTTTTTGGCAGGAAATGGTAGCGAAGGGCTATATTCCAAAAAAAAACACACCCATCTTTTATATTGGTTTGTTAATGTATAACTCGGTTTACACGAACGTAGAAGGGCTATTTTCAATAAGCTGCCACTCACTAGAAAAAAAATCTGCCACTTCTACTCATCTAGTTCTCTGCTGACCTAATTTAGTTAATATTCGCAGTTTTGTTCTGTTTATTGTATTAAGCAAATAATTGAATATTCTCACTCTTCTACATCTACCCAAAAACCGCAGTATTACCTGCATGTAATAATACAGATTCTGAGCGGTGTAAACAGGAAAGCTTATACAACAAGCTATGAAACAGGTCGGCAGGGAAGTATATTGATGTAGAAATATGTTGAAATTCTTACGTCGATATACCTACCGGTCTTCTTTCACTGCACTGTGCATGTTTGTTTACGCCCAAAATCTCCAGTAGATTACCCTACTGTGGTTCTTGTGCGATGTCGCGAAAGTTTCAAATTAGTACTGTCCTGTGTATTTTCTCTATACCTTTTGAAAATACGGCTGGTTCAAAACCTGCCACTCACCCTCCGCCGCCTCCTGCCCCAGTTCTTGAAAAATGTTTGCACACTTAAATACCTCATTTGTTAAACGTTGCGCGCCCTGTTGTCCAAGGCAATGCTCCGGCTGTCGCAGGCAATTCAGACGGCCAGTCATTGTCATCTCCACAAGTCTTCCGAACACGCCTTTGCATGCGACCACTAATGCTGCTACCACGAGTCATCGATGGTGACATACAAAGAAGGCTTTGTCAGACGCTTTGTATCTGCGTGTTTCCCCATGAATGTTTAGCCCGCAATCGCTACTGAACATAGGTGGTGCCTTTACGAAAACAAAAAAGTGCGTAGGTCGTGCTTTACTGTTTTTAACCTTTCTGTCTTGCGTGGTATCATTGAAGTTGTGAAAGAAAACCACGGAATTTTTGTACTGTAAATTGCTAAACCTTTTCTGAAGGAAGACATCTATTGCAGGGCAAAACGATTGAGTGCAAAAGGTACTTCTAATTTAAGAGCTAAAAAAAACTAAATGTGTACAAATGCCCAGACACCACGCATTGAGTTAGAAATTCCGCAAAAAGTTTTCGGGTGTAAGTAGCACGCGCAAAATAAATGTTAGCGAATTATCTCTGCACGCGTTACAACAGTGTTCCCTTTGTGCGCATGGTTAGCGCAAAGCGGGCAAAAGAGCGAAGCTCCCCCTTCATAAGCCCAGGTCCCGTTGTCGTGGCTATCAAAACTAAACGCAACTACCAGTGCGTTATTCACGTGGATTGCGATAGCTTTGAGTGGGTTCAATGTCGTGCGACATCCGTGATCATAGCGGGCGATCCCTTGAATGTTAGTGGTGGGAATACTTGGTTTCCTTTGTGGTGTACCAACTTTAGTCTGGAGTTGATCGTAGCAGGTAAGTGTTGTGCCGCATTGCCCTCGAAGCGTGCCATTGTTTCGCTGTTGTGAAGAAAGAGTTATTTTCTTGTTCGTTGTCAAGCGTTCGAAGTATGCATTTATTGTTGCGCACCCTTAGCTGATCATGAACTTTGTGTTAGTGTCGGTGCCGAGCAACCTCTTTGAAAAACCTCGAACTGTCGAAAATGTCGATCTTTTCGAAAAAACCTCGAACTGTCGAAAATGTCAATCTCTTTGAAAAAACCTCGAACTGTCGAAAAAGTCAATCTCTTTGAAAAAAAAACCCGAATTGTTTCAGACAATGAAACATCGGACAATGAAAATCAGCGAAAACCCGAACATCAGACAATGAAAAAACCTTGAACTGCCGAAAAAGTCAATCTCTTTGAAAAGAACCCTGAACTGTAGAAAATGTAACATCAGACAATGAAACTTGGAGCGAAAGCTGATCATAAATAGACATGTCGACATGTTAGTCGACCTTGGAGATAGCCAGAGTCTGAAAAATAGCCAGAGTCTGAAATAGCCAGAGTCTGAACATTTCAATTGTATCATTCAGGTGCAAAACACACTCAGACGCAACTGCCTTGTATTTTCTTCGCAGATTCATGAGATCGGCGGAACACCTCCACATACGGACCTAGAAAAGAGTTACTAAACCTTACCACAGACCAAACGGTGATTTTAATCAATTTTATCGAGACGACGCAAGAGTACGTTATGAGGAAATGGTTCAGTTGGTCGGCTTAAGATCTTGATTGCGCAACATCATTTACGGCTCTACAATAAACGCGGTCAGATTCAAACTGTCAGAACACCTAAGTTCCCTTCCAGCATGCGCTTGAGACTGGTGGTTGTGTCGTGTTTCTTTCCTTTTATTACATTGTTTTGTGTTGTCTTGACTGCTTAACCAGGGCAACTGTACAGTTAGATTGTTGTTAATCAGATGCAATATTTCATAAAATAAAACGTCTCTTAGAAAAATGTATCATTGTGTTTGTATACGAAGGAGCAGCGGTTCAAGGAGGATATCTGGTAACACAATAGGCAGCAAAATCCTCAAGCTTATTTACATGTGACATTTTTCTCTAAGATCCCTGAGTCATTTAGCCGTACATGTTCTATACTCTACGGAGCAAGCTTTTTGGACGCGAAGAAATTTATTGCGGGCATGTTAAAGAAAGCTTTCTCTTAAAGAGCTAGAAAATACACATTTTCACTCTAAAGACAATTGAATTGGCGGTTGTTCAGGCGATACTTCAAGGGCTTCATGTTGAAGCATTCACAGCGAATAAGGCCTCTCTGATGAAGAGGAGGTTACACGACTCTGCGTTGTCCTCACAGCCAGCCACTCACATTTCCGCAAAAAAAAAAAAAAAGATACTGATTGCGATAAAGGCACCTAAGCTTTCAGGGAATTGCGTTGTATTTACCAGAGTCTCGTGTCTTCCCCATGCGCGAGGCCAGGTCACCTTTTTACTTTCCTCACGGGCAAGTTTACCCTCACCCACCAATCTCTCTGGTGCATTCAGCGAACATGTTTCATTTGCATACCCAGCTTTCTCGTTCAAAATTCCGACTTCTCAGGAACCAGGCAAAACCCTTTCAGGAAAGAGATATTTTGCATAAAGTAAGAATTCAACGTGATCATGAAAACGCTAAAATAAGTCCCCAGGATTCCGAATATTTTTTTTGTCTAATTCGCTGTCACATCGTACTCCCCATGCATTTGTATGGGATAGTTTCTATGGCTCTGGAACTTATTCGCGAAACGTGTAAGATTTGAAACTGCCCACAAATCAAGTTTTCACCCCCAATATCAGCTGCGCGAAATAACTTTACGTTTCGCTAAATAGCTACAGAGTAATCAGTGCTGAAAGGACTGCCGTGAGCGGGAAAGCTGCACACGTGTGATGTTATCGCATCACCACCGGGCATCACGGACACGGGGAGGAAACCACCAAGATTTCGGTATTTATAACGGCCGACAAAACAAGTTTTAGTAAAATTAGCAATCAGTTGATAATAATAAAAAAACATCAAATTGGCGTTTTGTGCGCACATTACTTTCACCACGCAAGAACAAAAGAAGCTGTTCCCTCAGCCCCTCTCCAGTTCGTCCCAGACAGCCCAGCCTTCAGTCTTCCGTGTGACGAGGCGTCCGTGTCAAGCTGGGGAGCATGGAGATGCGTCGCTTATGGACTTGGATCCTTACACTCGCCCGTGTGCTCTCCTCTTCAAAGTCGTCCCCCGCATGGCCTGGGGTAAATGCAGTACGGGAACTCGTGCCGGAATGTTTTCCGCCCGTAAATTTGAAGGAGGGCGACGAGGGTTTGCCGCGTTCTTCACCTGCGCCAACCTCAAAACGAGCTTCGCGACGCCGAACAGCGACTGCCTCTTCCATCGCTTCCCGTTTTGCCAGAGGGTCCCTTTCCATATGCACCGAACCCTGCAAGATTGTCACGGCGAAGTCTCATTAAAAAGCTTTCGTTTTCATTGCCTCCACGTGAATTATGCTAAACCAAGCAGTTTTAGGTGCGGAGTACCTTAGGAGCGCACAATGTCCGTCCGCGTCCGTGCGCATAGCATTTACAATCGCAAAAAAAATCACACAGGCACCGGCAGGATTCGAGCCTGTGCCTGGTAGACCAGACAGAGCTAGTGCCAGTTGTCTTACCCATTGGGCTATCACCGTCTTTTTTTCTTTATTGCGAATCTCGTACAGAAACACCAGGTACCAGGTACAATGACAAATAAAAAATCACAGTAATGCCACCATGCCCCCCAGGGGGTTCAATTTTAAACAACCAGTATGGTGGAGAGTTCTTCGCTCTCTGAACTTCAACAAACTGTGACACACTTTCCCTAAAATACTGTCTCGTTGGTCGTGCGTCTATATCACAATGCAGCCAAGCCATTCGCGAACGCCAAATGCTGTGCAGACCCAACAACATTACATTGTCAAATGGCACACCGTCCTCTCTATCAATGTACAAAAAGCGTACTAACTCACGGTCGCAGCCCAAGCGGGCTAAGTGGAAAATCTCCAGAAAGATTTCCCACTTGACCCGCTTGGGCTACGACCGTGAGTTAGTACATGAGAATCAAACGGCTTACTCCCTCATCTGTAACGGTGCGGAGTGCCTTGGGACCTCCCAATGTCCGTCCTTGTCCATCCGTGCGCACACCACCATCTAGCGAAAATCAAGCGAAATTCGATTGGAGCCGTGATTTGCAGTTTCATTTAGGGAATAATCAAGGTGCAACTCACGGCTCAAATCAAATGACGGTAGGGGCGCAAATCGGATGTCGCTCGGGGCGCAACTTGGACGACATTTCGAGTCCCCGTACTCTACACCCTCGCCATCATCTACGGAGTGGAGATGCTGCCATTTTTTTGTTGGTTTCGAATGTAATTTTTAAAAAATCGGATAATAACAAAAAAATTGGCCACGTATCTGCTCCTTCGTTGCAAATGCCGTTAAAAGACGATAGTCTTTATCGGCTTTTGCGAAGTAAATGCCTCCCTTCGCTTTCCCGCTCACCTGTCATGTTGTTCCTCTTGCGTCGCGCTCCTCCCAAGGTAAAGACGCCAAAGGTTTGCCTAAATCATTTTAAATTTCCCGCGTTCCACTGCTCCAAACCGGGTGACTCGATGCGAACGCTGCCGTACGGCGAAGACGCGCGTTAATCGAGGCGCCCTACTTCAGCGTTTATAGAACCGCGTTTCCCTACTCCACGTGCGTTGCAAGCAGAACGTGGAACCTACCTAGTGGAACCTTGCGTAACTGTTGCCGGTTGATTTCTTAAAATGGCCCCAGAAGCTATAGTGGCGCGGGCGACAGCAGGCGACAGCGGAGTGAATTCTTTTTCTGCAGTTGATGAAGTATTTAATTTTGCAAATTCAAGCATGTTTGATTTTTTTATAAAGGAACACTACAAATATGACTTCTGTATTGATTTGTTGTCTCATATTTGCGTAATGTCTTGTTCTTCTTCAACAATGTTGACAAGTATGAACATTCCACCGGACATAGACGGGTAGATTTAGCTGTGACTATATAAGACTATTGCGCAGGCATTGTTTTGCTTTGGCCGGGTGGCTGAATCGGGTCACAGACAGACAGACGGACAGACATACAGACATACAGACAGACCAAACTTTCTGGGTTTAAGTAGCCCAAGAAAGACTATCGTCTTTAAAATAACTCTGTAGGCTTGGTAAACAGCTAGACAAAACGGAAAAATGGCAATAACATAGCCTTTGATTACTACAGCTTACAATTTTTGTCGACTATTTTTTTGGCTCGTTGCCGAATCGGTTGCCGGTATTGGACATGGTGGCCAGGGTATGGTGATTATGGTCTCGACCATACGCATGTATAAGAAGGCTTACGGAAGGAATGAAGTATACCAAACATTAAATCACGGTAATATGATTGGCGTGGTAATCAGGCACTGGTAACGTGGAACCGGAAGCCAAAATCTTTTGAAGCGAGCACCATTTGATCCGTACCATGCTTTAACTTAAGCTTTAACTTCAGATGTGCCCTATAACGAGTAAAAGAAAACTCAATTATAAATTTGTGAGTCTACTTAATAAATTATGCTGTCCTAGAAGCGTTTTATCAAAAAAGTCACAGCAGGCTCACACAAACGTTAGGACCTCTTTTCTAGTATTTGTAATCAATTTATAAATTTCTCAATCATATTACGGTGATTACAATAAACTGTCTTAGATGTGTTTTTCCGGTCGTGTCAGCCAGCAAGAAGTCACGGTAGGCTTAGATTATACCGAGATGAAGTAACGTATATTTTTCTGATAAAGACGAAGTCGCGGCGCGCATCATAATCAGCTAAGCAGAGAAAACTTTGGCTTAAGTTGCATCTTTCACTGCCCCCTGCGAGCAGAAACGCACAGAAGTACTGTAGAAAGGGCAACAACAACATCAAAATTAATTAGAACGTGATGGTGCGAGAACGAAAAAACTGGGGATATTCTATCGTGGTGCTAGATTGAGGCTTGTGCCGCTGGTGTTTTTACAAGTGTATAAGCTGGGCAAAATCCGTTCAGACGGGGGCGACGCCGATGAAATCCAATACGAACGAATTAGCAGCTCTCTTCCAGAAATGAAGAAGTTCTCAATGGTTCTAGTTTGGTACTTCCACGAGGACGCGGGTTCGATTCCCGGTCGCGGCGGCCGCTTTTCTGATGGAGGCGAAAAGCAAAAACGCCCGTGTGTACAAGATTTCGGCGCACAATAAAGATCCCCAGGTGGTCAAAATTAATCCGGAGCCCTCCACTACGGCGCGCCTTATCACCTGCGTGGCGTCGGCGCGTTAAACTTCACAATCAATCAATCAGCTCCCTTCGGTCGACAAATACAGTAAAGCTGTCCTCTGAAACGTGGGAGATAAGAATGGCTCTTGTCACTATTGATAAGGCGCATATATAAAGGCAGGTAAACAATGAACTGCAATGACTAAGCAAAATTTATGCACTCACCAGCTTGTAGTCTTTCACGATGTCTCGAAGCAAGTGGCAGAAAGCAATGGTGGTCACGAACAGCATGGAGAGACCGCACACAATTAGCTCCAGGGCCACCGTTGGCATCACTGCGGAAGAGAACGTAATGTGAATATATGTAGTTTTTTCCTCGGACGTAGCTCAAATAACGGGAGTACCGCAGGGCTGTGTTTTGGGGGCCGATTCTGTTTTTTCTATCCGTGGCCGACTTGTGGCTTGCATACTAAAAAGTTAAGACGTAATGATCGCTGATGCAACTGTTGGTTTTATTCGCGGGAAAATCCCCACGCATTGCAGGCTATGTATGCGTGTGTGCGCGCTTGTGTTGGCCCGCGCCTGTGGGTGGGTCTGGGAGCGCGCGCGCGTGCGTCCGAGTGTGTGCATGTACGCGTATGTGCGCGTATGTGTAGGTTACCTTTGTGTGTGCGAGTGCGCGCGCGTATATATGCATACATGTGTGCTTCGGTACGTTCCCGCACTGACTTCTGGCTGAATTCTTTACGTCTGTAGAAGTTTGTTGCTACAATCAACACTTCCATTTTAGGTGCAGCTTAATTTCTATTACCCAGCATACTCGTTGCGCGGTCCTGCCAATACCGAAGTTGCTGTGGTCCAAGATAATGTGTTTCCCCCAAAATTTACTATTCTTTAGACAAATTCAAATAATGAGTGGCAGCCTACCATTGTCCCTGAAGAATGAAGTATATGACAGCTGCATCTTACCGGTACTCACGTACGGGGCATAATGTGGAGGCTCACTAAGAGGGTTAAACTTAAACTGAGGACGACTCAGCGAGCAGTGGAATGGAAGATGACAGGTGTAACGTTAAGGGACAAGGAGAGAGCGGAGTGGGTGAGGGAACAAACGCGTGTTAAAGGGACACTGAAGTGAATTTGTCAAGCTCCCGTTTTTGCTTGCACTGCGTAGACCGGCTCAAATTAGCACACTTTTCATCGTTTATCCGGTTGACAAATCGGTAATTATTTTACAAAGCGCGAAAGAAGAAAAACTACCATGCGCGGTTTGCGGCGGCCGCACCAACTAAGGCTGTGACGTTAGGAGGAGGGGCGCCGTGATTGGACGATGCCCAAGGTTAGCAATCAAACAAGTTTCGGTTTTGGTTTCGGTTCTGTAAAACATAACCAATGGCGTTGTTGGATGGGCATTCTCAATATATCAGTAATCATCGTACCGCGCTTTTGCCATGTTGTCGGCTGTAAAATGCACAAGATAAGCCTCCCAGGACGGCTTGTAGTCGTAGCATTCACTAGCCGAGACCTACGCAGTGCATGAACGCCCTCCGCGTACCCGCAGACGCCCAAATGTCATGCGCTTTTCCCCCATATTTGGAGCTTGCCTCCCTCATGCCTGTATCGTAAAAAGCGTGTTCGCACCAGGCCAAGGGTCTGTTCATTCTGGCCTGCGCCCACTGCCTCCAAGCAGTCGGTGCTTATGGCAACAGCACGCCAACGAGAACTCGCTAGCGCGCCAGTGCCAGCCTGCGCGCGTTTTGTGAACTAGTTCGTGTAGCCATGAACGTTGCGGCCCAAAAAAAGGTGAACTCAATATAGAAAACATCGGCGGAAAACAAAAAAGTGGAGTTACAAAAAAAAAGCACGTACCCGCGGGGATTCGAACTCGCGACTCGCAAAACACTTGCGGTGACATACCTAGCACACCAGACCACTGAGCCACGAGGCGGGATGCGAAGGTTTTGCTAATATAGGGTATATATTGTACAACCGGTTTACACTTTTATTTAGTTTTGGCATTTCAAGCAGCTTAGGTGACTATTTGTTGTACTGCGCTCGTGCAGTAAGCGTCGCCCGAGTTTCCACAGTAGCTCACGTCTAGCAATTGCATTTCGTAGACGGAAAAGCGTTCGCAGATGCGTAGTCGTGCTCCTGACCGCTGTGCTTGTTCGCCCAGCGCAAAAAAGTGCTCTCCGCGCCCTAGTTTTACGCTGTACGGTAAAAATATCAGTTGATTTTATTTCCTTAGTACCTATGTTGACTTCGCTGACTCTTCTCCCGCCTTCAAGAGGCCTTATATTTTCCTACTGGCGTACCAGTCAGCGAAGCGTCGCATGTGCGCTTGTGCAGCGCGCGCTTGTGTGAAGCGGCCTTGACTTGGAGCTAGATACAGTGTACAAACTAACCAAGTAAAGAAAGGCACATTCTTCCATTCACAAACGTGTCCTGGCTTCGTTTCAACTGAGGGAACGAATTGCGACGACCCGTCGGCGGCCGGCGGACGAAACGCTGGGCCGACTGACTCTGTCTGAAGGCCGGGGAGCCGCGCAGTAACGCAGCCAATTGCCAGCTCATCCCCTCCTGACGTCACACGAAAACGCCACAGAAAATGGGCGAGCGTAAAGAGAGGAGGACAGCATTTTCGAATTAGTTTTTCTACTAAATAAAATTGCGTAAACGCGCCTAGAGTGGTCGAAACATAGCCTGGGGACTCCAGACTACAATTTGCGCTAGTAATCCCGCAATGTTTACATATCACTTCAGTGTCCCTTTAAGGACATATTAGTAGAAGTTAAGAAGAAGAACTGGACGTGGGCAGGGCATGTGCGAAGGCAAGATAACCATTGGTCATTAAGGGTAACAGAGTGGATCCCTAGAGAAGGCAAGCGTGGCAGCGGGCGGCCGAAAGTTTGGTGGGCAGATGAGATCAAGAAGTTTGCGGGATAAATTTGTCGCAAGTAGCACAGGACCGGATTAATTGGAGATTAATGGGAGAGGCCTTTGCCGTGCAGTGGGATGATGATGATGATGATGATGATGATGATGATGATGAGACAAAAATAATATTTATAATTGAATTAGATAGCCACATCGGTGCCTTGTAACCTTTTGCAGGATTATCCCTCCGGGTTATCGAGCGCCCATTGCATTATAGTCTCAAGTTAGCGAGGCAACAGAGGAGTTTGGACAAAGTGGATAACCTGCTTTTCTCCCCTTCGTGACAGCGCAGAAAGAGCGGGAATAAGCCGTTTAATAGTTTGTACATTTGGCTGATTGGTTGATTTTTTTTACTTATTTATTTATACAATTGGGCTATCGTTTTTACAAAGACAGCGCCACGGCTAGCTCATTACCACCTGCGGACGACACCTGTACGGTGCCTAAAATGTTACTCGTTTATACTTACGACACGTGCTCCCGTAGAATAAGTGCTCGTCATCGTATTCCAGGCAGTTATCAACTCCGTCACACATGAAGCCTTCCCAGACGCAAAGACCGGTCAAGGCGCAAAGGAACGACCCATTTGCGCATTCTCCCATTGAACCTGCAAATGATGCCAGTATATTTCTGCATTAAACACGCCTGTTACAGTGGCCTAAAGTATTTCAGACGTAACTAGAAGCTCCATAACTTGATACCCAGGTACCACGGTAAAACCACTCTAAGGCGCATGCATAGTTTCATAAATAATGATGATGATCATCATCGTCGTCGTCATGAACGGCCTACTCAGGTCTACTGCAGAACGAAGACCTTTCCTTATTGACTCTCAACCATTCCGGCTATGCGCTGCTCGAGTCCGCTGATGGCCCCGAATTTTCTTATTTCACCCGTTCATCGTGTTATTGACCTTCCCCTTCATCTAGAACGGACTCTTTGTATCCACTCTGTTACCCTGATTGTCCACTGTTTGTAGGTTTATCTCCCTAAATTACCAGCCCAAGTCCATTTTTTTCTTTACTTGAACTATGATATCATCTACTCGAGTTTGCTCCTTGATTCAGGAAGTTCGTTTCCTATCCCTAAGAGTTTGCAATCCAGTTGGAATGCAAACTGGGAAGCAAACTGGAAAGCAAACTTATGAATGTAATGCCTTTATTAACCTTACACATCAATTATTCCACCTGAACTGTCTTAGAGGTCTAAGTTAAGATAATGTTATTACCAGTTAAGCCTTCCGAAAATGGATAATGGCGCTTTTCTAACTTGATACCAATAAAAAATGCACCCAAAGTGTATGTGTGCAGACTGAACCAGATTCAAACTTACACTTTAAATAAAATGCATTCAACTTTAATGCGACCTCCACATAACCCAGAAAGCTCTTAGCACTCCTTTGTTGTTTTCCGCACAATACAACCTCTGCTGTTTTACCTTCGTACATCGCTGGTAATGTTCATAAAGTGAAACATAAATGTTACTACGTGGACGTAATAGAAACTGCAGTAATTCGTTTACCGGAATTATAAAAGAACACTCATCGATACCACGCAGCGCGAACAAGTACTACAAAGAAAAGTATGAAGGAAACAGGAAAAAAATTGGCTTAAGTCCACGCTGTGAAGGTGACAAAGGCTTTTTGGGGGCTAGTTGGTATATACTTGAATTCAATAATAACGTGCGCTGCATTCTTATAAATACCCATACAGATTTCAATAAAAAAGTTGCTAGTTTGTAGACCTTCGTTTGGTTTTGTCTTTTCACTGTCCCCGTCCCTCGCCCAAATATGCAGCGCATGTTATGATTGAATTCTGTGAAGGTGGTAGGAAAGCAAAGCTGTTAACCACACCCACAATTTCCTTTCCTACCTCTACCTCTAGGGGTACCGCTTTATCTGTTACCTGGGATTCGCGAGGGCGGCTTCCTGAAAGCAGCAGCGTCGGCCACGGCAGGGCTAGAGCGGCGCACGCCGCTGTAGCCCGGCCGTGTGTCGGCAGAAAGAGGAGCGTCTTTGGAAGTGTGAGGAGGAGGGCGGCACGTGCGTCATATTTCTCACTGCCTCTCTGTCACTCTTGTTTCATGCGGCGCCTTAAAAGAGCCATTCCCCTCCTCAGCCACGGAATCAAAACCACCATCTGTCTCCCCGTCTCCACGTGTAAACGTAGCTTAGTTGCTAAAACGTTGGGCTCTCGTTCCGCTTCTCTTCTGTCCCAGGTTTGATTCCTAGCAGCGCCAGTAATTTTATTTATTCTGGTTGGGAGTTTCTTGTGGCGCACGCGATGACACCGTTGGCTAGTAAGGGTAAAAAGCTTTGCTTTAATAAATCGCCAGCCATTTTAATCACTGAAGGTGGATGACAACTGAAGCTGATTAGCACACGACATACGCGTGAGCCACATACATACACGCAAAGACTTCTACGTTGACTTTACGTGATCTTGACAGTGGTGCCCTTTGATAACTAATCTGTTTAAAATGCATTTCCCAGTGAGGAGATGTGGTAGCTTGAGGTCTAAGCCAAGTTTTGACCTTGAAAATAGTGTCTGTCAAATACAAATATACACAAGATGTATATCCAAGTGGCGAGGCGTAGAAGCTTGAGGTCCAAATCAAATTTTGAAGGGCGCGCGACTTTTGTAGTGACCGCGTAGTAATAGCACACACACCGGGACATTCGTTTCGCAACGCCTAACGCTAAAAAATGCCTTGCGCTTCAAACACATTGGAAGCCGCGGTATTCTTTGTTCAAAGAAATGAGAAATACAGAGTACCTTAGCCCTACAAGCTGCGCTTAAAAACACGCATTCAAACTCGCAAACGAGGGGGCCGGTAAGCAGAGAAGGAAGATAGTGAGTGAGTGAGTGAGTGAGTGAGTGAGTGAGTGAGTGAGTGAGTGAGTGAGTGAGTGAGTGAGTGAGTGAGTGAGTGAGTGAGTGAGTGAGTGAGTGAGTGAGTGAGTGAGTGAGTGAGTGAGTGAGTGAGTGAGTGAGTGAGTGAGTGAGTGAGTGAGTGAGTGAGGGATGAGGCACGGAGCCCACGAGGAAACGCGCTCTAGACCAAGCTAGAAAAAAATTCACGCAACTCCACGAAGTGACTCATGACGAGTAAGCGAAACACTGGGCATCTTCGTTATTGTAAATCACCCGTAAGAGTGCTTACTGCTGCTACAACGATTTACAATCAAATACAGTCCAATACAATTCAATTTAATCCAATCCAATCCATTTCAATTCAAATTCAAATCCAAATCCAATTCAATTCAATCCAATCCAATCCAATCTAATGCTCCTCGCGCATGCGCAGCACGGCTCTCCAGGAGCACTCTCTCTCTCTGTAACCTTTTGTGAACCCTTAATTTTGTTCATGTTGACCGTTTGTGAACCTTTTGTTCCCAGGTGTTTCGATTTACACGGTGCTGTGCCGTGAGCACGTACAGCGGCCGGACTCCGGACGGGCAAGCCTGAGCCTGAAGGTGCTCCGCCCCTAAAAAACTGGCGCAGCTCGCACGATTGGTGCGAGGCTAGAGAAACAGCAGAGCTGGTGGCCCCTCTCCCCTAATCGGCGACCCGGCTGCTGCACCCCACATGGATTTCCGAACGTACCGCTGAAAGTTCTCCATGACTGCCAGGCCCGGATGGTTTCGTGCGCAGGCTTTCACATCTCTCCCAAACTGGGCCGTGTTAGCACGCGATAGAACCCGCGACAGACGGCTTCGCGAAGTCGGTGTCTGCAGCGCGAGCTGTCCTGTGCTCCCCGCTTCCGGCTCAAAAGCAGGTGATGGTATTTTTGGTGTTGGTATGGTGCTGGTATTTTTTTCAAGCTCCTCACGTGGCGCACGCTCACTCGGGATCGGTATTTTTTTTCACAGTATTTTCTGCGAACGCTTTCAGCGAACCCCACCGGACCCAGCTCAAGGTTAAACCGAATAAACCAGGGAATCGGGTAGGCGTAGAATGCACGCGCGCTTAGACATACAATTGCGACGATGATCCCCACTAAACCCCTTTCACGATTCACAAAGTTGAAAGAAAAGGCCGCTTACTGGGAAGAGAGGCGGCTGTGACGTAGAGGTAGAACGGAGAATCGGTAAAGTCCAGCCTCCAGGTGGGGTTGAAATGCAGAGTGAAGTTTGCGCCTCCAGGCCGCACCATGACGTTCTCCTTATCGCCGCACACCAGAACCGCAGCCCAATCTCGGTGGCTTATCTGCGTATTTTCGTGGAAATGCAAGAAAAATCAATGCCAGTTGTTATAGGAACTCCCCAAGAGGGAAAGGAGCACCTATCTTCCCTCTCCTGTTTCCATACTCAATGGGGAGTGTTATAAAGCCTATTTTGTGCCGTTTTGGACCAACCCTGAAGTCGCCTTGTATACTTTGGTAAGCGTTACTCTATACACAACAGCCGGTTTGATATCTGAATTGGCTTGCGAGGCATCCAAGAATTTCCGAAAGAAACATTTGGTCATCACTGAATGGCGCCCCTGGGTTCATTTTGAGGGGAAGCTTGTGACTGGGTGCAAAGGTTGGGATTTATGCGTAAGAAAGCAAGAAAGTAGTACTAGAGTCTTACAATCGATAATTGGAGTTTAGAACGCTCTGCGAACTAATCCCTGTTTCATGTTCTTGACAAGATGACCCATTACTACAGGCAAAACGGAATTAAAAAAAAATTAGCAGCGGCATAGCTCGGCTATGCCAGGATATACGTAGCGTGAGCTAAGGTTCAGCTGGTTATTCTTAAGTTGCCTGCTTGTCTGGATTAGCTGATTATCATGCTTACTGATGCTAAAACGATTTCTAATCCAATCCCATCCAATCCAATCCCGTTCAATCCAATCCAGTCCGGTCGAGTCCAGTCCGGTCACTGCTCCACTGGCATGCGCAGCACGGCTCTCCGGTAGCCACTCGAAACGGCTACCAAGCGGCTCCGGCGCAGCGTCAGACTTGGCTACTGCGCAACAGAGGCGTACAGCTGGGCACGCGCGCCGGCGCCGGCGCGTCTGCCGCGGCTATGACGTCACTCCTCTGGAATGCGGAGACCGGCGAATGTGCAGACCCAATTCTCTACACACCCGTACTCCAATTCAATCCAATACAATCAAATTTAATCCAATCCAATGCTCCTCACGCTTGCGCAGCACGGCCCTTCAAGGTCCACGCGAAACTGCTCAACCTCGGCCAGTGTTGCTTACGCTACAAAAGGCAGTGTAGATAAGAGCAGGACAACAAAGACAGCAGAAGCTGCTGAAGTCGTGCTATCTTTCTTGTCCTCACGGGATGTACCCTTTGGAACATGGCATTGTTTTGGTATATTTGCTTTGTTCGTGAAGTCGCTAGTCAAACGGTATACCGCGTTGTGAAGTAAAAGGCATTATTTACTTCAGTAAGTAAATAATGTGCAGGTCACCGTACAAGTCAATCACTAAAACACGTTTCGGGTGCGCTACGGCTTCCTTGTTCGCAAAATGGTTGACAACATCCCGAACAAGAGAGCTGGAGATCTCTCAGTGCGACGTTTCTATTTATTGGCTCGGTCAGTGGCGTGTCCTTTGTCGTCTTCCCATACAGCGACTTCGCCAAATTTATGAACAGAATCGCCCCATGGCGCCCTTCCCAGGACATGCCTTGAGGTAGTCGATGCATATGTGGGGAAACACGGCTGTTCGAAGTTTCTTGGAGACGTAGCTGATGACGACCGACTGGTTCCTGAGCGTCGTGACCACCGACCACTTGCAGTCCCTTGCCCCGTCTTGCATGTGGATCACCTCGAACAAAACAGCAGAATGCAGCTTTCCTTCAGCCAACCGGACTGTCTTGCCGCAGAGGTCGCCGATGTTTTCTGCGATGTACAGTAGAATCTCGATAAACGAAAATCGCTTAAAGGAGCCATGAAGACAAAATAGTTGGGTTTAGTAGAAAGACTGCTTAGTCCCGATAACAATGATACCAATATCATCGCAATCTTCGACCAAATAACGGAGATATTAAAGAAAACGTGTGAAGCAGTCGCGACCCCCTGGACACTTTCCCGAAACTTTTCTGTGACGTCACGGAACCTTGTTTGTGCGATTGGCGGCCGTCTAACTGACCTGTAGCGACGGCACATGACTGGACGTCTGTAATGGGGCCTCTAGTTCCATTTCACCGCATCACTTGAATGCTAACGTGAAGTTAACGCACTGAAAATTATGTTTTATTGTTGGCCCGTATGACGTCATTCTTGCTTATAACACGTCACTGTGGCGCAAAATTTGAAATTTTTAAATACGTCTTGCTTTTTTTTCGTTAAAAAACATCTTTTGGGGCTGTAATGGAGCTGAGTGAGATACTGAATCCTAGTTCTTTCAAATTACACCAAGTTGTATTTTCTCTTCATGGCTCCTTTAAACGGAACTGCCGCTTAAACGAAAAATTAGCCTGTAAGTTGGTTGGTTTTGCATTCACATAACGTAAAAAACTCGGTAATCGGAACTAAAATTTTCGCGTCACCGTATAAATGGAACCAGAAGTCGAACTTCTTGTGAAACCCATTGGCATGAGAATCAGCTTTTTACGATTTCGGCTGTTTCGTCTGTTTTTTTTTTTTTTTCTTCCTCCATGTTTTTTTTTTTATGCTCGTTAACCCTGTAAGCCTCGTCTCATTAGTGGTCAGCCGTGTTAGTGCAACGAATGCAACATCGCAGTTCTTGTTCCAGTCCGTCGGTCTTGATTTTTCAAAACGCCGAGGTTACAGAGCCTGCCGCCTTGTTCGTGCCATCGTGGTGCTATTCGCACTTCATTACCGCGTTGCCGTCTTCTAAATTCGGTGGCTCGTAAGCACGCGCGAAGTTGAGTCTTCTAGCCTTCGTGAAGATGCAGTTGCAAGGACTCCAGCAAAAATAATGGATGCATTTTGTAGTGCACGACGACTCATTATTGCCAATTCAACTTCGTGAATTCTGTGCCTGAACCTTTTGTAGTTTTCTTGCTTTCTTAAAAACTATCAGCTACATTCACCTTCCAGTGCTTAGAGTTCCATGAAATGGTATTAAGCGTGTGTACGCGCATAGATTTACACTTTCACACATCTATCTCAGTAAACGGAACTCTTCTTAAACGTAACTAATTTTTTCGGTCCCTTGAAGTTCCATTTATCGAGAGTCAACTGTAATGAAGTAGCTTTATGAGCACCATACACAACAACGCAAGTGTTCCTTTTTAGGCTACGAGGCTAGGAAAAGCCAGTGACGCCGTATGATGCTTGCATATTAGATAACAGGCGCTACAAGCTCGAATCTCGAAAGAGAAAAACTTTCCAGGCAATCGCAACCGCAAAACACTGCATCCACTTAATTTCAACCTAGTTCACAATAGTCAACCACCTTTTCAAGGCCGTTTTCACCATTAGGATCCTTCCAAACTTACACAACACTAAACAACACTCAAAACCATTTTAATTTTTGTATTTGGGTATTTTGAGGCAGCATTACAAGACGCTGGCGGCTCCTTCCGCTCAAATCAACTGCCATCGCTATACGAAGCTCAAGCTGTATGTGTAGAGTACTGGAGCGTCTGCTCTTAACTAAGGACCGCTTTAGGGTCCCGGCGTGTCGTCGTAGCACGTAGGGCGTCAGGGTATCTAGCCCCCGCAGTCACACGGCGTCACACACCCAATCACCGCTTCCCCCGGAAAGTACCGAACCTGGGTCCCTCCAGTTACAAAGCCGATGTCGATCCGACTGCGCCACAGAGGCACGCATTCATTACATGCAAATTGTTGTGGGCGAACTTTGCGCTGTGCCGCTGCCACGGAGGCTGCGATTGCTAGACCGAAAATAAGTACACGATTATATAAAATACGATAATAATCATGAAATAAATAAGGCGTTAGCGAAAAAATACTAAGAAAAAGGAGGGCGTGCCTATAAAGAGTGCACCACCGCAGATAGGGTATTATAAAAGTGCAGCCGGCTTTGTAACATGTTCATGTGTGTGCAGAAGGTTATATGTGTGTGCAGAAGTGTGTGCAGACGATTATATAAAATACGATAATAATCATGAAATAACGCATGAATTACCCCATATTTGTAAAAACAACCCAGTATCTCTTTAGAGGCCTTCTCAGGAGATGAGGCGCCTTGTCTAGACGGTTTTCAGTATCGACGCCATGCTGATACTGAAACTTGTCAAAAGAGGTCGCCACAGTCACTGGAGAATCAATGCTCCACATCTGCCAGCTTTCACGTGAAGTGGAACTGTTTTGGTGCTTTTGGTTTTGCAAGTTTTATGCGTTTACGTTTGAGTACTGATAAGGCGTATACACTTTTAGTATTTTTCATCAACACTGAAACCGCTGTTGCCATTCCTTTTGGCTACGCGTAGTGGGCGCCGTACTGCTCGCGACAAAGTTTCCCGTTCGCCTTCACAAAGTGGTTGAGAACTCGCAAAGAAAGAACAGAAAAGCCTCATGATATATAGGTCGGCAGGCTCACTCGCGAGTGCACTCACACCACTCACTTAACATTCACAAGTGAGTGGTGAACGAACCTCACCATCGTTTCGTGCTTGCGAGTCCGAGTGAGTCTGACCGCTACTCACGGTCAGTCCCGCTCCCCACTCGCGAGTGTGAGCGCCATTCCCCACTCGCGCGTATGAGTGCACTCACCCCTCATAGCACGCGACTTGTGAGCTCAGCTAACCACTCACGAGTGTGAGCGCCGCTCACCACTCACGACCCGCGCGTGTGAGGGCACTCACCACTCACCACTCGAAAGTCGTGCGCCCGCTCACACTCGCGAGTGTTAACGCCACTCACCACTCGCGAGAGGTGAGTGGCGTTTGTGAGAGGCAAAGGCCGTTCGTGAGTGGTTCCGACTAACACTCATCATGGCTTATTGACATCACTGAAGCTCACATTCTATACTTTTGTGAAAAAAAAGAACGTTGCTACTTAGCAAAGCACTTAAAAGAATGTTTAGTGGAAATTTGGGAGGAAAGTAAATAACGTAAAGAGGATCATGGAACAATCCTTAATAAATATTTACTTGGGAATTTGTTCGAAAAAATATGCGCAATAATAATTATGCGTAAAATAACTATAATAAGAACATATACACATTCTTTAGAAACATTTTTGTTAAATATCTTGAAGAAAACATAAATAAAACGGGATGGATGAACCATCTTTAATACTATAAAAAATAGCGAAAAAAGCTTGGACGCAGCATGCAGACGAAAACAAGTCGAAGTTTCTTGGACGGTTTTTTCTAGCAATGAGTAAAAAACTAGCCCAAATTCAAGCGTTAGTGCATATTTAATACATAGTTATAGCAGAAATTGTTTCCACGGAACTGAGCCCATTTATAACTATGCGTATTTAAACCAATTATAGAAACATCGACAAAGCTGTGATTGATATTAACTGTTCACCTGGTTATCTTTTTTTCAGTCAATCATTGGCACGCCAGAATCTCTCTTTGCGCCCAATGGCCCTGTAGTGAAACTTCCTGGTGCTTAACTCTACGGCTGCTGATAAGTCCGCGAACCAAAGTCCATGTACAAATAACCGAATAAAGACCTGTTATTCTATTCATTGCTTTCCGCATATTTTGGATTGCTTACAATTGCTTTTTTTTTCTTTATTCAACGATTAGTTTCCCAATTTTTGTTCGAAAAATTGGCGGCAGTGAAGTCGTTTTTTAACAGCGAAGTTGTACATCACTCGTTCGTATGCATTTCTTCTTGTTGTGGACCGTTATAAGGAATGTTCAGCAGAATATGCTTTGCGGTAGAGGGACATTTCGCCGAATCTCTACACATGGTTGGTCTGATTTTTTTTTTTTTTTTTGTCGCCATCAACAACCGCCGTGGCGGCCGGGCTCTAAAAAATGGCGTCCTTGGGGTCAGAAGAAGAACGCCTGAGCCACTGAGCGAATGCTGCATTTACTCACTAAACCTGATAAACACGGTGTAATTACAATAGAGAGTTTTAGCCTACCGTTTTCGACGCTCAGCTCCGGTATCGGCGGCCCGCTCAGCGCAACCGGAGCCCCGTTCGCGGCCAAGCGCGCCACGCATGCGCAATGGCGCTTCCGCTTGCTATCGGAGCAGAGCGGACCGTAAAAGACGGTCAGCTAAAACTCCCTAATTATTCGTCAGCCACAAAAGCTGTTTAGCGCTGCTTCACGACGGCTTTCATTGGCATGCATAAATGCAGTTTTTTTTTTAATTTGTGATGGTTACTGTGTTTGTAATTGTAATGATTTGAAATTATTTTATGGTGCACGCGCTGGCGAGCTGCCTGCGACGTGCCTGCGACAACGCCGGCAATACCGTGACGTGGTGAATTGGCGTCTACTGCTCGATGTCGGCGCTGGTACACCGCCGCCGCGCAAAAACTCATCGTCATTTCTGTCTAGACAGCCAGTTGCCTTCGCTCGCAGACAAAGCTTCAGCTGCACCGCCTCTAGTTCCCGGGGTTGGATATCGAGCCGTTTTACTTAGTAGCCTGCGCGGAGACGTCGTGTAAATTGTTCGGCATACGTGCACCGATGGGTGTGCGAGTTGTGCGGATATGTGTAGCAGCGATAGAGATGTAATTAATTCCCTGTGGACTAAGCGACTGATATCCGACGGTAGCGCTGAGCAGTTTCCGTCCGTTTTCTCTGGCCTCTGAAACTGCAGTGAAAAGAACTTTGCAGCTGTTTGGAGACTTCGACAGATGACAACTGGTTACGTTTACTATTTTCAAGCCATATGTTGGCGGGTAAGTTGGCCGTGCACAGCAAACATTCCCGACGTTTGGGGCTGCAGTGCGCGCAAGTTCTGTATGTGTGTCAGTCACTGTGGCGAAGAGGAGACCGCAGGGGAGGAGCAACTTAGAGGGCATGTTTCTGGCACTTGTGCGTTGACTGGGGATGATGGTGATACAAGGATTTCCTCCGCAAGTTGTGCGCCGCCGACTGGCTCGAAGGAAAGATCAGCATGGAATCGAGATTACCGGTAAGCTTGGAGTTAAAAGCGTCATTTTCGTCTGAATGAAAACAGTGTATAATTCGCCCCTGTGAAATTAATAACAGCCAAAATAGCTGTCGCAACTGGGTTAGAAAAATAGCAAGGTTTTTCTGGCTAGACTTAGTGCACCTTGTTGTGCTTCGTCTTCCGTGATTGCGTTGGTGAATTACCCTAACATATATCAGCAAATACCAGCCCCAGCCCTTCGTAAGTTTTTGTAACTGTAGTTGAGACCTCTATATTTTTTTTTGCGGTTCAAAAACCTGTTACTAGTGTCCAAAATGGCTCTTACAAACTCTCGCCAAAGCTTCTGCATATAAATATATAGAAACCACGTGAACTCCTGTGCGGCGCGCACATGCCTCGTCACTGATGTACAGACACCCGGTCGCTTTGCGTCCCTTCGTTTGGGGCCGCTCCGTTCTTAGCAGCACCACTTGGCGAACGCGAGTGCTCGTGCACGAGGACTTTTAAAGACGATAGTCTTTGCTGGTCTACTTAAACCCTGAAATTTCGCTCTGTCTGTTTGTATTTCTGTGGGAGAATGCACGTGGTGAGGGCGAGTGGTAAGCGTGAGTGCAGGCGCGAGTGAGAATGGTGATGATGACTGGTGAGTGGGAGCGCGAGTGAGTGCTTGAAGCAAAATGTAATTTCCAGTGAGTGCAAGTGAGTGGCGTTCACTTTTGCCGACGCATACTGCTGTACGCTGACTCTTTGAGAATACCAGTAGCATTGTGGAGACTTTAAGAAGCTGAGGAACCGGAATGGAGGAATTCAGCCACGCTGCACTGGCTGACAGTCGATACCAGACGCAATCCCTCCCCTTCCGCTGCATTCCCACCTCTGGAGGACCATCTGCCTACAGAGCGCCCAAAGCCTCTTTCGGTCGTGTTCCGTGACGATAACACTTCTTTCGCTTTATCGTGAGTTCCGTAGCACCGTACCAACATATCCCCGAGTTAAAGAACACCCTCTAACGACGTCGCAGTTCAATTTATAGGCTCCCAAGGCGTTGCGGGCACCCAGGCATTAGGTGTATAACTTCTCCCTCAAACGACCTGCTCAAATGACCTGCGTACAGCCCCGAACACTGTAAATTGGTAATGCGGTTGTTTGGAGCTCAGCAATAAGAGTTACGTTGAGACAACACCAAGAATGAGGTCACAGTGTTGATGTTCGTAATTAATGTCCATAGCTGTGGAGTCTTGAATTGGGTTAAACGTAACAGCTGAATTTAAACAACCGTAAAATATTTATAAGCAAACACAAAAGCAATGCGAAAAAGTACCGTCACACAAAATGCGGCTTCACTTGGTGGAACAAGCCTCTACCTTTTAATATTTACACATTGAAAGCATATATTGCGTGCTACAAGGAGGGGGTGCAAATTTCAAACGGTCTGTGTGAACGCTTAAGACGATGAAAAAGGGTGTTTCGAGTCCCGACATTGTAGAAATTTCTAATCCCATAATCTAGCCGGACAAATTTTGTGAGCCCAGAGCTGGTGGGCTGAAAACGTTGCGTATAGACCTGTTGCTATTCCCCAATAGAACATGGAATCCGTAAGGACACATCATATACATTATCTTCATTTGCGTGTGTGTGTGTATGCTTTGTTCCAAAATTTACACCAGCTCGTCTGCAGGCATTATAAAAAGGTAGAGTCTATTATCCCGGCAACCGTGAGAATTACCGTCAGAAAGTTCTCACGGCAGTCGCCTCTCACTGGCTAAGCACGCCAGCCGGAGATTATATGGGATAAATAATCTCTAAAAAGCCGTGTCTATAGCTGCCCCTGTAGCACTTCGGTATAGTACTTGGTTTTAAGCGATATAACTCAGGTTCGAGTCCGACATCGCGATGCTTTTTTTTTTAACTTCCGGAATTTTTCGGTCATTGTGATTTCTAACGCTTTTTTTTTTACTCTGGTTTTTACTATATCAAGAGATCGACGCACAGGACTTCCAGAATAGAATTAATTACGTTCAATATAGGTTGTGTTCTGTGTCGTTGGGCTGGGTTAGATTAGGATTGTAGCAGTTTGGCTGGATTTGGTTAAGTTTTGACGCGTTCGGTTAGGTAACGCTAGGTTCGGTGAGGTTATGTTATGTTAGGTTACGTTGGGACGTCATAAAATTCAGCACATTTTAGGTCAGCCAGCTTTTTATGGAAACTGCCGTGAGAATTTCCCGGGGGTAATTCTCATGGCTGCCGTGAGGTTAGACGCAGCCCATAAAGAAACACTTCTTGACCATCTAAAAGGGTAGTATAACCAACAGGACGTTATAACCACTGAAATTGGGGTATGGGCATTTCCCGAGGCCACGTAGCAGGGCGTTCCCATTTATTCATGGTGCTTTCCCGAAGAAGTGGCTGCAAAGAAATTGTTTTTTGCTCTGACTTGCAGCGCATAATTTTCAGTGGTGGCGAAGAAGCAACTTACTTTTAACATACTCGTTTGATGGTGACATGAGAGATCGGGGCGCCGAAGTAGAGTCCTGGGCACAAAGAGCGAAGAACGGGAGACCGATCAGGAGGACGAGCTTCTTCATCTTCTCTTACTACATCACGTGCTCAGTGCGCTGATGATTATTACGCTCAGGACGCTGATGCTTATAGGGGTGGCTATGACGATGACGATGACAATGACGATGCTGTTGCGCACGTTCACTCGTACAAAGTACGCCCGTCCTTTCTTACATTTACTTGAGGGCCGTATTCTCGAATGCACAAATTCCCAGCCAACTGTGAATTTGTCGGAAGCCTTTTTTGATTGGCTTTCAATTTTGGTCACGTGCTTATGGTTGACAAAGCGGTTGTGTGTGCTGTCGTCATTTCGACGTCTCATGACGTTTACGGGCACCAGTTCGAAAGTGTGGCTTATTTCTCTTTACTGCAAGCGCATAATTCTTGTCCGGCAATGAAAAACTAGACTAAATGTAGCGGACATGACAGCGTACGCCTGTCGTTGCTATTCAACAACAATACGGCTTGCATGTCACGCACTCTCTGTGATTGGCTCAGAAGGCGTGGCGTAATTTAAACAGCTGGCGGGAACGCTTACGTCACACATTGGCAACTGCAGCCTGCGTAAAAGTGACGTAATTTTATGTAACAGCTTAAAAATGGCGGCTGCTGTCGCCGTGAAACAGGACAAACAATTTCACCGACCTTCGACGCCGTGAAAACCCCGTGAATTTGCGGCAGGCGCAGTTTCGCATGACACGCGGTTTAGAGCATGTTTTTCTTTTTTTACCGAAAGAAGTAGTTTTGACTGTTCCCAAGTCAGCGATCACGGAGCATACAGATAACGTGCAGCCTTTTGCTATTATGTTTCCAATAAAATAAAAATTATTTATTTGGCGTAACAGCAAAATAAGAGTGCTGTACAAGCCTCTTTATGACAGATATCCCAATGCATGGCATTTGTCGGCGCTTCTTCTAGTAAGCTGCTAAGTCACATGATCGAACTCAAGAGAAAAATAACAAAGAAAAGTGGCGACTGTTGTATGCCTTACTGCGCTGATTGAAGTCGAGCTTGACGAATGAGTGAACCGGCGACATCGTTTCGGTCCGCGGTTATACCAGGCGTAGCGCTTCGCTGCCTTTGTGCGTCATACAAGTGATGGTCGCCGCCGTCTTTTTCTGTGATCACGCCATAATGTTGTAACATGGCAGCAGAGGATATAGTGGCGGCGGTGGCGGCGGTGGCAGCCGGGAAGGTTATAACGCAACAAAGCTTGCACTGAAGGCGAGAGCTTAATTATGTTACTAAAAGCGACTGAAAGAAATAAATAGAAAAATTACACCATCTTCCCGTGGGGAACCATGAGGAGGATGCGAAGCATCATGGGGGTTCCGTGTACGTTCCATCGTGTTACCGTTATGTTGCTTCATTTATCGGAGCACGAATGGGAACGTAGTGTGAACACCCATGTAGAGACAGAGAAATGTAGAGAAGTGTAGAGACAGCAAAGAGACCGACACCCGCGTTACCTGATCCAACACCTCCTGGTTCTCGTCTTTCTTTATTGCGTGCTCACGCTGTTACCCCGCTACCCGCCCTCATCATCATCTTCTCTGGTTAAGCTGCAAGGCGCGTGGCCCTTCCCGCCACAGCTTTCCCGCAGGAAATTCAACATCCTCCTCTAAAGTTTTCAGTTCGTCGTTTCCGTTGACATTCAGCTTCGCGTGCCTTCGTTGTATCAGTAGCTTCTTGACGTAGTTTGAATGAGTGAAGGACATAAGGCGCGTTCGTAGCATATGCTCCCGTCTCGGTTTGTGGCGAAGTGGGAAGAGCGCCACGTACCTCCCGTTGCGGCCAGAGAGCCGTGGGATCGAAAGCGGGCGCCGCCTAACTATTTCTTTTTATAGTGGATTGCGCTGACGTCAGCCCAAACGCTGACGGGGCTGAAGAGACGCGCATGCGCAGTAGAGTGCGGACGGCGGACAACAACAAGGGAGGGAGGTACACAGCCCCGAGCATAAGATGCTTCGCAACTAATACAGTATGAAAGATTGTGTGATGTTCTTTAGCTCAACGCCCGCCTTTCGCTCGCTTTTGGATCAACGTTACTCGATCGCCTTGTGGTTCTGACGCGAATTTTGACTTGCAGAAATGTGTTTCTCTTGCCAGCCTCAGCTACCGTCGTAATTTTTGTAGTACATGCCAAGGGTTTTTATATCCTTTACGCGCAATATTTGATACCTTGGTTGTGATCTTCATGAGTGAAGCGTCAAATTACACTGCATGTCGTCATAGCTATACGGGCCCCACGTCACTGATTGCTTACGTTGTGCTTGCGCAAAAAAACATGGCGAATTCACTGTGAATTTGTGCGGTCGAGAATAGGCCCTTGTACTGCACACGGGACTAAAGCTGTAAAAACACAACAAATGACGCGACTATCGGTAGCCGTGACACGTGACCGAACTTCCCCGGAAGCGAAGTGCTTCTGCTCGCATCATTTGTGGCCGTCCACCAACTGTCCGCGAATTCGTACGAGATGCTCGCATAACAGACAGTTTTAGCAGTCCGTCTGTTTCGTCGGGTACGTCTGTTTTGTCCTGACCGGGACCAGTCGGAGCACTTCGGCATTCGTCGTGGTAGGGGGATTAGTTCCGTGGACCTGCCTTTGCCATGCCGCGCCTCCTCGCCCTTCCTCTTCGCCCTTCCGCGCGCGCAGGCGCAGGCGGGTCTCAGTCAACCCGGTAACAACGTAACCAACAGAGCAGACGGACTGCTAACTAATAACGGCAGGGCGGAGTTTCATTTCGAGAGGGAAGGGAGGGGTGGCGTTTACGTGCTCAAGTTCCACCTGGCTCTGAGCCACTCGATAGTGGAGGATTGCAGAATAGTTTAGACCATTTGGGGATGTTTAACGTGCGTCGAAATCCGAATACAGAGGCGCTTTCGTTTTTTAGCTTTTCTCATAAAAAGATCACACAGAAACTCCTTTTCCAGTAATAATCAGAAGCATTTTGCTAGTCGACCGGTATTAGTCTTCATATAATGCTGTGTTTGCTATATTGGAGCGAAACAACGCCGAAGAATCGTGAAAAGGGAGAAACGTACGTGGTTGAACGCAGCTGAAATGTTCATTAACGAGAGGGCGCAGAAATTGCGACTGGTGGCGGTAATAACGCCTCATCAAAACTTCCAGAGGAACTATACCCTGGCACAGGTTAAGTGCGGCAATGTAAGGCCCCCTCGATTATCAGACCTGGATCGTCCGCCTACTGCCCGGTACGCGATCCGACGCTCGATTTTTTCAGGCATTTGCATGCATTCCTATGGTACCTCCGGTCCGAATGCAGTCCTCGGACTGCCCGTGGACTGTCTAGGCCTGGTAAATCGAGGAGGCCCAGTGTATCCTTCCGCCATAGCGACGGACCCGCATGTCAACGCGCGCACGCGTTTTGAAAGGAGATTGCGCCAAATCCATAAAATTGTGTTCTTTCTCACACCTAGTCGTTTTTCAGTCGCTGCAGGAATTTAAAGGCAGAATAACTGCGCGAAATCTCGGTAACGACTCGTATCACGTTCAAGATACTCGCAGTAAAGCACTTAGTAAGATAGTCGAAGTAAAGCGCGCAGTAAAGCACAAGATACTCGCAGTAAAGCACAGTAAAGTAACAGCCGGCTGCGGTGATGAAGCCCAGTGGCAACTTCCGGCAGTGCTTTGCTTTTTGAGGCTAGAAGTAAGAGCTTTGTGGGGAAGTATTCACAAAATGATGGGGTATGCGTAATCTGCGGAAGAGAAACAGAAACTATGCGGCACGTAGTGTGAAAATGCGGGGGTATCCATCCAAATCTACATGAGGGAAATATTCGGCTTCCAGAAGCCCTAGGATTTAAGGGTAGCACAGAGGAAGTTAACTTCAAGGCTGTCGTGGCGACTAAACGAAAATCGGAATGCTGGTGGACGAAACGCAGAGAGGGGAATAATGCCTAGGACAGTTACCACCTGTACCAGGAAAAAAAAGTATTTGGTGCCTAAGAAAATTGCTGTGCCTGCCTTAGCAGCGCTAGTATTAAAAATGCGAGCTGGAGGCGGCACTGCTGGCGGCGAATCACATCGAAGAGCGCTACCAGGTGGAGGAGCACCGGGGTTGGGCGTTTACCATATATACTGACAGTAGAGAGGCGGTTGCAAGACTCGGTGCCACCCCAGTCATCGGATCCACAAGCCACCTCATCAAGACGATTGCGAAGAGATTTCGCAGAACGAAATCCATTACCGTGCGGGTGGACTGAGCGCCGTGACACGTGGGTGGCGTCGGGAACAAGGCCGCCCACGCGTGGGCGAGCGACGAAGCAAGTCGCTCGCAAGAGCGACGAAGCAAGAAGCAAATCGCGTGGGCGAGCGACGAAGCATGGGATCTACGTATCGTGTCGCTTTGAACAGCGACAGTACTTCCACGATACGAGGATGGGAGCGCAACGCTGGCGAAAAATCTCGTACGGCGCCTTCGGCAACGCCACTCGCCTCCACCTCCACCGGCAGTTAGCCGGAGCCACTAAATGCTACTACGGGGGCCTGAGAGTGGGGCATCTTCCATAATGCATTGCGCGGGAGGAGCCCGAGGAGAGGAGAATGCGGCGTCAGAGGAGGTTGGCTTGCCGAAGCTGGGCCGCCTGACGTCATGCTCCCTCCTAACATTTTTCTTCCTCCATGGGGAAATTTCACTTACATTGGGTGGTAGCAGTGAGTGGATAACGGCGCTACGGCCCATTGTGGCGAATCACTGTTTTGCATTTCCGACAGCGTCGCATTGAGTCGAACGGCTTTAATTTTTTTGCATGAACTACTTCTAAAAACGGCACTAGCTGGATTTGTCAGGTTAGTGTGGGCGCTCTTGTAACTTAACCACTAGCTTAAGTGACAGGACGGCGCTCAATTACGTCATCATGGTTTTCTATGATTGCCATGGATGCATCGGTGCTATGGTTGCGAAACGCGATATACGCAGAGTAGTTTTCCTTCCCTTCCGAGAGAGAGCGACACAGAGAAAAGAATGAACCCGTAACTTAGCGGGTAAATGATTGCCTACACCCACCCGCCGCGGTGGCTCAGTGGTTAAGGCGCTGCGCTGCTGAGCACGAGGTCGCGGGTTCGATTCCCAGCCGCGGCGGCCGCTTTTCGGATGGAGGCGAAAAGCAAAAACACCCGTGTGTACGAGATTTCGCTGCACGTTAAAGATACCCAGGTACCCAGGTGGTCAAAATTAATCCGCAACCCTCCACTAAGGCGCGCCTCATCGCCTGCGTTGCGTCGGCGCGTTAAACCGTACAACCAATCAACGATTGCGAAACCCACACGGTGTAGGTTGGGATCTCATGAGATCCCAACCTACAACAAACCTACACCGTTTGATATCATTAATGATATCAAACTTAATTTTTATACAGCATTGTCTCAAGCGGAGAAAGTAAGTAACACGAAGCGTAACAGACGGGCAGGCCGAATTAGTCGTTGAATGCACACAGAAAAGCGTCACATTTAAAATGGCCGCTAAGGCCGGGGTCGAGGCCAGAGTTAATAACTGGCCTCGACTGAGCCACTTGCATGAGCAAAAACTTAGCCACTAACGTATTAGCCCTTTGTTACACGCATTAAGATGTAGCCGTCAGAAAAATTTGTAGCTGCCTGTGTATGGTTTTGATAATCAAATTTTTCCTAAAAAACCATAAACAACCGGATCTCAAAGTAGTCAATAAATTAAGTCGTGTCCTAATCGTAAACGGGACCTCCGCTTCCTAACCATTACTACAATAGAAAACGTATACACATTATTGTGATGTTTAGCCCTTATTTATTAGGGTAACAGCTTCCGTTTTCCTAGCTTCCGTTTTCCTATAATAAACGTTTTAACTAGACAGAAACGCTAACACCAAGAACACCTACTTGACGCGCCGTGGAACGCCGGGCGTTCATGTTGCTCTGTTGTTTTAGTGAAGCATTGGTGGATAGTAAAGGCGCGGCATTGACGAGGTGGCAGCACCGTTCCTTAGAGCGGGAAATACGAATGCTGGCTGAGAGGTTCAAGTGGGAACGACGACGATTGTAACTCACAAAAATGCTCTTAAAAGTCGCGTGTACAATTGTCCACGCCGTGTCGCAAAGGGTTACTGTTTGCGCACTAACATGTATTAGTGTTTGCGCACCGTAGCTTCTTTATTATTGCGAAGCAATAATTGCGCCCTTTTTCACGTAATTTCACAGTGTTCAGTTTTTCAAAATATGCGAAGAGAGGAACACCGATTCTTGCAATTTTACTGTGAAACCGATGACGGCGGAGGATCTCAAGGGGTGCTGGGACGAACTGGAAGGAGGCGGGGTGGGAAGAAGTCATTGAGCTTGGCGATACTATGTCACGAACGTCTCTCAACGAGCTGATTCCCGCTAAAATGTCTCCCGAAAGAGGCTGCTCAATCAGGCGGAGTTTTAGGTGCGTAAAACTAGGCGATTTAAGGCCTTCCAACACCGTCATCCCGTTAAAAGGTCTGTTATAGCAGAGAGAACGCGGGACACAATACGGGAGAGGAGAGCTCTCCAAATGTACCCAAGCACGATGCCTGTTTCCTGGTACGTTCGCCCCTGTTTCATCCGCGGTTTATTACCGGGTTTGAAATTTGGCGCCTATTCTGAGAACCTTGGTCTCTGCTACTTACAAAATAAGCATTTTGGCAACAGCGTGCCTCCGGCTCTCCCAAATTGTTCTCGCCGTCATTTGACATGTTGGTGCTAGTTCGTGGAAACAGAGATTCAAACTCGTGAACAGAGTCCATAATGGCGCAAAATATCGCTGGATACTTACACCACCGCAGTAAAAGAAAAGACCCTCCAAATAGGCCGTTACATCCTTTAACAATACGTTTTAGCCCTCTATACCAGAATAGGGCTGTTCACTGCTGTTCATAACACGGTCTGTTCACAGCACAGCCCTTTAGCCTAGATGCAGCTTGGAACATTCCGGGAAAATCTAGATCGTACTTTAAAAGCCCGAAAAAACAAGAGGATTACTCGCAGAAGAAACATCCATGGAAGGTAGTTCAGGCTGCCGCTTTTACGGTTGAACTAGAAGCAGCGAGCAGCCGGAGCAACAACCGCATACACCCACGTGGCGAGGACCACCATGTCGAGAAGCGCTTCACCAAGGACCAGTTCGGGATGTCGTGTAGCGTTCGCGACAGACAATGGTCTCCCACGGATGACGCCAACCTTTTCTCACAGTGTTGATCCTGCTACCAGAACAAAACTGTTTCGCCCTGCGTTCCGGTTAGGCTGCGTAAAGTTTTCACGGTAAAAAAAAAATGTGGGCCAATCCACCCTGTGAAGTCGGTTGGAAAGCGAAGCTGTAAATGACACCCACAACGATTACGCATGCGACATCACTGTAATTCACACAACTGGTACTACAAAAAGCGAAACCAGAGACGAGTGAAATGCACTTTTCCAAACCCTTTATTACTTCAAAGAGGTATGCTTTGCTAAGTTTAAATCGTTGATTGATTGCAGGGTTTAACGCACCGACGCAACGCAGGCGATGAGGCGCGCCGTAGTGGAGGGCTCCGGTTTAATTTTGACCACCTGGGGATCTTTAACGTGCGCCGAAATCTCGTACACACGTGCGTTATTGATTTTCGCCTCCATCGTAAAAGCGGCCGCCGCGGCCGGGAATCGAACCCGTGACCTCGTGCTCAACAGTGCAACGCCTTAGCCACTGAGGAAGATTAAATCAATGCATGATTCATGAACGGTGGTTGCTTCAGTTGTATCGGGGAAACACACGAGTTGAAACTTTTTTATAAAATTAAAGGAAGCTCAAACCTGGTGTTAGACGGTCTCACTTCTCTTGCGTCTCTGCCGCCGCCGACGGAGGCGACGATATCGGCGGCAGCGACGGAAAACAAGTAAGATGTCATGCGTTCATGGGAGCTTCCTTTTTTGTAACTCGTAGCGCATGCACAAGGCGCGCGCACGTTCGGTACACGTACGGTGGACGTGGCGCACAACGCCGGGAGAGCTTGCGTAACGCTATCACGTGGCCTTCAACGAGAACGCAGGGAGTAATCTCGCACGTGGGCTCGGTGAGTACGCCGTCTGTGTCCCCCGTCTCCGCGTGGGCTCGTAGCTAAATCGGTAGGACCACGGGCTCTCCCTCAGTTTATCTGTTCGTTCCAGGTTCAGTTCCTGGCGGTGCCAGTGACTTCTTTTGTTTGTTCGCGGGAGTGTTCTGTTGACCCCAATGGTCGCGACAGAACCCTGGGGGGGGGGGGGGGGGGGGGGCGAGGGAGGTAGAGGTAAAAAGCTTCGCTTTAAAAGCGATATATCTACAAAATACAAGATTTGGAAGCCCGAGTTCTGTTAAGTACTGCCTTTCTCAACCGCAGCGGCTGTGCACCGCTTTCTGCAAACATGCCATGGTGTGTTGATTGGCAAGAGGTGTTTTGTAATCGGAAGCTTTAAATCACAGCTCGGTTCCGCTATTTCTTTGTGCCCGTTACAACTTGAGAGCCCCTAATCGAAACCTCCTAACGGGTACACGCCTACTGCAGAGCAGAGTCGACTTGGTAGTTTGTGGTCTTAATTTTCCGACCGTGGTGGAAACAAAGACGACCGGTTGGAGTGGCTCTTAGCAACAGTATGTCCATACTGCCAGAGGGCACAACTATTCGTGCTAACTGCATTTCATACCCCTCCCCCCATGCCTATGCCTCCCTCTTCCTGTTAACAACGTAGGTGCGCCCGTTCGGCGCGCTACTTTTCTGATGATATGGTATAACTGCAAATTGTGTAAACGCTTTTCAGACGCCTATTCAGTTTCGGTGAGTTTTTCGAACCGCAACGTCCAGGGCGATTTTACGGAGGGGAAATTGTGTGCGAATGTTATGCGGCCCGAACGGAAATTATGAATCCGGGCATGAGTCCAGTTTTCCGAAGGACAAGGATTCCGGCCGTCATGAATACGATGCCTGCAGGGCATGCAATGCATTGAGAAGCAGGGAAATTGGCTTCAGAAAAACTTCACTACCCTTAAACTTTGTTGACAAGGACGACAAGGGAAGCTGCGCGCAGTGAATGGGGTGCACAAAACGAAAGACGTTTGTTCGTAATTTGCGATTGAGCGTACTTCTTAGCCTATAGCTGAGTGAAACTTGGGAGGACGATAACTTCATTCTAGCAGACAAACATGGGGTTATCCGTTTCCCTACCGTTTCCCTAGGAAGTGTCTCAAGTTTTCATATCGCTTTGAATGTACGCGTTGCGGGGCTAGTATCCTGCAATTCAACGTTTTATTTCAAGAAGCCACCAGTCTCAGGCGACTACAGACGAAATTCCATACCCCCAGCTCTTCCATTCGACCTACCACACTCAGTACCCTTCTTTTTTTAATTTTTTTCCTACGTCCGGCACCCTGTACCACCAGGTACCAACAAACCCCAAACCTACCCCCTATCCCCTTCCCGTCTTTTGAGCAGTGGATGGCTCGCCTGGCCGATCCGGACATTGGACACCAGTAGTAAAGAGGGCCTGGACGGCAAGTCACAGCCTGGGTATAGCAGATTAGAGATGCCCCCCCCCCCCCCTCCCTGGCGTGTGCTTTGCCATCAGCACTTACGCTCACCAATAATTTTTTTATTCTCTTGCTCTCTTCTTCGTTTTACTTTAAGGCCTTCTTATATCGACAAACATCGCGACTCTCCTCAGCAGTGGAACTTACCCAGCAGGATGAACAGCTGGCCTGGTCGCGTATGACACAAATGCTCCTGCATTTGGGCCAGTACTTGCGGGTGTCGAACTCTTCCGGCAAGTCCCTCGGGATGTGCTTGTGGTAGTACGCGGGAAGGGTGTGGTTCACGCTCTCTGGGTGAAGTCCCACTAGACCTGTCAGATGGTCGGGGCAATGTTTGTGTCAAACTTCCGGGCGGCCTAGGTAACCAAGAGGAAATTAGAAGGCAATTCATAAAATGCAGGATTACAGACAAAGCATCCTCCGCGGGATGAGAGAAGAGCGAGAAAGGGCAACTTTGAAAGCTGCTCACTGCTCTGACTTTATGGATCATTGTCTTGTCGCGATTCCTTGGATAATATATCGACCCATCCACACCGTTCATGGGCGCACCATTACGCCCCTGGATGATGTCGTATCGAGAAGCGGTTTAGTGTAGGTAGGGAAGTCATATCTCCTAATTACCGATAATGCAACAAAATTCCGTCCTTCCTTTTATGAATTAGGTGCTGTAAATTTATCTTGCGGAATACCAGACACGCGTCATGACAGATACCACTTTGCATAGCACAAGCAAAGTTTTCTATGATGTTTCCTACAATACCAATACATTCAAACAGCCTCAATATACTTGCAGCACGCTGAAGCAACTGATTCGTACAACACTCCATGTACGCTAAGTGGCAGTTGATAGTTGCCCATTAAACGTGAACACCCTGAAAATTGGCACAGGCGATTGCAATAACCGGCGTTACTTTTTCGTACCCAGTCACTCACTTCACTGTCTTTTAAAAACGAACATCTCTACCTACACTAGTAGCGCATGGGTCGACTACAGTCAGGAATTTTCACCTTGAATATTACCATATCAGCTTTATTAGTTGGAAAAATTGAACAGCACCGTGAAACTAGGGCACAAATTGGGTGGCGCACATCAGAAAAACCGATCCCGTGAAAGCTTGCTCAATAAAATTTGCTGACGATTCCGATACTCCTGAATGTGAACTTTGAGCACCGCGTCTGTTCGGTGACGGCGCCTAGCTGCTGCATCTCAGGAAGCGACCGCATCACGAGCGAACGCACGACGGTGCGTGATACTTTGCCGTTATCCTGCACTGCATCGCCGCCGCCGAGCATGTTGTTGTAAATCGTGTTTGATCTTCCCGCGCATATGTCACGTGGTTTGGATGAAACACACAGAGAAAGGGGACAACGAAGGACCAATGTACGTGCAGCATGCAGCGCGTGCTGGGCTTTGTGCGTTTTGTGAGCATAAAAGAACAAGACGCTTGCTTTAATAGGTGTCTGGTTTTGCGTCTCCTTTCTCCAGCGCCAGTAGAAGCCGAAGCGTCGTTTTCCCACACGTCTCGCGCGGCCTCGAAATACCACCCTCCCCCTCACACTTTCGCCATACTTTCTTCCCCCGCTTTCCTGCTCGCTCGAGCTATCTCGTCTATCTTAGGTATCCTCGTCGTTTCCTCGGTTACCTCGATTCGGAAGGTGACGCGAAACCACAAGAGTGGGCGCTTTCAAGCTGTCTACTAAAATGTCAGGTATATAATGGGCACGGCTTTTCTGTAAATATTCCTGAACGAATCCACTCAACGTGGCGTCTTGAATGGCTGAATTGTATCAAAAAATGCAAGACACTTCGGTAGATAAAAAGATCGAATGCAAGTATGGTCGTTTTTAACTGCCTAATAAGCATGCTGTGTAAAAAATTGGCTACAATCCACGCTGTGAAGGTAGCATGCTGTTTATAGAGGTAGGTCTAAAGACACCGACTTACTTTTCATGCGATGTTCAGCTTGTTAATGAAGTCGATCCTCTTGTCGGAGAACAGTTGCGCTCATAAGGGGCGGAACACGCGCCCTTGGGCCGCCTATGCCAACGAGGACGCAAAGAAGTAGATGTTGGTACATGGCTGTGACGGGAGACAAATGAAACGTCAGGGACATTTTCGATTTCAATGAACGCATCAGTAAAAACAGTCGAAATATTGACAACGAAGGGTTGGATGGAACACTGCAGGAAGAGGCAGGGGAGAGATTGATTGATTGATTGATTGATTGATTGACTGATTGACTGAATGGCTGACTGACTGACTTATTGACTAATTCACTGACTGATTGACTCATTCACTGGCTGATTGACTGATTGAGTGACTGATTGACTGACTGACTCATTGCCTGACTGATTGACTGAACTGACTGATTGACTGACTGACTGATCGACTGACTGGTTGATGGACTGACTGACTGACTGACTGACTAAATGACTGAATGACTGACTAAATGACTGAATGACTGACTGACTGACTGGCTGATTGACTGACTGACCGATAGACTGACTGATTGATGAACTGACTGGTTGATGGACTGACTGACTGACTGACTGACTGACTGACTGACTGACTGACTGACTGACTGACTGACTGACTGACTGACTGACTTACTGACTGACTGACTGACTGACTGGCTGATTGACTGACTGACTGATAGACTGACTGATTGATGAACTGACTGAATGACTGATTGATTGACTGATTGATGGACTGACTGGTTGATGGACTGACTGACTGACTGGCTGACTGACTCACTGAATGACTGAATGACTGACTGACTGAATGACTGATTGATTGACTGATTGATTGATTGACTGACTGATTGATTGTAGGGTTTGACGCGCCGACGCAACGCAGACGATGAGGCGCGCCGTAGTGGAGTACTCAGGGTTAATTTCGGCCACCTGGGATCTTTACCGTGCGCCGAAATCTTGTACGCACGCGCGTTTTTGCTTTTCGCCTCCATCAGAAAAGCGGTGGCGGCGGCCGGGAATCGAACCCGCGTCCTCATGCTCAGCAGCACAACACCTTAGCCACTGAGCCACCACGGCTGGTCAGGGGAGAGAAGCGGTCATGGGAGTATGAAGCATGAGACATCGGAAATTTGCGAATGGAGGGAGGTCGAGGAACACTAATCTGTGAATTCAACCTAACTTACAGACCCTTCCCTTTTTTTTCTTCTGTATGTATCCGTAGGTTGCGGGTGGCGCTTTAACTTGTCTACAAAAACTCCTGCTGCCGAAAGAGTCAGTTTAAGCGCCACATGCGCATCGACTCCATTTCAAAAGGTGTTCTGGTGGGGCATGACACAGCCAAGAAAATACCTATTTCTTCCGGTATTCATAAAATATACAGGGCATTCTTATTGCGCACAATTATTGTCCAAATGAAGTCATCCAGAACGGCATAGGTACCGTTCTAACAAAAAAACGTTAAGGGAGCGGGCCGACATAATGTCCAAGACGCTGACTGCCAGATAATTATTTCGCTGTTATTCAACACGTAATAACTACATCTACAAGAAATGTGTTCTTACTGCGCAATAAGAGAAATAATAAAGAGTGCCCCAGGATTATCTCTTTAATTAATGTCTATTCCTGCCATTCGTTTAGGTCGTTTAGCGATTTGCATCGATCAGGGGAAACCAGAGTTTTTGGAACTTGAACTTTTCGGTCGTATTCTCGCTACACATAAGTCGCAGTAAAACCAGCACATTTTTTTTAATTGTCAGTGCGAACGCCCGCTCAGATCATCATACATCGTCGAATGTTGTAAGGGGATGCGCTGTTTTATGGACACCATGAGCACGAAAAGAGATAAACGATACAACGGGAAGCAACAGTTCAAGCCAGGTTATCAACCTGGTTTAGAACCTGTGTCGCCCACGTTATTACGATATTCCCTCTCTGACATCGTTAAAAACGCCGCCACATGGCAAAAAAGTGACATCAGGAGCCTGGAATTGAGAACAAGCTAACTAGACCCGATTGCCTACCGATTTCATATTTGTTGGGGGTCCCAATGAGCAAAAGTGATTTGCGCTCGCGCAGGGTAATTTACGCTATTATGAGGTGCCTTACGCTTAGCGGCTTGTTTAACACTGATAATTATTGATGTTTTAGGCAATATACCCCCCTTTTCCAACAAATTAGATTCTAATAAAGAATGTTGAGTGGGTGCCAATGTAAGCACAACGGCACATCTTGAGTGTTCCAGAAATTGTTCCAGGGTTAAGCTGTTTAAGCAAAAACAATTGACTGTTTTTAGGCCTGATCGTTACAAGCTGTGCCCATTCAGAAGAAAAAAAGAAATGTCAAAGACCTTCCATTCTCGAACACCTGACTTCGAACCATCAATTGAATCTGTACGCGAACTTAGCGATGTTAAAATCAAGAAACTGCTAAAGCAGCGCTGTCGTCAATATAAACCGATTTTCTGGTCGTCATTACTACCGAAATCTATTGGGCCTCCGTTGTCTCGTTTGCTTCCATGATTAATGCCCGTCATTCACACGAAGCCGTCACTTACCCACTAGCAAAAGACAAGCCGCAACAAAGTGCGCACATCAAGCTACCGAGTTAATCGGAAACGGATGAATTTGTTCTTTATGGTCACCGTCATGCAATTCTTCTCAGGCTCCCGCCGTACCTTTTCTCGCGTGCGTGGGATCACGTACAAGTATGCTGGAGAAATAATCTTACCTGTGGTTCGGCCAGACAATCACCCCGGTGATACTTCAGCTATGAGACGCTTATCCGGGCTGTTGGTTTCAGAAAAATACCACTCATCTTATCAGATGGGCGCGCCGTTGTGGCAGAGAGAATTCGAACAATGAACGCGTCTTATCGACACACCCAGTTCACATTCACCTGGCAGTCACAAGATTCAAGGTGTCTTATGACAATCGTGGTTGTTCCGGCCGTAGTGCTGGATTAGCTGAAACAGGGAGAAGAGGTTGTCGGACACTGATTTGCCCATTTTGGTGCTGAAAGGACGCCTCAGGGTATACCAACTGACGAAAACCTTTAACGTTATAAGAATGAGAGAATCTTGGGAAAGTTTTCTGACTTCTTTTTTGCGTAAAGTTAATTATTCTTGATGTTAGGGCAGAAATTGGTGGAAAACACGATCCCAGAGTGAGAACCGAATCCACGCCTTCGAAATACGCATCCAACGGTCTACCGCTTTCGTTATAAGCGATATCGTTATAAGAGATACCGTTTCAATAAAGTGTCGCTTAAAATGAATCAAATCCAAGAATCAGGGGAGTGTGGTATTATCAGGAGTACTAATTTCATTTCGCGACCCTGCCGAATCTCAGTGCTCGGTATGAGAGCGTGCAGGGAACACGCGCCCTGTGTTCTCCGGCAAGTGTTCTCCAACGAAAACATATGCTTACCAAACAGTGACTGAAAACATTTGTAAAATAGTGGTACTAATAAAATTTTGTATTCTTCCCTAATATTCCTGTCGGCAACTCTTGACAGGATACGTTTTAGGGCAGCTGGTTTGAAACTGCACTAACGCCTATGTGTGTGAACAATCTTCACCGGCACTTGCATTTTTACCACCGACTACTGCCCTGCCGTTCCTAAAAACGTGTCTATCTAAATCTATAGTGCTCACAATTTTCCAACATGTAGCATAGTTCCCTTTATGTGGGGTAGTAGTAAAGAGATAGTAAAAGCGTATTTGAGACAGCTCAGCGCACACGTTGCTCTGATAACTGAGCTGACAGTTAAACGGCCTGGAGCACTTACGAACATTCAACCGAAGATGTAGTTCGTGTACTCGGACGCTCTATTTATGCTTCCGGGCGACGACGAATAAATGACGGGGTGAACCTTTTATCTAGGACTCCTCTATGTTCACGAAACCTGTTTGATTTCTGGGGCAATACATGGACACAAAATAAGAAGATTGCTGTAGTTTAGCTTTGGTTAACCCTAGGTGATAGCGAAAGCTTTACTGCCCCGGATAGGCCCATTGTCGAGGTTTGGTCGCGGTGTGGTTTTGCAGTGATATACAGACATGTTTGAAATGAATACACTGTTTATTCATAATCTTTTGGATGCGAAGCATCTCATGCTCGGGGCTGTGTCCCTCCCTCCCTCGTTGTCGTTGTCCGGCGTCCGCACTCTACTGCGCATGCGCGTCTCTTCAGCCCCGTCAGTGTTTGGGCTGACGTCAGCGCAGTCCACTATAAAAACAAACAGTTCGGCGGCGCCCGGTTTCGATCCCACGACTCTCTGGCCGCAACGGGAGGTACGTGGCGCTCTTCCCACTGCACTACAAACCGAGACGGGAGCATGTGCTACGAACGCGCCCGATGTCCTTCTCTCATTCAAACTACGTCAATAAGCTACTGATACAACGAAGGCACGCGAAGCGGACCGTCAACGGAAACGACGAACTGAAAACTAATGGGAACTTCAGTCGACCCCATGGCTGCCTCGCATACTACAGGGTTCCCCTACGGGAAGGTGGTGTAATTTTTTTTCGCCTGACGGTGTTGTTTAAGCCTCGCCGCTGTACGAGCGACCACAGATAACGTTCGCCTTCCTCCATCGCGCACGGCTCTGCCCCGCTAATGGCCTCCGGGCCTCCCTTCGTGGCCCGCGCTTATCGCAGCGGCGGCGGCCTCCTCCTCTTCTTCCGCAAGGTGGTGACACGGGACCCGCGCACGTCTCCGTTCCCTCGTCGCCTATCTTTTTCCTGTCGCCTATTTCTCCCTGCAATCGGGCCGCTGCTCCGTGCCGGCCGCTTGCGGAAGGTGGTGAGGTTTGACCTCCGCTGTCAAGGTGAACACTGGTCACCCGGCGAAGGCTGCCCGAGGTAGGGTAGTGTAGCTTTCGCTACAAAAAATGGCTCATGTTTAGCACTTCTAAACCTAGTTATCCCGAGCGAAACTTTTATGTGCGTGCGTGCGTGTGTGCGTGTGTGTGTGCGTGCGTGCGTGCCTGTGTGTGTGTATGTTCAGCGCGTACACGCGCACGCACACACACATTGCTTTCACAATGTTCTATGAAGACCAAAAACCAATCCACAGACTAAGCAATGCTCACCGCGATTTTTACGCTGAGCCCGTCGAGGTTTCCACACTGACATAACACATTTATATCTACCCAATTGCGCACCTTCACTTTTGCATCTGACATGTCCGTCAGGTCCTGTGCTGTATTTTTGCAAGTCTTCGTCATGTTTTCGCGCTATTATGTGTTTTCCCGCCAATGTCGGCATTTTTTTGTTGCATGTTTTTCCCTGTACCTTTTATGCATTTGCAAGACTAACCTTGGCACGCAAACATATCTGCGTTGATACCATGTGCGCATGTAACAAAACTAACGATGATATGCTGGATGATTCCTTCTCACGATACTCTGTTTGTGTGCCTGTTTTTGTAATCTATACCATTCATTTTGTGTTCATTGCGTACTAATGTAACTATGAAACCTGATACATGTGGCTTGTGCGGAGCTTCGCCAATTTTTTGTTTGATTGATTGATTGATTGATTGATTGATTGATTGATTGATTGATTGATTGATTGATTGATTGATTGATTGATTGATTGATTGATTGATTGATTGATTGATTGATTGATTGATTGATTGATTGATTGATTGATTGATTGTAGGGTTTAACCCGCACCGTACCGTAAGGCGCGCCGTAGCGGAGGATTCCGGATTAATTTTGACCACTTAGGGATCCTTAACGTGCGCCGAAATCTCGTGCACACCGGCGCTTTTGCTTTTCGCCTGCATCAGAAAAGCGGCCGCCGCGGCCAAGAATCTAACCCGCGTCGTCGTGCTCATCAGTACAACGCCTCAGCCACTGGGCCACCGCGGCGGGTGCCAAGTTTTTCCTTGCAAACGTATTTTCTTCTCTGTTTCACAATAAATATTTTCCAAGCAAAAAAAAACAATGGTTTCTCCATGAAACTTTTTTTATGTCTGTTTGGAGATTCTACTAATTTTAAAAAAGGCAGTAGTCATTTCGCCCCTGTTTTAGCGGAGGGAACCAGTCACCGTGTGTGCAACTACAGTACATGCCTGCAGATGCAACGAATAGCTTTTGAATATTCAGTTATGCAACTACCTGCAGTTATACAACCAATGTTGTTTAGACTTGTCGTTTAATGCGCTGTTTTTGTAGTTGTGTCTATCTTTAAAACGCAATCATAGTTCTGCTCTGATTGTCCAACTGTACTTTATTTTACTTACTCCTATGTACTCTAGTGTACTTTATTGTGCCTTTCCCTTATTGTTCTTTATTTTCTGGTGCTCTACATGTTACTTGTATTTTTTATTACTCAAACATTAGACTCTTCAACTGGTCAATTTTGCTTATTTATTTTTATTCAATTTTGCTTATTATTCAATTTTGGTTACACGCGGCCAAAGAGGGCTGGTGCCTCTGTCAGGCTTGTGTTGCCTTTAGTCCCAGCCTGCCTCCTCCTACTTCTGAGGAAATAAAATTTCTGAATCTTTGAATGATTTGAATCTTTATTGAGATTGGTGTACCGGTTCGGGGCTCTGGATGCTTAAGCGTGGCATCTTTTAGAGTTTTTATAATTATATATAAAGGTAAGGCCATGTCCCACAATGAAATGTCCAGGGTGTGACGTCACAAAGCCGTGTTGCTGGGGCCCCTCCTAGTTGTCGTGGCGCTGTTTGAGGTAGGCGCAAGTAAGCAGGCTTTTGAAGTGGTTGCACCCTTTTGGCATTCCGGCGACGCCGCAGTACAAGCCATTTGCACGGCGGCGTCGTGCAAATTGCTTGCATGCTTGCACGACGCCGCAGTGCAAATTCGTACAAGCGGTAGCGCTGTAGTGTCTGACGCTCAGTCTCGAGGAATACCAGCGTTTATGTGCTCTTCGATGTCACACTCGTCCTTGCCTCGGAGAATCTTGAAAAATCCTGTAATAAAAAATAAAAGGTACCGCATTTCATATTGGACCACATTGACACCAAGAAAAGTCATGTTGTACACCTGCAACACTGGCATCCAAATGTCATCCGAACCGAATGTCATTCTACTCAAATGAGTGGCTTCGAATGCCACTCAGAATCTGCCGTGCTCGTCTACAATTTCGATGGCATTTGAAAGCTTAAACGATCGCTCGCCGTGCTGCGTGGCGCTGCTGCCGTCGAGTTCTGTTTTTACACAATGATGCAACAATCAAATTTAGCAGCAGTCCTTGGCATTAAAACGATACCTAGTTATAAATAACGTAAAGTTTGACACGATTTTCGCTTAATTCAAAATGGTAATCGAGGTTTATTTTGCTGTTTTGTGCTGTCTGACCAAAATGGAACCCTGAATTGGAACTCTCTGCGCGACAGTGCTAGAAATGGCGTTCGAGAGTCCCAAAGGCCTCTTTTGATGCGCATATGTCTCAAATGTCATTTGCGCCTAATGGCATTTGAAAATCCAGTGGAGCAGCAAAACTTCGCATTTGAGTCAAATGACACTTACTTCAAATGACGTTTGGCCGCTAGTGTAACAGGGGTATTGCCTTGGCATATATGCTGCATTCAGTTCACGTTTACACAGACTGTCACAGCTTTGCAGTGTTTACTACAAATTCCTGCGACCGTGCCCAATTTAAGTATTAGGGTGGTTTTAATACGTAGCCAGCCTACACGTTCAAGACGTGAATAGTTCTCCTTTGCCACTGAACAAACGTCTACACCGACGTCAGCTCTTGTGATCACTTATGCTTCTAAATGCATTTTTGAAGAATTTCACGTGAACCAACATTAGCTATCAATGCCGCAGGGTTTTTCAGTACTCTCTGCAGGCATACATGTTTTTCTTCTCAGGTCCTTTTCATCCTATTCGCCGCGAGCTCGACATGTAGGTGGCGACAGCGTCGCGCTGCTTGTGTGGATGCTCCGCTGAGCGGCCCGTAAGAATGTACACTGTGGGCGCGCTTCGTGCCTTTTCCCCGCCGTATGTGCGCACGAAAGGTGCAAACAAGAGTGGTATGCTGTAGTTCGGTTCCTCAACGTTCAATTTATAGCATGGAAGCGGCAGTCAGTTTTTATTACTACGCCAAAAAAAAGCGATGACTCATCGGGAATCTCAGAATGGCCGTAATTGTGACAATGAACTTGTACGCTGTGGCTCGTAGCAAGCTCGATCTTTCCAGACTATGGCTTTGAGCCTTCAATAAAAGCATAAATAGAAACAAATCAGGAAGCCTCGATCTCTAAAATTCAGTTTACAACGGTAATCTCAATCGCTTTCACTGGTAGCATGACGCATTCTTGCATTTCTGGGATGCCCTGAAATGGTAACACTACTTAACTGCCCCGAAATTCTTTCTAAGAGCTTACGATATTTTTTGTGTGTTCAAAAGGAAACATAAAATTACTGAATTTTGATCAGTGCAGATATATAAATGTAACCACTCTAACGGGTCTTTTAAATGAAATTTTAACGACTCTGAAGGAAGTTTTGATGAATATCGGTTTCGGATCACTTATTTACGGCTTTCGTCGCAAGTGGACTTGCGAATTGAAATGTCAACGCACGCAGTACAATCAACATCTCATGTTTAGCTAGGTTTTCGCAAAGTGACAAGCAGGTTTACAGTGTGCAAACCAAGTTCATGAAAAAAACTCACAACTGCTTAATTTTACCGAAATATCCCCCCTAAATACTCTTGCGCATCCATAGAAACGTATTTTAAATAATACGTAAAATTAGCAATTAGATACAGTTGAATAAATGTTTATTCCTCCTCCTCAATATAAACAACGACTGTCCAAAAATGGTATTTATTTTAGAAAAGGTACGGGAAGGACACGATCACACAGGCGCTTGCGGGTGTAAAATACGTGTCCAGTAATGTATGGGTGATAGCGCACGGGTCGTGTGCAGTGTAAATGTTTTTGTTTGTTTCTTCTTCACACAGAGCAATTTTACAAGGGCGTAGAATTTGCACGTGTATGCACAGGTCTTGTTGCTTTTACCCGTTTCGCGTACTAAACTTTTATCCTTTAAATAATCACCCCGCCACCTTCAAAAAGCACCCTTCGACGTTCCCGAAACGGCAGACGACTGCACTCAACAATAAGAAAAGTGCAATGTGTGGAAGCAATGTTTATAACACGTTTCACACTCAAGCTAGACCAGGGCGAAGATGTTTCGTGGAATTAAACCAGCGCATTAACCCGCAACGGCCGCTGATTAATGCGTTTCTAGAGGAAATGCGCAAGCAGAGGTAACTATGTCATTGCTTACTGCCAAACGAGCACACATATTGGTTTGTTTGTCGTGTGCAGCACGCGTCTTGCGCCGCACGCAACGTGAAAAAGCAGACGACGCGAGAGCGCCATCCACACTAGGAGCGGTGTGTCCCGCCGCCGCCAGGGGCCGACTGTGTTCGCGCTCGGGGCGAATAATGTTTGAGGATGCCTTTTCCATTTATAGAGAGAGAGAGAGAGAGAGAGAGAGAGAGAGAGAGAGAGAGAGAGAGAGAGAGAGAGAGAGAGAGAGAGAGAGAGAGAGCTCTTTATTAGAGAAGAAAGCCGAGAGGTTTGTCCGAATGTCAACACAGACAAGCTAGGGGAATTTGTAGGGGTGGATAGATAGGCCCTATGGACCAGAGGGCAGAAGAAAGAGAAGAAAAGAAGTAAAAAATCCCGGGCCATCCTCAGCTAACGTGAAACCTGGGGAGGGGCGAAGCATGCTGTGTATAAGTGTATTCTTGGTGCTTTGGCATTTTTACCAATGGAGATAAAATCATGAGTGAGTGAGGGCTTTAGTGATATAGAATGCGGAAAATAAGTCGACTGGGGATATTTTGAACTCATTTGGGAATTCACCAGCATACAACTCAATCCTGGCTAAGGGGAGAGGGGGAGTGAAAGGGGATAGGTTGGAGGTAGAAGTATACAGTTTTGCTGTAAAAGTCTCGTGTCTTTGAACCACGAATCGTTACAACGCGAGGCGTAAACGAGTGTCCCGGTGTTTTCTTAGTACGCCTTACGAAGCGTTTTAGCGCGAGGCATAAGCGAGTGTACCGGTGTTTTCGTACCGTGAATACATGAGACGACGATTACGACGACGACAGGGAACGCGAACAGGCCGAGCCCCTGTGGGGCTTCGCCCCTAAAAAAACAGGCAGCATGCAGTTTGTGTGAGCAGTTCGATGAACATCACTGTAGTATTTTGAATCGTTTACGTGATGCCGATCTCGCCCAGGTATTTAAATAACGTGTCGGTACTATGTGTGTAGGGTGTGGCCCCATAGTGCGTGGCTTTGTTCTTATTTAGTGGCAGTATAGACAGTAGGCAGTATAGACAGTATAGACAGTATAGACAGTATAGGCAGTATACTATAGGCAGTATAGTATAGTGGCAGTATAGTGGCAGTATATTTAGTGGCAGTATAGGCGGTATGGCGAAGCAGCACTTGACTGCGCTATTGCAGGACACCTCTTCCGTGTATCATCGATTGTTATGCTGTTTTATCTAAGTGGGATGGTATAGGCAGTGTTGCCACGCACGTCACACGCTAGTTCCGGTGACGTCACGGGTTCAGTGCATGGAAGTGGCTGTTGAGTCTCCTTTTTGTCGTCTGTTAAGTACAGAACACTTTAGGGGCTCGCCTTGTCGTCGTAGCTCGCTCGCTGGACCGAAGTAGAGTCACACGGGGCTACGTCGTAGCGGCTGTCGTCGCGACGTAACCCAGAGGCTTCGAAAGCTTCTGGGTTATGTAGTCATAAGTGTTCGAAACTCGTGAACCACGGCCGCTTGTCATACATCTCCCCGTTGTTTAGCGCGAAGAAAACTGAAGGAACATTTGAGACAAAATATACGTAATTAACCGGCAGCGCCCGCGTTCATTTAGTTCGGAACGCTCGTTTGGTTGGTTTTTACGATAGCAAGCAAAAAACAAGTGGCAGTGCAACATCGGCACGTTCGGGGAGAAAAGCAAGCACAAAAACAACAAAACTCCCGCTGGAGCAGTTTCAGGCAGGGGGCGCGCGAGCACTGCCAAGGCGGCAAATTTGAATTCATTGGGTGGTAGCAGTGAGCGGATAACGGCGCCACAGCCCATTATGGTGAATCGCTGCTCTGCACTTCCGACAGCTTTCACGTTGAGTGGAACGGCTTCAATTTTTTCCCGTTAAATAAAGAGAGAGAGAGCAAACATCTTTATTGAGTCCGGCAGCTGGGACGCAGCCTAGTCGTCGTGTCGGGCCGCCACTCGTCGTCGGCTCCCTACTCATGCATTGCCTCCAGTGTAGGCAGCACTCCCTACTCATGCATTGCCTCCAGTGGAGGCAGCAGTTTCGGGGCGCTGGCGTTCGAGGGCCCCCAACACCTGCTGGACGGCCGTATGTTGTATTTCGTAGTCCTCGTCTCTGGTCGCACTTGCGAGAAGCGGCGGGAGCGTTTTGGCTGTGTTGGCTTCACTGGGGTGTAGTCTACAGTCCGACAGAATGTGAGATGCTGTGGCTCTGTCCTTCTTACACAACACACACACGTCGCTTGGGAACACTTCTGGACACATGTGTTTGGCTATCACCGGAGTCATTAGCTAAATAAACAATCACTCTTTGAAGCTACCTTTGTAATTTCTGCGACTCTTATTTTAATGAAGAAATCCTTGGGATTAACCAACCGTTCATTTTAAATTGACAGCTCTTTTAAGCTTTGTGCTGTGTGAGTGGGTGGGTGTTCGGCTCACCTTTGTCGCCCCAGTCGGTGTTCCAAGAGTTCGCCGCAAGCCAGTAAGGCGTGCCGTTTTCTGTTCCCCAGCCGAGGATTCGGATCGAGTGGTAGCCCACAGATGTTGGAAGGTGAGTTTGGTACACGCCTGCCAAAAGATGCAGTACTGAAGCACTGACGTAGCAACGAAGTAACCAGCATTTATGGGAACATTTTGATGCGCAATCCAAAAAGAAAATTGACCTCGAACACTAAGTTTAAGCAAAATATTTCACAAGGACAGCCTCGGTCAGCAGTTTTTTTTTTTTTTGTGTCATCATCATCATCATCATTCTATATACGCCCACTGCAGAGCAAATGCCTCTCCCATTGATCTCCAAATCGCCCTGTCCTGTGCTAACTGCGACCAATTTATCCCCGCAAACTTCTTGATCTCATCTGCCCATCTAACTTTCTGCCGCCCCCTGCAACGCTTGCCTTCTCTAGGGATGCACTCTGTTACCCTTAATGACCAACGGTTATCTTGCCTTCGCATTACATGCCCTGCCCACGTCTATTTCTTCTTCTTAATTTCTACTAGTATGTCTTTAACACGCGTTTGTTCCCTGACCCACTCCGCTCTCCTCTTGTCCCGTAATGTTACACCTATCATCTTCCGTTCCATTGCTCGCTGAGTCGTTCTCAATTTAAGTTGAACCCTCTTAGTGAGCCGCCCAGTTTCTTCCCCGTAGGTGAGTACCTGGGAAGATGTGTAGGGACGGATGAACTAATATTTGTGCCAATTAACAGCACTCTTGGTCCTAAGCCCGACAGTCGTTAAGCTTGGTAAAAGCAGCGCAGTGGAATGTTTACGTATTCGTTAAGATGCATTAGGCCACATCTATTTCAGGTTTGATCTATTTTAAGCACACTCTGACTTGACCACGTGTTACTGTGGTCTACACGAAGGCACACTAATTGTAACCAAAGCAAGTACGAGTATTTCTCTCTTTTTTGCGTAATGATACCGAATCTATCTTAATTTTGATCGCTTTGTTGCACTTTCCACTTGACACTAGCATCGTCCCCTACCATTCCGGTGTCCATAAAGAAACGCAGCACGAAGTAATTAAGGACTGAAAACCGAAGAAAGACGCACGTTTTTTTCTCGGGCGATGTTTCCTGCACTTCAGGGCTTCTTCAAATACATTGCTGCAATACGCGGGATGCAACGTTGCGACTGTTTTAACGTGAAATCATTAGTCGTAGCAAAGACGTAGTCTATAAAATAGATGAAGGATGGCACTCAAAATGGCCATCAGCTCAAGAAAAGCTGTGAAAGAGGAGCAGAAAGTGTATCCAGGCAAGACCGTTCCGAGCAACTAAAACTGCTGGCATAGCTCAAACATGGCAACACTGTTCAGCGAAAACGAAACCTTAGGCCTCTTTAAGAAGAGAGCAGTGCACACTGAAGAGTGCCAGCGTTTTATTTTGGAAAAAGTGATAATTGTGTTGGTTTTTACGAAGGTAAATAAAAAAACAACGGGTTAAAGAAGGGCGTCGATGAAAGGCAAGGTAACCGCAAACGCACAAAAAAAGATATCGCTTAAAGGGACCCTGCAACACTTTTTTCAACTTTTTTTGCAATCTTAAATGCTTGCAGAACGTAGTCACCCAACCCACCCAGTACTTAGATTAGGGGGTCGCAAAGTACCTCAGCCAAAAATTACTGCTCAATGCCCATCAGATAACTTGGAAATTCGCTCAAAAGATTTTTCCCTCTTTCCCGGTCTTGACGTTCTTCGGCGGCCAGAATTACGTCACTGAGGCCATCTAGCGGCTATTGGCCGGTCTTCCTTCAGTTGCAGTAATGAGCGTTTTTCACTAGCAACTTTAAAAAAAGAACCAAAAAGAAAGCAGACATGGAAGTCGTATCTGGTGCGACGAGCAAATCACACACTGCCGCTCCGTGCTGGCGATAACTACAGCTTTCGCAGTGGTTCCAGACGTGAACGAAAGTCTGAAAGCGCTTATCGAAAGTGTTGCAGGGTCCCTTTAAGTTGCTCTAAACACACACAAAAAACAAAAAATTACTTAAATTACTGGAGCCACCCGAGCAGATCGCACACGCGCTGCGCGTACGTGAGACATTGAATTATATCCAGTAAACTTATTTACAGAAGGAATTGCGTACGGCTTAATTTGGGAAAATAGTGAAGGAGATAAAAAGGCGTCTACATGTGCGAAAAAAAGGCGCGAAGGGAAAAGAATCGTGATGATAATGAGTGTACACGTTCGAGGATTAATCACTAGTGCTTTTGCATCCACTAAACCATTACGAGTGCTTAATGTACCTCGCAATATTGTTATTGAACTTAAATACATTTACTAAAAAGACACGGCCTTACCGCTTTTGTAAGAAAAGAAGTCGACGTAGACAGCCATATCAGCTTCCACGGGACCATTCTTGAAGATTTCCGCCATCAGTTGGGTCTCGTTGTTTGAAATAGAGTAGACTTTACTAGCTGTAAAATATTCACACAAACGAAACAACATTTTAATTACGCTTTAGAAAGTTCCTGTCTGCAGTGACGCGTGATTTATGAAATTATTGTCTTATTGAAGACAGCTTCTTAGCTGTTTTACTGCGATCCTCTTTCTTCAAAATATACCGAAATTCAAAGACGGCCAGCGTCTTTCGTTAAAATTCCGAAGCTTCTTACTTAGAGTCTGAGATACGATAGTATTAAAATCTACACGTTTTCTTTAGCTGGCACAACTAAAAAATACAACTTGCCAAGCCGCGGTCAATGTGCGCCTTGGCGAGTTATGGCAATCAACTACAGTAAATGTCATTTGACTTTGTAGGCATCTATAGGGTCGTGACCCTTTAAAAGACCATTCCGTTTCGATCAGCCTTTGAATAATATTGTCGTGGTTTATTGATTACGTTCGTGTTAAATTTGATTCGTTTTTGGCGCAGCACGCTTTGGGGAGCGTTGTAAATAAATACGGAGCTCATCGATGTGGAGCGCAAAGCAACCATCGTGTACAGCTACGGTGTTTACAACTCCGAACTTCAGTTTCAACTCTTCGCGCGCAAACATTTTAATCTCTACTTTTTGTAGAATATAAAAAAAAAACAATGTTGTTTTAGTCCTTTTGTTTCCACGCAAACATTTTAATCTCTATTTTGTGACTAAAACAACATTGTCTTTTTATATTCCACAAAAAAATGGAGATTAAAATGTTAGCGCGGAAACAAAAGGACTAAAACAACATTGTTCTTTAATCTCTACTTTTTGTAGAATATAAAAAAAAACAATGTTGTTTTAGTCCTTTTGTTTCCGCGCAAACATTTTAATCTCTATTTTTTGTGGAATATAAAAAGACAATGTTGTTTTAGTCCTTTAGTTTCTGCCTCACCTAAACCGTGAATCACGAGCAAAAAAAACTAGCTGGAAAGTAGGCTCAAGCAAAAGCCTCGCTGAACTAAAATGAGATAAACCATTTTCTAATAAAAAGCAATGCGATTAAAGCATTGCGCAGCAGACAAAGTTTTCTTCGCCCTCTAAATTTGTTGGTCATGTCTGGCCTTTCCGAAAAAATGTAACGTTGTTGCCAGAGCTGCTGACTTGACTGAGCAGAGCGCTCCCCTTAAGCCTAGCTCGCGGGGAAGCGTCTCTACTCTACAGTACTTTAAGGTGAATATATCAGAGCCTAGAATATGAGCATGAAGGGAAATTTTCCCATAAGAAAATTACAACAATAAAGGCTAGGCCCTAGAAAAAAACACATTTATTTTGTTTCGACAATGACTGACTCAATATTTTAAGATGGCACGGGAAATCATATCAACCAAAGACTGTGTCACAAGATATTCAATGAGAAGTTTCAAAGGGCTAACCATATCCGCAAGCGAGTTTGATTTCAGGCTGTGCCGGCCGTTGTTTCCACTGAGGCAACGAACACACACTTCCATATGTAAGAGATTTCAAAGCGTGCTAAGGATTCCAGGACGGCCGAACCTACCCCGTACCTAATCCTCTACAACCCCCCTCACGGCCAAGTTAGAGCTTCATCCCCTTTTGAATTTGGAGGGGTCACGAATGCGTACCGAAATGTTTGTCCTCGCTGTAGCTCTTCGCGTAGCCCTTGCGGCAGACCGGTGAGCATTTCGGGGTCGGCGCTGGCTTTTCCGTGCAGTTGGGAAGCGGACCCTTGATGCTGTGTTCGCATGGCGCGAAGGGGTACGGCATGCAACCGTCGTCGCTATCGTAAAGCCCGCCCGTCACGACGCCGTGCTCCTTGTAATACAGCCAGGCCTTGGGCGGGAAACCACTGGAGCAGCTGTGTAGAAGGCTTCTTTGAGACATTTATTACAGCTGGATAATGGGAGGTGTGCGGGATTACAAGCCGTCGGTGTTAGCCCCAATAACGGTCGCTGGAACTGACCCCCCGCCCGGACCTAGAAACATTTCTAGGGACCATAGTCCCAGGTTGCCCTCCCTGCTCTGCGGCTTCGCGTGACTGGCGTCGTTCCGAACGCGAATCAAAGGTAACGCGTGTAGCAGCCTTTCAGCAGCAGAAGTGCGTACGAAGATGCCGATTTGATGCATCTTCGCCAGTGTTGTTAACAAACGATCCGGTAGAAGTTAGCGGCGAGGCCGTAAAAGCGGCAGTCTCGTAACACTGATAAACACCAAAATGGCCGCCGTTGCTGACTTGCGTGCCTGCGAGCCGCTACTCTTCTACCTGATCTAGTGACACCAATCGTACCCTACACCACACAGTACGGTCACTCGCTACACGGTAGTAGGCTGCGTCAGCGCGGTGAGTCGAGTGCCTAAAACGACCTCAGATTATTCAGCCACCCTTGGTTCTGAAAGAAAATGCGTATAAGGGGTGTACGGGAACGTTTCTCAATTCTATTTGTGGAAACATCAATTAAACCGAAAGTACCAGGTGTCTCACAAAGAGAAAAAGTTGATGTTCTTGGAGCGCCGCCGATCAACTCCCATTGGCTACGACACTTTCAATAGAACGTTCCTCAGACATGAAACACAAAGAAAGCGGTCGCACGTTGCCAGGCGCAGCCTGGGCATGCCCAGAGCTACGTGAAAAGTAAAGAACGCGGCGGGGGCAGGTATTCCGCTGTCACTGTAATCGCGCCACGCTTCGCACTTGACCGCTACTGATACCCTCGCCCACCGGCCCAGCAGTCACCAGCAAGCCAGAGTTCTCTACGTGCACATAATTTCCTGCGGCGTTCCATTAAACATTCATTAAATAATTAATTCTGCAACTGTTGATGACACACCATTTTCAATTAGGAAACAGCAGCGCCATATGCTGTATGCATAGCTGTGGACAGCTAGTAAGTTTAGTTTGCTCCTATAATTAGTCATCATCATCACTATAATCAGCCTATCTACGGCCACTGCAGGGCAAAGGCCGTAGACTTTCTGCCGCCCCCTGCCACATTCACCTTCTCTAGGGATCCACATGGTTATCTGGCCTTAGCATTGTATGCCCTCTGCACAACCATTTCTTCTTAGTTTATACTAATATGTCCTTAACACGTGTTTGTTCCCTGAACCACTCCGCTCTCTTGTCCCTTAATGGTACACCTACCATCTTCTGTTCCATTGCTGGCTGAGTCGTCCTCAATTTAAGTTGAACCCTTTTAGTGAGCCTCCAAGTTTCTGCCCCGTAGGTGAGCACCGGTAAGATGCAGCTGTCATACACTTTCTTCTTCAGGGATAATGGTAAGCAGCCATTCATTATCTGAGAATGCCTGCCAAATGCAAAGTTATCTACTAGTCGCAGATCACTTTAACTGGCATTCCTCAGCCCAGGAGCCGTCAGTCCGTGATTAGGTGTGCCCGAAGTTTTTTACCTTTTGGCCCATACAAAGCTTTGCAATACATCTAAATCACACCAAAAGTTTCACGGTTCTCAAAAGTTACCAGCGTTTGTCGTACAACGCATTTCCGCTGGTTTTATTTCTGTCCGTTTTATCCGTGTTAGCATGTGCGTGACCGTGTCCGCACGCTTCTTGTTAGGCCTGACGTTACAAGTGTGCGCATTTACTTTTATCACTGGTAGCCTAAGCCCAGCCCGTTCCTTCCCACAGCTGTTTAACCTGCCAACTCTGGCCGTACTGCGTGCAATGTATCAGGCAAGATGCGGATTACTTACCCGTAGCCGCAAGTTTTGCAACACGAGATAATATCCTCAGCCGACACGTTCACTTGCACCTTTCCCTTGCTGTGAATGCAGATCCTGTCAGACATGGCTTCCGCCGCGGCAACGGCCTGTAAAGCAGGCAGGTGCAGTGACTGCCATCTCCGCTATTCCGAGATGGAAGATCGGTAGATCTTCTTTTAAAGGTACCCGGAGGAGTACAACTATTCGTAAAGTTCGGTGTAAGCAGAAACATCTCACAATGATAGCAATCTTTGGACTAGCTACAACCGGGGGATAAACATCTTCTACTGTCGGTTGTATGCGAGCTACTTACATATAAGCGTAGCAGCATATGCAGCAGCCTAGACTTTGACAACCGCAACTACATGTGCATACGTATAGAGCATACGTAAATTAGCATAAAAATTGGCTAGTGATTACGATACTCCCTAGTGCGATATTTGGGCGCAGCGGCAGTGTGCTGAGGCAGCACTCACTTGTGGGTTCTCTCGACGGCAGCGATGATGAGCCTTTACGTCGGCGGCGCGAAGTGCGCCTCAGGAAGGTAGCGCGAACTGCGTCTTAAGCGCACGCATAAGCGAACGCCAAGCGTCGCGCCGTCGAGCACCTCGTGCGGGCACAGCATACTGCCCCCTTCCCTCCCCCACCGCACACTTTCGGAGAGCGCTGGCTCGCGCCGCCACGGCGAACCGCCCTCCCCTCCCAATTTCGCGACCCTCTCCTCCTTTGCTTTCTTTCATCGTTCACTTTTTATTCACTCGTCGGCCTTGCCATCGTTCGCTCGGTTACACCGACAACGCAGCTCAGCCCATAGACGGCCGCCAAAGGGCAGCGCCCTTAAACGTTCTTCATGCGTGCGTTCACGCTTGTATATGTAGCTGTGCACATGCGTGTGTGCTGGCGTAGTGCGTGAGTGTGTGCCACGACCGTCGGAGCATCTGGCTGAAACTACAACGGACATCGACCTGTGATTAACCCTGCCAATATGCTGACTGTAATGTCAGGCCTTGGCCTTCGCTATATGCTACCTCGGAGATATAAAACGCCTAAGGGTATTAAGTGAGGATGACTTCAGGGGCCCGGCTTGTCTTCGTGGCTCGTAGCCACCACAGTAACGCGTAACGAGTAACGCGGCATCACGCACCCAAACAGCTGGACCTCGATACGATCACCGCTTCCCCTGATGGGGATGCAACCTGGGTCCCTCGCGTAACGAAGCCGATGTCAATCCCATTGAGCCACATACAGGGACACACGTTCCTCATACGCAAACTGCTGGGGGCGATCTTCGCGCTGTGCCGTTGCCACGGAGGATGACGTTGCTAGGCCGTAAATACGTACACAATAACATGAAATAAACGAAAATTCATAAATTAGCGCAATTATTACCCCAAGTTGTTGAAATCGCGATCCAGCGTCCCTTTATAGGCATTTTTCAGGGGCTGCGGTGCCCTCTCTTGGCTACCTTTGGTACCAACGCCAGGCTGATGCTGACACTAGTCAAGATAGGGTGCCACGGGCCCTTTTGCCAATCACTGCTCTGCATTTTACAGTTTTCCCGTTGAGGGGGACTTCTTCCATTTTTTTTTTTAAATCACTAAAGAAGTCTGCGGAAGGAAACACTGTTTACGCGTGGTGTATGCAATCGTGCATGTTCCTCCGGCTGCTGAATGCGTTTTGTCGATCATACATTGCTCAGGTGTTCAGTATGTTCCGGCTGTTCTCCAGCTGAGAAATCACCATACAGAGAAATCTTCCTAAACATAAACTGAAGTGACGAGGAACGACTTTTCCTATGAAGTTTCGTGTAGCGATGCTGATATTCGCTGTACACTTAACTTGTATACAAGGTTTTGGTTTCGGATCCTGCACATATCTGAAACCATAAGTCGTGTGCAGGATATTAAGCTGGCAACCTATCTGCCTCAAATCGCACAGTTCAAACGTGCACCCAAAACTTCGCAAGACAGTTGCAGAAATAATAAAGTGTACAAAATTAACAAAGTGTACAAAAGGTTTAGGTGAATTCACCCAGTTGCAAAATATGACAAATCGCGACGACATTAGTAATTTCATGGTGATGCGCAAGTCTCATTTCAGTAAGGTGTTTATGAAGGGCATTCACCTAGTCGTTTCAGTTCTCAAACAATTTGTAGAACGGCGTTGAAAAACGTGTTTTAGCCCCGAGCAGCTCACTACAATCCCACTTTAACGTACCCTTCATAAGGGCTCCCTTTGATGCCCAAGACTTTAATTTTTTGCCTAAGGTTGTGAAAACATTTTTATGATCTAAAAAAACTTCCGACATCACAAGTATGAAGTCAGAAGAAAATCTGATTCATTAGGACTTACCCAATGACCGACTGGGCACTGGGAAACATTGGGCACTGGCTGCGCATATATCAGTTGAGCAAGAACGCTACCTTGATCAGCATGATTTATGGTTCAAATGAAGACAAAGTTTGCATTCCTATCATTTGTATTAACAACGAAATTGCACAATTACGCTTACCAATCACTAGCGGTGACTTGATGGAGTGAAAAGCATAAACAAGACTTTTTGTAGCACACGGAAGTACGTTCTGCCCTCTCTTTCAGATGCGACGCATCTCTTGCTCTGAGGCATGTCCCTCCTGCGTCGGCGTCGGCGTCGGCGGCGTCCGCACGCCACCTGCGCATGCGCGCCTCTCCTCCGCTCTTCTCTCCGACAGCTGTGCGCAACCCTCTCACTCCGTCTCATTATCATAAACAACAGCTGCGTGCGCGCGCTTCGCTCGCTTTGCGCGCATGCGCGACTCTCCTCCGCTGTCTCCTCTCCTTCAGGCGCTGTGAAAATTACCCCCATCGTCCCGCGTATGAGAACACCCGCATGTGATGGAAAGGCATCCTACGCGTTCACAACACGTTTCACCCGATTTAGAGAATCAACCTAATGGAAACGCCAATTGAACCCCCAGATGCGTGGTATCACATCAGGGTTCCCTCGCGGGGAGATGGGGGTAATTTTTTTAATTTTTGAAGGTCCGGGAACCTTTGTCTGTCAAAAGATGGTGTTAAATGTAAAAAAAACGCACAGTGCGAGAGAAAAAACATTGTTTCAGTTGTTGCTCCTGAGAAAGATTAAGCATCAAACCTTGTCATTGCAACCTGCCTTGCTGTAATGTACAGCTGATGACTCTTTCATGTTAAAGACACTGAGTTACAATCCCGTTAAGCTGGTTTTCAAGAAGCTATTTTACTTCGTCGTAATCCAAGTAACAGAACGAGTCCGTCACGCTTACCCAGCACGACCCGCAGTTGCCTTGGTCTCTTATGACTCCGATGCTTTTGCAGTGAGGCCAATTCTTGCGGGCGTCGAACTCTTCAGGCAAGTTCTTGGGGATGTCCTTGTGGAAGTACACGGGGTGGCTTTGTTTGTGGCTGTCGGGGTGAACACCCGCTAAGCCTGTCAAATACTCCAGTGGAACGTCCTTGTGAAATTTCCTGCCAGCCTGCGGAAAGCAAGATTCAAAGAGCATTGTGAGTACTGAAGGTTCTCGACGACACTGTTTTTCATTATTCACAGAAACGACGTTCATTACAGAACAAAATTTATGGCACAAGACCAGGTTGCAGGCTGTCCATGCAACAAAAAAACAGTCAAAGGTGAACGACCGCCTACAGGAAAGAAAAAAGACAATAACAATTTTTACCGTAGCAGATGAAAAGGATTGCCTCAATGAACGCCAATAATATACAATATGCACAGCAAAAAAAATGCTGTCGATAGTTTGCCCTAATCTTAAGCACCAAATGCACTGAAGTCAATAACGTGATGGGGCGTGATCAGCAGCGATACCAAGGGACTACCAGTGAAGACCGGTCTCAATAGAACACAACAAGGCGAGCTCGCAATTTCAGGGGCTTCCTCAACTGCCTCGGACACCGAAAATTCGGTGGAACAAGGGCCACACAAGAACAGACGCCTCTGCCACAACACAATGAAAAAACTCATGATCACTTAGGTCCCCAGTCACAGGGGGATACCAATAAGGGCGTGCAGAAGGCTCTCAGACTGACGAAATGAACCACCCCTGCACCAAACGAAATCCGTGAAGTCACCTGGTGGACGATGGGGCATTGAACGTCTTCAGCGAAAAGAACCCCGCTACAAAAGTTCCGTCGCGACGTGACTCACTAGTATATCTCCTCTCACAACCGGTAAATGGTTATCGCTGTGACTTCAGTAACAAAAAGCTCCGGAGGCATCACTTCGCTGCCGAGCAAGCTTCAGCTTAGAAAATGCATGACATAGAGCCCGCCCGATAACCTTCCAGCAGGCCGCGAAAAACGTAGCCGTACATTTTAAAGATCCCAGTGAACGATGATAAATTAGCCCCCCAATACTCAATAAAGCTACATTCGCATACACCGCCATATTGGTGCGACGTAGTGCTACCAGTACCGGAATGATACATCCAAAGGTGTCATTACTTTCTTCATTATTCCGAAAAAAGACTCCTCTGCTTCAGAACAAACCAAATTGGTTCCAAGACACGCCATTGAAGTGCACCGGCGAGTTACATGAAAATTGTAAAAGTCGGTTGTTACCAGGCGCTGCTCAAGCAGAAAGAAAACATAAACTGGTCAATGTAGCTAATGTAGCTAATAGCTCTACTCAACGCGATGTAGCTAATAGCTCTAGTCTACAATGTAGCTAATAGCTCTACTCAACGCGATACCCGACCATGGGCTTGGCTTGGCCGAGGGAGGTATAGATGCACCGGGAGACATCACACTGAACATGTGCTAGTACGTCCTAAACCAGGCAACGTGTAAAAAAATTAGCAGTGGCTTAGCTCGGCTATGCCAGAATATACGTAGCGTGAGCTAAGGTTCAGCTGGTTATTCTTAGGTTTCCTGGTTGTCTAGAATTAGCTGATTATCATGCTTACTGCTGCTAAAACGATTTCCAATCCAATCCAATTTAACCCAATCCATTTCAATTCAATGCAATTCAATTCAATCCAATCCAATCCATTCCAATCCCATCCAGTCGCGATGGCAGCGGCTCCTGCGCGCCAGCTGTGCGCCATGAGACGTCACTGCTCCTCGCGCATGCGCAGCACGGCTCTCCAGGAGCCGCGCGAAACTGCTCAACCTCGGCCAGTGTAGCTCACGCTGCAAAACTTGAACGCAGCGTGAACGGTGCATCTTTTGACACTGCTCACGATTTTTGGGGGTAACAGCGCGAATCCCCCGCAAGCATGCAAGCGGCAGTTTTTTACTACGAAGCAGTATGCTTCCACCAGCCAAGGAAACTTTCGTGTCCGCGTCCGCAGTAAACTTCCAGGTTAAATAAAGAAAACTGCTGGTACCGCCAGGGATAGAGCCTGGATCCGGATAGAGAATGGGAGCGCGAGCCTGTCGTCTTACCGTCTAAGCTACGCCCCCACGAGGAGGCGGAGAGACAGAAGGTGTACTCAGCGAGCACAGCGGCGGGTCTACCCCCTGCGCTCATTCAAAGCCCTTGTGTGAACTGCAAACCGCATAATGCATGATAACGGCGTTCACGTGGTTTGGATTAGCGGTGAACTGAACAGCGTGTGGGGAGTGAGAGGGCGAGGAGGGCGCTCCTTCACTGCGGCGCATGAAACAGTGAGGAGGAGGCAGTAAGAGAGATGACGCCACAGCCTGCGCGTGCCGCCCGCCTCCTAACATTCAGCCAGACGCTACCCTCTGTTTTTTTGGGGGGGCGAAGCTCCTTAAGGCGTGGGTCTGTCCATCCTCGACGTATGTATGTAGCCACCTCTAATTTAGTTCTTGGATTGTTTACTAGATGGCGTGGCTACCTCTAGTTTAGTTCTTGGATTGTTTACTAGATGGCGGTACTTGTAATGATGAAAAGATGCGCTTGGATTGTTTACTAGATGGCGTGGCTACCTCTAGTTTAGTTCTTGGATTGTTTACTAGATGGCGGGGAGCGTTGTAATAAAATCCGTTCGCTGTTGGCGCGCGCTCGTAGTCGCCCGATGGATAAGGCTGCAGATGTGCGAGCCCGCGAGGCAGAAGCGCTCCGTGAAGCTGCGCGACGCCGCCGCCAAGATCCTGCCGTACGAGAGCGGGAGGCCGAAGCGTGTCGTCTGGCTGCGCGACGACGCCGCCAAGATCCCAGCGTTCGAGAACGAGAGGCCCAAGCGTCACGGCAACGGCGCGAGGACCCTGCCGTACGTGAAGCGGCACGGCTGCGGCGCGAAGAGGATCTCCAAAACGTCACAGAACGGGAAGCGGCGAGAAAGCGCGCGTATCGGCAGGCAGACCCCGATGCAGTGAAAGCTCGTGAGGCGTCTGCAAAACGCATCAGGCGAGCTCAGCCCCAAGGTGCCGACGCGCGGTTTAAGCGAGACTTTCTAGACGTTACGTTCGGACACAGACGTAGTGGGCGAACTTTCACTGAAGAGTCACGGTTTTACCGATGATTTCCCCTCAGGAGCTTCGCCCACTCATCATCATTCACCCCGTGGATATGCTGTGAATTTTTTTTTTTTTGCCATCGCTGCTGCGTTCAGGACGCTTCCCCCGCGAAACGAGGTAGCGGCTGCCAGAGTCTCTAGGTTCACTCTTTGTAGAGCTACGTGTAGGAATTCAAGTGACGCCACATGGGTAATCGTTGTAGGTGTCGTTTACAGCTTCGCAGTCCAACCACCTTCCCAGCATGAATTGGAGCGATTTTTTTATTCATCGTTTAAGTTAACGGCCTTCTTACTGCAGCTTCTGCCCTGCTACTAATATTCCAAAACTCGTCGACATTGTTGAGGTATCGCGCTGGAAGTTGTTAAAGGGACAGGTATATACACTTTGACGTGAAGGCGGCGCCCACAATGCTATACGAACTAGCCCGACATAAAGCTTTACTGAGGTTCGTGGACCTTGAAATAAGATGCTCAACATGCTCTCCCGACGACTAAAGCAATTTTTAGCGTAAAAAAACAAGGGGTGAGGTGGGATCAGTAGGCATGCGTGTCATGTTTTTGAGGTTCACGAGAAATGTCCAAAAGAGGCCGAAACTTATCAAGCCTGTTTGTATGTTGGAATCTTGCTGACGTGAATACCGTCCAGGTGTCTTTTGCTGAGCTTTCGTAGCCCTGATCGTCGACGTTGCACCCGCGTAGCGCTGTTATCAGTCACACACACTGCGTCTTTGTTTGATTGCAGGGCACGATTTCGCTCTTTTGACGCCGACGCTGATGGAAGCGTTATCGTAATCGTCTGACGAGGCCATGCAGGCGCACGCATGTATCGCGAAATTTTGATGAGGTAGCTAAAGGATTGTATCGCATCGAAAGTTACTTTGGTAAACGTTTGACAAAAATTATACCATACCCTTCTCGCGCACGTATGCCCAATATGAAATCGCCAAACTTGAGTTACTTGACGCCATATCTGAAACTTAAACGTAGAAAACGCACTGTCTACCAAGTTATAAGAAGCAGACAGCTTAAAACTAAATCTATACCAAGTTATAAGAAGCAGATAGTTTTGTTTATGAGAACCAGCTGAAGCATCAGAATAGTAGTAGAAAAATTTAAGCGCACACTTTAGATTCCGCTATTCCAAGCTAAGCCATGTCATGATTGCTGAAGTTACTGTGGGACCACAATATCATTATTTTCTGTAACTAAGGGGAAGTAGTGTTATTTTTTTTTGTATTCCGGTTGGTATAACATCCCAATGTGCAAAACGGATAACATGTATATTCCACCTGCACCTGCTCTTATTAATATTTAGTTACGTGCTATGGCTAGTGATTGGAACCTGAAACATCGTATCCTCCAACTTACTGATACCACATTTTTCGCGCCTTTTCATCTACAGTGAATCCTTGTTATAACTAAATACCGCTTTATTCGAAGTGTTTTATGGTCTTTCCTCCAGTGCTAGACAGAAAATAATTCCAGGTTTTTACGAAGTATCGCTTACAACGAAGCCATACCCCTGTCCCGATGACTTTGTTAAAATGTCACGAATACATGCGATGATAATAAATTAATGCAATTGGAATTTTCAAGCTACAAATTCAGTGCCATTCCATTCTGTGAAGGTGGATTACCGGGGGAGCTGTTTGCGGGTGGGCTATTGGTTGTTTAAAACTCCCGCTCAAACCGCGCCGTCACGCCTGAAAAGCGTTCAACAGGATTACAGCCCCGCCGAAGTCTTGCGTTTCCCGCCTCGCGATATTCGGGCACCTCGGCGTCCCGACAGGCATCGCGCTTACTCTTGGTGCCGCGGCCCGATCGTCTTCGGTGGACCCCTTCCGCCGTACTCACGGGGAGTTAGCCTATTCTTTTCTGTATCACTAGGCCTCTCTGTGCCACACACAATGGGTGAGAGCCAGCTAACAAAGATAAAGCTTACACCGACTTCCTTAAAGTAGGCTGCACTTCTAAAACACAGGCGTCCTGATGGAAATACCTTTCTTCGGAATAAGTATATGCCATATTCGGCGAACAGGTGGCTTAAGGGAGAGGCTGTGTCGGAGTGAAAAGGAGGATAGCGGCTTTAGGAGTGAGCCCGTAAAAGCTTCACTGTAAAGAAAACGCTACTCGAGTGAAGGCAGTCATGGACATTTTAGGCAAAATCAAGTAGTATCTGCATTACGCGTGAACGCTTGAGCACCGAATTGAGAAATGGCTTTAGTTACGATTCAGCGAGCCGCTTTGCCGTGCGCGCGTGCTGCGTGTAGTGTGGCGAAGCACCTGTGCTTGGTGGCAGAGCCTGCCTTCTTCGAACATGTTCCTACATGAGCCTGCTGCGTAGGGCCCGCTGGCGAGGACTTATGCCACGGCAGCTGCCAAAATACAAAACAAGCTGTTCTTCAAAGGCATGCCGAGACTCGAACCTGCCAGCGGACGCTGCTCGCCGAGATTTCCTCTTCCCCCCTCTGTAAGGCTTAACGCGCGCCTCTATTGCCGGCCCTCACGAACTCGGGAAAGAGTGTTTGTGTGTGTTCGTACAATTTTCGTGTAGCCATCGAGTCACGGACTAAACTTACGCGCTATAGACTATCTCCCACTCTCCTACCGCTCTTCTCTTCCCCCTTCTCTCTTCCTATCCTTTGAAGCCCCAATCCCCTTCCCTGGACTGGTTCGTATGAGAGTGAACTCCCCGTTGAGTTCAACAATATCCCCAGGCCTTTTCTCTTCCCTCCTTTGTTAATAAATCACCACCACCACCCCTTCGTGCCGCGTGCAACAGCACTAGGAGAGGTGTCCGACCACTACTGCTTGGGGGGATAAATACGGGGTTCCCCCGAGCGCATAATTCATTCGATTGACAGCATCCGATCCCGCTGTCGCTCTGTTCGAGTCGATGTAAGCTAACCCGGAAGGGTGATGTTCCTGTATCGTCGTTGTTCATCTCTCGCCGTGCACTAAACAAGTTTCGCCTTCGGCTTTCTGCCGTCACCAAGGCAGTAACTTTTGTTGGCCGCTCCTCCACCATGCTACCGTTACATAACGGAGACGACGGAGCCCGCTTCGGGGACTCCTTCCCGAATGTAATACTATAAAACTGCTGAATGGTGCTCAGCAATGCAGGAAATCGCTGAGGCAGACATTTTTAACACAATGAGCCAAGAGTTCTATATGGCCCCAAACAAAAGTAAGTGTGGGAAAGCGTGCTCACCTTCCAAGTTGTGTTCAGGCCGTTGATGAAATCGATCATTTCGTCGGAGAGCGGCTGTATGTGCGCCGGGTGCAACCGACGGCCGTCGGCCACAAACCCGAGTATTGCGCAAGCGAGGAGCAGCTTCAACATGTCTGTGGCATAAGCAAAAGTACAAAATACTGCAACTCACGTGTGAACAGGGTCTAAGATAGAAGTGAAGTTGAAATCATTTGCCTCGTGGGTCAGTTTAACCGTAGCGCCCAGACTATTCGCTACTTTTGGCTTACTCCGACATTTGGGGTTGTTCGAGAATCAACCACTTAGAAATGAAGAAATGCTGAAGGAAACTTTGAAAAGGAAAGGGCGCGAAACAACCATGACGGAAGAACACGCAAACAACAGGACGTATACCTCTAGTAGGAAGCTTGTGTATGTGTGTTTGCTTGTATTTTGTCCTGGTTGTTTCGCAACTTTTTTTTAAGTATTAACCTTCCCGTACTCTTTCACTAACCTTCACCAACCAACTCTATTAAATGAAACTTGCTGCTTACGGCAGAAATACAGTCCTGCCATGTTCCACATACTTTGATGCAAAGACAACTATTTCGTACAGCTATACATATATCATTACCTCTTGCCTGCCACGCTGCACGTTGTATGGAACATCTGACAAACGCTTGTGAGCAGTAATTTCTTTGCAATCACAGCAATGATACCTGCCGTGTCCTTGTAGTATCATTCACAGCAGTGAAAGTTATGGAGGCTTTTCCAGACAGACAGCCTTTATGTACACCGCGCCGTAGAAACCATTCCATGTTCGAAGATTCCAGTATATAATGCTCGCTTTTCTTGGCCAAGATAACACAGATACCGGATCCGACCTGGAGGTTTCGGTGGATTTGGAGCTCTCCACAGCCTACAGCTAGGCTTTAGTCCATGTGCTTATTCCATGCTACCTGAAGTGAGCGAGGCATATTCCTTACTTCTAAACATTTTTTTTCCTCGTGGTTAGGGCTCATAAATCAGCCGAACAATGTCACCCGTTCGGCTTATCGGACGGAGACTCACTCAAGAATTTTCAGCTTCCGTACTAATCTTCGCACCACGAGTCTTATCTCAGTGGCTATGAGCTGCGTTGGATTAACCGAATGCAGCTGGGGCGTTCTCCCAATGTTTCCCGCATTGCTTCACTCTCTGGGAATTTAGGCAGACACTATATCGAAGCGGCTACGCTGAAAGTCGTTCTAATAAATTAATAAATTTAGCACAATTAGTTAGTTGAAATTATTTTATCATGTTCAAAACGAACTTTAACGTCAGTAGATTAATTGATTATCTCGATTCTATGAATTAGCTGAGAAACGGTCATTCTGACGCATCCGCGGAAGAAAGCTACCTCAGCATCCGGTCTGAAATGACAGCCTGCTTCGAATTAACTCATATTTCTGCAGTTCAGGCATCACCAGAGTATAATAAAACGAAGTTAGCATTGCATGTCAAGTAGGTTCCCTCAATAGTACATGTTTAGTAGCTAAAGTAGAATAATAATTCGGTCGCACATGATCAACCAGGATCGTCTTCCTCCAAAAATACCTGCAGCGGCGCCCTACCCGCAAGGCTACCCTTTCACATCATAGTGTTATCTAAGAAAAAAAAGGTCTTAGTATCAATGCCACTTTTCTTTAGGCGGGGAGGAAGAAGATTTACAAACCAACTACCTTGCTTCCTGCGAACGACAAACCTATACAAGGCTATATCACGAAAAACTCTAGTGGTCATAACTGAACCCCAACGTCTCGAACCCTAATGCTGGGCACTCCTACACTGTGTTCATTTCATCTTCCTTTTTCCGCTTTCTCATTTTGTCCCGTTTCCCACGTCCAGGGTAGCAAACTAGGCTATAGCCTGGTTTACAATCCTTCCTTCCTTCCTTCCTTCCTTCCTTCCTTCCTTCCTTCCTTCCTTCCTTCCTTCCTTCCTCCCTTCCTTTCTTTCTTTTCGTCTTTCTTTCTTTCTTTCTTTCTTTCTTTCTTTCTTTCTTTCTTTCTTCCTTCCTTCAAGTAAGCATTTTATTCCTAAACTCTCATATAGGCCGTAGACCACCGACGATGTGCTGAGTGTAGTCTTCTTCGCTTGCCAGTCAAGGACGTAAACGCTGCTATAAAAGACTCACGTCTCTTCTCCAAAATTTCTGTTACAAATTCTCATCCGTGGTTCTCAGATTGGGGTCCGCGGACCCCAGGGGGTCCTTGAGGGCGTTTCAGAGGTCCTCAAAACCCTTCCCTCAGCTCTTCCACCCTCTCCCATCCCTGCCCTATTAATTTCTTCTTTTTCCTGAACCTTGCTGGAAATTCGAAAATGTGGCTTCTCTACATTCTTCAACGTTTCATTTCTCCGCGTAGCCCATGTTTTTTTTAAGTTGGCTTTTTGCACGACACGCTAGCTATGCAAAAAAGCCAGACACACAAAATGGCTGGGTGACTTGTAGTTGCAAGAGCAAATTGTCTGACAATATGACACACGCATACGCATTAAAGTCATACGTAAAATGCAGGCATCGAATAAGTGTGCGGAGGGCTATAACTACAAGCGTAAATTGCTTGACATTATGGACCGATCAACATATTCACCGTGAGGTCCCCCAGCATACATGCTAGCCCGAAAGGGGTCCCCGGCAAATTCATGGTTGAGAGCCAGTGCTCACAGAGATGTAGAGTCGAGTTCACTTATAACGATACCGTTTATAACAATATATCGGATATAACGATGTACAGCTATGGCACCGACAACTTTTGTATTCTTTCTATGGTAACATAGCGGTAAAATAAACCGCTCCAGTGCCACGATATCGGATATAACGATTGAATCCGGATTCCGGTTATATTGTGCACCAAAAAGTGCAACAGGGATGACTCTAATGACGCGGTTGCGCAGCCTATTTAGGTAGTGTCTTCGTAGGAGGTCCAATTCGTGACACAGTCCCTCAGGGACTTTGTTTCCGCCAAGGACATTTACCTCAGCTAGGTGAAGCACCTATAGATGCTCTTGGAAAAGATCCGCGCTAGCTTCACACGCGGCAAACAAAGGTGACCGACTGTGGCTTCTTTTCCGCAAATTAGTAGTATTCTGGCATTCGAATAAAATGTTTTGAGCTCTGTTTCGTCTTTTTATTTCGCACCGCTTATAACAATTATAGATTATAACGATGGGATTTTCGTAGCACTTGGATATTGTTATAAGTGGACTAAGCTGTACTAGCAGTTGACATTCTTGGTCGTTACTATTTCTGAAAGTTTTTAGAGTATACCAATGGTTGGCTTAAGTATGCAGCAGTTCGCAAATTCACTTACCTGCGTTTCGGTCGAGCCCGGACCCGGGAGGCTCCTCGGCAGGGGCGTCTTCTTATAGGTGCTATCGCAGAAAATTCGTAATTCTAATCGCGTGATCACCGTGGGGCATATCGAGAATTCAGTTGGAACAATAGAGACCGCGTTATCGGCAGGCGCCTGATAACGCGCGACGTAAGCAGTCACGAGTGCGGAGTGGGGTCGTTTGGCAAGCGCGGTTGATCACGTGTGATAAGATAACTGTGAGGTGACAAAACCCACGCTGAACACATTTTTTGCGCGAATACCAAAGTTTTGCCGCGTTTACATTACAACACACATACTTCTGATGCAGCGTAAATAATAAAGTCGTCTTAGCGGCCCATTTAGTTCAGTATAATTTTTCTTCAGTATAATTCAGTTCGGTACAATTCAGTACTTAAACGCAGAAATTTTGGTTTGTCTGTATGTCTGTCTCTCTGTCTGCCTGTGACTAGATTCAGCAACCCGGCCAATACCCACAGCCAAATCCAAACGTCTAAGTCCGGTGTCAATGTTCATACTCGTCAACATTGTTGAACAAGAACAAGACATTGTTGAACAAGAACAAGAATATAAGGCAGAAAATCAATACATAAGTGATATTTGCAGTGTTCCTTTATTAAAGAATTCATGGAAGCTTGGTTTTCGCGATAGCAAATGAAATACTACGTCGATTGCAGAAAACCGTCGCCTCTTGTTGCCCGCGCTACTATGGCTCCTGGCGGCATTTAAGAAATCAAATGGCAACAGCAACGAAAAGCTCCACTAGATAGGTTCCGCGTTCTGCTTGGAACGCTTGTGGAGTAGGGCAGCGTGGTTCTGTAACCGTTGTAGTAGGGCGCCTCGATTCGCGCGCGTCTCCACCGTATGGCAGCGCTGGCATCGAGGCACCCGACTTGGAGGAGTGGAACACGGTAAATTTAAATTGACTTGGGGAAACCTCTAGAGTGTTATCTTTTTCCCAGGAAATCTACATAGATCGACAAGTACAGACCATTCACGAGGAACTGGAGACGATTTTTTTTTTTCATGCCTATAGGCGACGCGCAGACGGACGAACACCAACCACTGCGGGAAGATAGCTATACACACCTTCGCTGTAGAAAGTTGCCTTTTCCAGCCGCTTCATTCCATGGGGATGATTTCCCATACAGGCCGGGTCTACTTCCCGGGCGTTTTTTGTCCAGCACATGGACAAGGCGGGGAAGTCTCTTGTGCCCATTTTACCGGTGGGAGCCCGGCGCCACCAAGGCCCACGAATGCACATGGTGCCTTCCACAGCCACGGTGGACGCTCAACTCGATAACTGCCTGCGGTAGGAGAGCACGCTTAGCGATGTCAGCATAGTTATGCTATCAAGCCAAAGTTCGGAAATCTACCAAATCGCGAAATCTACCAAATGCGGAATTAAAAGGTGAAATAGAGTACGTGGATGAAAGCTGAATTTTTCCTAACATATACTAATGATAAAACATATTTAAACCTTAAATGTTCCTGTACTATTGGTATACAACAATGGGTTAGAGGCAGTTGCGCCGCAGTCTTGTCAGCAAAAAATGCTAAGCCAGGAGCTGTAAGTGACATAGCTAAAATTATTTTTCTAATTTTCTTGAACTATTGTGTCCCTCCCTGGTGGTCTGAGGAAGCATTTAACCCTCTCTCTAGTGCGCCCGCCTATGTGTGTAGGGTCGTCAAATGAAACGCCAACATGAAAATCTGAATCAAAACACACAAAATTGAAAAATACTGTTCGTTGAGGTCTTATAAATGGCTCGATATTGCTGCATTCGGAAAGCCACCTATTCGGACTTTGTTTTTGTAACCCAGCCACGCGTCATTTTCACTTGTACGGAAAGAAATCGCGCTATTTTTGTGTTCTGATTCATATTTTCGTGTTCGCCTTCCATTTGGCGACGACAGTACATTGTGGTTTTTGTGTGCAGTTTAAAAGGTAAAAATGTGTAACGTGTGCGTCCGATCTGTAGCCAGCAAAGTGTAACTTCGACTAAACTGTTCCATTTTTCTGTCCGGTATCCACCTGTTTTAGGTTCAGTGGCATAGTTTTCTCTTGTTCGCGCGTCCAATTCCAACCATTGCTTCCGAATTTTTTTGCCTAATTTACGCCTTTAGATCTTGGTGTCGTTACGAAGACTCAATGTACCGGTTAAAACACTACATTGAAGAGACGCCGCAACACTTCCCATAAACGCTTTCGCTCTTTCCTTCGCGTCTGGAAGCACTGCGAAAGCTATAGTAATCGCCAGTGCGGAGCGCCACTGCACGATTTGCTCGTTGAAGCAGATCCGCTTTCCGTTTTGCTTTGCTTTTGTGACTTTTTTAAGTAACTATCAAATTTGTTCATTGCTGAAATTGAAGGAAGGTTGGCAAAATAGTCGCTACACCGCTGCAATGACGCCATTCGAGCGTGGAAGAACGCCAAGACCGGGAGGGAGAGCAAAATTTTTAAGCAAGTTTCTAAGTTATCTGATGGGCGTAGAACAGCAATTTTCGTCTGAGGTACTTTGCGACACCTAATCTGAGTACTGGAGGTGTTGGTCGACTACGTTCTGCAAGCATTAAAGATTTCGAAAAAAGCTGAAAAAAGGTGTTGCAGGGTCCCTTTAAGCATCCCTAGATACGGTAGTGACGTCACATCAACTTGTGACGAAGTGCAGCAGCAGCTGCTTCCATGTCACCCACCTCATTGCCAGCTATTAGGCAATGGGTGGGGTAAAGCACACTTAGGTGACCCAAGGAATTTCTTGCGCGCCGGTATACACCCACGAGGCGTTGATAATTTCTGCTGCTACACAGATAAACACACCCTCCGCTTTCAAAGCTTCGATGTCCTCCCGTGCTATGCCCATCGCATAACTTGTAGGAAAGCCCCCTCACCCCTCCCTTTGTTCCTTTTTTTTTTCGAAATATTCATGTTTTCTCCTGCAAAGCTAAACGCAAACCTTGTAGAGAAGCACGCCCTTATCGGTAGCTCCGACCTCCTCCGCAATGCGTGGTTACAAAACGAAGTCAACAGCTGCAGTTAATCAAAAGCTGTTTCGTTCATTATTGATTTCATCCCAAAATAACCTTTAAGGAGCATTTATTACACAATCATATTATTTTTAGGAAAGATTTTTAGGTTAATACATCTGATGGCTTCCTTCTTTTATTCTTCTTTAGAAGTGGGTTTGAATCGCATTGCACGTATGCAGCACGCGACATTAAAATTCAATCGTTTCATTCAACATTCTGCCTTCAGTGACTTTGCTTTAGGCCTGTATAGATGTGCTCCTTTAAGCAGCCTACCATATGTTCTTCTGTCATTATTTATGCAGAAGGCTGGTAAGAAAATAAAGCCTCAAGCATGACCAGTATTCAGATTAATTCTGTATTAAATGCACATTAGACTGTAGAGGCAATTTAGTCACAACCTGTAGACTACAGTACCGTAAATACAAATATGCTACTCGTGGCAGCAGCTTATAACGCCGAAAATACCGAAAGCCACCCAGTACATTGCCACCCAATGTTACCCCTCAATACACTTTCCTGCACTACACTTTGCGACACAAAGAATCAGTAGCTGTGAAACAGGATTAGTGGAGCTTGTCTAAATGTTTTCTGAAAGAGACAGTGCAAACGTGCAAAATACATACATGTAGAAACTTTTCTTGTGCCCATTTTTTGAAGGCGCAAACTTCAGCTCTTTAACATTGTTGAACAGGCCCTCCCGCTGTAACTGGTGGTAAAATACATTTAAGTTTCGGTTTCAGTTCAGCATATTTGTACCGGTATAACCAAAAGCTTACTCAAGCAAACACGACAGTTGCTCCTCCTTTGTTACTCTTGATACCTATTTGCGCACAACCAGCAGCGAAATACTGAGATTACTGCCACAATTGATTGACTACACAACCTTAACTGCTGGCTGCCGCCATGCCAAGGGTTCACGCGAGTATTTCCTGCCCCTTCTCCCTGGTGGCAGCACTTTCCTCACCTGAATGACTGTACGGCGTTTCCTCTTAGGGAGGTATGGCATGCTCTTTCGCATTGCAGAAAAATAGACGAGAAACAAGAGAAAAAATCAAACTTTATTTTTTTAAACAAACACACCATCACCAATCCACGTGTCATTGCATCCTTCGAAGGTGGATGAACAGCGAAGCTTGAGTTTCCATTATGACGGCAGAAGAGTACTGAAATTCAAATTGGACAAGGGCAACTGCACAGCCGTACTCTACAGAGCGGGTGGTTAAGTTTCGTTATTTCTAGCTGGAACTTGGACGAAACATTTTTCTTATACACACACTCCAAGCAACCACGGACGTCCGTGGAACGTTTTAAAAGCAGCCGAACATCGAGTGCCAAGTTTGGGCGGCCACTTACTGCCACTGTACGGCTATGCTCGGATGTACACTTGCGGACGTGCAGTGGGCATCCAGCAAAAGACGTACAAAGGATATACACTTCTATATGTCCGTATAACTATATGTCCGTATATGTCCGTATAACACTTCTATATGTCCGTATATGTCCGCTTGCGCACGTATAAAGTTACCACGAAGCATCAAATAATGGCGTAAATTGAAGATAACGGCAAAGCAAAACCTACTCCGCTTCTCAATTAAAAAGAGTTTGCGCAGCAAAACCCTGGCAAGTACACTGCAAGTTCTATCTCTATATTACTGAAATTAAGCCTAAATGTTTAACTATTTTGAAGCACCTCGCCGACTGCAACGATGATCTTTTCGGGGAACGTCATATAAAAATTGATAACTGCTAACAAAACGCGTGAAGCAAGTTTACCGTGTTCGTGTATGCTTGTCAGCCCAGTAGGGCGTTGGTGTTGTGTAGCGTAGTATTCGTTGTATGAAAATGCGCTTCTCGGAAATTAAAACATTTGAGGTTCTATAAATTTTTACTGAACGTCCAAAACAGATCCAATTTCGAATGTCTGAATGGAGGTATACGGAAGGGTTCATTCCGGACGCGCCACGGATGTGTACTTGGTAGCTCCATTCGATTCAGAAGGGGTGCAGGCAACTTTGCAGAGAAAGTTCTGTGGTGCCGGTGCAGTGCAGCAACGTGGTTCCGCGGTGCCGTGCATCACGGCTGCACCGTCAGCAGCGCCCCTGCGTGTTTACAATCGAGCGAGGTGCAGGCATAGTCGTCTGCTAATCATCCTCGCCTGTCGTCCTCTACAACTGGATGTTTACGGCCATCTGGGTTGCGTCGTATGCATCAGCGGCGACACTAAGTTCGTCCCGCGTATCTTCGAGCTCGACGGACATTTTCACGCGGTCACCGCAACTGCCGGTAGCCGCCTGCCAACCCGCAACGCCCCAACGCTCACGGCACCGAATCGCTGCACCTCCTCCGTAGCAGGTGCAGCGGTTCTCTGCACCGCGGTGGCAACGCTGCTGCACCATGAGCAATCGAGCGACGCGGTGCACGGCACCATTCCTGCAGCGGCGAATCGAGCGCTTTGGTGCAGCGCATCGTGCAACGTCGCAGGCGTTGCAGGGAATCGCGTCTGAATCGAATGGAGCTGGTATGTCCATCGGCTCTGAACCGCTAGAGCGGAAATCTACGAACGCTGGACGGCCGACGGACGTCCGGTAATTGGTTGGGGCACATGAGCACGCGCTCACAGACACACGCATATGGGAGATGGAAATGTGCGCAAAAAAGCGACGGTGTACACTGGAGTGTTCAGCAGCCAAATGACTATGTCAGTATGTAAAAATTAAACAAATAAAGATAAAGGCAAGACATGATTGGCCACTTCACAATGAATCCCTAGATGGCATGTGTAGTATTCGCCACCATGGCTATTTCCGAGAAATCAGACCAGTTCGGGGCGCGACAGCATGTCGTTTGAACATTTCGAAGACTATAAAGCTTAAAGACAACGCAGAAATGCATTGTCCACATAAAAATAAAACAGCCAGCCAATCAATTATGATTTATTGTAGGGGTCATAAATCATATACATAAATCATAAATCATTTACAATATATCATAAATCAATTATGATTTATTGTAAAAACGGAATATACAGGCAAAAAGTTCTCCAAGAGTAGCCGTGGGCATGGGCAGCTAACAAATTACGTTATTTGCAAACCGAGGGAATGTTAATATCAACGGTAGGCGCCATCTTGACAAGTTGATTGATTGTAAGGTTAACGCGCCACCGCAACGCAGGCGATGAGGCGCGCCGTAGTGGAGGGCTCCGGATTAATTTTGACCACCTGGGCATCTTTAACGTGCGCAGAAATCTCGTACACACGGGTGTTTTTGTTTTTCGCCTCCATCAGAACAGCAGCCGCCGCGGCCGGGAATCGAACCCGCGACCTCGTGCTCAGCAGCGCAACGCCTTAGCCACTGCGCCACCGCGGCGGGTGCCAACCAGTTCTGCAAAAGGCGTTGACATACTAGTCAACCATGCTGGAAGAACCATTTCAATTTGTTCAGACTCTTCCCACATTTACCTTACGCACTCACCTTTAATGTTCAACCAAAGCAGTTTGGCCACATGTAGCGCCCGATCCCCGTTGTAAGTTCTTCACGGTGAAAGCTGCAAAACGTTGAACCTCACAAGATTATTCGTGTCCTGTGTTCGTGTCATGTCCTGGCGCCGCTAATATGAACACTTCTCTGCATGGATAAATTCTTTTTTTTTCGCCAAGTCGGAGCCATGCATTTCTGCACCGTTAACATAGGAATTTATGGCCTGGACTTCCAATGGCCTTTTGCAGGATGAAATAGGTAAATGCATGCATTTTCATTTAATTAAAAAGATCACTCAATCACGGAAGCCACAGTGTGCCCTCATAATTCTTTCTGTTGTTCATAGGTCTTCTCAGTATTTTCGGCACGCTCCACCACCAAACAGCAAAGGTCGCAAAGGGGCAAGAAAGGCGGTGCGGGGCAAGAAACATGCCTGATAATATGGCAACCTCGCAGAAGGGTAATTCCGTTTGATGCGATTTTCTTTTGTAATTTTTGGAGCATGAAAAAAAATTTTGGCGGGCATTTTTTGGAGCGTAAAAAAAAGTTTTTGGAGCAAATAATGCGATTTTCTTTTGCAATTTTTGCAGCATGAAAAAAAATTTGGAGGGCATTTTTTGAAGCGTAAAAAAAAGTTTTGGGGGGAATTTTTGGAGCACAAAAAAGTCTTTGCAGCAATTTTTGGAGCATCAAAAAGAGTTTTGGAGCACTTTGGAACACTGAAAAGTCAATTTGGGAGCAGTTCGGAGCATCCGATATCAGTTTTTGAGGTTGTGAGCACCGCAATAAATGCACACTAAAACACCTCGATCCCGATATTAAGTTTTGAGACACCTTATTTGGAAGTTATTTCCTTATTACATCATGTGGCTCGCGAGTAAATCTTGTAAAAAACACCAAGGGGTGCTTTGAGAACTCTCTAATATTGTGAACGCACGCATTCATTTACTTTATACGGTTAAGAGACAGTGTGTGTGTGTGTGTGTGCGTGCGTGTGTGTGTGTGTGTGTGTGTGTGTGTGTGTGTGTGTGTGTGTGTGTGTGTGTGTGTGTGTGTGTGTGTGTGTGTGTGTGTGCGCGTGCGTGTGTTGATGATTGATTGATTGATTGTGGGGTTTAACGCGCCGACGCAACGCAGGCGATGAGGCGCGCCGTAGTGGAGGGCTCCGGATTAATTTTGACCACCTGGGGATCTTTATCGTGCGCCGAAATCTCGTACACACGGGCGTTTTTGCTTTTCGCCTCCATCAGAAAAGCGGCCGCCGCGGCCGGGAATCGAACCCGCGGTGCGTGTGTGTGTGTGTGTGTGTGTGTGTGTGTGTGTGTGTGTGTGTGTGTGTGTGTGTGTGTGTGTGTGTGTGTGTGTGTGTGTGTGTGTGTGTGTGTGTGTGTGTGTGTGTGTGTGAAGGGGGGGGGTGCTACGCAGGAGGGGGAGATAGCCACCAGAAAAATATTATTAGGGAAGTCAACTAAGTAAAGGAATATAGGAATATATTCCTTTAAAGGAGAGGTAGCAGGGAAAAGTGTAATACTGTACGAGCACAGCAAATTAAAAAGGAAACGATTAAACAGGGCACCACCATTATACAAACAAAAATTCCAATCGGGCAGCTGTATAATAAAAATTTGCACTTAAGTAAAGTTTTCCTGGCAGAGTGCATTTGAATATATTATTGGAAATAACTACTTTACCACGCAAACGTAATGAATAAAAAAAATACGGCCGTCTTCAAAGGCTGGTTATAAGAAAGTCTCAGATCTGTGAACTACCACATACTGCTTTATGTTAAGAAAAATTAAAGCCATACCACTCAATGTGAACAGTGATTCGCCATAATGGGCTGTAGCGCCGTTATCTGCTCACTGCACCACCCAATGCAAATCAAATTTCCGGCATTCGCAGTGCTCGCGCGCCCCCTGCCTGAGACTGCGCCAGCGCGAGTTCTGTTCTTTTTGTGCTAACTTGCTTTTCCTCCGCCACGTGCCGGCATTGAACTGCCACTTTTTTTCGCTCTTACTATCTTAAAAACCAACCCAACAAGCGTTCCTAACTGAATGAACGCGGGCGCAGCCATATACGTACATTTTGCCTCAAATGCAAATCGTTTTCTTTGCGCTAAACAACGGGGAGATGTAGGATAAGCGCCAGTGGTTCGAGTGCTTCGAACGCTTGTGACATTATACCGTTATTGGCGGTGAGCGCGACCACTGGCGGCGCTGCGAAACGCGCCTCCGTGACGTCGGCTTAGGGATTCTCGCATTTGTCGTCTGCTTCACTCGGGCTCGCTCTCCCTGCTCTTTCTTTGCGCTCGGTTGACGTCTGATGCGTGTCCGCACCAGGTTTTGCGTGTGCGTAAGTTTTTATCATGATAATAGACTTAAAATCGCATACACTAGCTTAAAGCGTGAGTTAAAGTATAGTTTTGGATACCGCTACGGAAAAAAACATTGCCGGCTTCGTCCCATTCCTTGCGAAGCCGGTCCTGTGCGGAGCGCGAAGAGTCAGAGCTAGGCGTCAGCTTCTATATTAAGCAATCTTTCGACTAAAGGGAACAGCCGGCAGCTAGTAACCGACAACAGCGAAAATGCAAGGCCTAAAATTCCAGACCTTCGGGGCTGTCGGCATTGGCAGAAGACGTTACGATTACAGGTATGTAAAATAAAACAGTTTTTGCAACTTTCCCAAACGCTCGAAAGTATTGTATCACATCACTTCACGTTGTCATAGCATGAAAATATGCCGACATACATTAAATGCTGCAAAAACTGTAGGTTGAGTTCTAAATAACCCACATTGTGTATATATGCGCATGCTGGTTTTATACCAGGCTTCTAACCAGTATGAAGGTTTATTGATCGAAACATAGAGATAATATGATCGAAAAGAGTCGCATCTACGGTAAATATACAGTAACACTATCTTTGTTCAGACTTGGTGGGATATTTCGGTACATTTCCCACAGCCATATCTTCCCAATATTCAGATATGCGTTACAGGGAAACTGCGCTCGAGAGGAGCAGAAGTAGGAGGAGGAGGAGGAGGAGAAAACTATATTTAACAGTAAAATCGAGCTGATTAGTGGGCCGGGTCCTTATTACAGGAAAAGACAGTAAGAGTAATTCATAAAACGCCATCCCGTTCCCGTTCATCCGGCCATTCAATTCATAAAACGCCATCCCGAGTAGACCATTTGTTCTTTACGCCTAGAATGGTTGGAAAACATTAAAGAGCTGCTTGGAAATATTTATTGGTTTCGATTCTTGTAATATATGCACGTATGCTATTTATTGCGTTCATTAGCGGGTATATCAAGCCTTCGACACCGTAATCATGTCATAATTGTTCGGGTTGAGTCAGTTCGTTATGATAACGGTGGTTACGATAGAAATTTGGGGCACAAAAGCCACCTTCGGGTACTGTTGACAACGTTGTCTGTGGCGCGATCGCGGTGCCGTAGCACAAACCTTCTCGTTGTATAAACAACTCACACTGTGGATATGCCATTTCTTGCACGCGGCCATAACGAAAGCCAACTTGTGAAGGGAATGTATGCCATACGCGCTCTCATCCAGCGGCCGCGGCCATACAGCCTGAACAAAATATCCGCACGATCTTTGTGAGCCCCCCAAACACCCTCAAAGCTGCTAATAATGCGTTTGTGGTGGTGCAGAAACATTAATGCGTTGAACGCAGAAAAAAAATCATCTGATGCAAGTCAACAGCAACGAAAGAAATAGATGACAGCCGCTTTGTTTCCTGCTGTGTGATGCGCGTGTAGGGGCCCGCTGCTTGGAGCGTATTTAGACTATTGAGTCTTCATAAGAGCATCTAAAAAATACTGTACGGAAGCCTACGTATTTTGGATACTTATGGAGGAGCTCTGAGTAGAGGTGTGCGCCGTGTCGGTTCTGACCGGCGGCGGCGTGGTGGTCGTTTTTATTCGGCGGCGGCGGCGTGGTCGGCGCAGCGCCGAGCATAGAGTTGCGCCGAGTAATCATCGGCGGCGGCGCACGGCCAATTTTATGTTGGCGGCGGCGGCGCCGGCGGCGTGGAAACCGGAACCGCAAATTAAAAAAAAGAAAGCAAGCCATTAAAAAGGCTGGTTCGCTACATCCTTCTTTGCTAAAGTGATTGCAATTCTGGGGTTTTCCTAATAATGGCTGAGAGGATCCAATACAAAGTTGCTGAAAGTGAGAGAAGTAAAAAAAAAATTTTGTAAATACCTTGTTTTGCAGCCGACATATTTGAAAAAGTTATTTGCGTCACATAATCGCAATTGTTTTCTTTGAGCTATGTCTCGGTTTACACGAGATATTTTTCCATTGAGCCATGCCAACACCGACACACGTGACACTCTCTAGATATGTTAACCTTGCTCCCACTTGTTTCGAATGCTTTACCTAAACCAAAAACACACAAAAACAAAACATTGCTCGTATATTGCTCGTATACTGCTCGTATATTGTATTTATTTTTACCTTGTTTGTTTACTTGTATTCTAACCCCACTCCCCTCTGTAATGCATTTGGCCCTGAGGGTATCATAAATAAATAAATGAGCATATATTTTGCTTCGTTCAGCTGTTAAGCTGTCAACCAATCACCAGATGTTACAAGTAACGCAAATTGCAGACTGGACAATAAGTGAAATCAATTTGTGTATTATAGTCTCTAATTCTATATATTAGTCACCCTTTTTTCATAACGGCGTTTTTCCAGGAAGAAAAATGAATCAAAATACTTATTTTGTCTTTGCAGCAGGTGAACATTTTATTCAACTGAAATATGTTATGATGTGGTAGAAAACAGATTTGCTCAATTAACTCACCATCACCAAGTTGAATGATCCAAGAGTGGATTAGTATAAACACAGGTATTGCTCGGATGCACAATTATTGCAGGAAAAAAATTAATTTTTAACCGGTACTGGCTTATATACTTCAGCTGCAGCTATCGGTCTCGTTGTATTCGTTTTTCATATGAATGTTCCAAAGCAGCAGCACGTGCATTTAGGAAACGAACAAACTGGGAACAACACACTGATTGGATAGAACAATTCCTCTCAGAGCCAAGATTTGCAAAGTCTATAGTTGTCATGAGTGAACGAGAGTTTATCTACCCTGAGCGGTGGAAAATGGCTCTTCGAGATCGAAAGACAAGACCAGCCACTTAGAACACTCGCTCGCTCGGGGTGCTCGTGGCCGGATACAAAGAATTTTTTTAGCCAGGCATGAGAGCCACGGTAGATCTTTCTGAGCGCCTTCCAAAATTTTAATGTGTCGTTCACTTGCGTGCAAGGTTTACTTAAAAGTGCGTGGCACTCCGCATTGATTTCGTTAGTCCAGTGCTGTGGCCCGCTAGAATGGCGTCGTGCTAGGGATGTCAAAGCGTCGTTAGGGTAGAGTGTACTAGAAGTTTTAGAGTGGCCCGAGCGGCGGCCTCTCCCATTGCTCCGCCGGGTCGACTTTCGCGCAGAAAATAAAACCGGTATAGCGGCGGCGCTGCTGTCGTCAACAACTGAACAGCCGGCGCTCCCCAGCACCAGCTCCCAGCCTGCGCGCGGCAATATTTGCGTTGCTCGCGGCGGTGTTTTGCGCTTGCGAAGCTGGTTTATTTTGTATTATGAAGTTTAACGCACCGGCGCTACACAGGCGATGAGGCAAGTGGTACTGGGGGGCTTCGGATTAATTTTAACCACCTGGAGATCTTTAACGTGCGCCGAAATCTCGAAGACACGGGCGTTCGCTTATCCTCCATCACAAAAGCGGCCCCGCCGTGGCCGGGAATGGAACCTGCGCCTTTGGTCAGCTGATTTAGAAAGTAGATGCAGAAACGTTATGACTCCACTTGAGCAAACTTTAAACTAGTACGACCCGACATAAAATTATTGACCCCCCCCCCCCCCCCAAACGATACTGTCTCATTTTTTATGCGTTTTCTGAAAACGTTAATTGTTGATATACAGTAACCTCTCGTTAACTCAAAGTCGTAAAATTAGCTGAAAATTTTGAGATAAGCGCAGAGTTTCCAGTTAAGTCAAATGCAGAAAATTTGTATCCAGGTCCCTGAAATAGCAGCTAGTGGTGCTGACAATAGCACTATTGCACAGGGGAGATTTCGTAATAAAGGCAAAATAATTCGCAGGAAAAAGAAACTTCTATTATTGCAGAAGAAAGAACTGTGTTGCGCTCGGCTGTTTCGCGTTCGCATCTGCACCCCAGAAAAGCGTACCCGAGCTTCTCAATGCATCGCATGGATTGGTGGTCGCCACCGCTACATTTTACCTTGTTACAAAGCAGACGCAGCATGTATGTTGTTTCTGCCGTTGTAGGCTCCTCCTCGTCCGCATGATCAGTAGCTGCGTCGTCAACAGCAATGATGTACGCGCCAGGCAGCATTCCGGTAACGGGGACGCGTAGTCCGCGTAAACTTGCACTTCACGAACGCGTTCGGCGGGAGTAATAATCATTCGAACGGGGACCTTATCAGCTGCCAGCAGCAGACTTTGCGTTGTGTCCTCTCTCCCAGGATTTCGAGACATCCGTGGTCCTCAAAAACGTTTTGAGATAAAGCGGGCAAATGTGTACCGCCTATGGGAGGTAAACACACGGTGAGAAAAAGTTTCGAGAAGATATTTTGAGATAGCAGAGTTCGAGTTAACGAGGGATTAATTTGACGGAATGGCACCAGGAATGTTTTTCCCTTCCCCTTCTTGATCCTTCGCATGAAGCGAAAGCAGCGGGCGCACATTCTATATAGGCTGCAAAAAGTTTACTGTTTTTTTACGTTCCTGTTTGGAACGAAAATACCAATTCCTTCTTCTGGGCTACCTACCCCAGCCGTTGATGAATTGTAGTGTCGTTAGTGGGCTTTCTTATGCAATAGTGCCGGCAATATGATAGCAGGTTAATAACCTGCTATGTCGCATATTGCAGGAACTCGGTAAGGAAGTGTGTACTGAAAATGAAGTGCCAAGTCTGAATGACCAATCCTGCACGCCAGGGGAACATGCCGCTGTGTTTACTCCCCTCTTGTATTTTAGGGGGGGGGGGGGGGCATCTGAATCCTTCCGTTCATTTTTGAAAGTTTATTAGCGATCTCTAGGACGTTTTTACCAGTCGCTTCAGCGCCAATCGCAAGGAGCTCCACCATGACAGCGTTATGGATGTGCCGCAGCCCTTATTCACAGCAAACACCTTACGGCGTTGGTTGCGACCAGCACGTGAGACCTTGACAGCAAATGAGGTTCGTTTATTGTGACACGGATTCACTTCTATATAAAAGTTTTAATCAAGTTCCGTGATTACATGCGAAGGTGGGAGCAACACCCTAAACTTAGCCGTCACTAATGATCGAGGGCGAGTTATGAAAATGCGCTGGCCAAAAATGTCAATTTAAACCTCCATGTTAGCGTTATTCCTAAACCTTTACCTGTGTAGACTTTGTGCATGATTTCCTGGGTTACATGTCATTTTCTGGGCTATTGAAAATGAAAACAAAATGTGTATTTTGTTCCAAATCCGTTTATATGAACCTCCATGTTAGCGTTCTTGAACCTTTACCTCTATAGTAGACGTGGTATATTTCATTTTTGTCGCGGTCAGTATATCTTCTTATCTATGTTTTGCATTTGTTTTATGTGCGTGTAATTTTACCATCAGCATACTTGTGAATTAAATTTGCGTTAATTTGGTTCAACTCCTTTCTTGACCTAATCAGGTGAAAGGTAGTGCGATTAATAGAACGTTGCGGGAATAGTTCTATGACAGACGGTCATTGGGACAACTGAGCTAACCGCTGGGCTAACCCCTTTTTAGTTAAAAGGATACCTCGCTTGCGCGTGTCATTTTCTGATCGGCCACCACGGTGACCCGTAATTATCCCAAGCGGGCCACTGCGTAAATACTGCTATAAGAACAACTCACGCAATAAAAAACTAACGCAACTTATGATATTAACCCACATAACTGCAGTCCCAGCGTAAATTGCAAGACAATAAATAAAAAATTCTTCTGAAAACCTATCATCCCAGTCCTCATATATTTTTTCATGTCGTTTGCGTCGACCAACTATGTCCATCAAGCAGCACAATAAGGACACAATCATAAAGCAATCATGAACTGGTTCATACCAGGCAATTTCACGCAAAATACTTTTTTAAGGGGAAATTGTAATAGCGAAAATGTCGCTGCAATTACTTTATTTACAATCCGCTACGAATGCTGCAAGGAAAATTCGTAATTTTCCTTGTTGCCGAGCGGGAAAGGCAAAACTAACGCAAAATGAGCTGCAGCGTTTATTTTTCATTTCGTTACCCATAGTCCACTGTACCTACAGTATATTTAAGCAATTGGACGACCCGCAGAACAAATTTCAAGCGCTCCGCGCGTAAAGAAGCAGCGTCTTCTGGCCCGCGCGCGGCCGTGCGCGCGGCGATGCGATGCGCAGCCAGCCGCCGCTTTCGCTTTCAGTTGTCGTTGACTACAGCGCCGCCGCTATTTTCTGCGCGAAACGAGCACCTCTCCGGGCGGCCGGTCGGGCCACTCTAAAACTTCTAGTACACTCTAGTTAGGGCGCGTGTCCCATTCAATCGGATTTATGACGTCGCAGTCGAAAATCAAGTTTAGATGTACCCCTTTGTGTCACATAGTCTTCAACAGCTTTGAGATTCTGAAATCTGAATCTGAATGATTCTGAAGAAAGCTAGATTAATTTTTAAAAGTCATCTTTATTCTATATACTTAAATGGCACGCCGATCACGCCGGGAAAATACGTCGGCGGAGGCGGCGGCGCGCCGATGTCGCGGCGCACACCTCTAGCTCTGAGCGCTGAATCAGGCAAATAAGCTATACGTAGTCGATGACAGGGTAAGAGTGCAGCTCAGCCCACAAGCGTTGTGTGGCCGCTACCTGACTCTCCGCGGTTAGAAAAAATAGTTCGTTGTATTGCAACTGTTTATACACATGATTATTAATATGAGCGGCTGACAGTATAACCATCTGATTATGAAGCCGTTTCTATATGTTTCATTCCGAAGAATGAATGAGACTCACAGGAAAAAGAAAAAGTCGTCCTTATTGAAAACTGGCTCAGGAGAAAAAAAGAATTACTCACTGAAACAAAGGTTATTCTTGGTAGAAACTATTCCCGGTGTATTTTATACCTAAATCAACGCTATCTGTGATTGTTTTACTGTTAGACAACAGAAATAAACATAAACAACGCACACACGATTTTTGGGTCTGAATAGTTTGAATTTCGACCGCTGCACGTCGCTTAGCCGTCGTCTGCTTGTAGAAACATAATCAACATAATGGTCGTCATTATATTTGGTCGGGCTCGTCGCAGTGCGACTATTTCTTCACTTTGCGTGTGCTCTAATTGTCAAGAAATGTAGTCGGTAGAATATCTTCCACAGCCATCATCACCGTTAAATCAAGCGTCGTAAACGCGGGGTGGAAGAAAGGGGCGGTTCTTCGCCGCAATGGCTGTATGCAGTGCACGGACTGTGTAAGCCTGCAGGATGAAAAGGAAACCAGAGGCGAAAATTCATCGGTGTTTTTCAGAAATCGGCCGCGATATCAACGGGCCACGTATTGTTCTATGCGACCGTTTCGAAAGTAGTGACGCCCTGCTAACACCTACCGCAGTGACGCACGCAACGGTGGAGGTTGCGATGCGGCATAAGGTGTCCTGCCTTGCAAAATCAGCTGTAGGTGCGAAGAAACAAGCGTTATTTTATTCCGCTTAAACGAGACGACAACACCGTATGGCGCGAGCATAGAACTGCGGGATGTGAAACGTTACAAGTCTAATCATTTCTACTTCACGAGACACGCGAGTGGCAAGACGCTCTTCGTCAGTTCGTTTGATTGGCAGTATACGGTGTCATGCTTTCAATCCAGGCGCCGATTTCTGAGGCGTTTCCCGGCGATGTAATAAAACAGCTGCCGCTGTTTCTTAGTGTCATATCACCGCCCCGCAGTTTACAGTGGAATGATAAGGCAGAGAACCCTGACTGGCGGTGAAAAAGCACTAGCAGCCGCCTCAAAAATTACTGCTGCGAGCTTTTATCGAAAAAATGAATAGTGACCTACAAATGCATCCTTCCGAAGTTCTACTTTCCAAGTTGTGCAACATTAAACTTTTATTGGCTTTGCACTGATATGCAGCAGCCTACCGTAAAGATATTTTAATTGCTGATGAGGCTTTTTAAATAGAATACACAAAGAAACTATTCGGTTCAACTTGTAGTTCCTTCACAGCCATGTCAAGCTTTTGTGGAAGCATTTTCATTTCTGATAACCTTCCCGAAGTCAATTATCTTCCCTTATGTATACCAAACAGTGACGTCGAACACCGACTGCCCCATACGAAACTTGAACGAAAGGTTATACAAGTGCATTAATTTCTTACTGCACCTATTTAGACAACTACAGTCAACAGGCCCAATAAAATGAGCATGAACACGAGATCTAAGTGACTTATTTAAAAATGTGCCGACATCTCCATGCAAGCATTTCCATTTTGTCCACTTCTGCAACCAATCAGAGCACCGAACTGGAACACGGAGAAGAAACATTTAAAGCGCTAACCACATGGAGCGATTTTTCCAGCGACGCGACGAGCGACGCAACTAGGATCCGCAGCCGCTGATCCGAAGTCGCTCGCCGAGGCAACCACATGACAGCGACGGCTCGAGCGACTGAGGACGGCGATTTCAATGTTGCCGCACTGCGCATAGTAACGCGCTTGGTACGCTGGTTGTTTGCAAACATTTTTTAAATGCAGAGCATTTCTTAGCCTTGCCTCTTCCTGCGTCGGACGGCGTCAACAGCTCCGCGTCCACAGCAGGTGCGCTCTCCTCCTTCCCTCCTCTCTCTGAACAGCAGCCGGCGCGCGCATGCGTCGTAGTCAGCCCGTTCGCTCCGTCGCGGTCTCGGCGTAACAGGAAGGAGGAGGAGGAGGAAACAACTTTTATTGTCAGACAGAGCGCGTTAAGCGCCCGATGGGGTGGCTCCCCCTTCACGGGTTCCATATGCTTCCAGGGCCGCCTGGCCCCTGTGGATCAGTCGGAGCTGGTCTTCCAGGGCGGGGCTGGATAGCAAGATCTCCCATCGCTCGTCAACGGTGAGGATAGTAGGCGAATTACTTATGGGTATAGGTGGGGGGCGGTCTTTGGAGAAATTGCACTCTCCTATGACGTGCTGGAGAGTGCCTAGTAGATTGCAGTGAGGGCATCTGTTCTTGTAGATTTCAGGGTACATTTTATTCTGGAGGCAGGGGTGGGGAAAGGAGCCTGCCTGTATCTGCCTGTATATTGCTTGTTCTGCTCTAGTCAAGGAGTGGTGGGGGTGTGGGAATGTCTTCCTACCGTCCCTGTAATATTTGACTATATCTGTGTAGCTGGTGATGGGTTGCCATCCCCTTCCCTCCTCCTCGGTGGCCCGGGAGTTCAGCGCTCGGGCCTGTTGATGAGCATATTCGTTGCCCTCAACAGAGGAGTGGGCCGGGACCCAAACTAATTCGATCTTTTGTTTAGGAGGCCTAGCTTTTTCGAGGAGTTTTAGAGCCGCAAGGGACACCCATCCAGATCTGTAGTTCTTGTACGCAGCTTGTGAGTCCGTAACGATCTTGGTGACGTTAGGTTGCAGGAGTGCGAGGGCTATCGCCACTTCTTCTGCTTCCTCTGAAGATGGAGTGTTGATCGATGCGCAGGTGACCAGCTTGTCCAACCCGGTGACCGCGACCGTTGCCCTTGTGGAGTGTTGGGGCAGGGAGGCGTCTGTGTAGAGGACAGTGTCGTCTTCCTCCAGGGTCCTGGAGAGGGCTCTGGCCCGGGCGTCGCGCCGTCCGGCGTGCCTTGTGGGGTTCATGTTGCGCGGTAATGGTTTGCTTTCCATCTTCTCAGTCCACTCTTCGGGTAATTGGCCGTGACAGGTATAGTGGGATTGCTGCCATCCGATCTTGCGGAGGACGCTTCTGCCCGCCTTGGTATGGCTAAGGCGGACCCTTTGATTGGACAGGTGGGCTTCTATAAGCTCGGCTACTGTGTTGTGGACTGCCATTTGTAGTAATTTTGTTGTGGACGAGTTTGTGGGAATACCCAAGGCCTGCTTTGTGGCTTTCCTGATTATTGTGTCAAGTTGTATTACATCATTTTTCAGGAGTTGCATATACGGCGCTGCGTAGATAATTTTTGAGGTAACAAAGGCCTGAACGAGGCGCAATGTGTCTGATTCTTTCAGACCCCTCCGCCTGTTGGCCACTCGCCTGATCATGCTCAAGATCTGGTCTGACGCGAGCCTGATTTTTCTGATCATAGCCGTTGCCTTGCCGTCTGCCTGGATCAAGAGGCCTAGGATCCTGAGTTGAGGTACCGGAAGGATGCGGATCCCTTCTAGAGTGATTCCAATGGTTTCTGATCGTTTCCCTGATGTACGTGGTCTAACAATGGTCAGCTCCGACTTTTGAGGCGAACAGCAAAGGCCACAGGCCTTCACATAGCTGTTAACCGTCTCAGCTGCTTTTTGGAGCGTGTCTTCGATCCATCCATCCGATCCTGCTCTCGCAGTCCAGAGGGTGATGTCGTCGGCATACAATGCATGTCCCAGGCCATCAATGGACTCGAGAAGCTTGGGCAACGGCAGGAGAGCAATGTTGAACAGGAGTGGGGAGAGAACTGAACCTTGCGGTGTTCCTCTATCCCCCAGTAAGATCGGTTGGGATGTCTTCTCTCCTATTCTGATCATGGCCGTTCGGTTGCTAAGAAAGTCTCGGATATAGTTGTACGCTCTCACTCCGCAACCCGTGTTGCGTAGGTTGCGGAGGACACTACCATGCGTGACGTTGTCAAAGGCACCTTTGAGATCGAGCGCTAGTATCGCTCGGGGCGCCTGTTTCGTTGCCCGCTTGATTACTAGCTCGTTAAGTTGTATGAGAACATCTTGGGTGCCTAGGTGTTGCCTGAAGCCATACATTGTCTCCGGCATCTGGTCGGTGGCATCCATATGTCGCTGCAACCTCTTGAGTACCATACGTTCCATGATCTTCCCCACGCAGGACGTGAGGGATATCGGTCGCATGTTGTCAATGTGAGGTGTCTTCCCAGGCTTGGGTATGAAGCGGACTTCTGCCTCTTTCCATTCCGGTGGGAGTTTGGCAGTCTCCCAGACTTGGTTAGTGTACTGGAGCAGCTCTCTGCGGGCCTTGTCCCCGAGGTTGTTGAGTAACTTGTAGGTAATGGTATCGGGTCCTGGCGCGCTGGCCTTATTGCTCTCGGAGATTGCCGCGACCGATTCGGTGTCGGTGAATGGTTTGTCTATTGCTTCGTTGGTAGGTCCTGCAAGGCCATGTGGAAGTTGGCCGAGCCATTTATCAGCGTAACAGGAATGTGATAGCAGCGCGGTGGGGCGTGGAAGTGCGCGCGCTGCATGCGCATGCACGCTCTCGCCCCCGTACTGCTCTCCCTCTACTGCGCGCGCTGCAAATATAAAGCGGCTAGCGGTCGCTCGTGCTTCCGTCACTGCGTTGCTCCTTCCTTCCTTGGTTGACGCTCGCTCCACCCTAACGCGACTTTACTCTGCTCTCTCTACCCCAAACCAACACCAACGCAACTACGACCCAACTACCCACCCTAACGCGACTTTACGCGGCGTTCACGACCCCTAATGCTCTGCATTTACTCGTGTTCCCCTCGCGGGAAGGCGCGGGAATTTTTTTTGTTCATTTGTCATAAATACCATGACCAAAAAGTATTACGCCCTTCTACCTTGCTTTTTGCACTTCATTGCATCTCTAAAACTGGTTATGGTTAGCGATAGCGCGCACTTTTCCTTCTGCGCCTTGTCTCTCGGCTCCAACATGAACGCCGTGAAGAATTCGCTTTCTTGACGTCGTTTTTGCCACACGGGCCTCACCCAGTGTGTGCGGAAGCCTTCTTGCTTCTGCTTCAACATGTACACAAGCTTTGTCATGCAAAGCTTTCTTTGCCGCTGCATCGCAAACACCGTCTGCGCTAATCTCCCTCGCGTTCTCTTCTAAAACCGGAGGTTGCGTGCTTACGTAGGGGCTCTGCTATTGGCTAGTCGCTGAGGCCACTTCCGGGAGGCGAGCGACTGTTTCTGGCGGGACGCTCTGTCCGGCCAACAACAGATCGAGGTCGTGACGTCACAGTTGAAAGTCACGTGGCAAAGGCGTTTTCGTCACTTCCTGGGCCGTGGGCTTTTTTTTTTACTTTTATCACAAAGGCATGTGCATAGCATCAAGAAGCCATGCACCGTGGTCAGAAGTTTCACCCAAGGCTTCAGCCAAAGCATGTGGAGGCGATTGCCAAAGGCACTGTTATTGCGTCATTTTGCCCCTGGGAATTTGTTCTGTGCCCGAGTTGGTTTCGTTCTTTCCACGTAGATGATAGCCGCGTGATACAATCCTCCCTGTTCTGTGGTGATGCGTTGTCATGGCCGGTTACTTAAGTATCGTCGAAGCGTCCCTCGACATCGCGTTGTCTGTTTTTCTGAGCCAGTTCACGAATGAAGCTGTCACCTTGAGCCCTCGCCGGTGAAACGGCGACAACACGACGACACCGATCTTTTCCCTAACAATCGAGGACGAAGTGTGACACCACTAATTGTGCGCCCCCATATCCTACAAGAAAACAAGTCACGTTGCCGTCAGCAACAACACGCAGCAAAAGAGTTCACCAAACGAGGATATGCCGTGCTGAGATGCAGCGAATTCAGTGATGTGGAAGTGATTGTGTGCATTGGGGTGCCACGCTGGACGTACCACATTCGGCTTGTTATTGCGGTGACAGGTAAATGCACATACGAGACGTGGTCGAGCTCACCGTGTTCCGGTACATCTACGAATTCCACGGTGACAGAGAGAGAGAGAGAGAGAGAGAGAGAGAGAGAGAGAGAGAGAGAGAGAGAGAGAGAGAGAAAACCTTTAATGAAAGCTGAAGAGGTCAGTCCCACTAACGGAGAATTTGTTTAATGGTAAAGGCGAGATTAGCCATTGCACTTAGCTTGCTATCGCCCTTGATGGCTGCGCTCTTGATGGCTGAGTGCGATGCTTGCACGGGCAGAAATTTTTTGCAGGCAGCTGTATGATGCGGGCTTCCAAATACATGTGACTTACATACATGCTATTACATATTGCATGCATACTATTTTACATTGCCTAAATAGTGAAAAGAGCTTAAATCGTAAATCAGCGGGAAGCTGAAGGCATGTAAAGTTTGATAACTGCACGTCCCAGGCCTTATAGCTACAGCAAGTGGTGAGCCTGTCTTATATGCACCTCCTGCAGTTGTAACTGCCCTAATTGCACCCAGTGATGGTACAGGGCGAGAATATTGACAGATAAGCCATTTTCAGTGTTGTGGTATTTTATTGTCCCTCTGTTTTCTTAGAACACACCCAGCTCAGTATTATATCACAAACTTAATCAGAGCAAAGCGAAGTTCATCCAGCTGTGAGTGGTCATAGCGCTGTATTCTTATTTTTATGGCGAGCCTTCCCTGACCAGAACACCTTTTCCCATGGCGTTATACACCCATGACTACTATTTCCGATACCCACTTTGGGTTGCCCATAGAAGCAGCCATTCCACTGAGAGAAGGAAGAGTCACCAATGCAAGCCTTCCCCATCGAGATGTCAATAGTCACCTGTACTCGTGCTATTGTCACTCCAATTGCCTTTGAAACTCTCAGCTGTGCATTATACTGTCAAAACTGCAAATGCTCAATGCAGGAACACACATGTACACTAGCTCAATCAGCGCAGTAAAGCACTGGGACAGGAAGATGCTTTGAGTCTTCCAGCATATTCATGGTCACTATTCAATATTTCTATCCGGTGATTGCAAAGACACAGCCTGAATGCTTCTAACCACTCTGCCGACCACATTTTCCCCTCACCATACCAGACTCGTTGCCAAATTACTGCCTCCAGGTCCTTCTGCTTTCTTAAGACTAAAAAATCTCTGCCGTCAAAGTTGCCTCTGCATCTGCTCCCTGCCTTGTACTGTTTCCGAGAGGAGGAAGTTTCTCTCCAAAGGCTTCTATCTGGAGTGGCCCTCACACTTTTTCAATCTGGACACATGTAATCCTCTGTCCACTGAAATCCATATGCATGAGTCACTAAGTTGTGAATTTTTAATGTCCTTGCACATTGATAGCAGGTATAGGTTCTGAAGAGTTGACTCTGTTGGTATGTTTTGGGGCAACACGTTACGTAAAATGGACTCAGCAAGCCTAAAAAGGCATTTTTAGGGCAACAAAAAGCCAATATAGACACGAATCTAAAAATAGGCCCTTATAGGCACTATCAACAGTTGATTAATTTAATTCCTGTAGGTCGTGCTTATATGTCGAACAAAGTTTACAGGGACTCCAGGAAAAAAAATGGGAATTTTGCCTAAAGTTCCGATCTCTAGTTATACTTTGTACATCAGGGCATGAGCTGCGTTACAAATATTATTATGTGCCGGTGCATAACTGTTTTGTGTGCTGGTGTTCGCACGGTTTCTGTATATACACGATTGTACTTTACCAGTAATACTTTTACTTTTTACCAGAACTACTTTTTACCAGAAATACTTTTACCAGAAACGTCTTTTAGGTTTTTCTTTTTCTTTTTCGTTATTTGGTCGGTGCCCTCTTTCTCTCTGAAATGTACCCTCCCGACCAGACGGTTGTCCGTCAAACCCTTGACTTCAGTAATACTTAGTTGCACTTGTTCCGGTCATCCTTTGTCTCTTGTCAAAATTTTGCCTGTATATATGCGAGTGTATCTTACCAATAAATCCTAGTTGGAAGTAGCACTTGGTCATGTCATCCTTCTTTGTCTCATCCAAATTTTGCACTTTACACGTGTGAAGCCGCCCAAAAGTTCACGTCGGTCAGCTACATGAGAGATCCAGTACATCACCCACTAAAAGTCTGCATGGCTTCACCTAATAATTAGTCCGTAAGCTACAAGTGAGACTAACACTAGCCATCAAGAGTTAACATCTGTGGAGAAAAAGCGAGTAGTATAATGCACAAAAGAAATTGGAAAAGATACGAGGCTGTTTGGGCACAGCTTTTTATTGCAATTGAATTTCCTGGGAAAAAAGTCAGTGTTAGGTGCAACAGGGCCTCAGAACACAAGTTTGCTTCAATGTTTGTTTCAGTGAAGTTTTTTCTGAGCTGACATCACAAGCACAGAGTTAGGTAACGGCACTGTAATCAAAACTATCATGCATGGTGGTGTGGCTCCTATACTCAATAAAGGGCAAAGGCTTTATTAGAAGAGAAAAACCACATGCAGTGCTCTTAGAGAAAGTAAATATCTTCATTCAGTGGCTTCTGCTTCACCTAATGGGAATGCACTGTCCCCTTATAACTGCTGAAGGTGGTGCAAAAACAATTCAGCTATTACCAACACACCCACTGAAAAGAAAGTGCTGGTGATCCCTTTTACATTCCTATGTCTGAGGTGTTTGCAGCACATTGTGGCAAATTTTAATTTTTGTCCCCAGTGCAAATTACAAAAGGCACAAATGGACTATGTATAAGGGGTGGACGATTGATCGATCAACGTTCTGATTAATGCTTTAGTTGTGATTAATTTTTTAGTCGGTCGAAGTCATGTGAGCAAACCGAAAACGGAGTACCGCGTTGAAAGTGTGTACATGCCGAGGCCCATATTTGCGTTCAAATAACCTGCGTGACGTTACGACAGAAAACAATGCAAGTATGCTCAGAGATGATAGCAATTAAAACTGTTGGGACAGAGAAGCATTTTAATATTATCATTGGTGTATGGATTCCATTAAATATTATTTTTGGTCATTTTTCTTTCAAAACCAACACTACCGATTAATTAATTAATTAATTAATTAATTAACAGATTAAAGCTAATCGGATTAAAACGGTCAGAAGGATTAATCGGATTAAAACTTTTAACCGACGCCCAGCCCTACAATGTATGCAACCTACATCTTGGCTTTATTCAAAAGGTCAGACAGTGTACATCATTACTACAATATTGTTCTATGAGGAACAACACTACCACCACACAAGAATTAGAATACCCACGGGTAGATTTCACAAACAGGCAGCCAGAATGCAAAGGAAGCCAAGTAAACCAGGGGAGGCCACCCACTTATTAAACAGCCATCGGTACCGTTCTTGTGCAAGATTGATAAAGCCTGCCACTTGACCTTACTTCAACTGTGGTATCAAAACAGCTTGTCCGGGTTACTGCTGCTGCTTCCTTTTTTTTCTGCCATGCTATAGGTACTCGGTACGAGATGAAATATTTGCTACCACTACAAAATGTCTTAACTAAAAGCCCGCAACCCTCCTAGTTATACAGTGTGTTGCGACGATAACTGGAACACTTTAAAAATGTTTCCTGAGCGATCCGCCGCTCTGTTCACGCTCAAACTTCACACAAAGGTCGCATTTTGTGGTCTATTTTGTTTGACACCGGGAACAACAACGGTAGTTACCTGTTTATTCTGAAAATAAATAAAAACGATTTTCGCCTATGGGAAAATGGCGGTGATTTGGACGTGCGAGCCCGAAAACCGGGTTTTCTGATCGTCTGTTAGCTCATTTCTGGGTGCATTTTCTGATCGTCTGCTGCACCATTTGGCTCCGTACGGGAATCCCAAACATGCGTTTCACTCTGCAGGTGGTTCCGTCGTTCCAACATCAACTTGCGCTGGCTCGCACGTCCAAATCAGCGGCCATTTTCCCATAGGCGAAAATCGTTTTTATTTATTTTCAGAATAAACAGGTAAGTACCGTTGTTGTTCCCGCAAAATAGACCACAAAATGCGACCTTTGTGTGAAGTTTGAGCGCGAACAGAGCGGCGGATCGCTCAGGAAAATTTTTTAAAGTGTTCCAGTTATCGTCGCAACACCCTGTATATCTTATAGGAGCTTCTGTAGAGACCAGGGCTGCGAGGATATGAAATTCTGCTTTTAAAGCTGTTTTATTGAACTAGCTTTTAATAGGAACAAATATTTTCGAATTAAAGTGCTCTCCTAAAGCACCTTTCTCTTCGAAACGTGTTTTGGTTGAGCTGGTCTATGATATTGACAAAATAAAAAATTCCCCCGCATTTCCCCGAGGGGGAGAATGTGAAAGTGCGAATGCACGGTTGTCGGCCCGCTTGCGGCGCTTGCGTTCGGCCCCCGCAGCCCACCGCCTCGCCGCCTTCTCTTCCATCTCTTCCATCGGGTTTGTAGTATCACGTGTACACCACGCAGTTATCAAGCCGCTATAACGCCGCTGAGTCGCCAACGCACGCCGCTGACGACGTAGTTTGAATGCGTTAAAGATATAAGGCGCGTCACTAACACTGATATCACCGTCGCGTCTGTGGCTTGGTCGGTAGCGCGTCGCGCTGCGGCCCGCAAAGTCCTCGGATCGAAACCTGGCGCCGGATGCTGCTTTTTCTTTAAAGAGCACTGCGGACGCCGCCGCCGACGCCGGCGGTGGATGATTTGGGGTCGCTTATAAAGAGCATTCGCTCTTAAAATAAAAAAAATTATGAGCGCTAAATAACAGCGTATGAAAAGAACGGACGACAAATACGACAGCTGCTTGCCTTTCTCGTCCGTTGTTCTTGTAGCGCTCGTATTTTTCAACTCCTTCCGCCTGTCCTTTAGCCGCACGTCACAGGTGCATTGCGGTAAAGCCTGTCGGCGCTAGCGGTGAAAGCGGCGCTAGTTAGCGGTGGCCGATCGGTCATCGAAACTTTTTATGGGCCTCGTACTGGTACTACAGCGGAGTCATGGTGGAGTCAGTGACTGTCGAACAGGCAACATGAACACGCTTAAAGCAGATACGCGGCGCGTTCATCAACCAACAGCTCGACGCTACACTTGACAATCATGTAAGCAACCGTCCACGACGTTGACCCGCGGCTACGTCACAGAACAGGGAGGATTGAAACAAACTCGGGCATCAAACGCCAAGCGAACCTACCGCTGCGGAAGGGCGTATGTACCTGCGCAATAGTGACAAAAAAACACCTTACCGCAGTGCATAGCTTCTTGATGCTATGCGCAGTGCCTTCGCGATAAAAGTAAAAAAAAAAAAAAAAGCCCACGGTTCAGGAAGTGACGAAAATGCCTTTATCACGTGACTTTCGGCTGTGACGTCACGACCTCGATCTGTTGTTGACCGGACAGAGCGTCCCGTTTCTGGCGACCCAGAACCGAGCGATTCGATGAGCGACTTGGTCCGCGGCGAAAAGTAGTTCGTCGCTAGCCGCGTCGCTCCCCAAGTCGCTTGCAAAATAGCTCCATGTGGTTGGGGCTTATGAACTTCTTCGTACTGGACTGAAAGGACGCTCGGGCTTGGGGAGCGTGCTCGTTAATAGGAACCATAACTTGATGTTCATTTGAGAGTCACGGCCAGTGAACTCATCGGATGAGTTCCCCCCCATCACTTTTCCAGCCGGGAAGGGGTCCGCGCTAGGCTCATGTTGCAGCTCCGCTGCTCTAATGGCTATACGCAGTGAACTCCTCATTCTCCCCGCCTCCATCACTCACTTGCAATGTTTTCCCGCCCATTTTTTAGTTTTCGCGAACCAAAACGTGCACACCACGTTCTGAATTTGTAGCGGAACCATACATATATCGTGCGTGTAAAACGGCAATAAAACGAATGTACCGAAAAACCATTGACCAATTTGTTTGCACAAGGAACCGGTCCAGGCTTATCCCCCCCCCCTCCCCCTCCCCCAACTTCAATGAGCGCCTCTAGGATTTGCTACAAGAGACCGACACACTACTAGACGTCGCTCAAGCCGACAGAGCCAGCGAGCCACGTCGACTGTGTAGGAAAGATTAGGCAGCACTCCGGGTTTGAACAAGGTTTATTGATTTCAAGATAGCTAGCGTAGAACGGCATTCTCGACGGCTCGATGACGGCTGACGGCACCATCTTGGTGGTGGACAGGAGGAGGTCTGCAACAAAAGGCAGATCACGTTAGAAATGTTACGTTTTGGGGGGTCATCATTGCTTACCGAATGCGAACAGGGTTTAACGATTTCAAGACAGGCACAGCCACGGACAGCTCGACTCGAACGGCATTCTGGACGGCTCGATGACGGCACCCACCGGTCCTGCTCGGCGGTTGCCGGGACGCATAGACAGGAGGCGATCTGCAACAAAAGGCAAATCACGTTAAAAATGCTACATTTTGGGAGGTCATCATTGCTTACCGAGTGCGGGGTCCAGGATTACGCCTGACAGGAACGGGAAGGGACGCTGAAAGGCAATTGCAACACAGACGAACAACGACAGAACCACTTTTATTACCAGAAAACACCTCTGTACAGAACACGCGTCGTCGAGCTAGATAGGACAGATGTAGACGTGTACCTCCCTAGCCAGAAGAATAGTGAGTGTTTGCGTGAAGGGTACGGTGCAGTGAGACACGACACAAGGGTCGGGGAAAAGGGAGGACGGGGGCGGTGCCGGACTCGAACCTGAAAGGGAACCGAGGACACCAATTCCACCACTCGCCTTTGCCACGACCCCAATTTGGAGCCGCGGACCGCAGAGCCGCGTTCCGTGCTTCAGTGGTGCTCGCTGAAGGTGGCGACTATTCCGAACGCCGCGCGAACCGAGGACGCGTGCCAGCGGAATGCGTTGTCAAATATACCTCGGCTACCGCGGCGTTCGGAAAGGAAGAGCGACTATCACCACAACTTGACGGGCTTCCGAGCTATAGTTTTACAATAGAGGCAGTGACGAAGGGCTTAAACCCCGCCACTGCGCCGCTGTCCCGAAAGCTACCGCCTAAAGCGCACCGCAAAGCTTTGGTGACAGTCGGAGTCCCTGCGTCGCGACGGCCCAAGAAACGTCCGGCTACGAGGCGAATGTGCGCTCGGTTTGACACTTAATTCAAATTCGCGGAATTCCGGCGTCACGAAAAAAACAATTAGACGAAAGCCGGTTTCGCGGGCCCGCCGCACGTCGCCCCGGGCCTTTGGCCACGGAACTCACCACTTGGAAGAGTTGTCGGTGAAGCAGCCTACGCAGGTCCGCGAGGGAAGTTCGCAAGGGGCCCTCGTGGATGCGCTAGTCCGAGCGAGCCCGTTGGGAGCGGTGAATGGCACAGGCACGAAATGAAAACGACTCTAGAAAAAGAGCAAGGCAATCGTTAAAGAGTTAAAACCACTCTTTGCGCGAACCAAACTTCTCCGCTAGACAGTATCGCATCGAAAAAAAGCTCACCTATCCATCCACCCGCAGGCCGCCGAACCGTCTGCGTGCGATACGCAGCAGCCGGGCAAGATGGCGCACCATTTCGTGTAAAACGCGTTTATCAAAGCAACATAGAGCGCTGCTATTGGTCGGCCTTCGTCTACCCTTCCTCTCTTTCAACTCGCTACCGTCTTCCAGAACATTCTGCCAGTTGCAAAACGAAACGATTGAAAAAGACTTCCAAAAAATTCCGCTCGTAGTTATCGCATCAAGTCGCGGCCGTGCACGGTGACCGGAGCGTGACAAGGCATTTTATGCTGCGTCACGGAGCAAGATGACCTTTCTGCTTGGTCTTCTGCCTGCCTATCGCGCTATGCCGTTGCGTGTGTGCTAGTGGAATTTGCCTGGCGCGAATGCACGGTGCTCTCATGCTGCCGCCGCTACCAACCGTCTTGTGCGGCTTTTGAAACCGAAATAAAAACGCCACGTTTCGAGCGGAACACAAATGCTACTGCGTACGAGCCGTGGCTGTAAAGAAGGCCGCAATTTGAAGTGCTTGTTAGAGAGCTGTGGATGAAATTTTTAGAAGTATTTAATATGATTGCCGGTGATTACAGCACCGAAAGGTCGTATGCTTGCCCGTTCTGGTGATGGTTATGCGGGCGGCGGTGGTGGCCTGAAAACATGCGTACGCAGGGAACTGGCAAATAAGTTTGTCATTGGTAGCTAAAGTTATAAGCGAAACATTTATCGTCGACAGAGTCAGGAAAAAAGGTACAAAGACACAATTAGCAGCAAGAAAAGCACGAAAACCGTCCAGTTGCCACGATGTAAGAACGCATCTCAGACACGACATCCCTGTGACAAAATCAAGGTGACCAACGGTTAATTCAAGATGCGTGCGTCGCACAGAAAAGCAGTTGCGGTGAATTAAAAGGAAGTGGTCTTTCGTATTGGTTGCTATGCACAACGATGTTTGCATGCGAGCAGCCAGGTAAGACTTGTGTAAATGAATGAATGAAATAATTAATTCAGGTAGGAAATGTCGAGCGCCTCATGTTCCAGAATTAAGGAAAGGGAGACAATAAACCTTGTTGTCTAGTGGTATATGACCCCTTACACATCAGCCCCGCACACGGACCACTTATTTCAGGTCATTTTGGGGAAACTAGCTTTCCAGGAGGGCTAACGGGTCTATTTGATGATGTCTTTGTGTCCGCACGCCGACAATATCAATCCGGCTTAGCAAGATTCGCATGAAACACAAACCACACTGCATAAGTTCGCTCATACGAAGATTGGATTGAACCACACCAAAATCATAAGGAAACGTACATTTGGAAGCTTTCGCCAAAGACTTGTGTAAATAAAAAAGGGCCCATCTCCCCGCGAGGGGGACTCGAGTAAATGCGTCGCATAGGGGGTGGGTGTATTGCGTTAACGTTTAGTGTTTGGGGAGTTGGTGGTAGTGAATGCGTTGTATCAGCAGCTTCTTGACGTAGTTTGAATGAGTCATGGATATAGGGCGCGTTCGTAGCCTTCCATTCTGTGTCGGCTTTGTGGCGCAGTGGGTAGAGCACCATGTACCTTGCGTTCCGCCCGCAGGGTCGTGGGATCGAAACCAGGCGTCGGTAAGTACTATTTTTTTATATAGTGTAGGGGGAGGGGTGCGGACCTGTTGTTAAGAGCGAGGAGGGTAGCGTGATGCGGGAGAGGAGGAGTGTGGGAGAGGGCGCACCTGGAACGGCTGTTGCGGACGCCGAGGCACGCCGACAACGCCGGGTGACATCGTGAGTTAAAGAAATGCTCTGCATTTAAAATTTAAAGGGGCAGTTCTTCCATGAAATATTCGCCACAGTTTGATGACATAGATGAAAATAACAAACATCATTCCCACATTTATTTGACTGGTGATCATCGCCCTGGAGAGAGAGAGAGAGAGAGAGAGAGAGAGAGAGAGAGAGAGAGAGAGAGAGAGAGAGAGAGAGAGAGAGAGAGAGAGAGAGAGAGAAATAAACGTTTATTTCACCCACAAAAAAATGGCAGCATCTCCACTCCGTGGATGATGGCGAGGGTGCGGAGTACGGGGACTCGAAATGACGTCCAAGTTGCGCCCCGAGTGACATCCGATTTGCGCCTCGACCGTCGTTCGATTTGAACCGTGAGGTGCATCTTGATTATTCCCTAAATGAAACTGCAACTCACGGCTCAAATCGAATTTCGCTTGATTTTCGCTTGATGGTGGTGTGCGCACGGATGGACGCGGACGGACATTGGGAGGTCCCAAGGTACTCCGCAACGTTACAGGTGATGGAGTAAGCCGTCTGACTCTCGGGTACTAACTCACGGTCGCAGCCCAACGGGTAAGACGACTGACACTAACTTTGTCTGGTCTACCAGACACATCCTCGAATTCTGTCGGTGCCTGTGTGGTTTTTTTTTTTTTTTGCGATTGTAAATGCTATGCGCACGGACGCGGACGGACATTGTGCCGTCCTAAGGTACTTCGTACCTCAAAGGAGTGATGGACGATCTTCGATGCTTTAACTTTGATCATCCAGGGTGAATGGCGTCCCTAGTACGGGGTGCCACGGCCTTCAGCTGCTTGTCTGGCCCGGATCACCAGGCTGCGCGGGTTTTCCAGGACCTCCCACTGCTGCATCGACGGCGCCAGGACTCCTGGGAGTTTCTTGACACCCCTGCACTCCCATACCACGTGGTACTACGGTGGTAATAGTGTTGGTCGTCCCGCAGAATTTGCAGTTGTAACTGTAGAGACTGGGGTGAATAATATGCAGTTGCGTGGCGTGATGGAAAGAGTTCGTTTAAAGTCTTCTTAGGTGAATTGCCTCGTCTTTGGTGAGTTTCTGATAAGGAGGTGGGTATTTTTGGAGGGATAATCTGTAGTGTTCCAAGATGTCCCTGCTGCGTCGTGGAATAGGTGGGAACAGCGACGGGGGAGGAGCTTGATCTTCTGCGATGGTGGTGAGGGTAGTAGTCATTGCCCGGCCGGTGGGAATGGCCTCAGGCGGTGGCATTAGCCGCAATGTTACCCTCCAGAAGCTCGTGCCCCCGTGTCCACACGATGTAAACGTCCGGTTGGGAAAATAATTTTTTTACTCCTTCCAACATTATAGGGACAGAAACCGATTTTCGTGGAGGATACGTTCTCTATCCCAAATGAATGAGCATCACTTAAAACAAATTCCATACTGCACACATAATACGCAGCCTCAGTCCACGCATTGTCAGTTTCTCTGATGCCACTTTGTGCAGTGATGGGAATATACGCACCATAAGCTTTTAGCAGGCATAATAAAAAGCTGCATGCATGTGTATTTTTGGAAATGTATAAAAAAATACGTGGTCATGTTGCGGGGCCACACACTTCCGGCTTTCTTCAACGGCATGGTTCAAAATCAAGCAGTCATACTGCAGTTTCGATGTTTATCTACCCCTCTTATACGTTTTAAAAATGGTACTGATGATTACGACCAACCAGTGACAGTCAAGAAACGAAACGCCACCACATTTGATTACAATACTCGCACTCGTTCATACTTTTGTATGTGCGATAATGTGTCCATTGGCATAAGCAGAACAGGCACCAACCTCTCGCAGGAAGGCAGGTTCATACAGATTTTCTTAAAGCCACCCAGTCTCGGATAATTGTGCACGAACATTTAATTCTTCACGAGTCTCTGCAATGATGCTGTAATCATACCTGTTTACGCCAGGGAAAAAAAAAAACGCCACACTTCTGCTCCGTTCGTACCCCGGCAAGCTAAAGCAATGCGCGAATCAGTAAGGAAAGATACCTTACATTGTAAGATTTGGCAATCATCTTAATAACGTGTAAGGCTGTACGAGCGGCCGTATCCGGCCAAAAAACACGCCACACACGTTTGGACAATCCGCGTCGGGCCAGACGGACACCGCGTAGGCCCGCGCTCAACATCGGGCGCAGCCTACGCTCACAGCAACAAACGAAAACGCTTGCAACTTGTCACCGCTACTGCCGTAGGCGAAAGCAAATCGTATTATTTCTTCACAGAGGTTGCGTTACACCGACACAATTTCCACAATCACACCAGCAACAGATGCAGCTTCGACGCTTCGCCGTTCTCAGATCGAGTTCGGTGACGACGTTTCTCGTAGAAACAGCCCACCAGTGCCACCACGATTTCCTCACGTACGCACAAACCACGACGCGGTAAGACACACACGGGACAGGTGACGATAAGCGGCTTCTTGATGCACTACAGCACATTCGTAACACAAATCGCATACAGAGCTTTTGGTTCTCGGCTACCTCGTTGTCGCTCGACGGCGCAGCAGCGGTCGGCAAGCGAGCGCGGCCATATTGAAAAAAAAGGGCCCATCTCCCCGCGCGGGGGACTCGAGTAAATGCGTCGCATAGGGGGTGGGTGTATTGCGTTAACGTTTAGTGTTTGGGGAGTTGGTGGTAGTGAATGCGTTGTATCAGCAGCTTCTTGACGTAGTTTGAATGAGTCAAGAATATAAGGCGCGTTCGTAGCCTTTCATTCTGTGTCGGTTTTGTGGCGCAGTGGGAAGAGCACCATGTACCTCGCGTTCCACCCACAGGTAGTGAATACGTTGTATCAGCAGCTTCTTGACGTAGTTTGAATGAGTCAAGGATATAAGGCGCGTTCGTAGCCTTCCATTCTGTGTCGGCTTTGTGGCGCAGTGGGTAGAGCACCATGTACCTTGCGTTCCGCCCGCAGGGTCGTGGGATTGAAACCAGGCGCCGGTAAGTATTACTTTTTATATAGTGTAGGGGGAGAGGTGCGGACCTGTTGTTGAGAGCGAGGAGGGTAGCGTGATGCGGGCGAGGAGGAGTGGGGGAGAGGGCGCACCTGGAACGGCTGTTGCGGACGCCGAGGCACGCCGACAACGCCGGGGGACATCGTGAGTTAAAGAAATGCTCTGCATTTAATAGTTCTCCTTCCAAACGTATGCTGCAGGCGTCACATAAACGGCGAGACGCCATTGGTTGCGGATGAACACAAAATCCCTTTGATCTTGAAAAGCCGCTGCAGAGTTGAGCTGTCACCAACTATAGAAAGGACGAGTTACACACGATCTTCGGACCGATGCTCTGACGAAAGTTGTTCTCTCTCTTCTCGTGTGTTGTACACTTCTGGGAGATACAGATTGAAATTATTCAAAGCTGTCAGAAGCTAGCTAAATAACTGAATTACTACAAACACCTTTTTAATGCACTAAAGAATTAAAGCGGGTGATTTCAGCACAGGGACTGCTGCCCCCACAAGCAGAGTATAGCAGACGACAGCGGCGCGAGTCCCTAAGCCGACGTCAGAGCCAGGGGGCGCCCCTCAAACATCTCATCGCCAATACCGGCGGCTGGATATCGAAGCCTCTGGGTTACGCCGCGCGAAGACAGCGGCTACGACGGAACGCCGGCTCTACTTGGGTCCAGCGAGCGAGCTACGACAAAGCGCGGCCCTAAATTCTGCACTTAAAATCGAAATCCGATGTTAATGACCACTAATGTTAAAGCGCTAATGACCACTACCTCGCCAGGCGCTCGGCAGGCTGAATAATTAGGCTACAGAGTCGACATCCTCCCGCACGACAATCATCGTCGCCACTACTCCGCGGCGCGCTCGGTGGTATTGGTCAGCTGTTATTGGTCAGATATTGGTCAGCTGTTTCTAGGCTATAGCATAAAAACAGCTGACCAATATTCCACAGTACGCCGCAAGCGTCCACCAATTCTGCGAATTCTGCGTGTGCGCGCTTTATCGCGGCGCAAGGCCGGAGGAGCGGCGACATCGGGGATAGCCGGCTTGTGGCGTGATGCTGACTGCATCACAAACACTTTGTGCACGCTTTTTTGCGCCTGCGTCGCGACAAGGCATGACTACAAAGGACTACAGGGACAGTCTCGCAAATACGTCAAAACAATGCATTTAGTGGTCTTAAATACGGGCAGCTTAAGATCAGCCATGTAACGCAAGCCTCAAAGGCAACAGCGCAGCTGAATGAGGCGCATACCACGCTGCCGCTCGGTGCTTTTGTATACAGTTCGAACGTGAAGCTGGTCCAAACTGGGACCAGCAGCGCCCAGCTGGGAATTTGGCCATAAACCAGCAGGGACCAGCAACATTTTCTCTATAGGGAAAGCGTCATCTTAACGCGAAGTGTTTTAAAGCGAAGCTTTTTGCCTCTACCCCCAAGTGTTCTGTCGCGACCGTTGGTGTTAACAGAAAACTCCCGCGAATAAATAAAGGAAGTTACTGGCACCTCTAGAAATTAAGAAGAAGAAATGGACGTGGGCAGGGCATGTAATGCGAAGGCAAGATACCGTCGGTCATTAAAGGCCAACTGCACTCAAATTTTCGCCAACGTAAAAATAATGTCACCTAACAGTTCATATAAAAAGGGTGCGAAATGCAAAATACTGCGCTTCAAACATCAACGCGCGCGACGCAAACGGCTCGCGACATTCGCGCTTTCGGAACCGAAACTGAATAGAAAAGGCGGCCATAGCGGCGGCCGGACGTGACGTACGTGAGGGAACGGAAGCGACCGCGCCAGAGCCGGCGGCCGCTCAGAGCCGCGTTCAAATGCGCGTGGTAGCGCCGCGTTTCCCTTTTTTTATTTCCACAGAAGAACTTCCACTAACGTTTGCCCATGATAATGGAGTTGGGCGCAATTCCGGCATCCCGTTGCTATCAATCGAGATGAAGTAGACCGCCCGACAGTAATTTTTTCCATCATAACAAGTGCCGGAATAGCAATTTTTGGCATTGCAAGTAAAAAAACGGACCTTGATTTACAAAGCTATTTTATTATAGCAGCTTTTATTATAGCCGATCCCTCGGCTATCACGTCGCCCTCTCTGAAGGGAACAAATCGCACGCGGGCGGAGATAAATCACTATTTCTACTATACATTACATGCAAACAGCTTCGTGAATATCGGCCCAGTATTTTTTCCCGTTTCTGCACATCGAGAATCGAATTATAAAAGGGATCTGAAACTATAAGCCCGCCTCCAGAGCTAAATGACGCACTAAAACACGAAAACACTTCCTATCTACAGGTGTTTTCTACTTTAACCAGAGACAGGTACCGTTGAAAACGTTTTACTTTCAAATAAACTAAATCTAACGCTCAAAGTAAATACTTCACTTGGGAATCGAACAAAAACATAATCTATTGTTTAGGAGAGGAGCAGTTTAGTTTTCGCACTTCCCAAATACGGCGGCCAATATTTGTGCGCGTGTATTTGTTACTACGAGAAAGGCTGATTTGGTTCACTTAGCAAGGAAGACAAAAGTCGCACAAATGTTTATAGCCGCGCGTACAAGAACTCTATTTGGGTCGTGAAACTTTTGGAAATGTCTAAAGGATAGAGGTGGCGTCGGGCCAGCCCAAATGAGGCCAATATTGGACGCGGAAGTGCAAGTGGTCAATCATTTATAACATATTTTTTTTCTGTGGTAAATGCAATAGGAATGACAAATGTAAGGCAAGTGCTCATTTCGCGCTATTTTTTTATTTGAGTAAAAATATTATTTTCAAGTAAAAAGAGTTTTGCCAACTCCAACACATTCGCAAGCGCCTGAATAGGTTTAGGCTTCTAATCATTTTTTTTTTTTGCATTGAGAAAAATAGGGGATATTACTGCCTATGCGGTTAGTTTAAACATTTGATGGTGACGCCGGTACAGCGCGCTGGTGTAGCAGAGAAACCCCGGGCGAACGCATCCCTGCGCCCGGCGGAGCGCCCTGCAAGTCGCCGGGGAAGCGCGAGCTTCACGGGACAGGTTCCCCAACCTCCGTCACAGGCCGCTCGGAACTTGTTACGGCGACTCTCCGCCAGGTGCAAGCGTCGTCTGCTCGGAGGTACTTTGAACGGCGGTACCTAGCGCTCTCTGTGATTACGAAGCTAAGGATTTCACCATGGTAATTTTAAGAGCATAGACTACTTATTTGTACAAAAAAAATTTTTGAGTGCAGTTGGCCTTTAAGGGTACCAGAGTGGATCCCTAGAGAAGGCAAGAGTGACAGGGGGCGGCAGAAAGTTAGATGGGCAGATGAGATCAAGAAGTTTGCGGGGATAAATTGGTCGCAGTTAGCACAGGACCGGGATAGTTGGATATTAATGGGAGAGGCCTTTGTCCTGCAGTGGGCTTAGATAGGCTGGTGATGATGATGATGACTGGCACCACTAGATATCAAACCTGGGACGAAAAGAGGGACGAAGCGAGAGCCGTTCTGTTACCGATTGAGCTACCAGACCGCGCATGGATTGGCGCGCATTTTTTAAGTGCGGAGCACTTTAAGGGCCCACCGTGTCGCACCTCGACCGCGGTACCACCGAATTCACGCGGCGTCACGCACCCAAACAGAGGCTTCGAAAAGATACCCGCCTGTTCCTCGATTCAGCCTTCCGGTCGAAACTTAAGGGGATACTTGAACAAGAGGTTTGTATAAGTAGAACTGTTCTAAACTCCTCGAATCGCTACAAGCCCCATTATTTAGCGCGAAGAAAACTGTAGGTACATTTGAGGCAAAATATATGTACTTAACCGGGGATCCCGCGTTCATATGGTTAGCAGTGCTCGTTGTGTTGGTTTTCACGATAGTAAGCGAAAAAAGAAAACTGGAAAATCTCGCACAAAGTCACGCAAGGCGTGAACCGTGGCTGTAGGATTTCTTTCTACGTGATCAGTGAAGGACACATCACCACACATTTATAGAAGTTCGAAGTTGTTTATTTACATGTTCCGACGATCGCTTTGCACTGTGCTAGTGTAGTAGTCATTGTCACTGGCGAAGCTGCAGGATTTCTTTCTACGTGAGCAGTAAAGGCCACATCACCACTGCGCAGACCAAGGACGCTGGGCGGTAGCCACGAGTCATGCACTCACGAGCGCTTAACATTTTCTCAAGTATAGTTTTAGCGCGTTACGCGCCACACATTACGGCCAGCTACAAGAGCTCCGTTGTAAAAAAAACGTGGCCGCAGAAGAAAAAAAGTCATGACGCGTTCAAAATGGTGCAGAAAGGCTCCAGCACATGTGAGATGAAAGCAAGCACAAATATTAGTGCCCTTCCACTCTGTGAAGAAGGATGACCTGCGAAGCTGGAAGGAGTCCACGGAGTGCACGAAACAAACACGTTTGTTTGCAATTTACGATTGAGCATATGTACTTTCTAGCCAATTTGCTGAATAAAACTTGCAAGCTTTTTTCTAGCGGCGAAGCATGGAGCTGTCTGCTTCCCTCGCGCGTCATAGGCATCTTAGTGTCTGTGTAACTTACCAACCCAATGACGCGTGTCGCACTGGGCCATTTGACGTTCCCCTTTAAATCTCCCGCCAGCAAAACGGACATGTCATCAGTTAGGGCGGCGTGCATACCCGCCGCTCCCCCTTGCCATGCCCCCCACTCCCAACCTGTGCACGTATAAACCGGAAACCGCTGATGTGCGTGTGCTGAGAAATGAAAGACACCATCGCTGAACAAGTAATATTAGCTCACGTCGGCGTTCCAAGCGGGCAGGTTGCTGTTCATCCAAGAGGAATTCGCAGCTACTCGGCGAGCTGGAACTTAGGTAACGACGGCGGCAGCAGCGGCTTTCCGTTATGTTCATGCCCATTAGCGCTTCTGTTCGGGCCAGCGCTTCTTCAGTTCCCGCTCCACTTCCTCCAAACCAACACGTGTCCGTCGCATAGTGGGCCAAAACCTGAAAGGCTTAGAGCGTTATTCTAGCGGGCATGTGGCTGTCCGTTCCCTCTCTCGTCGTAGGCATCTTAACTGTCTGCGTAACACGCCATCACAGACCAAAAGTGCTTGATTGAGGAGGACAGATGAGAGGGCGCACTGAGCAATGAAACTTCCACGTTTAAATCTCCCACCAGCACAACGGTTATGTCATCGGTAGGAGCATAAATGCCGGTTGTGCGTGCACGCCCCTTCCTTCCCACAACCCCTTTGCACGCACAAACTGGCAACCGGAGATAAGGGCATACTTAGGCGTCAAATACACTGGTGACAATGTTGCTCCGAAAGCTTTTGAAGCTGAAGGTTTATGTGCTCACGTCGGCATTCAAAGTTGCTCTTTATCTGAGAGGGATTTGCAGCTACTTGGCGACGTGGAATTTGAGGGGGGTAGCGGCGGCAGCGGCTTTCAGTTTTTTTCACACCCGTTCGTGCTTCTGTTGATTCTCCACAATCATCGGATAACTGCGCTACCACCATTGTCAGCCTATTGTGCAACTTGGGAAAGAGGCGTCGGTGGTGGCGAGGGGAACAACAGTTGTGAAAGGTGTTGGCGGTGGTGAGGAGTGCCAGAGCGGTGCCGAGTAAACTGGCTTTGCCGGAATGAAAACTGGGGGGTCAGACTGCTGCTTTGTAGTAAAAAGAACAGAACTCCCGCTTTTGCTGTTCCAGGAGGAACCACAAACAAAAGATAACGAAAAGGATGCGAGCTGTCCCAGGAGAAGGCGCGTGAGCACTGTGAAGGCGGGAAAATTGAAATTCATTGAACAAACCTGTTTCATCAAGAGAGGAGTGAGATAGAGAAAGGAAGAGCGTAAGGAGTGGTAGCAAAGAGTGGAAAATGGTGCCGCAGCCCCCCTGGCAAATCACTCCTCCACACTCAACAGCTTTCATGTTGAGTGGAACTGCTTTAGCTTTTTTTCTCAATAAAACTACGTATAATAAAATGAACAGGAATATCCTAGTTTAATCAGCGCCACTCTGCAACTGCACACAGACATGTTACGCAGAACTGAGGGCGCCGTTACGGCAACATAAATGTTCGCAGCTGTTTTAAGGTTATTTGGGCACTACCTTTCCTGTTTTCTGTGTGTACGTTCATGAATAAGATCGCAACCCAACAGGGATCCTGTCGGTTTTAGCATGCAAAGTGATGGTGTTTTCGGTGTGCTGTGGCCTCTGCTCAACGAGTTACAGCTCTGAACTACATGCACACTAAAGTGGACGTCAAGAAAAAATTTCAAACTTTTCTTTATAGTATGTTCCCCATTATTGTCGGCATGCACACAAAATAGTTGTAAAAAGTTGCCTGATGGCCGTCAGTGAGGGTGGGCCAGATTGGAGCTATTCGCATATGCCACTACAGCCACCAAATACGCTTTCTAGCGGCTCTACATGCCCCTATGCACTATCTCTGCTATCTCTACGAATTAACCACGTGGTCGCTAAATGTCCTCTATTAGCTTCCCTGTAGAGCCGCAACAGGAAATTTGGAGCAGTTTGGCGCAATTTTGGAAATTTTTATTGGAATGGCGCACGTATTCCCATTTGGCACAAATAGGCACAGTTGGCGCAGGAGTGGAATGCATTCAATCCATTGTCCTACTCTGTGCAAGTTGAAAATCTCCCGCTGAAATTTCTGCCCCCAAATATTACTGCCGAAATACACCTTTTCAATGCAGGAATTATGTGTGCTGTTAAAACACACTGCAGGAGTGAACCGCGTACAATGTTGCATCGCTGCCGCTGAAAATAATGAACCACTAAATGAAGATGGCATGGGATGATTTGAAGCCTGGAACCACTATGAATTACTGGTGGCATGCAGGCACTCTCAGCAACACCACCTATGGAAGACGAGGTTCTTCAGGATGTTCTTCCATTTACAGCACTTCGTGAAGCTATTCGGTAGCTTGGGAAACGAACCTAAGAACATACCACCCCTTCCTAAAGAAAGTTGAGAGAAGCAGGAAAGCTTCACCCAACCCAAGGAAAGTGCGTCCAATCGATCGTCGAGCCTTCAACGACCCAAATCACAAACGAAGACTGAACACAAGCGTCGATTTTTTATGCACTAAGTAAACGCATCTACAAAAAATCTAAATGTATACTGATACATGGTTTCTGAGATAAGGACGAGATACCATTGTACTCCTTCCCGATCGATGCATGCATACCTTATCTATGTAAAAATGTCCCTTTTTCACGATTTCCAAATAACTATTTTGACACAAAAACAATGGAAGCCAAGTTTCACGCATGTGCCCTGTGTCCAAAGATCTATCAGAGCTTTCGGTCAGCCAACCGTTTTGTGGGGAAATGCATTAGTTTTATGACAGAACCCAACCAGCAGCTCTAAGGCAGCTTTCGCTTTAATAAAGAAGCACCAGTCTTTGAAATGGACGGCAAGGCAATGTTTGGAAGTCACTCGGTCCCTCCCAAGCGGCAGCTTGGAAGTGGCTGGACCTTGTCAACGGATTCGCTTAGGAAACCACTCCAGAGGATGAATACTGAGCACTGTCGATAGCCGGTGGTGCAGAGGAGAGACTAATTGTAAAACTATAGGCAGATCAGCATGCCATCGAGAGATCTCCAACATTAAACAAGAGCTGAATGTGTGCTTCAAATGGTTGCAGCGTTCGAAGTCGTCAGTGCGAACCCTCAGTTATTGCTTGAATAAACGGTAGCTGTGGTTTGGCAACGCTCACTATTAGTGCTTTTTTCAAACCTCCGTTCACTATCACCAACAATTTTCCCGGGGAAACAGAAGTATTTATCTAGCAAGGCATGACTGTAAGCATCTTTGAATTGCACAGCAGTGCCTCCTGTCCAGAAGCCTGGGCTAACTAAAGAGATGAGGCACACAGTTAATGCAGAAGTATTTATTACCTATTCAGGTACATGATTTCACAAAAGTTCAAAACTCTTACAGCCCTGTGAGCATGAGCATGTGCACTGCAACAAACATGCAAAATAGTTGCTTTTAACTATCTCCTGTAGTGGTTGGTTTGCCCCAAGTAGTAAAGTGGCTGCCACATGGTCATAACAAGAAGTAAATCAAACTTTACCGTTCCATGTTACAGAAAGGACGAAATGCCTCAACAGTTCGATAAAACAGGGTTTTTGAAGATGACAACCTACTATCCCCTTAACAAATAGAACCCTTGGTGAAGCTTTTTTAGCTGTTTGGGAAGCGCTAAATCCAGTCCGAATACTAGAAGCATGATTTATACAAGACAAGAACAAACTCCTCAAGATCATCGCATGTCATTTCAATCAATGGAAGATAAGCATCAACTGTGGGGCTAGATAATGACAGCTGAAAACGACTGCTAGACTTGAGCCTCACTTGGAATTCTATTATCTATGAGAAATTCCCCCTTTTTTGTAACTTGGGGCAAACACAAAAACTCACCACAATCATGACTGCATCTTTCATTAAGACAAGCTCATTCAAAAAAAAAAAAAAAATCAGCATTTGTTCGATTGCAATTTTCATAAAGCGCAATAGTATTTCCGACAGAGGCCTCTTTCACCACATTAGTTGAGTACGTTCTATTCAAAACAGTGCATTTCCGTTTTATTTTGAATATCATATTAAAGTGTCAGGCACTTTCACTGCTCAAGCCAAATAACAAACATGCTGAAGACTCAAACCTAAAGTCTCTGTTTTGCCGTTGCATAACAACTGAAAAAGAAGGTGCGGAACAAGTGAGGAAATAAAACGACAGTGTTCTAGGGCAACCGCCAAGCCAGAGTTAGCAGGCAGGCATCTCGGCAAGCGCTGCGTATCTCTTTGTCACGTGGTGGAACAGCTGCCGCTCGATGTCACCCAGGAGACCGCTGGCCCCGATGCGAAATAGGTCCGGCTGCAGCCAGTCGTCGCCCAGTTCCTCCTTCATCAGGAACTGCCACAGGAGGGCGTCCTTTGCTGTCCTGATGCCACCGGCTGGCTTGAAGCCAACCTGGAAGTCAGAAGAGTGGAACGGTTGGTCTTAATTTAAATTAATTGCGTTGCTAAGGCTTATGATACACAAACAGACGCAAAAAAACACACAACACAAACGGTGCAAAGTATGTGGATAAGAGAATTTTTTAAAGGAGCACTGAAGGCAAATAGCAAGTTGGCCTCAGACAAAAGTTCAACTGCTTCGAAGCCCTCTCGGCTTCTATTCGGTGCAAAAGATGCTCTAATTGCAGAGAAATTACGAAGCCAAAAATGCATTTTATTTCTCGCACCATTTTATGACGTTTCGCGTGACATCAACGGTTGCAAGAAGCTAGTAATAATGTGGTGTGGTCCAGCAGGAAGATTAAAATGCATCAAGTGACCTTCGTGGCTGCAGAAGCCACTGGTCGTGCACTCGGCGCATACGATGATGATGATGATGATGATTGTGTTTAATGGAGCAAGGGCTTCAGGGCCAAAGAGCGCCAAAAAAAAATGTGTTGTGTGTCAGGTGAGTTATACACTTAATGGTTTTGATAAAAGATGGTTGTGTAAAATGGGTGTATAGGACCAATGATTGTCAGTAAAAAGTGGTGAATAAAACTAGTTGAGAGCGTAGAAAAAGATTTGGACTAAAAATCAGGGCGCCTCAGGGACAGTTTCTGCCAAGCAAAAAAAGGATGAGGTCCCTGAGTGTCATGGAAAAGCACCTCAGCAGTGTTCTCATTACTGACGCAGGGGTGAGACAGCTGAATTCAGATTTGGGAGCAGCTTTTGGAGCAGTTAACGACATTTATTATGTCACCTTAGGTGCCTAAAAAATCAAATTTTCGGCAAATCGGGGAGTGGGGGCTGCACATTTTAAAGGGATGGACAACCGATTTTTGTCCCAAATATGTTCTCTAGCTCGTATGAAAGCCAGCGTTTTATATAGCCTGCTAACCACAAGCAATTTATAAACAAATTGACGGAAATAATTTTAATTCGGCAGCAAACTTTTTAAAATCGGAAGGGTGGCGGTTCGTAGTGTCGGAACTTGACACTACACTATGTGTCCCAGTCACGTGACCTGCAATCCTTGCTGCCACTGTAACTGCTGAAACGTTTAAATTGCATACGTATTTTTAAACACTATTTTGAAAATTTTTAAGACACACCGCCTGCTGCCGTTGGGTTGCTCTCAGTGTGGCTAACTGAGCCTCCATGCCCAGAATCAATGGCGGTGTTCAGTAAACAGACCCACTGAAAAAGCTTTGACATTTCTTCTGCCGAAATATTCGATTGCAGTTTTCAAATACGCCAACGGCAGCTTAAAAAAAAAAAAAAAAAAAAAAAAAAACGGATGCGCCCGGGGAGAATCGAACTTCCGACCCCACAACATGAAGCCAGATTCTATCTATCGTCCATCCTAACAGATGGCGCCTTCGTGCAAAATAGACTGATGAATTAAAAAAAAAAGCACATAAAAAAATAAGAAAGCCTGCAATTCACACTTTTTTTAAGCCGGGGACGAGTTTTTAAATATCACTTCGCATTTCACATACAGACAAAAGTATCTTACCGCGCTACTGTATGTCATGGTTGCCAACATTAGTTTTGGGAGGACACATACGGCTCGTAGATCTAAAAATTTCGATTTAAAAAGTTCGAGGGCATTATGAACAAAACCGTTTATCGTTAAGATGCTTTAGGTGATGCCCTTTCATTTGGGATAGAGAATATATACTCGACAAAAATCAGTTGTCTATCCTTTTAATTGGTTTTGAACGTACATAACACTGAAATAGCCTTTCAATAAAGTTTGTTCTACCAGAGTGTCACAAGGTACGAACTGCACTTCCTTTTTACAAACCATTTTTAAACTCTTTGGCTCTACACATAGATAGCGTGGAGTGCCGTTAAAAATATTGAATTGAAAAACTAAAAACCGGAAGGCATTTTTTGTTATCATGCGAATGCCTAAATTATTATTTTTGCAATCCCAGACGCAGCTCTTAACCCAGAAGTGTAGAGCCACGGCAGAAGTTGCGCAAAGCGACGTGACAGTCATCGCACCCCAATCCCTAAGGTGCTCGTTCACTAGGATCGCAATTTGAATAACGTTGGTATGTTTAGCCACCTCCTTTTTGGCACTAAATTTTACTTCAGATAGATTAACTAATATTACTAGCGTGCAATAATAGCCCGTCCCGCTATCGGACACTGCTTGAACATTTTGCGGCGAGCAGTGTCGATCGTCCCATTCCCGCCGCTCGCAAGGTCGCTGTCAAAGGCAGTAGTAACTCAGCGTTTTATAACACCGCAATGACTCCGAAATTTCATTTCAAGCACGCACCACACCTCCCACTCAATGCTGTAACATGGAGAATTCGCGGGCACCGTGTGGTTTTTGACGAACTCCATCTTTCGAGTTGCGCAAATTTCCGTAACAGACCAAACGAATAAATGTAAACCCAGCCTCGTCCATAACGAAAAACCACGGTAGAAATCTGCAAAGAGCGCTCTGCCTGAACTAGAGTGAACTAGCCTGAACCACGAGCAAGTGCTTCACCCGGCGGCCATGTTTTCCAACCTTCACAACACCAAGATGGCAGCGCCCAGTAATGTCGTTCCGGAGATACAGCGCTCTGAAAATTGCCATTTTTTCATTAACTTGAACAAGCAGTTTGTCGCCTCAGTAAACATTATTATTTTTTTACAGGACTTTGCAATGATTTTCGATGGCAAAACTTTAAAGACCCACAGAATATAACATGTGCCACCCGACATTGTGACTTTCGGAAAAACTACTTATCCCGGGAACAATTTTATGCGGGTTTTGTGTTGAATGATCAATCAGTTAAACCTTTACAAACAGCATCACCTTGAGGGTGCCAAAAAATTATGCCGTCAGTAAGCATTTTTCCCCACTGAATACTGCCGCGGGAGCGATAAAATCCTTGGCTCTCAGACGGTTTTGGAGCAGTTTGGCGCAATTTTTGCAATTTTCAAGCTTTTGGAGCAGCCTGGCGGAGGAAAACAAATTTGTATCAAAACTGCGCAATATGCGCAGCTGTCTCACCCCTGTACTTATAAAAGCTGCACCGGCCCGATTCCGATGAAAAAATAAAAAAAATTCCATAATTTTCTCCTCTTTCGCCACAAGTGGTATTGCAGCAATAGGAAATTTGCGAGAGGTACATCCCAGCATGTAGAGCAGCTAGAAAGATAATTTGTTTCGCAGCGTAAAGCTGAATGTTTGAACCGTCCAACATGGGAAGCAAATTTTGCATTTTGTGTTTCAGTAGATAATTAGCGTTCTTTTTAATTTGTTAGCAGGAGTACTTCAAACCTAGATGTTAGAATTGACGTACACTTGTATGTAATTGCAAAACAAAAAACTGCTTCCCACATTTTACTCTACAACGTCTGGTATTCATGCCTTGCTGGTAGGTAATTTTTTGTTGATTAGTTTTTGCCATTGTTCTCAAGAACAATCAAGAAATATTTTTATTTATCCCTAACTAAATGCCTCACATCAAAACTATTTGGATATTTGAGCTAAAAAACTGAACAAGCCCATAAAGTTTTATAAAGATTGGTTGGAAAGAAAAAAAAACGTTTCTAAGGGCAGTGTGCCCCTTAAACAAGCCTGACATCAAGTTAAAAGCACCTGGTCAGGAGCCTGTCATGTGTGTGCCTTTGCCTATAATCAACCTGAGAAAACCCTGCATGGCATTGTTTCTTGCACTTCACGCGAGAAGCATTCCTCATCATCGCTCTCCATATCAACAAATACCCAACTCACCACAAAGTACGACAAGCCAGAGTTCAAGCCTTGAATGATGCGGACCCCAAGGATTGAGTGGACTGTGCCCACCGAAAGGCTATGGTGGCTGAGGTACATTCAGCAAGCTTCCAATCTGCGACACCACCCCCCTCGCTTCCAAAGCAGTAGTCATCGTTTAGGCCTAACTTCCACCATGCCTTGATAGTCATCCAAGACTTTCAAGCAGTCCGCAAAAAATACCCAAAATACCCGGCTGACCCAATCTCTAGAGCAAAAACATCCCCGCAATGACAGAGGACAATAGTGGACACCATCCCTTCCCAAAGAAAGTTGAGATAAGCGCAAAAGCTATAGAAGAGCATCCAACCTCCACTGAAAGTGTGTCTGATCGATCGCCAACCCTTCAGAGACCCAAGTCACAAACGAGGAACGAATCCACGCAACAAGTTTTCGCGCATTAAGCAAACACATCTACGAATGATCTAAATGAACACAGATACGTGGTTTATGAGATAAGGGTACACTATTGCACTCCTCCTTCATGATCAATGAGTGCATTGTCTTGTCTACAACTGTTCCTTTTTCACGATTTTCAAGTAACCGCTTTGACGGTACAATGGAAGCCCAGTTGTACACATGCGCAGTGTGTCCAAAGACTTTATCAGGAATTTTCAGTCGACCAACTTGTTGACGGGAAAATGCCTGAATTTTTTTCACAGGATGCCATCGGTCCCAAAAAGGAAGCTTTTGCTTTGATAAGTACTAAAGGGAAATGTGGTGCTAATGTATAGGCAAGCTGCACTCAAACAAGCATGGCAATGAATGCTACTTAGAGGCATTCCATTCTTACTGGGCAAACAAGCTCAAAAGTTGCCTGCGGCTGCCAAAACCACAATGTATGGAGACCCTCGTTTCCCCATGTCTCAGCCGCGCATGTGGGGCGGGCTGGGGGCTGCCATTTTGGCAGGCAACGTGTCATGTCCAGCTCGTGTGGCACACCATATTTGGCTCATCGCGAAGCATGCGTGCATCAGCACTGGGGAGGACTCGCGTGTTGTCCCCTGCTGCAACGCCCTTCCCCCAAATGCCTAAGGAGACATCCTCTCTCCCCCCCCCCCCCCCCCCCCCCGAGTTGAGAAGCTGAACACAGCGGTCTCTCCGCGGGATGTTGCTCTCAGAGATTCCGTCTGCGTTGGTTGTATGGGCAAAGCTCTCCCCGCTGCGACAATGACAGACATCTGGGTGTGGCTCCCTGCAGTCTGAGTAAGCGAACAGAGCCCATCTCGACCATGAGCAAGTCTTGTTGACTGGTATGTCACCTGTAGTTTGTGGGAACACAAAACCCTCAGCTCGGAAAGAGGAGGCGCTGACGACGCCCTCCTCCTTAGTGGGGCGAGAGCGATCCTCACACGCCTCCCTCCTCTCCTTACGGGGGACGACTCAGGGCGCGTGGGAGAGACCACCGGGGAGACCGCCGTTGGAAGTGCAGCGCATGGTACATACCGTATTTACTCGAATCTAGGCCAATGCTTTTGTTTAAAAAGTTGTTTACAAAAGTCAGGAGTCGGCTTAGATTCGAGGATGCAGCTTTCATGTCACCGGTAGACACTCAGCGGCATCTTGCGGCCACAGGCTTGCAGCTGGCAGGTTTTCAATGGGTTTTCAAAACTACGGTTTTCAGGCTCCATTTTGCCTGTTTGAACGTTGTTAACTATATGCTGTGAATCCAGCTCTGAGCGTTCTGTGATTGCTTGCATATGTCGTCGTGTGACCTCGAGAAGCGCCCGTCTTTACGGCCCAATGGCGCCAACCAAGCAATGCCACTACACCGCGGCTTTCAAGAGCGGTAGCCTTGGAGGCCGAGAGAACTTCAAACCTCCAAGCACAGCACAACTTCGGAGTCAATGAGAAGAACATGCGCCGATGGTGGAAGCAGTGAAACAAACTTTTCAACTGCGTAGCCAAGCAAATGGCCTTCACAGGACGCAAGAAAGATCTACACCACGAGGTGGAGAAGGAAGTCTCTGACTTTACCCAGCAGCAAAGAGAGGGTGGAATGCCTGTGATGACGGAGAAAATACAGGTGAAGGAAAGGGAGATCGCAAACATTGGAGGCGACGCATGGGCTCAGTTCAAGGCCAGCAGGGGCCGGGTTAAGTGTAGCTTATTTAGTGATGCTAGGTCGGGTCACTCGTTTTATGAAGCGGTTCCAGTTCAGCCTGCGAGCAAGCAGTGAACATGCTGCGACAAGCACCGCAAAAAATAAAGTGCCTGTCTCAGTCCAGTGCCTTTTTTCATTCGGCTTACATGCAAGGTAAGTTTTTTTTTATTTTCTGTTTTCTAACGCCGGCAGGCACTAACTCCCGCCCTTAGACGGGCTGGGCACACGCTGACGGGTGTATGCTCCAGGGTCTAGGTGCATAGTGCAGTGTAGTGTTTGTATCATGGTTGTCCACGTAATGAACCCCTGTACTATGGAAGATATCGCTTCCCTGTGAAGTGATTGACAACGTACACATGTGGCAAGAGCCGTTGCTTGCTCTCGTATCCGTTGTGGGTAGGGTCTCTTCGCAGTTCAGTGCTGCGCGAGAGCAGCAGGAATAACGATGGCGAGTTATTCTATTCTATTCCTTAATGCCCACAACTTACCAGGCAATCAAGCTTCAACTTTGTCGCTGAAGCCGGAATCTGTCTATCGTGCGCGGGTCTCAAACCCATGCATGAGTCTTTGAATTTGGCTAGGGCTAGTAGTAAGGCTGGGATTGCTTACTCTAGTGGAGCTAGCAAGGGTCCCTGTTATCCCGTATGCAGGGGTAAGATCCAAAACCGATTTGGGAGCAATTTTTGGAGCAGCAAAATTTCGACTTCAAAGCAAAATAACATTGATTGAGAGCAGCTACACACTGAATACGTTGTATTAGGAGCTTAAAAAATCAACTTTGTAGCAACTTTGGAGGAGAAGTACCCTTTTGAATAAGTTTGCATGCACATAGCACTGAAGTAACCTTTTAGAGAAAGTGTTTTTAACACAGTACCACAAGGCATGAAGTGCACTATCGTTTTGCAAACTTGTTAAATTATATTGAGGCTCTATGCACAGACAACACAAAATGCTGTAAAAATTTTCAAATTGAAAAATGCTGCAATCGTAAGGTGTTTCTTTACCATTTCAATAATGGAATAATTGTTTTTGTAATCCCTCACCGCATTGTACGAAGGAGTCCAGCGCTACGAATTGCACAAAGCGATGCAGCAGTTGTCACGCCATTTCATCCCCGGGGTGCACGTTCACCCCGATCGAAATTTCCGTACGGTTGCCATGTTTAGCCACTTCGCTTCTGGCATTAAATTTCATTTCAAATACATCAATTATATTACTCGCACAACCAGACCTACCAGGCACACATGCCCAAACACATCGCAGCGCCGCAAGTTATGGTGTGTTAACTGTTCAATTCCTGAGGCTCGCGAGCTCGATGTCACACGCAGCTATAACTGACCGTCTTATAACATCGCAATGAGTGCAAAGGCTCGCTTCACGAACCCAAATTGTAGACACACACACTGCATTTCACACTCAAGTACGACCCACGGTGAAGTCGTTGGCATCACGTTGTTTTCAATGAACTCCGTCTTCCGACCCATTCAACTTCCCATAACCTAGAACACATTCTTAACAGTATCCCTGCGTTAGCAGCGCTGTTCAGTACCACAATGGATAAATGACTAAACAGGAATACAGCTGACCGCGTAACCTGAACCAGGGGAAAGATCAGCGAAGCGTTCCGAGTGTCTAAACTACTGTGAAGTTCCGATAGAATGCCCTCCTTCAATTTACTAAAAGACCCAGCCATAGAGGACGGTCACCTCAAGACCAACGCAGCAGATCATCCCCTGCTCCTTTACCATGGTTAAATAAAATGATTGCGCTAAAAAGGGGGACACGGACGGAGTGAGGACAGACACAGACCCTTTTTAGCGCAATCATTTTATTTAACAATGGAGTACCAACGTGCCCAGGACGCTACCCTTATTAAGTTCCTTTACCATCTGTGGCCGATAAATGTTGTAGTAGTAGTAGTAGTAGTAGTAGTAGTATAACATTTATCGGCCACAGATGGTAAAGGAACTTAATAAGGGTAGCGTCCTGGGCACGTTGGCACGTTGGTTGGTTGTGCGTCTACTACTACTACTACTAAAAGACCCCAAAGATTACCCACCCCCTAAAATCGATGGCTTTAGCGTGAATGAGTGAACAAAATAAACGCGAATCACCTATTCATGTGTTGATGTGGTCACTTATTTGTCATTTCCGCACTTGTTCTGAAACGTCTCGTATTTTTTCTTGATATCTCCGCAGTTTTGGTTGGCAGTGCAGCCACTTTTTTGTAGTTTTTCTCAAACTGACCCGAAAGTTCGCCCATTCCCTATTCTTCACTTGATATATCTGTAGTTTGGGTGGGCATTCTTTCGGACCTTTACAGTACGCAGCATCCGCTTTGCCCAGCAGCCATGCTTTTTGTTGCCATAGTGACGCCCAATCGGGAAAGCTGTTTCAGCGAATGCAGCCGGAGAGTCAATCAAGCTTTAGAAGCTCTCGTTTGCTTCGTTTCGCAGTCTCCTTTTTTCTGTTGTTTGTGCGTTTGTGAGTGACGATAAGAGCGGTGACCGGAAGGCAGAAGAAAACGAGGGTACAGCTGACCTAGTGATACCGAGATGATCACCACCCCGTCCTCACAAAAAACACCACCACTTGGGCTGCTTGGAAAACCCTGATGTCAACTCAGCCTTTCTCCCCATCGAAACCGATGCAAGGGCTGAAATCATTGCCTTTCAGGCTGTTTTGGAGCAGTTTGGCATAATTTTCGTAATTTTCATGCTTTTGCAGCAGCAGCCTGCCAAAACAGAAGCGTATTAAAACTGCGAAACAAGTGCAGCTGTCTCACCCATGCATATGCTAGCCCACAGTAATGTTTTGTAATTGTGTGTTTAAAGCTGTTTCATTCATATAAAAGTATGGCTCATAAGAGGCTCGCTTCGCCCACAGGGATTTTCTAAAAGCTTCACAAAATCCGAACAATAAAAAAAAATTTGCCTCTGTTGCTGCTTTTGTTACCACAAGCCACAAAAAGGCATTTGACAACCCAAGCCAAGCCAGAATGGAACACTGTCAGCTGTTATGGCAGCCCACATGGTGGCAAGGCACTTCAGCAACAGTTGTCTCTCGAGTATATACTACCGTATAATGCGGAATGTAGGTCGAGGCGGAATATAGGTCGACCCCCTTACCTTGTAGCCGAAAAATGCAAAAAAAAAAATTAGGTATCAACAATTGTTTTATTGAGACTATAACTTGTTTCGTCTCAGATTACTCATTTAAAACTGTCTGAAGTGTCGTCGGACCACTGCTTCTGGCTCGCTGTCCTCGTTGCAGTCCAGGGAATTGCTTATGCAGCACTTCTTAAACACTCGCAAGATGATGTCATCGTGAAGCGAGCGCAAAGCATGGGACACTCGTGTGCAGACCGGAACGACAGCCAGTCTGTGCAGGCGGTCAGCAAACGTCTTGGGGTATCCATTCGTAGAGACATCGCACGACGCTAGCGGACAAAATTTGCCCCTTTGTACAGCAGCACAGGTGCACAGAGCAGCGCCCATGAAACGAGGCTTTCCGAGCGTTGCATACTGAGAGGTGCCCCTTCAGCTAATGCCGCTAGCAACGCTTCTTTTGGTGATACCGAACTGGCGCAAGGCGGACACGTCATTGGCCTTGGAAAACCATCAACTTTTCTTTTAAATGCTGCTGTAAACTGGCGCCAAGTGCCTAAACTCATTTTGAGCAAGAAGAAAATTGCACGCACATTCGCCGACAGCGAGAGAAGCAACAAAACAAAGATGGCGTCGCGTGCGATTGATGGTGGTGGCGATGGTGCCTTTGGGGTTTGGATGGGCTCGATGGGCTTCCCGGCCGCCAGATGACAACTGCCAGTGACTGCAATATAGGTCGAGGGGTGACTTTTCGGCAAATTTTTCTGTAAAAAATCTCGACCTATATTCCGCATTATACGGTAGTATGAAACTGCATGACCTCAACCACTTGCTCTGCCCTTCCCGATCCAACAAACATAGCCAGAACCACACCCAGACACCAAAAAAAACCTCACACGCAAAACACCATGGGATTTGGGACTGCCCCCAGCCCAAAGGGTCTAAAGCAACAGCAAGGTCGTACTCTATTTGCTTCTCTGCTACATTTGAGAAGATGATGTACAAGAGCACACGTAACCTATATTTAGGCCGCGCTCGCACTGTTGCTTCCTTGAAGATGTCAAATGGGTTGGCCAAAGACTCCATAAGAAGAGGCCTTGAAGACATTCATTTTTGATTGTGCAACAAGCACACCCAGTAACTACAAGCCAAGATTCCTGCACTGGTCTCACAATGTACTCTCCCTGAGATACCATTGCGTGATCTGCACACTAATATAAGTGAATTTTAGCAAACATAAGCACAAATCGCCACTGTGCAAGATAAAAATATGCACGTGCCATCCCAAAAGAAATGTTTGTGTGCTGAATCATCTGTGAACAGTATTGCAGTAAAACTGCTATAAAATCACATTACAGTCTACGCTCGTTACAACGGATCCGGCAACAACGGACTTTCGGTTACAACAGACCATTTCTGTTGCTTTGTCTGGTCCCCATGCATTTTAAATGGAGTCCACTCCGCTCATAACGGACCCGACTAGAGCAGACTATCGGCTACAACAGACTAAATTTTAGGGGAAAATTGTTTCGAGTGAATGTTTATAGCGGACTTCTGCAGGGCCGGCACCCGATATACTTTTTTTTGTTTATTTTGGCAAGAAAACTTATGTCTGGCAACATTGCTGGCAGCCGGGTCGTTGGCGCAGCCAAGCCAAGCCAGTGCCAGTGGCTTTTTTTTTTGTGCGACCAGTGGCATAAGCGGCAGGGTAGCTGATTTCACTGTCGGATAAATTAAGCGTAATTAACGCTGTCAAACATGGGGAAAAACAGGCCGACATCGCCAAAAGTACAGGCCTGTCTAAGCAGATGGTCCGCTCTACCGTCAAGAACAAGGCCGCTGCTGATAAACGCAACTCTGGTGAGATTGAAAACAGGGCTATCGAATACTCAAAGTTGTGCACCCGGAGGCGAGTCTGCCCTCGTCAGTTTTTTTATGTAATAAAAAACTCGGGTTCAGTGAAGTTCGGTTTTTATTATTCCCACACACCATCGTTCCCGTTCCGTTCGGTGAAAAAGGTAAGAAATGCCTCAAGAAGGGGGGTTGTTTTCCATCCATTGTTTGCAATCTGCCGGTAACCGTGCACAGTCCAACTGGTCTATCTTCCGATTTAACAGCTGTCCGTCATCAGATTATTTCATTACAGCTGTTTCAATCACCAGACTAAAATCGTTAAAAATGTGGAAGCTGCCTCGGGGGAACGTCAGGCAGCGACCCGGTTTGATTGACGAACGGTTTCGGGAAAACCTGCCTCGTCGTGGAGGAATTTAAAAGAGCCTAGCTAATTCAGATGGCCACGACTGATGTTTTATAGCTGGTTAATAATTGCGCCTAGTTATATTCTTGCTTCATTTGCTCAGCTTATCATGCGTCTTTACACGCTTGACTGCATGCGCGAGGCCTTTTGCAAGTGCCGGTGCTAAGCTTTGGAAACGGTGTTTACGTGATTTTTTGCCCTTGCGCGAACACTGTGCATAGGTGCTGCAGGCGTGTAGAAAGAACAACGTGTATGTACTATGCATATGCAATATCGTCAAAGTGCCCACTTTAGGGCTCATCATCACCCCCGCCCCCCCCGTCGGATCCTGCATACTTCGGCTACAGCGGACGTTTTTTTCCGGATTCAGAGGGTCCGTTGTAACGGGCGTAGACTGTAATACAGATTTAAAATAGTGCATGCCTAGTGAAAGTAAAATGTTGGCCAGCTACTGCAGAGTTGCACTGCCTATTTGCACCACATCGTGTGATTGGAGTGCATTTTTTCTCCTTGCTCCACGATTTAACCCTATTCCCTGAACGGTTGCGAAATATAAACCCATATTACAACACGCTTTCAGAGGTCAATTTCTGGCGCAGCTGGAAGTGCTATCGAAATTCAGAGTGGCTGCTCGTACTTTACTACCATGAAACAGCTTCCACGTTTCCACATCAGGCTGTTGTTTCAAGGTTGAAACTGAAGCACTTAAAAAAAACAAGTGCACTGGACACTGAATCAATGAAGTAGCGCAACACGGTGAACTAACAACATTGTGTTTGTTGATCGTCAAAAAGGTAGCAGGGCCACTTTCTCTCAAAGAAGGCTCTTTACACCTCGAGACAAGCAGGGTGGAATTAAACACCAACCTTGAATTTCGTGTCCTGGTAGTAGTCCCATATGGCCCTCGCCATGGTGACTCCAACCGGCAGGATGGCGTTGACCCCTTCCTTTCCGGTTGACGTCTTGATGAAGTCCGCTCCTGGACAACAACGCAGCACTGGCTCGCAACTTTTCAAAAATGAGAATTTCATTTTCTGAACGAATACAGCCAGTGGTTCTGCCAGGAAAGCTTATTAGAAAAGTGCACTCGTGCCGACATTTTAGATTAGGTAGTTTAAAAACTCACAAGAAAATGAGAGCACTGCCCTGTCTGGTTAGAGAAGTGTATCATGAAGACTGTTTATGTTCCAACTGCTTCGTAATCAGATGAACATTAGTACTAAAAACCTTACCTCGGTCATACAGACACGACCCACCATATTTTCGCGCGTATAACCCGCACAAAAAATGCGAAAATTTCATGGCAAAGTAGGGGTGCGGATAATACGCGGAGTTTTTCCTTTAGTGCAGCTTCACGGCAATGCGCGTTATGCCGTGAAGCTCCTACGCAGTAACACTGACTAAGCCTTCCATGGCAGCGATTGCGCAAAACATACAAGGACAAGGAAGGAAAAACAAGGACGAGCGCACTCTAACAGCTGAAGTTTATTAGTGAATTGGGAGTTTCGCCTTGCAGTCAGTGTATTCTACTTGCCAAATATGCCCTTTTTCTGCCTACATAGTATGCGATGTGTTGCTTTAGCAGTAGCTTCGGTGCAGCTTTTCTTGTATCAAATGTGTGGGCAATATGCGAGGATATTTTTTTTTCTTTTCCGGTGGGCTGAAACTGGGGGTGTCGATTATATGCAGTGGCGGGTTATACGCGCAAAATTGCGGTAGGCATAATAAGCACTCTTGTACACTCACTGAATTTCCTTGCCGCACTGGCTGTCTTAAGAACTCCTTTTTCACGCTAGCGATAAGAGAATGGAGCAAACCAAGTCCATGAATCGCGAGCGCTACTTCAACGAACACATTTCTAGAACTTGTGGGAAAACGATGTGTGGAAATTTAATTTTATTTAGCACTACTTAGCATCTGGCACTACATCATCATGTTTTTTTTGTGTTATTCTGACCTATCAGTTTTGTACAGTACAATTTATTTCATACTTCTACGTGTTGCTTAAAAAATCAACTGACAGTAAACTTTTTCAGCCAGGAAAGCTGTGCCACTTTGTTTTAGTGGTTATTGTACACAATTAGTTTCACGTCAGTGTGTAATATGCACAACATGGTTACTGAAACCATTCTGTCAGTATTTCTTATTACTGTTTGCTATATTACTATGCTTTTAGGACCAGCTATTATACTCTGTGGCGCTTTTTTATACTTCATTGTACACCTTTCTTGTCCACCTTCTATGATCTCTCACAAGATTGGCAGTAATTCTAAATAAACAAACAAACAAATGGATGAATGAAGTCCTCACCTGCCATCATGCAGACCATGCTGGCAGTGTAGACATTCCGAAGGGACCCCAGCTCTCCAGTGGCAAGGATTGTCTTCAGGTGGGCTTCCCCACAAGCTTTCTTCATGGCACAGACCTCGTTGTAGACGGCTGCAAGAACGGGACACTTTGCATACAACCCCAAGATTTCTTTTAGATGCAAAGCATCTCTTGCTCTCGGCTCTGTCGTCCGTCTGTCCGTCCGCACCTCTCCCCCTCTCCCAACCAGCTGTGCGATAGCACGCGCGCTTCTCCTCCTCTCCCTCTCTCCACGCCAGCTATGCGATAGCGCGTGCGCTGCCCCTCCTCTCCCCCTCTCCACGCCAGCTGTGCGATAGCGCGCGCGCTACTCATCACCGCAGCTGCACGATGAGCACGCATGCGCATCTCCTCTCTCATCTCCTCTCCACTCCATCTGCTCTATATAATAAACCCGGTCCGCGCGCCACTCCCTCAGTTGCTGCTTCGGTTGAGTCACGCTGCGCCGTCCGGAGTTCCGTCATTTTCCGTTATTTGGATACCCAATCTCGTGAAAGGAGCCATGAAGACAAAATGCAAGTTTGTGTTATTCGAAAGATTTCGTGTTTTATAGTGCCCCCAGCGCTTTTCCAAATGCAAACGATGCTTTATTCACTGAGAAATTAATCAATTTAGGTAAAAATTTTGATTTTCCCGCTCAATCGTGCGTTTTCGTGGTCCCAAATGACATCACAGGAACCGACCGCTCTGCAGCCTAGGGTCCCTTGATTCACGCATCCGCCGTACAGGGTGGAGACACGTATGCGCTGGCGCCACCATTTTGGTCCACTCGCTCGCTGACGAAACAAGTCATTGTATCAAAACCGCACTAAAATTATCGCCGCAACGGGGTTAACTGGCGAAGTTTGAATTATCTTATCTGTTTCGCGTTGCTGGGTCTCGTGGGAAACGATAACGACGAGTTGTGCACGTTGACCCAACTGCAGCGGCACGGGACCGTTCAAAGGGTGTCTTCACCCTGTACGTTAGTGCAGGCACTGAGGTATTCACGCGTTTGTTTACGTTACTGTACCTAGATGGCGCCACCATACCGTGGAGTGTCGCTTTCTGCCTTTTTTTCGTTCTAGGAGAAAATGGTTTCGTGAAACATAGTGCTCGCTCGACAAATATGTTCACGTAAGACACCGTCGCTTCAATCAATCGGCCAGTGTCGTCTGAGACAACCCCAAAGCCCCGCAGTTCTGTGCAGCTAAACAAGCATAGTGCGCGCAGTACCAACAACAGCAGTATGGAGCGGTACTTCTATGCTTACATGTGCTTTCGTAACTTACACTTACTACCATTCTTACGGCTTTAAAAAGAATGTGCCCTAAATTTAAGCGCAAATAGCTCGTTCGGCAAGCTGGTAAGCTCTGCCTAATTTGCGTTTACTTTTGCCGGCCTCCGCCAATCGCAGAACTGGCTCGAATGACATCATAGGTTCTGTTGCGGGAAATGAGCTAGTGGGTTGCATGGCCATTCCCTTTTTTCCTAATTATGTAGCTTATTTGAGCGAAGTTTACGTTAAAAGTGGTGTCAGTATGATTCTGACGAGGCAATCTTCTGAATGAACCAAACTTGTGTTTTCTCTTCATGGCTCCTTGAACGTTTCGGAACCTCCGAGATGCTTCGCATCAACTCAGGGTTCCCTCACGGGAAAGTGGTGTCATTTTTCCTTTTTCAGTTTTCAACTCATTTATCCGAAATTCCGTTTACCCTTATGGTATCATAGAAGTGCCAACAAAAAATTCCCTGTCGTATTTTGACGTGATGTTGCACACACGCCATGCAATTCTTTGTCTTTGCCTAACACCAAAACAACCACTTGCACGCATTTACCAAAAGCCCTATTATGGACCTTTTTTTTCCAAGGCCCTTTCTGCTTGCGTTGCCATACGGTTTCAATTTGCATCATAGAAAACTGCATGCAAACAATGTGTCGTAGCTTGCATATCAGTATTTTTGTACCGACAGTTACTTTAACGAACACAAAATACCCAAGGGTGACTTAACTCTTTCGTTTCCACGCCTATTCAAATCGATCACCGGTGATTGACGATTTATATTGCCTATTTCGACATGTTGTAGTCGTTTCTCGTACAGCTAATGCGGTCAGTGGTTAGTCTAGGCACTGCCCTTTTAGAATCAGTTTAAATTTTCCCGCTCCGACGACATTGAGATTTTTGGTGGCGTTTTTTGCAAGCTGAGGTGCGTGTGTTTTTGAGGAAGGGGGCGTGGCTGCTGCACTTGGGAAAAAAGGATGCAGGTCGTGGTTAGGCTGCATTACCATAATTTTTTTTTGTCAAAAAACTCCTGGCAAGTCAAATACCAAATAATGCGGTCAGCTCTGTAATCCGACAGCGTTGAGAGGTGATAATTACTTGAAAATGGCCCCAGCTATTCACTAATGATCTTTGGTTCGGACAAAGGGCAGCTTTATTCTCCCAAAGCTTATTTCTGATGGTCCCCCGCATGTCTAGCAAGTGTGCCTAACATTTTCAACCAGTTTCCAGCAGTTTCAGTTTCGTTTTCGCATTGCGAAATTCATATTTGGCGCTACTACGCAGTTACCCAACTACAAGCTCATTTGCCATGGTGCCTCCGTTGCCCGCTACTGCTCCTCAAAACAAGCATGCCGCTCGCGCTTTCACTTTATCTACGCCTTGCTTCTGCGATAAGAGCTTCCGTTGAAAGTCAAACGATAATACCAAGTCGTCGGGTATCAGTTCAGATGAAGAGAACGCTTCCAATTGGCCTTGAACACCGCCAGCTGTTCACCGGCCAGTTTTGGTTTCATACGAGGGTATTTCCGGAGGTCTAGTGTCGCTTCTTAGTAGTACTGTCTATTCTGACAAACTCTCCAACAGCCTTGTATTCATTTCTCTTCGAAATTGTTAGGTGGCGCTGCAATGCAGTAGGCTCGTAGTGCTGAACTCGCTTTACAGCCCGACGGTGGCTTGGTGAAAGCTTGCTGGGCATGATTCTAGCGCATCGTGTCTTATTCCTGCAAGCAGGGCTACCATAGTGAGTCAGAACATGATAATAAACCGCAAATGAAAGTTTTGACTGATAAGTGATCATCAGAACATCAACAAGCATTTACCAAAAAGTTTGGTTCTCAACTCCAAGCGGATTTTTTCACATCGCTTGCTGGCCTTCAATATTGTGCCGGTCATAATCATTGACAAGGTGTTTTTACATCACGTGGAGGTCAATTTGGGCCTTTAATAATGTAAAACCACCAGATTTCTTTTAGAGAACTATCCAAAATAGCAAAACTTGAAATAGAGGTTGGGCTTCACCACATGGCACTGGCACCACGCGGGCTAACATTTTCTTTTATATCTGACAAATTGTACAGCACAACTCAATTTTTTTTCTAGGATGGGTTTTTGAAATGTCTACCTACAAAATGTATATTCTAAATTTTTTCTACTACTGGTGGTTTATTATACACAACTTACTTTTTTCTTATTTTCTTCGAAACGTGGACAAAAATTTCGAATTCGATAATTTTTTTCGGAATCATTATTAAGGAAAACAATATTAAAACTGGTGTCGTTGAAAAGCGCGTGGAATAATCTGCATTTTATGTCACTGCAATGTGTGCCTAACCAATATGTATAGCACAAAAAAAATGTTTTGTTAGACCCTTCAAAATTGGTCAATTTCCTGCGGTAACAAAAGAGTTAACTCTTTCATTGCCCCGGGAAATTAACCGATTTTAAGGGGTCTAAGAAAACATTTTTTTTTGTTAAACATATTGGTTAGACACATAATGCAGCAACATAATATGCAGATGACTGAACGCCCTTTCCGACAACACCACTTTTATAATGATTGTGAAAAAATTATCTAATTCAGAATTTTTCTCCAGGAATCGAAAAAAACACAAAAAAGGAAGTTGTCTATAACAACCCATCAGTAGCAGAAAAAATTAAAATGTACATTTTGTAGGAAAGCGTTTTGAGAACCTGTTCTAGAAAATTAGTTGCGCGGAACGATAAAAAAAAAAATGTTATGCGTGGTGCCCGCGCCTTGTGGTGAAGCCCAACCTCAATTTCAAAATGCGCAGTTTTGGGTGGTTCTACGGAAGAAATCCACTGGCTTGGCATTATCAGAGGCACCCATTAGTCCTCACGTGATGTAAAAACACCTTGTCAATGATTACGGCCAGCACAGAATTGGGGGAAAGCAGGCGATGCGAAGAAATCCGTCTGGAGTTGAAAGCCAAACTTTTTGGTAAATGCTTGTTGATGTTCTGATGATCACTTATCAGTCAAAACTTCCATTTGCGGTTTATTATCATCTTCTGACTCGCTTGGGTAGCCCTGCTTGCAGAAATAAGGTGCGATGCGCCAGAATCATGCCCAGCAAGCTTTGAGCAAGCAGCTGTCACACAATGAAGAGATTTCAGCACTACGAGCCTCCTACATTGCAGTGCCACCTGACATTTTTAAACGAAACAATATCAAGGCTGCTGGAGACTTTGTCAGAATAGACAGTTCTACTAAGAAGCAATACTAGAACTCCGGAAATAACCACATACCGAAACAAAACTGGCCCTTGAACAGCTGGTGACGTTCAAGGCCGATTGGAAATGCTCTCCTTGTCTGAACTAATACTTGACGACTTGGTGTTACCTTTTGACTTTTAGCTGAAGCTGGTGTCGCAGAAGTAAGGCGTCGGTGAAGTGGAAGCACGAGCGGCATGCTTGTTTCGAGTAATAGTAGGGGGTGACGGAGGCACCATGGCCAATTTGCTTGCAGTTGGGTAACCGTGTAGTAGCGCCAAATATGAATTCCGCAACTCAAAAACGAAACTAAAACTGCTACAAACGGGCTCAAAATTCCAGGTCCACTTGCCAGATATGCGAACCTTCAGAAACACGCTTTGGCAGAATAAATCTGCCCTTTCTCCAATCCAAAGGTCACAAGTAAACTGCTGGCGCCCTTTTCAGGTAATTATCACCTCTCAATGCTGTTGAATTACAAAGCTGACAACAAAATTTGGTATTTCACATGCTAGGAGCCTTTGATCAAAAAAAAAATGTGACAGTAATGCAGCATAGCCACAAGCAGCATGATGTTTTTGTCAAGTGCAGAAGCCACGCCCACTTTCGCAAAAACACGCGCACCTCAGCTCGCAAAAAATGCCGCCAAAAATCTCAATCTCGCTGGAGAAGGAAAATTTACACTGATTCTCGAAGTGCAGTGCCTAGACTAACTATTCGGGTGCATTAGGTGTACGAGAAATGATTCAGACATGTTGAAATCGGCAATATAAAGCATCGATCACCGGTGATCGATTCGAATAAGCATGGTAACGAAAGAGTTAAGCACCAGGAAATCCAGTAGTGTGAACTAAAGCCATTCAGGACAAACTTTTGCACAGAACCCCTGTGTAGTGTTTTACAGCAAAGCTCCGTCTTGCGCTAGATTCTAAGCAAAATTGCGTATCTATCAAGTCCCATCAACAAATAATAGGACACGCTCACTCCAGCACTAGTGAAAAATGCTCCGTAGCTCTTAATCTGCCGTAGTTATCTTGAAAAAAAAAAATCGTACTGAAATTGGCCGCTCGGAAGACCATATCATTATATTAGGTTTTGTTTATCAGTCATGACTGGTTACTTTACAGTGAGGTTGTAAACCTTACAGAATTCCTGTCTGCTATCAATACATGCCCATCCACAGAGGGCGCATGGTTACCGATAACAGCTTGTTGCAGATAACGGCATGGTTACAGATAACAGCTTGATAACTCGTTTTATTGAACTATCCCAAAACAAATTATGCGAGAATTAATTTAGATTTAATTCAAGAAAAGATATGTGTGTGTGATTGATTGATTGTGAGGTTAAATGCGCCGACGCTACACAGACGATGCCACACACCGTAGTGGAGGGCTCCGGATTAATTTTGACCACCTTGGGCTCTCTAACTTGCACCAAAATCTCAAACATATGTCGGTGTGTTTTTATTTGGTCAATACAGTAAGTCGCCAAACATAATTCAATATAGGTATCCACCAATACACTGATTGATTGATTGATTGATTGGAGGGTATAATGCCCTGACGCAACGAAGCAATGAGGTGCACAGTAGTGGAAGGATCCGGATTGATTTTGACCACCTGGGGATCTTTAACGTGCACCGAAATCTTGAACACACAGGCGTTTTTGTTTTTAGCCTCCATCAGAAAAGCGGCCACCGCGGCCGAGAATTGAACCCAATACACCAATACACCTTCACTGGTATTCCATCTTCACACACGTGAAACATCTCTAAATTTTTCGAGCACTGTTCAGAAGTTTTTCGGAGAAGAAACACCGGCTTACTCTCCCAATCTCCTGTCAGCGCCGCCGAACGGTTGATGACGATGTCGATTTCGCTGGCTCCACTCTGCACAGCATACTCAATTTCCTGCAGCCTAGAAGGCAAGGCGTACTGGCCGGCCGGAAATCCCGTAGCCACGGCCGCGATGGGGATCTTCCTGGGCGGCTGAATCTTCTCAAACGCCTTGACGCAGTCGGCCACTCTAGCAGGGTAGACGCAAACTGCGCCGGTCGTGACATCTGGGAAGCACGCATGTCAAAGTGTAGCATGTCATAATTAAGTTCACGTATGCTTTGGCAAAATATTGTTAAAGGGGCCATAAAGTGAAGAACCAACTTTGTTCAACTTCCATGAGCTAGCCTTTGGCAGCTCACCCAGCTCCATTTCAGCCATACAAGAAGTTCTTTTAACTGCAAAATTGGAAGAAATACAGTTGAACCTCGTTATAACAGACACTGATATAGCGAATTATCGGAGCCATGAAGACAAAATACAAGTTTGTTTCATTTGAAAGACTTCGTGTTATATAGAGTCCCCAGCTCTTGTGCAGCAGCGAATCATGCCGTATTCACTGAGAAATGAATTAATTTAGGTTAAAATTTTGATTCTCCCGCCAAATCGTGTGTTTTGGTGACATCTACAATGAAGTCATAACGGCACGTACACAAACAAACTTCCACTGCGCCATTCGGCTCTGCAGCCTTGGTGTCGTCAAACCTCCCAGGTGGTGCTAGCATACTCAGCACTCCACCGTTGCTTTGTTTTTGACCGTATTTACACCTGGCTTGTTTTTGTTACGGTAGAAAGTAATCGCTTCGTGAAACATGGGGTATTCTTGACAAACAGGGTCACGTAAGGCAACGTCGCTTACGCCAGTCGGCCAACATCGTGTAAGACAACTCCAAAGCGTCGAACTGCAGTGCAGCTAAAACAAGCATAGTGCACCCAGTACCAACAGCAGTGCGCATTCGTACTTTTATATTTACGTGCATTCTCGTAACTTTCATTGTTTACCACACCATCCTTACTGCTGTAAAATGGATATGCATTGCATTTAGGCGCGAACAGCTCGTTTGGCAAGCTTATAAGAGAGCCTAAATTGCATTTGCTTTTGCCGGTTTCAGCCAATTGCACAGCTGGGCTCATATGACATCATAGGTTCTGCTGCGGGAAATGAGCTAGTGGGTCGCATTGCCATTCCCTTAACCCCTAATGATATAGCTTATTTGAGCGAAGAGTACGTCAAAAGTGCTGTCAGTATGGTTCTAACGACTCAACCTTTCGAATGAACCAAAACAGGGCTTAGCTGTGTACCCAGAACAAAAACATTGCAGGCACCCAAGCCAAGAGTGTCAAAAGCTTGACAAGTACAAAACAAATCGATGCCCACCCTGAAGTTGAAGCATGTACTGCCACCACTGTTTTTTTTTGTCTGTTTGCAAACAATTCAGCACATGCTATGTATATGAGCACTGCACACAGTTGAAATAGAAACAATGTTTGCACAAAGCAATGTGATGCAGTTTTGCAGAAAGGCTATTTTCAACACCTTTATTAACCTTGTCATAATCCTAATTTTAATTACGTTCCAACCAATCGTCATTGAAGTTCTTGGTGAAATATTTGCCACAGTTTTCAATCGTGACGCAATGAATGGTCACTGAATCACCTGCATAACAAGCCTTAATGAACCTGGATTTCAAACCACAGAGAGGAACACAGAGCTGCTGTTATAGTAGTAGGATTCAACTACAGACTATAGTTGCACTTGCCTTTTCGAGGCTAAAAAAATGCACATAACTACAGGAACCTGTAGTGTAGAAGTATAATTTAAGCTTTGCCAAGTTTCACAAGCTGCTGAGGCATGGTGCCGCAGATGGTTGCAATAGTACGTACCTGCAGGCAGTGGCGTAACTAGATAGGATGGCACCCATGGCAAATATATTTTCGCGCCCCTCATGATAGTAATGATAGTGATTGTCGTCATCATCATCATCACCACCATATTATTATTATTATTATTGTAGTCGTCATCTATGTTGAAAGAAGGCCATCTGGCTGTTTTTGGAAAGCGAATGAGTGATTTTTTGATTGATTGTTCTCTACAGTGGACTATAGCCGTCTTAGCATATGTATTCATCGTACCATACCCCAGAAGTCCGCAAGGTTCGAAAGAAAAGTGAAAGAAGAAATGGACCTTGTCGGCCACCGGTTTTCGTCTCGCTTTACGTAAAATAGGACCATAAAATCTATTTCTCAAATGATTTATTGCAAACTTCATATCTACATACTATGCCCACATTGTTTATTAATGGTAATGATGCGTTAAACAAACTCATTACGGCAATCCCTGTGGTCTCCTCGTCGCATATCACTGCCATTTGTGACGCCGGTGCTCATGCTCATCGTCAGCAAGTTGCCAAGAAAAAAAATTGGCTCCAATCCATGCTGTGAAGGTGGTTGGAAAGCAAAGCCTTAAACGACACCCACAACAACTGCCCATGCAACGTCACTTGGATTCACACATGTGGCTCTACAAAGAGTGAAACAAGAGATTCTGCCATCCGTTACCTGTAATTCGCGGGCGGAGTCACGAAAGCACCAGCGTCGGCCACGGCAGGGCTAGAGCGGCGGGTGCCGCCCCTGTAGCCCGGCCATGAGTCGACGGAAAGAAAACAATGAGGTGCGTCTTTCGAAGGGTGAGACAGCGGAACCTAGCCATCTTAATGTGCTAGCTCGGGGCTGCGGCAGGAAATGGAACCGCTGCGGCAGCAAATAGAAATAGAACGCAACCGCGCAAGCTCAGGAGCGCAACGCCTTCCACTGAGCATTCGCGGCGTGTATCGTTTTTGATGGAACACGACCATAATGGTTTGGTGTGAATATAAAAGAGGATCCCTAAAATCTACTGCCTGTGGTTCACCTGGCGTTTTAAGAATACCTGCAAAGAATTAATCTAATTGTAAGGGTGCACACACACACACTTTACCCCACTGCCTGCTTCTCGAATACAAACGAAAACAGAAAGCACATGCATACATGCAGCACGCACACACACTGTATATCATCTGGGGTTGCCTCCTGGACTCTGTACCAAAGCATTCACACATCGGTGGCACTGCTTCGTGACAGGGAAAGCAGTAAGGAAAGCAGAAAGTAAATAAACTGCTTGAACAGCCACATTGCAGCAAAAGGATAGTGCTGAGGGAGACAAGGACGGACAGAGGGGGTCACATACGGGGTACTATGCCGGGAGGTTGGCGGGGTGCTAGCGCCCCGTGTGCATCCCCGACATTGCGCCCCATGTGCGAGCCCCTCTTGTCGTCCTTGTCTTCCTCAGCACTATTCTTTTGCTGCAATGTCGCGCCAACTAGCCCAACTGGCGCTCTCTTCAACAGCGACTTTTGCAGCACTGCCGCCCCGCTGCGGTGACATACGGTAACCCGGTGCCGCTTTTTTCCCTCGGGCACATGTTGGGAGGACTCGGCTCGGCGCCCCCTCCCAAGTGGCGCCCGGGGCACTTGTACCCCCTTGCCCCCCCTTAGTTACGCCACTGCCTGCAGGTTCAGCGTAGTGACATGCCTGTTATCTCCACTTTCTCGAAGCGCCGTCACATTTACGGCAGCCAGTTCGGAAGAGCAGAATGTGTTTTTACTCCGACAATAAAACCAGTGAGGCCACCATTTGTTTTTTAGTACCCCCATTCTGTCAGAGCTACACCATTCTGCCGTCTTAGACGTACCCAAAATAATAATTGGACAGAGAGCATCCACATTTCGCCACCATTGACGAAAGCTTCACAAGTGCCCCAAGCTGAACCAAGATTGGTGTGCACAAAGCAGCATCCACAAATGAGTAGGGCAGGCAAGTCGTTTTGCCGTATGCACCGCAAGCACGACTGGTGGCTACTGTGGCCACAATGCTTCACTAAGTAGGTTGCAGTGCGCCTGCTAAGCCACAACGCTGTCTCACTCCCTCCTGATTGCTGTTTGCATCAGATTGATTGATTTGATTGATTGATTGTGGGGTTTAACGCGCCGACGCAACGCAGGCGATGAGGCGCGCCGTAGTGGAGGGCTCCGGATTAATTTTGACCACCTGGGGATCTTTAACGTGTGCCGAAATCTCGTACACACGGGCATTTTTGCTTTTCGCCTCCATCAGAAAAGCGACCGCCGCGACCGGGAATTGAACCCGCGACCTCGTGCTCAGCAGCGCAACGCCTTAGCCACTGAGCCACCGCGCCGGGTGCTGTTTGCATCAGGCGCAATGTCATGAAATGGTGCAAAAGAAATGAGGCACAGAACTGCGTTGTTAAATTAGAAATTTCTCAGCTATTAAAGCATCTTTCACTGACAAATAAATGCTGAGAGAGTTACAGAGCAGTCGAAGTTTCGTCTGAACCAAACTAGTTGCCTCCAGTGTCCCTTCAATAATGCAGCGGCATAGTATTTTCCTCCCTGACCTGCCTCATTGCCCATCTCACAATACCTATCTCGGACTGCCTTCGAACAGTGTATGGCATGCCTGAACATGCCAGTGAATTAGAAATACACATGTCCCTTGTTCCTGGCAGCGGCAGCGTATTCGGAATATATTAAATGCAAAGCCAAATCCAACACTAGCCAAGCCAATGTTTCAGGTACTGAGACAGCACCTCACATACGACACATCGCCGGCGGCACCGATGCCATTCAAACTCAAGTATTTGCGATTGTAAACTGCAGTCAGGAAAAACAAAACGGATTGCAAATAAAATTGTCAGTTCCACAAAAATATTACACATCTCCAGTTAAATGGCCTGTGCAGAAATCGAAACAAGCAGTTGTAAGAGATGAAGATGTTCAACGTGCAGCCAATGCCTGCTTTGTAACTGACTATGGTACAGCAATCCCTCGCTTCATATAATGCGAACAGCATCAAAACTCAACACGTGTTCAAAAAACAGCTCGCTAGAGATAACTTATGAAAGCCGGCTACTACATCTTTGAAGCTGGACTGTGCACAGTACACTATTCACGAGTACTTGAAACAAACGTAAATCGTACGTGCGAGCTTACGACCACCGGGTGCATTAGACCGGTAAATAAACATGCGAATCCTCGAAGGCAGACACTTCAGTTCACAAAAGTCGATTACCTTCCTTGGGGACGCCAAGTTTGTCGAGGATGTCGTCTCTAAGCGGATGGGCAGCCTTGGAGCACAGCCGGTAGACGTTGCTGAAGGTGTCATCTCCCGAAAGCGTGGTGAGATCTATACACGTGATGGCGCGTAGCAGCCAGCCGGCCTGAAATCAAGTTCGTTTCTTAGTTAAACAAACGAAATACCAAAACTTATTAGCGTCCACCATACCTGGTAGGTGTTCTTGACACATCGACGCGACCCCACGAACGACACTCGTTCCAAGACAGCAGGCAAATTGACTTCTACACCGGCGTACAGATCAGGATCTGTAGAAAGTGGAAACATTTAATGAATAAGATGAGCTACTTGGGAAAGTGAGGGCTGGCCAGCTTACCAAACTTGCGCCCGTTGTTTCGAGCTCCCATTGTTGTGCCAAGAGTTCAACTTTCCTCGAAACGGGGCGATTCTGAATACACGCGACGTCCTTTTCCGGGCTCCCGGATTCTTTGAAAGGAGCAGGAGACGCGATAAGCGTTATGATAAGAAATACGTGCAGCGTCGGGGTGCAATCTAACGATCTCGCAATCCACTACCACAGAGTGCCTAGAGGAGGCACTGACCCTACACACCACGTCGCTCGAGAGTTGTAAACTGCGCGCGTAAACTGTGCCGCCACCTTCCCGTGGTGGGAGTAACATATTTATGAGAACTGAGGAAACTTCCAACAGATGACGCAGCTTTATCACTTTTTTTAATTGGTCGATATT